>NC_045715.1:20278264-20963416 GCF_009834535.1 Camelus ferus | reverse complement strand
GAAAATAGGAAAAAAATCTCTCATCAGACCACTTCTGATCCAATAACCACCATTCATAACAATGTGTGTAACACACCCTTTCTTTCTGCATTTTCCATGCAGGGCATGTTTTAAGGTTGCACAGTATATCATTCTTGGCTCTTACTCTTTTTTTTTTTTTTTGTACGCAAGTTACACTGAGAACATTTATCCTGTGGCTGCACAACCAGCATTAATCATCATTTTAATGGTTATTTGATGCTTCATGGTGAAAGTTCCATAACAAAATTAATCTTCTACCAGTCATTTGGGTCTCTGACACAATTTTGCTGTCAGGAATGATCCCAAGATGAACTCCTGTGATACAACTTTTTCCTGCTTTTTAATAATTTTCTTAGGATAGCTGCCCAGAAATGAGATTATTGGGTCAAAGGAAATGAGCATTATTTTGGCTGCCGACACATATGTCCAAATTGCCTTCTGAAGGTTCGTGGTGCCCGCCAGCCAGTACATGATGGGGGCCGGGGCTGTCCCATCCTCTCCAGCAGAGTCACCGTGTGGCTCATCCGAAAGCTATGCAAGCTTCCAGTCCTAACACCTTGAGGAGCATTTTGCTAGACATGCCTGATTGTCCCTATTGACATCACCAGCCAGGCAAGTCACTCTCTAAGCCTCTACCCACCAATCTCTTTTCTCAGCCCCCCAGGACGTTGTGGAGGACACGCCCAGCCCCACCGAGCCCAGCACAGAGGCCCCAGAGCCCCCCGAGGAGCCCCTCCTGGGGGAGCTGACGGTGACCGGATCCTCCCCAGACTCGCTCAGCCTCTCCTGGACTGTCCCCCAGGGCCACTTCGACTCCTTCACCGTCCAGTACAAGGGCAGGGATGGGCCCCAGGTGGTGCGTGTTGGGGGCGAGGAGAGCGAGGTGACCGTTGGGGGCCTGGAGCCCGGGCACAAGTACAAGATGCACCTGTACGGCCTGCACGGGGGGCGGCGCGTGGGTCCCGTGTCCACCGTGGGCGTGACCGGTGAGTGAGGACTGGGGTGGGGTTGTGCAGGGTGGGGAAGACAGGCTCTGGAAGACTTTCCCTTTATTACCATCTTTGAGAAAAGGTAAATATTCTCAACAGCAGGTCTCTGGGCATCAGATGGCCTGGGAATCTTGTAAAAGGGCAGATTCAGAGTCAGCAGCTTTGGGCTGGGGTCAGAGATTCTGTGTTTCTAACAAGATCCTTCGTGATGCTGATGCTGCTTGTCCGAGGACCGCACTTTGAGTAGCAAAGCTCCTCACAACAAAGGAATTGCACACTTTCTTAGAATCTGCTGGAGAAAACTGTACATGCACCCTAATTCCTCACTGAGATTCAGTCTACTGTAGGCTGTGGAGGAAGACAGAGTGTGCTCAGAACACAGCATCTTGACTGAAAGAACCCCTAGCCTCATTATTCTTGTATTAACAGACTTATGACACCAATGGGTCAACAAAGATGTGGGGGCCTCAGCCAAACACTGTGGAAGTTCACTAAGATAAACCTGGAATGTGGCAGAGACCAGTTCTCATCCTATGGGGCTCACGGTTTGGGGGAGACAAGCTGTGAACCAGCAAATCAGGCAAAGGGGATGCATGTAAGCCAGGAAGCCCCACAGCCAGGCCAAGACTGGGCAGAGATGCCTGCACCAGCCTGCCCACCGGTTCCCATGGGATGGTGGAGACCTGGTGTCGGGCAGGTGTTAGCTTGGTGACAGGATGAAGGGTGTGTCAGATCGTCACAGCTGGTACAAAGCCTGGAAATTAGGACCATCATGACACATGAGAGGATTTTGCATGAAAGCCTTTGAGTGTGGGAGATAGTCTTGAGATGGGGGTAGAGAGGTACAGACAGCTCAAGAAGCCAGGGATTTCTCCTGGGGATAAGGAGGGGTTTTGCATAGTTTTAAGCTAAGATTGACACCATCAGATGTGCATTTAAAGGCTTATTCTGGCCCCTGATGGAGAACAGATGGGGGAGGGAGGTGGTAACCCAGGTGATAGGTAAGGGTAGCCCAAACCCGGATGGTGGGGCTGCAGGTATGGGGAGGGAGGAGACTCAGGAGGAACTTGGGAGAGAGGGTGGGACACTCTGAATGTGATGGCAGCTGGGGACAGGAACAAGTTCAGGAAGACTCCAGGTTTCTGATTGGAGAAGGCGGCTCTGAGCTGTCTGGAAGCTAAGACGTGAGCCAAAGGGTTGAGATGCTAATGAGATCCTAGTGGAGGGAGGCCCAGGGCCCAGTGGCCATGTGGGCCTATGTCTAGAGGAGAAATGTGTACTGGAGGGAGAGGGAGAGGTCACAGGGGTGCTGGTAAGTAGTGGGTGAGGGCAGAGTAGATGCGGGTGAGGGGACAGAAGGCCGACATTAAAGGGACCAGAAAGAATAGCAGTTAGAGCCACTCCAGACAGACAGTTCCTGTTCCTTATTAATCTAATTTTTGTAATACACTCCTGTATATGCTGAACTGAGGACTGAGACCTCCCCTGTCCTGCATGTCTCTGGCAGCTCCAGAATACGAAGCTATGACCACCCAAGCCCCGCCCACCGAGGCCCCCGAGCCTCCCATCAAGCCGCGCCTGGGGGAGCTGGCAGTGACAGACGCCAGCCCAGACTCCCTGAGCCTCTCATGGACTGTCCCCGAGGGCCAGTTTGACCACTTCCTGGTCCAGTACAAGAACGGAGATGGGCAGCCCAAGGCAGTGCGGGTGCCGGGGCACGAGGACGGGGTCACCGTCTCGGGCCTGGAGCCAGACCACAAGTACAAGATGAACCTATACGGCTTCCATGACGGCCAGCGCCTGGGCCCTGTCTCTGTCATCGGGGTGACAAGTGAGTGGACGGTGGAAGCCCCAGGGTGGGACCTAGTGGGAGGACCACCCTCTCTCAGGTGGAGGGTGAGTGGGGTGAGGAGGCCTCTCTGCTCGAGGCTGAGCCACGGTGCCCTTTGTGCCCCTGACCCCGCTCCCTGAGGACCAGCTGGTCTTCCTGGGCAGAGAAGGACCTCCGTGAGCTGTGCTGGTGGCCTCCCTGTTCCCCACAGCTGACCCCAGAGGCTCTGGGCATGTATGTGAGATGTCAGCTGAGCAGGACCACCTGCCCCAAGGACGGGCTTCTCTGAACTGACCTCAGGGTCCCCAGTCAGGGACAAGGCTTGGGAGGAGACCCAAGGACATCTGGCAGGGCCCCTGCCTCACCCTCTGTGTCTCCTTCTCAGCTGCAGAGGAAGAGACCCCCAGCCCCACAGAGATGGAGGAGACGCCCAGCCCCACCGATCCCAGCACGGAGGGCCCAGAGTCCCCCGAGGAGCCCCTCCTGGGGGAGCTGACAGTGACCGGATCCTCCCCAGACTCGCTCAGCCTCTCCTGGACCGTCCCCCAGGGCCACTTCGACTCCTTCACCGTCCAGTACAAGGGCAGGGACGGGCCCCAGGTGGTGCGTGTTGGGGGCGAGGAGAGCGAGGTGACCGTTGGGGGCCTGGAGCCCGGGCGCAAGTACAAGATGCACCTGTACGGCCTGCATGGAGGGCGGCGCGTGGGTCCCGTGTCCACTGTGGGTGTGACAGGTGAGTGAGGGACAGGCCCTGACCCCCAGGTTTCCCTCTGTTGCTCTCTTGTTTAACCCCTTTGGATCTCAGCACTCCTCAAAGTGGGCCTCTGGGTCCCTCTCTTTTCTCCTGTGGTGCTGAAGATCCTGCCTCATCCTTGAATTGAGTGAGGACTGATGGAGACTGGGTTCAGGGTCAGCTGGGCGTGCAGCCTATGCTCACACTTTTCAGCTTTCCTCCTTCCTTCTCAATCCGGAACCTCAAACTTGCTCAGCTGTTCCCACGTGTCTTCCTCAGTCTCCCTGGCTGAGCATTTTAGGGGCTTGAATCCTGCTCTGAATGTACTGATGGTGTGATTTTTCAAATGTTTCTTAACCTCTCTGCGCTGCAGATCCAGGCAGGATGAGGGTGATAATGATAAAAGCACCTCTTTCATCTGTTGTGTGAGGATGACGTGCACTGTTTGTGAATGGCTGACAGCAAGGCCGGGAACACATTAAGCACGTTACACAAGTTTGTTCCAAATGTTCATTTCATAGTTTGGGAACCTCACTCCCTCTCTTGCCCAGGGTCCTGCCATTAACCTCAGCCTCCTCTGCTCTGTTCCAGCCTCCCTGACTACAGAGCCCCCATTGCCACCCCAACTCAGAGAGCTGACTGTGGCAGCTGTGGGCTCGGACACAGTGCGCCTCTTGTGGACCGTGGCCCAGGGCCTCTTTGACTCCTTCCTGGTCCAATACAAGGATGTGCAGGGACAGCCCCAGGCAGTGCCTGTGGGTGGAGACCTCCGGGAGGTCACGGTTTCAGGTCTTGCCCCGGCCCGCAAGTACAAGTTCCTACTCTTTGGACTCCAGGATGAGAAACGACACGGCCCAGTCTCTGCAGATGCAAAGACCCGTGAGTGAGGGCTGGAGGCTGCCTGTGCCCCTGGAGCCTCCTGACAATCCTCCACTCCCTTGTGGAATTTCACATTTCTGTGCTTCACACTCCAGACCTGTTTATTTACTGGGTCCAGTGAAATCCAGGTCCTGAGTACCCCTCAACCCCCTCATTCCCATCTCATCTCCCTACTCCTCCTACATCCCGAGGGACCTGCTTTCTTCTCTGGCTCCTCTTTTCTCCCTACTCTTCTGCCTCTGCCTTCTGACATGTGGCCTGGTCGCCCCTTCCCAGCTCCCAGAACCAGTGCCCAGAGTCCTAGCATCCTGAGGGGCCCCTGCTTCCGTTTCTGTCATGTTCCATGCACCTCCCCCTTTTCCAGTCCCAGACATGAAAACTTCTCCCCGCCTGGGGGAGCTGACAGTGACGGATGTGACCCCAGACTCCATGATCCTGTCCTGGACAGTCGCCGAGGGCGAATTCGACTCCTTCGTGGTCCAGTACAAGGACAGGGACGGGCAGCCCCACGTGGTGCCTGTGGCCGCAGACCAGCACGAGATCACCATCCCGGGCCTGGAGCCCAATAGGAAATACAAGTTTCTGCTCTACGGGCTGGCAGGCAGTAAGCGACTGGGCCCCATCTCTGCTGACGGCAGCACAGGTGAGCCCTGGCCCTCCTCTCACCTTTTCCAGAGTTGCCTTTCATCTGAGCACCCAGCGCTGGCCCTGGGGCTTTCCCATGAAGCCAATTCTCCTGCCTTCAGCCTTGGCATGACAATCATAACACCAAAAGCAAATCTTTATTGCGTCCCCACTGAATGCCAGGCACTGTTTAGAGCATTTTATATGCATTATTTCCTCTACTCACTGATTGGAAATGTAATTAAAAGATTACAGATTTTGGAGCCAAGCAGATGTATGTTGAAATTCTGATTGCCTGCTGTGTGGCCTTAGACAAGCCACTTGTTTCTTTTGAACCTCAGTTTCCACACCTGCATAATGGTTATGAATAATATCTACTGGGACTCAATAAATGTTCACATTCTCCTCCCTCTATGGCAAGAGGTGGAAAATATGGGCGGGTTTGGCTGCAGAAGACTATGGAAATATCTGGTGTCTTGTGCCCATGACTCAGCCCCCCAAGGAAGGGGTGGAGGTGGGTCACTGACCCTTACCACACCTCCAGGACCATGAGTCACCTTGGCCAGACAAGGATGGGGCACACGGCCAGTTGGGGCTTGGGGCTCTCAGACTCCATAATTATCTCCCCCAACCCCCAAATTGTGAAAACTGGATACAGGCTTCTCCAGCCCCTATCAGTCAACACTCACACCCACCTAGACAAATCTCTTTTGTGCTCTGCTCTGCCCTTTGCCCTCTCAGCTCTGCCCCTGGCTTCCCACCCTGCCCCACCTGGCCGTCTGGGTCTAGTGGTGTTCGTGCAGGAAGCAGGTGGAAAGGAGGGCCCAGGCTGATAACAAATGAAGGGGAGTTCAAGTCCGGGTGATGGGAGCCCATGAGCTTGGCTGGCTGCCCAGCCCAGCCCTGACTGTTTGGGGCGTCTCTCTGACAACCCACACACCCTCTGGGGGCCTTTCTCAGCTCTGAACCACAGCTCTGGTTCCTGCTCTGGGGGCCAGGGGTTGGGGGAAACTGAGCCCTTCTCTGCAATCCCAGCTGCCCTTCTCTGACGGGGTGATCTTTCATGTGTTTACTGCATCCTGATCACAGAGGGGAGGGAGAGGGGGCAGGAAGGAGTTTGGACAGTGGCCTCCAGAGGAGGAGACAGGGCTCCTTCATTCAGGGCAGGGCTGAAGCAGGCATGTCTGTCTCCCCAGGTGAGTGTCCCCTGAAGCCACACTTCAGGGACTCTTCCCAGACCCTCCCTCCTCCCAGAAGTTTCCAGGGCTGAGGTAAAGGCAGCTCTTGACTAAGGGTTTCTCCCCCACCCCCACTCTCCCCACAGCTCCCCTGGAGGAGCAGCAGCCCCCACCCCGCCTGGGGGAGCTGACTGTGATGGATGAGACCCCAGACTCCCTGCGCCTCTTGTGGACTGTGGCCCAGGGCCCCTTTGACTCCTTTGTGGTCCAGTTCAGGGACACAGACAGGCAACCCCGGGTGGTGCCTGTGGCCGCAGACCAGAGGGAGGTCACCATAGAGGGCCTGGAGCCTGGCAGGAAATACAAGTTTCTGCTCTATGGGCTCCACAGAGGACAGCGTCTGGGCCCTATCTCTGTCCTGGGAGTGACAGGTGAGCAGGAGGTTGCCCTGTTTGGCCCTGGCAAACCCGCCTGAGTGGGTTTCCTCGCTCCTCTGTGCTGAAGGACTGGCAGCAGTGGGCCAGGTGGAGGGCGGAGGGGCTCAGGGCTCAGGAGGAGGAAGGGCAGCGGAGCCAGCGCTGACAGTGCGATGATCAAGGGTCCATCAAAGGCAGGAGCCAGGACAGGTGGCAGGGCGAGGCTCTGGCAGTGGTCTCTAATTTCCCAAATCCTGCCCGGCCCCCGTGCGGCCAGCTACTCCCCATTACTCTCATGGACTAGTTCTTACCTCCCGGCGGGGTGGCCTTGCCCAGATAAAGGCAAATCCCCTCCCATGGATGAGTCAGGAGCATTTTCTCAAATGGAAAATTACTGGAAAACAAAGCAGGCAAGGGGCATAGAAACCAATAGGAGTGGCCATGCTGATGGGGCCGGCTCCTCTTCCAGACTTACTACCACCCACCTCGACTCAGCCCGACGGGTATGTGGCCAGACCTGGCTGGCATGATTCGCCCTTCGAGTTCACCAGCCAGTTCCATCCTCAGCTTTTCTCAGCAGGGAGGGCCACGTGCCCTGTGCTCAGGGAGTGACTGGGTTAGTCCTGCCTCAGGCCCTCAGCACAGGCGCCCTGGTGGGTTGGGGAGGGAGTAGGGCCTATGCAGACATTTCAAATGGGGTGCGATGAGACACTGAGGCGAAGAGGGGAGAGCAAACAGCAGATTCAGGCAGAGCAAAGGAGCCCCACAGAGGGTCGTGGGGCCCCTGGGTTGGCGCTTAGAGAGGTCCTGGGCTGGCAGAAGTTGGGACCAGAGCAGGGATGTGGCAGATTCAAGAGAAGAAAGATGCTAGGAGAGCCTCAGTCCCTCTCTTCTGTCCACTTGGCTGCCGTGGCCAGGATCGTAAAGTCCCTACCTCAGCCTTGGGCCAGCCCTGAGTCCCCTCTCTGGAGGGTGAGTGGAGTGGGAGGGCCCTGCTGCACTCCCCCCACACCCAGCTTCTCCCTGGGTTTCTCCCACACAGCCCCAGAAGAGGACATGCCAGCCCCCTGGCACTCGGCCACAGAGGCCCCCAAGCCCCCTGAAGGGCCCCGCCTGGGGGTGCTGGCAGTGAGTGACGTGTCCCCAGACTCCCTGCGTCTCTCATGGAGCGTGGCCCGGGGCCCCTTTGACTCCTTCGTGGTCCAGTATCAGGACACAGATGGGCAGCCCCAGGCCTTGCTCGTGGGCGGCAACCAGAACAAGATCCGGGTGTCGGGTCTTGAGCCCAGCACCTCCTACACATTCTTTCTCTACGGCCTCCACGAAGGGAAGCGCCTGGGGCCTGTCTCAGCCGAGGGCACCACAGGTACCACCTCACCTGCCTCTAGTCTAGGACTGAAAGGGTGAAAGAGGGGGCCCAGAAGCGGTGACCATAGGGAAATAACAGGAGGAGGGCCCCACGGAGGGAGGGAGGGGCACACGAGTAGCCCTTGGCTCTGCACACACATGCCGCCATTATGGGTCCTACCGGTGGGTGCGGGCTCCTCATTAGGTCCATTTTACAGATGAGGAAATGGGGGCCAGGTGAGGTGGCAGAAGGGACCTGCCCCAAGTTACCTAGCTGATGTGCTTGTGTCTCCAAACTCTTTTCTCCCACCCACTCTGTAGGGCCAGCTCCTGCTGGTCTGAGCCCCGGAGAGCCAGGGCCCCGCCTGTCCCACCTGTCGGTGACTGACGTGACCACCAGTTCGCTGCGGCTCAACTGGGAAGCCCCACATGAAGCCTTTGACTCCTTCCTGCTCCGATTTGGGGTCCCATCACCAAGCACCCTGGAGCCACATCCACGTCCCCTGCTGCAGCGGGAGCTGACGGTGCCAGGGACACGGCGCTCGGCCGTGCTCCGGGACCTGCGTCCAGGGACCCTGTATACCCTTACACTGTATGGACTGAGGGGGCCCCACAAGGCAGACAGCATCCAGGGCACAGCCCATACCCTCAGCCCAGGTAAGGCCCTGTGCTGGGCACATATGCCCTCTGCTCCAAAGTGGGGGTTGTTGCATAGTAAGGTGGGACCTAGTGTCTCAGCCAGAGGGGAGGTTGGTGAGTGGTGGAGAGCTTGGAACCAGCAGAGTGGCTTCCATTTCTAGGTCTGGAGGAAAGGGGTGGTGGTGAGTATGTCTGGAGGCATGGGGCCCAGGGAGAGGAAGGAGGGGTGAGAATCCAGGGGTGGGAACCTCCCTGCCCCATGTCCTCACCGTCATTCCTTTGCACCGTCTCCCCTCAGTTCTGGAGAGCCCCCGTGACCTCCAGTTCAGCGAAATCAGGGAGACCTCAGCCAAGGTCAGCTGGGTACCCCCACCATCCAGAGTGGACAGCTTCAAAGTGTCCTACCAACTGGCAGATGGAGGTGATACCCTTTTGCCCGTGTCCTCGCTTGCCCCCTTCCTCCTGCGCCCTGCACTCTGCCCACCCTGCAGTTCCTCCTTGCTTCCCTGGGCCACCTCCCAAGCCCATTGTGTTTTCAGGGGAGCCACTGAGCATGCAGGTGGACGGCCGAGCCCGGACGCAGAAACTAGAGGGGCTGATCCCAGGGGCTCGCTACGAGGTGACCGTGGTCTCCGTCCGTGGCTTTGAGGAGAGTGAGCCTCTCACTGGCTTCCTTACCACAGGTGAGGCTGATGGGACAGTGCAGGAAATAGGAGAAAATGAGGGCACAGGTGGTTGTTGAGAGTGAACGCAGAAGGGGAAAGGGGGGGTTGGAGGCTCCAGTGGTGGAGGGGAGGCACAGCAGAGTTTGGGAGGTGAGGGGTGGGGAGAGCAGCAGGGCACAGCTCTGGGCCCCTCCCTTCTCCCAGTTCCTGACGGCCCCACCCAGCTGCGAGCACTGAACCTGACAGAGGGATCTGCCCTGCTGCATTGGAAGCCCCCTCAGGCACCAGTGGATACATATGACGTCAAGGTCACAGCCCCAGGGGGTGAGCAGGGCTGAAGCCTCTGAAGAGGACTTATTCAGGGTCGGGAGGGGCAGGCTGGGCTTCCGCAGGGCAGAAGCTGATGCCCCACCCCCTCTCCCAGCCCCTTCTCTACAGGCCTCAGCCCCTGGCAGTGCTGTGGACTACCCCCTGCATGACCTGGTGCTCCACACCAACTACACAGCCACCCTGCGCGGCCTTCGGGGCCCCAACCTCACCTCCCCAGCCAGCATCACCTTCACCACAGGTATGGCCTGCGAGGTACCTGGGATGGTGGGGGAGAGGGGGTGAAAGGGAACCAGGAGGGGCCTCGTCTCCATCTTCTCATCCCTCCACCCTGCCCAGGGCTGGAGGCCCCCCAGAACTTGGAGGCCAAGGAAGTGACCCCCCGCACAGTCCTGCTCACTTGGACTGCACCCCAAGTCACCCCGACTGGCTACCTACTCAGCTTCAACACCCCTGGCGGACAGATCCAGGTGCCCTGGCCCCTGTCCCCTTGGCCAACTCCCCTCCTTGTGTTCCAGTCCAGGAGGTGCCACCTCTGCCGCTCCCAGTGGGGCTCCACCTCCTTCTCCCCTGACCTGCACCTTGTCTGTTCCACAGGAGATCCTGCTCCCAGGAGGGGTCACCTCTCACCAGCTGTCGGGTCTCTTTCCCTCCACCCCCTACAGCACATGGCTGCGGGCCATGTGGGGCCAGAGCTTCACTCCACCTGTGTCCACCTCCTTCACCACTGGTGCGCAGGCGCTGGGACCTGAGGTCTGGGGGCTGAGTGGGTAGAAGGGGTCTAGGGTTTGGAGAAAGGACTGGGCTGGCACTCTCCTCTCCCCAGGTGGACTGCGGATCCCCTTCCCCCGGGACTGTGGGGAGGAGATGCAGAATGGGGTCAGCACTTCAAGGACCACCACCATCTTCCTCAACGGCAACCGCGAGCGGCCCCTGAACGTGTTTTGTGACATGGAGACGGATGGGGGTGGCTGGCTGGTGGGTGGCAGCCGGAACCCCAGGGGTCTGTACAGGGCAAGGCTGCTGTGCCAGGAGGCATAGGCTGATGGTGCCCCCACCCACTTCCCAGGTGTTCCAGCGCCGCATGGATGGAAAAACAGACTTCTGGAGGGACTGGGAGGACTATGCCCACGGTTTTGGGAACCTCTCTGGGGAGTTCTGGCTGGGTCAGTGCCTCACAGGGATTGGGGGACCAGGAAGTGATGAGGGCCCTGTGGACACCAGGACCCTGATGAGTGCACACTTCACCACCCCCAGGCAATGAGGCCCTGCACAGCTTGACCAAAGCTGGCGACTACTCCTTGCGTGTGGACCTGCGGGATGGGGATGAGGCCGTGTTTGCCCAGTATGACTCCTTCCAAGTAGACTCAGCTGCTGAGTACTACCGCCTGCACCTGGATGGCTACCATGGCACCGCAGGTGAGGGGCGGGTCTAGGGGGGCAGGCCTGGTGGGGGCGAGGGTGGGGCAGGGGTGGGGGAGGTCCTCACGGATCCTTCCACTCCCTGCCCAGGGGACTCCATGAGCTACCACAGCGGCAGTGTCTTCTCTGCCCGGGACCGAGACCCCAACAACTTGCTCATCTCCTGTGCTGTCTCTTACCGCGGGGCCTGGTGGTACAGGAACTGCCACTATGCCAACCTCAATGGGCTCTACGGGAGCACAGTGGATCACCAGGTGAGAGGCCGGGAGGTAGCCCGGGGCTGGGGGTGTTTGGGGCTCGGCCTGCTGGGGTGTGTGTTACATACAGTGTGACAGGACAAGCCACTGAGCCACTAGGTGCTCCTGGGCCCTCATCCGTGAAATGGAACAATGCCAATCTCACCAACTTATCCTGAGGAGGGGATGATTTATTGGATGTAAAAGGACAGCACAGGATTCAGCCTCAGTCCTTTGTAGCCGAGGGTTATGAAGAAAAAAGGGAGGGAGGATGGTTGATTGATTTCTGGGAACGATCTCCCCAAAGGGGGCAGAGGTGGGAGCAGGTGGGCTGTCTGGCTTTGACTCTCCTTCAACAACCCTCTTCCCAGGGAGTGAGCTGGTACTACTGGAAGGGCTTCGATTTCTCCATACCCTTCACGGAAATGAAGCTGAGACCAAGAAGCTACCGGCCCCCGGGCAGGGGAAGCTGAGCCGCTGCTCACCCCTCCAGCGCCCCACTATGACTGCCGAGCACTGAGGGGTTGCGCTGAGAGAAGAGCCAGGGGCCACCTTCACCATCCAGCCGTCAGCAGAAGCCTTCTCCACCCGCGATCTCACAGCACCATGTTTACAGGGGGGAGGGACGAGGTTTGTATGGGAGCAATAAAAGGAGAAACTGAGGCACGTGACTGGCACGAGTCCTGCCCTGTCACTGGTCACTGGCACTCTCCCAGACCCGGGGCCTCCGCCTCCCGAGGCTGCAGCCGCACCTGGAAAGGCTGTATCTTGAGGTTGAGGCCGCAGTAGGGATAGGGTTGCAGCGAGGGCAAGGCGCCCGCGGGAGGCAGCAGCGTGAAGGCCCGGAGCAGGTGCACCAGCACCACGAAGAGCTCCAGGCGCGCCAGCGGCTCGCCCAGGCACACGCGCGCCCCGCAGCCAAACGCCAACACGCAGGGGTTGGCGCCCGGGCCCAGGAAGCGGTCTGCAGGTGGAAGGACAGACCCGGGGTTCAGTGGCCGCCAGCCCCAGCCTCCGCTGCCCCCACGCCCCGGGCCCCCGCCTCGCCACGCACCCGGCCGGAACTCGTGAGGCTGCTCCCAGACCGTCTCGTCAAGGTGGGCGCCTTGGAGGTTGGGGATGACCACCATGCCCTCGGGGATGTCATAGCCGAAGATGCTGAGGGAGGGGTGCACTTAGAGGCCGGCCGGGAACCCCTGGGGCCTTCCCCGCTCATCCCTGCCCCTTGGGAGTCACCTGCTAGGCCGCGTGGCGCGGTGCGGCAAGGCCAGGGGCACAACGGGCCGCAGGCGCAGCACCTCCGCGATGGTGGCGTTGAGCAAGGGCAGCCGAGCCCGGTCCTTGAATGGGACTCGGGTACCTGAGGCTCTGGGGCCCAGCTCATGATCCAGCTCCTCCTGCAGTCGCTGCTGAATCTGGGAAAGGGGTCAAGCCTGGTATCAGGGGTCCAAGCCCTGCCGCTGGCCTATACGGAGCTGCCCAGCCTCCCACCACGTCCTGGAGCAACTCACAGGAGACTTCATGCCAATTAGGGAAGCCCCTCCCAAACCATCCCATCCCCCCAGCCCCTCCCCACCCCCACCCCCACCCCCAGCACAGCCTACATCAGGGTGGAGCCAGCTGGGTTCCTGCTGCCCTGGCCAGGCTGCCAGGAAGGAGCCTTTTGCCTGCCTCCAGAGCATACCTCAGGGTGGTGAAGCAGGAAGGCCACAGCCCAGGAAAGGGTTATCGCCGTGGTCTCAGTGCCACCGATGAAAAGGTCCACCACAGACATATGCACGTGCCCTTCGAGGAGCTGTCCAGGGCCCTCTCCCTCTCTTGGCCTCCCCACCCCTTGGAGCATGTAGTCCACCATGTCCCTCCACTGGCCGGCCACCATGCTCTCCTGGGGAGGGGAGGAGGAGCAGGCCTGAGCACCTGGCTTGGGGCAGGGGTTCTGGGGGTGGCAACAGGTCCAGGACTGGTGGGATGCCGAAGAAGCTGCCTAGCTCTGGGGCAGGAGCATCACTGCTATGGGCTGAGGGGGAGCCCGGTCCACACACGGTTCCCACCTTGTGCCGCCTCAGCTGCTTCTCTACAATGTGGTCCCTGTTCTCCAAGGCCTGCTTCAGCCTCCAGAGGCTGGGGTTGGGGAAGAACTGGGGCAGAGAGCAAGAGAGTGTAGCTGCTGGGAAGGAAGCCTGTTCCCCCAACCCTTTCTCCCAGGACCCAGGTGTGCCGGGGCTCTGCCTCCTCACCCTGAGAAAGGGAACCATGTCCAACATTTGGAGGGACCAGTGGTCCCAGGTTTTCATCAAGTCTTGGACACAGTCATGAATGGCATGTACTAAGGTCTCCTCCTGCTGGGAAAGGATGGGATCCTTTCAGTTCAGGACAAGGAGAGGGCCAGGGAGGGGCTGTGGGGTGGGCCCAAGCATCTGTGAGAGGAAGAGAGCCTTGACCTTGTCTCCAAAGGTAAGGTAACAGATGATGCTGCAGGTGAGGAAAGAGAATTCCTTCTGGATGGTCACAGGGGCACCGGCCTGGGCTCTCATGCGCTATGGAAAAGGGGCGTGAACTAAATAGGGGGCCTGCCAAGAGGGACGAAGCTGACCCCGGGGGACTGTGGGAGTCCAGCCTTACCTCACAGAACTCCTGGGTCAGCTGCTCCACCCAGGGCTCCATGGAGTTGCGGATGCCCAGCAGCAGGGCAGAGCGGGTGAGCTTCTTGTGGGCCTTCCAGAGCAGGGAGTAGTCCCCCAGGGAGATGTCCTCACAGTGCTGAGACACCAGCTTGTCTGTGAGTAGGGGTTGGGGGTGGGGGGTCGAACTGACCAAGGAAGCCATGGGCCTGCCCTTCCCTGCCTCCCACAGCCCCTGCTTCTTCCCGAAACGCCCCCTCCCCTTACAGGATGGTATCTGGGGTCTGCCAGCGAAGTCCACCCACTTCCTGACCATGGCCTCCTCAATGGTCCTCTTGGAGTTCAGCACCACCACATCTGGGGAAAGGAAACACAGGAGGTCAGCAGGGAGCAGACCGCCCCTCCCTGCTGCAGTGGGGCCGGGGAGGGAGCAGCCTCTCACCTTGCAGCCCAAGGCGGACCCTGTAGATAGGCCCGAGTTTCTGAGTCAGGCCAAGTAGATAGATGGGGAGGTTGGGCTGCAGCAGGTGCAAGAAGCCAGGAACAAGAGGGGGGAGGTGGAGGCTCCTGAGCTTCCACTGGCCCCACAGCAGGCGAGCCCCGGCTAGCAGGGCCAGCAGCAGCGGCAGCAGCAGCAGCCCCACGGGGACCATGGTTGGAGACCCATGCCAAGGCCCTGGCCCGGCCACTTATAGCTCTTGAGACCCTCATCCATCTGGCTACTTGGGCGGTTCTGAGACCTCCCTTGAGTCCTTCTCTCAGGCCCCTGCCCACTGTCCCGCCCACAAAGTGGCACATTCCTGGAATGGCACCAGTCCTCTTGGCCTTGGAAAATCCCCATTTCAAAGAGCAGGCCTTTTTCCGTTCATCTATCAAGAAGAAAGGAAGGGAAACACAACCCTGACCTTCTCGAACAGCTAGAATCCACTTTCTGGCTACACGTCAATCATACAGGAAGAAGTGTCCACTCTCCAGCCTGAGCCTGCTCCCGCTCCCACCCCACCTTAGAGCAGATTCCTGCTCTGGAGTTTGTCTTGGAGGGAAAATGACAATCCCTGACTAATACACCCTCCAGGATTTCCTGAAGAACAAACTGAGATGAAAGTGATCTGTGTGTTTTTCTAACTTCCATGTAGAGGATGCAGATATCCTGGTTAGCCTGGGTTATCCCAGTTTATACCTGTAGCCCCAGTGTCATCATTAATAGTGCCCCATTTCACTCTCAAAAGTTGAAGGTGAAGAATTATATGGTCCCCCAATTTGGAGCTCTTACCACGTGCCTGATGCTTGTTGGTTGCAAGGAAAAGTGACCCACTTGAGCTGGCTTGAGCCAAACACAACTGTTCTATAAATACATCTTCTGGAACCCAAGAGCAGGAAAGTAGGAGGGACCTATTGGCCTTGGAAGGTCAGGGATAGGGGACAAGAAAAGCTTTAGAAACGGGGCCCCTCCCTCATTCTTCATTCCTCCCTCCTCTTTGCCTCCTGACCCCTCCTCCCTCTCTGCAGTCAAGCTGCTTGTGCTTCCAGGTGCAGGCAGAACAGGGCTGCCTTCGGTGTTAGAGCCCACAGGTTACAGGTCTAGCCCCAGGGCAAGTGGGGTTTCCTCGCTGAACATACCCGTCGATTCCAAAGTCCCCAGAAGGGAACTTGATAACTACAGCTGGGATCAGGGCTCCAGCCCTATTCTGGGAGCCATAGCCATAAGGGGTGGGGTCCCACTGGATCAAGTAGGGCTGTCAGGGACCACTTTTACAGGTGAGGAGGCAGTGGAGGGGCTTATAGGAAGGGCTTGGGGAGAGGTCATGCCAAAGAGAGGCAGCAGGTTTCAGTGAAAGGTTGGGGCATCTAAGCGGTGGGGCTGATGGCTTGGAGGTGATCTGAGGCCCATGCATCTCCCAATTCCCCATCCCTGGCTTTGTGAACTGACCCCAGTGGGGTTGGGATGCTCAGAGATTTAACCAAAGCAAGGCTGTGCCACCCACTAGCTTGAAGCGTTAACCACTGGGGGTCCCGATGGAGGAGGCTCAGCCCAGAACCATGCCTAGGGTGGGGAGGGAGAAAACGGGGTGGGGTTTCTGGGATTGGGCAGCAACAGCTGGTACCTTCCTTGTGGTTGACCTCCCAGCCCCAGGCCATGTCTTGACACAAGCATTAGCTTAATCTCTCATTCTTACAAATGGGTTTATGCCACCACCAGGCCGATCAGCCTTTGGGAGAGATCTGATGGGCAGCAACCGGGCCATGTAAACAACAGTCCTCGGAAGCCTCTGAAATACTGGGGAAGGTCAGGACTTCTCAAAGCTGCATTGGGATAGGAGGGGGCCTCCACTCAAAAGGAGAGAGACCTGGAATGCTGGCATGCTTGTGACCATCCCTTCATGAACTGACACCATTTACCTTGCCAGCCCCATCTGTTCCATACCACCTCCAAATCGAAATTCCAGACATGAATGTCTACATGCCGTGCCCCAAATGTGCCCTGTCCTGTCCCCAGCCTCTAGGCCTTTTATATTTTCTTCTACCTCAAACACTCTCATCTATCCCTACTCTTTATCCTTCAGAATCTAACTTAGATGTCACTTCCTCCAGGAAGCCTCCCCTGAACTCCTCACATACCCCCAGACTGAGTCAGATGCCTCAACTCTGTGCCGCACAGGACCTTGCAGCTCCCTGACATCACACCTTTCATGGAGGGTGGGGGCCTGTCACGAGGCATGGCATGGAGGGAGAATTCCACAAATTTCTGTTAAATGGTTGAATGGCAGGCTGTTGTGCTCTCTGTTTCCATCAAAATTGAACTCATCAAATTTCTCCATCCTCTCACTTTCAATCTATGTGTGTCCTTCACCCTAAAGTGGGTCTCTTGTAGGCTCTTGCTTTATTAGCCAATCTTCAGCAAATTTCTCAATGAACTTCTAGGTCAGCCTTGAAGACCCAAGGAGTGCCACCCAATGGGAAGAGCCGGACAGGCAGGTGGCAAGGGTTGACCCCAGTAGAATAGCAGTCCCTGCAGAGAATTAACAAATACACCAAAGTCGGCCTTTTGGTTTGTTTAAAATCAGCCTCTAGATGCAGACATCATTGACCTGAGGATTGCACAACCTTCTGGGAGAGTTACATAATGCGGCTAATTAAGGGATTGAGTGCCAAACGGGCCAGGTCTCGACTGCCAGCTGCATGAGGCCAGAGTGGGAGACGTGTGGCTGGACACTGCTCCCGAGGCAGAAGGGCTGAGGTGCTGGTGAGCACGAGCCCCGCCGAAGGCCGCAGTGACGGACTGCCTGGGTGCAGTCTGGCCTTGGTGTGGACATTGGATCCCCAGAGTGCAGGGTGATCTATTGGGTCACAAGTCTGCTTGGGGTGGTCCTATGAGAGACTGAGCTCCGAGGGAGTCATCTGTGGGGGTGTGGGGTAGGGTTCAGGCAGAGCTGGACACTGCAAGGGTCACCTCAGCTCTGACAGCCTAAGATTATGCAACCCCTGGCCTGGGCCCCCCAAACCTGGAAGGGGCGGTGGGGACACTGGTCCCAGCCCTGGAGAGGCACACTGACACTTTGCTGCCAAAGGCCTTTATTGAGTCCCCAGTCCTGCCTGGGGCTATGTTCAGGGGACTGGGCACAGCACCCATCCAGGCGTGAGCTTTCCCTGGCTCAGGCTCCTCCCGGGGCAGGCGGGAGGGCAGCTGCTACACCTGGCAGCCCTGGGTGCTGTACTCATTGATGAAGTCGTTGAGCTGGGCACAGGCTGCCCGTTGGCGGCTGCTCCGGCACAGGCGCTCTGAGGGCATCTCCTCGATCCAGCTGTTCGAGTCCAGCAGGTACTGGGGGCTGTAGGGGCAAAGGGGCAGTCAGTAGGGGGCAGGGCAATGCTCAGGTGGCAGAGCATGAGAGGCACCTCGCTTCAGAGGGGGCACGGGTTCGGCGTGAGGTATGAGGAGAGCAAGAGACCAAGGGGCCCAGAGAACTCACTCTCCCTTGAGGTCATAGGTGCTCCCGTCCAGACCCATGATCAAATATTCTTTCCCAGGTTCCAAACGAAGGCGGCAAGAGGCTCGAACCAGGAAGTTTCGGGTCTGACCAGCCTTGGCCTTGGCATCCTTGGCTGAGGGGATCACATCCACAAGCATTGTCACGGGGGAGGAGAAGGTGCGGGACAGGGGCTTTGCCTCTTTGTCAAGCCTCTCATCTGACCCACCACTCCCAGCAAGGAAGTGTGACTGCTTTTCTATTTATGGACAAGCCCAGAGCTTCTAAGAGGCTGAGGTGATCTGAGCTCAGATTTGGCTGAAATTTCACTATTCCAAGCGGCCAGGCCCCAAAGCTCCCCTGTATCCCCACAGCCCTGCCCACTTATCCATCCCCTTCTTACTGAAGTGCAGGACTTGGATGATGCTGATCTCAAAGAGGCGGAAAGCAGCTCTGCCATCTTCTCGGAGAACCTTAACCTGGAAGCCTACGAGGGAGTTCAGGAGAAGGGAGGGGAGGTTAGTTGCCCTCAGTGCAGAGCAGAAAGGCTGCCCGGGGGCCTGAGAGGAGCAGGCACAATCAGAGAGACCCTTAGGATGGGCCAGGGCCAGGGCTGGGCCTGGGGCCGGGGCAGGAAGACTGACCATACTCCACGCGGGGAAAGTAGCAGGCAAACTTCATCCTGTAACCATCTACCTCCTGCAGCCCCCGCTCCAGGGCCCGGCGCTGTCGAGGGCACTTCCCTGAAATCAGGGGCCCAGATGAGAGAGTGTCGACCCCAACCATACCGTCTTCCCACCCCGGCCCCCAGGCCCTGGGTCTCACCCTCAGCACACTGGCAGACGTCGGCAGAGCACAACGTGGACAAGAGTTTGCTCTTAGTTGGTGCCCCATAAAACACAGAACATTTGTGCTCTGGAGAAGAGCACAGAGGGGAGAGTTAGGGTGCATGCCCCCTTCTCTGCCTCCCGGTCCCATGGAGCCACAGGACTCCCCTGTCACCCTTCACCGCCACCTATTCCAAACCTCCCGAGTGTTGCCGAAGTGCTCACCGGGGTTGTAGTAGTCATATAGGATGGCGCTGGCCGGCTGTACCAGCCCCACGGGCACCTCCTGCACAGCTCCAAAGCCCACACACTCCCGGGAGGTGGGGACCTGGCGTTGTAGGGGAAGGTGGGGAGGAGGAGAGGTCAGGGCCCCACAGGCTGCTGTGATGTGTTTCCTTGGCCTGTCTCTGTTTGGTTCCTGTTATCTCAGCTCCAGTGTCCTTCACACTTGGTTACCTTCCAGCCTCCGGATTTCTAAAAGCTGCTCCCCAAGGTCTCTGCTGACTTCACTGCCTGCATGGTGCTCTTATCCCAGTCCCCAGTGCCCCGGGCCCCTCTGCAGGGTCTCACATCATGGACACATTCTCCTAAGCTCAGGGTTAGCTTCCCGACCACCCAGCTTCTGATCTGATCATTCCTGACATTCCCTCCTCCTCCGCCCTCCCAGAGGCACAGTCTCAGCCGCCGGCCTTCCCCTCCTCTGCGCTCCCCCGTGGAGGTCACATGGCTCCCTGGTTCTCCCCAAAATTTCCCAGGCTGGTGATTCCCGAACCAAACATTCAGCCTTCTTCTTGCATTAAGATTTTTACAGGCTGTATTAAATTCTCCAAATTCACTCAGCCTGCCCCCTCCCCCATTCTCCCACCCACTTATCCTCTTGACAGCCTCACTTGGGCACTGATACAACTAAGGTCTCCCTTAGTCTGCCGCAACCTAAGGGCAGGTGCTGCCACTCTGCCCGGCCCCTGTGACCCCACCACACATATTCAGGCCCAGAAACTTCTTCTCATGCCCACACCAGTCCAGTCCAGCCTGGTACCCTGCTAGTCTCCATCCTAAGCTGCAGTTAGCTCCCTGCCTTGAAATCTTCCTGGTTCCTCATTTTCCACTGTGTTCAACCAGACTCCTCTGCCTGGCTTCTCAAGCTAACAGGGTCTGTGCCCTCTGCATGCACTGGGCAGGGAGGGTCTTCCCTGATCCACAAACACCTGGCTAAGTGTTAACATGCCTTTTTCACATTTTCTCCAAGAGGTTAGAGAAAATGTTCAAAAACCATTTTTGGAGGGCCATCAGAGGGTTGATAACTCTCTGTTTTAGCCAAATAAGGCCACGAAAAAACAAAAACAACTCATCTAGGACCATTATCATTTTAAAAATCAAAATATACTTTCATATTAAAAAAAAAAAAAACAAAACGGGAAGGTCAACAAGAGAACAAAACAAAAGTAGCTCCTCAAACTGAATGAATTCAGCTTTACGAGAGGCTCACTCTCAAGCTCTTCCCTGCTGACTGGCACTGGCCCTGCCCGCGGGCAGGCACCGGCCCCCCTACCCGGTGCCCCCCTAACTGCCCCGGGGCACTCTTGCGCCATCTCCCTGCTCACATCACAAGTTCTCTCTAAGAGCACTAGCCGCAGGTACAGCTGCTTCCTGGGAAACCTCAGCACCAGCTCAGGAAACCCAGTGCCATGCGTGCCTCCCGTCATCCTCCCTGCTCACCGAGTCGAAGTACAGCAGGACGTGGGGCCCCGTGGTCTCAAAGTGACTCACGTACTGGTCAGAGAGGGAGGTCAGCTGTGGGGAAGGGGAGCCGGTCACAGGGAGGCAGTCCTGGGCCCTGCGCATGACCGGGCTCAGCAGCTGGGGGCCTTGTGGGGATGGAGCAGGGCTCCCAAGGGCACAAGGGGCCCCTCTGGGCAGCTGGCCACACCTTCTCCAGGTCGGCCCGCAGGGCATAGAATCCACTCAGGAGGGTGATGTCCGCAATGGCCATGCCCGACAGCCCCACCTTGCCATTCCGCCTGTGGAGAGATGCACCCTGTTGTCTGGGTCCCAACCGTGCCAGGTTGCAGTCACCTGGCCCAACCTCGGTCCTGCCCTCTCCCCGCCCAGCAGTGCCCCACGCGCCCCAGGCCACCCCCAGAGCTCACCAGATGCACACGGTGTACTGCACCCTAGATTCCTGTTCCTCGGCCACCTTGGGTGCCTCCCTCCTGCGGCGGTTCCTCCGTCCGTCAAACAGCTGCAGGGGCATCATGGGCTGGGAATGGGCCGCTGGGTCATCCCTGGCTGGCAGGTCCTCATACTCATAGTCCTTGTAGTCTTCATTCGCCTCCACTGCATGGGGACAGCATCGTGGCTCAGTCCTGGCACCAGCCTCTCAGGGATCCACCGCCTCTGACCTCAACACTCACTCGTGTACTCGACGTGGCCAACGACTGTCACTTCAATCTGAAGATCCTGGCAGGTCGTGTTCTTCATGCTCAGGACATTGTAGGTACGAAGCACCTGGCTCAGCAAGGGGTGGAGAGAGGACATTTGGGGCCACAGAGCTCTCTCCAGAGCCACACCAAAGGGGCCTCCCTGAGCTAAGGAGTCCGAGGCCTTCAGCCCCTTCTCACCCCCTTCCCGGACCAGTCCGGGAATGGGCCCAGGTGTTGGGTTAGACGGTGAGAGAGTGGGAAGCAAGGACCAGGCCTGGGGGCGAGTATTCTACACAGTGCACAGAAGAGGTTGGAATGGAAAGTTCAGGAAAGGCTTCCAGCTGAGGCTTGAAGGAGGACAATGAATTTGTCAGGGGGGACAAGAAGCAGGGGAAGCACATTCAAGGCAAGGAGATCAGTGCAGGTGGGTGGATCTGTCTGGGGAGGGTGGGCAGGGCTAGGGTAGGAGCAGAGGAGGAGGTACTGGGGTCATGAGGGGCTCGGGAAGTAGGGGCACTAAGATGGCCCCTGGGGTGACAGCCGGGCTCCTGCAGGGAAGGGACACCATCAACCAGACAAGGGGATGCAGGAGGAAGAAGGGGCTTAGGGCACAACCATGTCTAAGGTGCTGTGGGACACAAGGACCCGGAGCTCAGGAGGGAGGCTGGGACTGAGGTGCCAGGTGTTGGAGCATCAGCACCGAGGGGGTAAAGGGAACAACAGGTGCCCAGAAAGAGTGGAGACCAGAGTAGTGGGGAAGTGCCCAGGGTAGAGCACAGGGGATGCCAGCCCTGGCGTGCCCACAGGTCTCCCACTCAAGACCCCAGCTTCATCCTGCTGGCTCCAGGCATCCAGCCAGCTCTCACCTTCAAGGTTCCTTTGCTGTTTCCTCCCACCTGCACATTAATCTTGCTGCCCAAGGAAAACTTTCAGAAACAAAAAAGGGAAAGAGATGTCAGAGGGCACACTGTTTGTTGCTCTAATTTACCTCCTCCCGAAAAACGACCCCACCTCTGCTCCCCATCTCACATTTCCACAAAGTTTCCACTTTCACATGCATTCTCTCACTGCTGCCTCCTAAAACCCCTGTGGGGTAGACTTTGCATGCATCATTTTCAGACGAGAAAAAGGAAGCGCAGAGGCTTGGTGACTTTCTCAAGTTCACACAGCCAGTAAGACTTCCAGCAAAGATATCAGAAAGAGGTGCCCTGGGGATTCTATGGGGGCGGGGCCCAGGGATGGCTTCTGGCCTGGCTGAGGTAGGCCCAGGTGTCCTGGAAACCCAGGTGAGGGAAGGGTTCACCTGCAGCTCCTCCTCCAGTCCCTGAACTTGGTGGTTGGTCAGCTGCAATGTGTGGGACTTGAACCCACTGCGGCCCATGGAGCTGAGAGTCACATTGAGCCCCTGCTCCTCAGGGGTGTGGGAAGCGATCCAGTATGCAGACAGGGCATCCAGGGCGATCACCGTGTCCTGGGGATGTTGGGCCAGGACTCAGGCACTTGGTCTCAGAACCACCCATCCCTCAGAGCCCCAGGGCAGCCTCTACCTGGGTGCTGCGGAATCCCCCTCGGAAGCTGCCCTGGCGGGTCAGCCAGGACGCAGCATGGTCGGCCATCTCAGCCTTGCCCTCCCGAAGCAGCAGGTGCAGCAGGCCATAGGCTGTGGTTTCAATCCACAGGGCTGGGGCCTGGGGCATGGGGTCTGCTGGGCTGCGAGGAGCCAGGGTGGGTGACAGGACGTTGCTGTGAGAATTGATGACTGAGCCCCAGTACAGGTTATCTGGGAGTGAAAGGAGAACCACAGGTGAACAGGGGGAGGATGCTAGTTGCCTGGCTGTTGACGCTCCCTGTCAGCCTCTCCTGATTCTACCCCAGTCATCCCTGCTCGTGCCCTGATTCCATCTGGGGGCCTTCCTTCATTCAATTTCCCCCTGTGGGCACACTCAAGGTTCCCAAGGTCCCCCGAGCCCCAGGCTCCCTCACCACCAGTCTCCTGGGCCATGGCCATGAGGTTGTTGTGGGCAACATCCCGCAGGTCCTCAGGGGCCTTGGTCAGCGACAGGGCGTAGGCTGAGATGGCGGCTGCGTGGGTGCCCAGGAGCCCACTACTTACTTTTGCTCCCAAGAATGTGTTTGCTCTGGAGATGGAGTTTTCCTAGAAGAAAGTGGGGAGGAAGGTCTCGGGGCTGGACACCTGGGTTCCTGAGGAGAAAGGAGACCCGCGAAGGGCAGACGCACGGGTGTCTTACCACTCTCCTCCACTGCTCTGAATTCCTGTCCTGGAAGACAGCCAGCCCATGCTGAAGGGCGATGACCACAAAGGCTGTGAGCGCCACGGTCTCATCGTTTCCCACTAAGCCCCCCTAGTTGAAGTGGGGGGAAGAGAAGACGTCAACCAGGAGGGTCAGGAGCTGGGAGGCTCTTCCCACCTGTGCTCCTTGGCCCAGCCTCCCAGCCCCACACCTGCATTTCCCTGTGGATAACTGGACAGGGGTCCTGGAATGACCCGTCATCCTGCTGCTGCGACAGCAGCCACTCGGCTGTCTCCTGCAGCTTTTCAGGTGAGCCGCCCACCTGTTCCTGGGCCAAACTTAGTACCTTCAGCACAAAGGCTGTGAGCCTAGAGGGGAGAAAGGAATGGCTGGGGATAGAGACTGGTTTCTACAGGGGACATGGCCCCACTCCCCCAGGCACCTGGTAATTTACCCTCCCACTGTACCTGGCTCTGCCCCCACCAGCCCCGGACCCTTTCGGAAACCCAGAACCTCTCTCCCAACCTCACCAGGTGCTGCTGTCCCGTTTTAACCAAGCCCCATAGGAACCATCTGTTTTCCGAAACTCCTGGATCCGCGTGTAGCCTTGGAGAGAAGAGGTGGCTACTGAGGTGACACTGACTCTCCCACTATTTGTGCCCGATGCCGTGCTCCCCATTTCCATTGGGCACCCTCTCTCTTCCCCCTTCCAGCCACCTGGGCTGCCTAGCCTCCATTAATTGCCCTCTCCTGGCCCCAGTTCCTGCTTGCTACTGCGCCCAGAACCTTTCTGGATCAGGTCCACAGCGCGGTCCTTGGTCTCAGGGGGCAACTTGCTCCATTGCTCTGTCTTGTCCAGGTAGCGGGAAGCAGCCAATGTTGGAGCCAAGAGGACCATGGTTTGTTCCCCGCAGCCCTGGGGAAGCCTCAGGAGGGAGGCCAGGCCTCCTGGTGACAAGGCCCCCTCAGAGCCCAAAGTGTCCAATGCATCTGAGGCTATAGGGGAGGGAAAGGGTTAAGGATCAGAGAGCAGGTCGGGGGACCCAGGGTCAGAGGATCATGGTGTCATGGGATCAAACAGGTCTATAGGTTTCACATGACTCCAAGGGGGGGCCACTGGGAAGGGACGGGAGGACACTCTCACCTGTGACCCTGACAAAGCTCCTGAAATCTGAATCAGGGATAATATTGGGATCAGAGTTGCCAGGAATTTCCAAGGTCCGGCCTCGGGGGTCTGGGGAGATGACAGAAGTTGGTAATCTGTCCTGCTGTCTACATCCCCTGCCACCTACAACCCTCTTAGGACACTGATGGCTGGGGGTGGGGGTCACTCACCCAGGGGGTTGAGTTCATAGACCATCTCCTCCCTGTGAATGGCCCCTTCCTTCTGTCTCAGGGGAAACACAGCTGTGAGAGATCACACAGGACCACAGCCTGCCCCTCCCAATGCAGACTCCTCAGGACTTGGAGTTTGAACTTCAGGGGCAGAGTCGGATCAGAATTATAGAAGACGCAAACAGACCAGAGCATCGGATTTGGGTCTCTGGTCTGGCCAGTAGAGAGGGGCTCAGGGTTGTGGGGGTTAATTCTGGGAGCCTGGGGACCTAAGATTCAGGGGTGTTCCATTCACCTCAATTTGTAGAACCTTAGATACTGCGTCCCCCACAGGGAACTCCAAGGATCCTCGGGCCACCACCTTAACGGGCACAGCTGCAGCCGCTGTGGGTACCACAGAGAAGCCCACGGGCCGGGCAGAGCCCGCAGGCACCAGCACCTGCTGGGCTAGCCCTCCGCCCCCAGCCAGGCACAGCCCCTCCACTGGGGACACGTGGACGCTCACCTGGGGACAGAAAGATGGGGAGGGCCAGAGCCCCAGCCCAGTTAGGCTCCCCACCCCTCACCTGCCTACCCCCTACCTCCGAACGCTCAGGCTCCCAAGGGGCCTCACGGTCATATCTGCATCCAGATAGTTGTAGAGGACAGGCCGCAGTTCAAGCTGCTCAAAGCGGCGAACAGAGACAGGCAGGCGGAGGTGCAAGTGGAATTCCCGGAATACTCGGACCCGGGCAGGAGTAGCCACACACAAGCCTGATGGATGGAGGGGGCAGATATGAGAGGCCTGGGGGCATCACAGCATCGGGGTCCTAGCTCCGCCCCGTCCTGTCCCTACTCTCTGGCTTCTCGGGCCTGGTGCATGGCGTGCCGACTTCGTGTCTCTGCCCCACCATCCCATACCAAGAGCAAAGGGAGCCTTGTCAAGGTGGCATGGCAGAGGAAGGCCATAGGCCCCCACAGGGTGACTGCACCTGTGCTTTTAGACAGGCTCACGCCATGGATCTCCCACGTGGTCAGAGAGTCAGGGAGCGGCCGTGCCAATCTGCAGTGGGAAAGATGACACACTCTGTCACGCCCCGGGCTGATCCCAGACACCTCCCAGAGACAAGGCCAGGCCCACCACACGCTCTCACTGGAAGGAGCGGTCTACTGTCTCCACTCTCCAGAGCCAGTTCTCAGGGAAGAAGCTGCGCACGGGGATGTCATCTTCATCGATCAGTTCCTCCTCCTGCAGGATCTCCATGGCTGGGGGACCACAGTGGAGGGCAATGAGGAGGGGCTGTTCTGCCCCTCCAGCTGCCCCTGCCAGTCCTCTGGCCCTATCCAGCCCCTCACCTCGGGCAAGGCCCGCCTGGTCCTTGGACTGGAGCTTCTTGCGCAGGCCCTCAGCAAACTGGCAGCAGGACAGGAAGGGCTCCCGGCAGTCCGGCTGCTTCACACGAGCCACCCGCTGCTCACAGGTGCGTGCCATGGGCAGTCGCGTCAGCCCATCCTGGCAGCAGCGCTTGGCCATGGGGGAAGCGTACTGGCCCACTGTGGGGCCAGATGAGGGTGAGCAGGAGGGAACAAAAAGGAGACATGCCTCATCTCCCAGCCTGACCTCAAGATGCACAAGGACTCACCCTGAGGGACCAGGAACTCCAGAGAGGCCGAAGGAGAGTGCCTCCCGCCTGCTCACCTTCAACCTTGGGACTTGGGTCTCTGGCCCTGAGCACCAGGTACTGGCTTGCCCAGAAGCCAAGGAGCCGACAGGCCAAACCCCACCCTGATCCTGGGGCCCAAGTAGAGGGTTTCACAGGCACCCACAACTCACGCTTCTCCTGAATTGCCTTTTGGAAGTTCACGTTTCTCTTTTTCCGGGTTTTTGTCTCCTTGGGACAGCTCAGACCTGGTAGAGAGAAGGACTGCAGCCAGCCGTGGGGGTTATGTGGCCTCCCACCCTCTCTCCTTGCTCCCTCTCCCAGCCCAGCCCTTCTCACCCCTCCTCTTCCTGTCTTACCCCCTCCAGCCCCACTTCCTCCCCATCTTCCCACCACCCACGTCCCCTCCTCCTCTGTGCTCACTCTTTCTGGTAGAGGTCAATTGGTCTCCATCAGAAAAGGCCAGACCAGCTGCCTCAAACACCTGAAGGGCACTGTCCCCACCCCCAGGACCACAGCCAAGGTCATAGCTGTTCATAGCTTCGAAGACCTGGTGAGAAAAGGCAGAGATGTTGCAGAGACAGGTGTGGCTGTGGGACACGTCGGCCACTCAGCTCCAGGTGAGAAGGCAGGGTATGGACAAATCCGAAAGAGGGGGATAGAGTCCACGGGGGCCAAGGCCTGCGGGAAGACTGGGAGGAGCCATGAGTGAGATCTAGGGGCTGGGCCCAGGGCTCAAAGCGGCAGGATAATGAGGATGGAGGGGATGGAGGATGAGGGAGAGGGGCTTGACAAACCTTGACCATGTCAAGGGGTTTCTGGGACTTGCCGCCCACAGCATACAGAGCCATGTCCACAGCTCCCAGTGCCACCAGGGCTGGAGAATCTGTCTGCAGGTGGAGCTTTATAGTATCCCCAGGACGGTATTCCTTGCTACCATCCACGTTCAGCTCCAGCTGGCAGAGGCAGGAGGTAGAGGGCAGTCAGAGTAGAGAGAGATTTCAGTCATGTGCTTCCCCAGTGCACCCCAAACTAGACCCACACCTTGTTTGCAATCACCCTGTCTTCTTTCTCTCTTAACCTCCCCCCAATATACACATGCATGCTGTCTCTCCCAATGCCAGTTACCTTGCCCTCACAGTCCCCAGCCTGAACGTCCACTCGCAGGGAATTGGCCACCGGGAGGCCCCCATGATAGTAGAAGGCCACCAGGTGGAAGGAGGGTGCCAGGTGATGGTCCACAAATACGGAGACGGAGGTCAGTGTCCTCCTGGGCTCTCGATGCACAGACACGATCTGGCCCTGGGACAGGATCTGGGGCAAGAGTGGGGTCTTCTTCACTGCACATCCTCAGCCCTGAAACTGCTACCCGACCCCAAGGGTCCTTTCCTGCCTGAGACCCTCCTGCACCCATCCTCTGCTACAACCCAGCGCATGCACACCATGTAGTAGAAATGAGAGAAGCTGTTCCCACTGATGCCCACGGCTCGCAGGTTTAGGTTAATGGTGTCCCCGACTTTAGGGGGTTGAGGATTCAGCTGCTCAATGGACAGAAACCCGGAGCTTCGTGACGAAGGGGCTCTCACGGTGAGCCTGCCTGTGATGGGGTGGGTGGAGCCTGCAGACACCTGAAGAGGGGGCCAGGGTGGCAGGGTCAGTGGCAAAGACTCAGGTACCCAACATCTCCTCTCAGCTCGGGAACCCTCTCTCCTTCTCCTCCCTCTCCCGTGAGGAGGAGTCCTACCAAGAGCTGCACTTCTGAGGTGGTTGGGGAGACAGCAATGGGAACAATGACTTGGCCGCTCCTGTCGGTGTTTTGTTGAAAGTCCTGGTTTTTAGAAGAAGATCCAGAAGACAACTTGGCAGAAACTTTGACGGGAATGCCAAGGGCTGGGGAGCCTGATATGTTGCGGACCAGGGCCTAGGTAGGTGCGGGAGGGGCAGGGGAAAGAGTGGGCAGTGAGACCCTGTGTCCTCCTGACCACCCCCTCCCTCCACCGCCCATCCTCCCCCTTCCAGAAGAAACCTGGAGCAGAAAGGGGGCCCCAGGCACAAGGTGTCGCTTGGTTTTGCTCAGATCCAAGGAGAAGGGAGATGACACAAAACGCCAGGATGTGAGCTCTGCCTCCTCCATCTCCCCTCCTGCAAGACACAGGGTGGAGGGAGGTGGAGGACAGAGACCCAAGAAGACAGGGGAAGAAGAGCCAGCGGGAGGCTGCTCGAGTGTTTCCCACCCACAAGACTGAACACTTCAGGGGACAGGCCACCTCCTGTTGGTCTCTACGTTTGCCGAGGCCAACACAGGGCCCAGCACACAGATGGTATGTAACATGTGTCTGATGGATGGATGGATGGATGATTGGATGGATGGGTGGATGGATGGATGTTTGGGTAAAAAAAAAAAATAAATTGAGATGGGAGGAAGGTACCCCTTCCCCAGAAACCACCCAGAAATGCAGTTGGAGAGAGATAGTCTCCTGGGTCTTTCCTGGCTTTGGGTCCCAGATGAGGGGAAGAAGGCGGTGTCAGTGCTGGAGAACAGAGGGTCAGCTCAGAGGTCAGAGGCGAGGGTCTGGGCTTATAACCAGGGGAAGCCACTCACCTGGTGACTCAATGATGGAGGCTGCCACATAGAGGCGCTGCCCTGGGAGGTCATTAATATTAATACTCAGCTTCTCCAGCGCACCCTGAACCTCAGCCTTTGAGAGGGAAATGCGACACTGGCCATCTATCAGCTGGGGCAAAGAAGACAGGACATGGGATGAGAAGAGACCTTGAGTCTTCAGCCTCACATCCTCACCCTCCCTCCCTCTCCTCACCTACCGCATGCATCCCCTCCCTCCTTCCTACCTTGCTCTGATGCTCCAGCCCCCGAAGGAAAGTCTTTTCACCGTCCTCTCCCAGGAGCCCAAAGCGCACATATGCCACCCCCTGCACTGGCTTCCCATAGATGTACCTGCCGTGGCAGAGAGATTCGGAAGAGGGTGGGCTAAGGGCCGGAGGAAAGAATGGAATGGTCTGGGAGGGAGGAGGGCTGGGGCAAGAGAGGGGAGTGGGGTTCCATGGCATGTTCACACTGAATGCGGAGCCCTGGGAGCAGGGCCCAGCCTGGGGGTTGGGGGCAGTTACCTGGCCTGGATGTCTACTTGGATTTCACTGAGAAAGCCAGGCGCTGTCAGGATGTAGGGCTTTTCAGGAATGATCTTCACCTCAAAGTTGGGAAGGACTGACCCAGGGCAAAGGGAGGGTCAGACTCTTGTGAAAGGGCCCTTTAAAGATTCCCTGCCCCTCTGCGCTGTGGCAGCCACATCTCCCTGCCCCTGCCTTGCCCCCACCCTCTCTCCTCCCACCCCTTATTCCCTGCAGGAAAGGAGCTGCTTGTCCCTGGAGTCTCCAGCTCTCACCATATTTCTTCACCTCAAACTGGGTGCTGCTGTTGGAATCCAGGCTATCTGAGAATCGGGCTGAGATCTTCCAAGTCCCTGGCCTGAGGACAACAAGGGAGAGACTCAGCCCATGTGTACAAGAGGCCCATGGAGAGCCAGTGGCCTGGCTCCCTAGGAAGAGGACCTCAGGGGTGAACCAGGGGCTGATGGGAGCTTGGGATGGCTAAGTGCTGGAGGTGGAAAGCCAAGGGAACAGCGCGTAGGTGGGGGCAAGCCCTAGGTGGGGAGCACTTACTCTGAGATGTCTGGGATCACAAAGTCATCCTGGAAGATGGAGGTGGGAGCATACACCTCCTTCTTCCGCACGTGGAGGCCACAAGAGTTCTGCGATGGGGGTAGAAGTCGTCACGATGGAAGGGCAGAGCAGCAGCCCTGGCCAGTCAGGAAGGTCAGAGGTAGGGAACTCACCTCCACCATGACTGTGAGGGTATCAGTGGATGGGCGCATCTTTTGATCCAGAGCAAAGACTCGGTACCGAACTGGAAATGGAGGGCGAGGAGGTGAGCGGGACGCCACGTGCCAACGGAGGGTGGGCCCTGGGCCCCCCACCCCTTCCAGGGAGTGATGAGGAGGAGAACAAAGATTTGCAAAGCAGCCTTCCTGTGGGGCACCTTCCCGGTGCTCTCACTCAGGGGGCTGGGAAGGAGTGAAAGGTGGAGGCCCCAGGGCCGAGACTCACCGCGCTGGCCAGGGTTATAAACGGGCTGGTCAGTCTGCAGAAAGAGGTGGCCCCGGCGAGAGGAGAAGAACAGGTTGACACCCTGCCTGTCAGTCTGCTTGGACAGATAGTTCTTCAGCCATGACGACTGGACCACCAGCTGCACCTCGGGGGCTCTGCGGAGGAGATGGAGGCCACAGTCCTTCGCATCCTTCAGGGAGATCTGTCACAAAAGGGAACAGGAGAGGGAGCAGGTCAGAGACAGAGCAGAAGGAAAAAGAGAGACTGAGACAGAAACAGGGAAGATGACTAGGTGGGAGAAGGAGAGAGGGGCCAGTGAGAAGACAAAGACATTTACAAGAAGACAGAGGAGAACAGAGTAGGAGATGCTGGGCAGAAACAAGAGGGCGTCGTGGCCAGTTACCGGGAGGCTGAGAAGTATGAAGTCTTTCTCTGAGTTGAGGGTGAAATCCACCTCCGCAGAACAGAGGTGACGATGGTTGGACGGGTTTCTCAGGAACACTGATCCTGTCACTACCTGCCCGGGAGGAGCATCCTGGAGCTGCACCACCACCGACAGGGGGACCCCTAGGTGAACCACAGAAGGAGAAAACAGGAGCAACCTGGGAAGAACAGGCGAGGGTCAGCAGCCAGCCTCCACTAGGGCCCCTCTACCCCTGGCTCCTGAATCAGGTCCCCCTGCGCCTGCTGTCCGCTCGCCAACCCTGGCCCTGCTCAAGCACCCAGCATCCTGCCTCCAGGACCTGGGCTTCTGCAGAGACAAGGCGAAGAAGCCAGATGCCCAGATCAGCCCCAGGAGGAGCCTCATGGCTGGAGCACCCCAGAGGGATCAGACCCGTCTGTCTGCCTGCTCCCTTCTGGTCAACCTCGGGCTTGGAGCATATTTGACTCTGGACCTTGCTCCTCCCCTGGCCCAGCTAAGTCGGGAAAGCACGTGACAGCCAAGAACTGCAACTGGCCCCAGGCCCAGTATTGGGGGGGGGGCACCCGGGACACCTGGGTCTCTGAGGGAGTCTGAGGAAATCACAGCACAGAGAGATAGCCAGTCCTTCCCTGTTAACCCCTTTCATCCCAGTTTCCTGGGCACCTCCCGCTACTGGGTCTATCTGGGTGTGTGTAAGCATACACATGCTCGAGTACAGCACGTATACACGTACGTGGGTGCACGAGGGCCCATGTGGCTCAGCAAGCAGCCACTTGACTCCTTTGTCGGTCTTAACAAAGCAAGGTACTTAGACACCTGCCTCTCGCTATAACCCCCACAAAAACAACTACGCGAAGTTTTTGCTTTTTGTAGGCTTTAACAGAAACTCTGTGGTTTAGGAGATCAGGCGCACCCTCACCACCCCGTGAGGGGAATTGAACTCAGTGTCCTTTTTTACTCTCTGAACCAAGAGGCAAAGCTCAGGCCCAAGTTTGGCTTTACCTCTATCCCCAAATGAGGCACCTGGACACACCTGTCATGTTAAACAAAAGACATCCAGCAAATATCACAGGCAGAAGTACTTTATTTGGCAGTTTCAAGCCAACATATAGGGGAAGAACCCTGCTGTCCTTCACCAGCCTCCCCAGGAACCCTTCCTTCCCATCTCAAGACAGAGCAGCGGCACCTCACTGCATGAAAGGCAGCGGCCATGGCCTTGGCACGGTTTCTGGTTCCACTTCAGTGAAAGGGCAAAGGAGCATTGCCTAAACCCCAAGTAAACAGCAGCAGTCACATCTGACCCTTTGCACGGATGCAAGCCCAACACTCATCGTGGCTCCCGAGCCTTCCCAAGGTGACCCCATCTCAGCACTCCTGGGCCCCCCTCTCTCCACTCTGGGGAAGGTTGCCATGACGAGCAGAATCCTCACGTCTCCGGCAGGCGGAGGAGGGTTCCAGAAGTGGTGGAGACGCTGCAAGAGAGACAAGGCTGGAGCCAGATGCCTAGGCCCAGGGTCTGGGGGGAACTCAGAACTCGGCCACAGAGGTGCCTGGGTTCCAGAGAATGAGAGAGGAGCTAGGCTTCTTCACTAGTGAATGAAGAGTGAGTCGGGGGGAATCCAACCTTTGGGTCATGGACCCGTCATCTGTCAGACACTGGGGGCGAGACTCACCAGTCCACCAGCTGGGCCCCAATGAGGTCATGCACGTGGTAGGCAAGGCCAAGTCTCACCGCAGCAGGTACCCGCCGGCCTAGGAGCTCCGAAAGGAGTAACTCCCGGTACTTGGCCTTCCGGACCATGCCAAGGACAGCCTGGCGCCCTGGAGGAGAGGTGGCACAGGAGAGGGGAAAGGTGAGTGAGGCCTGGAGGCCTGAGGAGTCACCAAAAGGCATTCTTGAGGGGCTGCGGGCTTTAGCTGCAGACAGGCTACCTTTAACAAAATACTTGATGAATCTCCCAGCTCCAGGCACAGCTAACCACCAACTTCCAGCATCTCGGACAGTGAGGACTCCAGCATTCACCAGCTGCCTGAGGCGGGAGAAATGAGGCATTGGCTCTAAGAACCCTCTCTCCTCCTCACCTGGTCATCTTTGGACACTAATTCTCCAGAAGCCTGGGTACCCACACAGGAGACTTAATAAGAGAAGCCCACCTGGGGCAGTTCTCTGCTCACACCATGCTGCTCAGTGCCCCGTGCCCTTGCTTGCTCCATTCTCCTCCCTGACTGCCCTCCCCCAACTCCTTCTTTTCCTGTTACTATTACACATTCACTAAGACAGCTTCTCTCGGAAGCCCTCCTTGACTACATGCCCCAACGCACTCAGTCCCACCACCAGGGGAGAAACAAGGCTCCTGCCACTACCTACGCAGACCTTACCATAGCTCTTCCCACATTGTACTGAAAAGGAGTGTAAAATGCTTTCACGTCTACCATGGGTTACGAAGCAGGGAGCTTGAGCCAGACACAGGCTCCTGAAATGATATTCTTACTTAGCCCTTGTTTGGTTGCTGTTCTTTTGAATGTGAATGCTTTCGGGGCATCAGAGCTCCTACCATCCTCCAGTTTCTTGGTTTCAGCACAATTCACATCAGGCCTTTATGGTTCCTGTCAGACCTCCCTTTGTATCTGATTAGCCACTCAGATCTCCTGAATTTTACTTCAGGGCTCTTTCCAAGGCCCCAGGTAAGACAGGCCTCTTCTCTTGGGGGAACATAAAGTTAGGTCATTTTATTTGAACTTTAGTTCACCAAAAAGAAGGGGACAAGGCTGGATAGAGCTGGAGGGAGGGAGGGATAGGCCAGATGCCTGATTCTGTTGGTTCCCCAGGTCTCACGTGATTTCTGGGTCCCTGAAGCCAAAGGTCTGTGTCATTTGGTCCTGCTGGAAGCTAAGGTCGCTACAGGCTGGAAGCACCGAAGCCAGAAACTTTTGCACTGCGCCAGCATAGGGGCGCCCATCACAAGCCTTGAGGACCTGGAACCAGAAGTGAGAGATGTGGTCTGGCCCCACTTTCACCCTCCACCAATCTCAGAACCCACGGCAACATGTCTCTTCCTCTGTTTTCCCTTCTGCTCAAGTCCTTCTCCCTCTCATACTCCTCCTCCTCATACTAATACTTAACCAGAGCCCCGTGCCTTCTCAGTAAGATTTGAGGTGGGGTAATTGTCTCTTTTTTTTAACATGTGCATTCCCCAGTTTCTCGGCACCCCCCTCCCCTGGCCTCAGTGACATAAACACAGTCACACGCACTCTGGTCCTGTAGTCCTCAGTGAAGATAATTCCTTGGGCATCCAAGTCGAAGCCTAGCTGGATGATTCTGATCTCCCCCTGCTCTTGAAGTGCCTTCTATCTCCAGAGAGATGAGAATAAAAAGAAGGGTATCAGGGTAAGATGCTCTGCTATACTTTGGAAACTTCTGGGCAGGGAGATTTTGTTTGCGAGCATTGGGGAGTTTCTCCCTAAGTAAAGGAAAAATTATGGGGAGAGAATCAGGTGATTATCAAATAGCATTTTCCAATTAGTTTTCCATCCACTCACCTCATCAGTTATCTGTCTGATAAAATAGCAATTAAGACACAGGCTCTGCCCTCAAGGAATGAACAGTCTAGATTTTGGGTGGGGGAAGGTGGGGAGGAATATGGGAGAAAATGTTTAAAACAAAAGTAAACTGGGACTTCCATTTGCAGGAATATAGTAAGACCAACTCACTTGCTGAAAATTACATAAAATTCTGGATAAAATATTATTTTTAAAATTGTTTAAGTATTAAAGAGCTCACAAGGTAATAAGGAATTACCAGACTAATATAATATCTACGTGAAAACAAGAGCTCACAGAAGAAATTGGGACACGGAGTGCATTTGGTGATTTAGGCAAATCCATCCAACACATAGTCAAAATTAACTGGGCACAAGGAAACAAAACTCAAAAAAGAAACAGACAATAGAAACAAACCTAAAAAGACATGGTATAGTGAAATTACCAAAGACAGGCTTTTTTTAAAAAACTATGCTTATAATGCTAAAATAAATAAAAGCCAAGATGGAAAATTTCAGCACGAGATTATAAAAATTGACATAATGGACTTCAAAGACATCTCAGTAGAAATTCTAGAACTCAAAAATAAAGCAGGTGCAATTAAGAACTCAATGAATGGGTTTAGTAGATTAAGGCACGGCTAAATAAAAAGCTATTAATCTGGAAAACAGATTTTTTAAAAACCAACCAGAATATGATAAAGGTAGTCAAAAACACTGAAAATGCAGACAAGAGGCTAAGAGACTTAAAGGATACAAAGAGATGATCCACTTTATGTTTAGTTGGAGTCCCAGAAAGAAAGAAAAGCAATAATGAGGTGTGGGAAATATCTGAAGTACCAATAACAAATCCACAATCACAAAAGTACATTAATCCAACTTGCATAAACTCATAGAACAAACAGACGATACAGTGATCAGTGGGAAAATAAAAGATTTCAATAATAATTTTAGTTACTAAGAAATTAATAACTGAATAATACATATTCTTTTCAAATATACATAGAATATTTAGCAAAACTGACTATATTGCACTAAGCACATCTCAGTAAGTTTCGAATGACTAAAATCATAATATCGTGTCTGTTCTCTGGTCACAATATCATTTAAGCCAGAAATTGGTAACAATAAGGTAATAAGAAAATGGTTAGAAAGTAAGTTATACACTTCTAATCAACCCAATGAGTCAAAGAAAAAAAAAATCACAAAGGAAATTAGAAGCTGATGAAAACATACTAAAACTTGGTAGATACAGATATAGGTACTGACATAGACATATGTCAATACTTAGGGGGAAACTACAGCCTGACACCCATCTGTTAGAAAAGAATAGAGGATGAAAATTAATGGGAAAAAAAAAAGTAAGATAAACCCAACAGCACAGAGGAAACATGAATGAAACAGAATACGTGCATACAAGAGACAGCAGCAAAGCTAAAAGTTAATTCTTTGAAAGACTATTAAAACTGGGAAACCCTGGTGAGACTGACAGAGAAAAATGGATGGGGGAGCCTAGAAAAAGCACAGATGACCAATATAGAAAATGAAAAAAGGATCTTTTCTGCTGATTCTACAGACAATAAAATGAGATTATAAACCTTACAGCAATAAATTTGAATATTTAGATGAAATTGACAAATTCCTAGCAAACATAATTTCTTCCACCAGAATGGACAGAAAAGGGTACATTCATAAAAGGGAAGTGTATGAAAATGAAATTAACTATAGCTACATGCAACAATCTGGATGAATCTCAAAAATATTCATCTAATGAAACAAGATATAAACCAACACATACGGTATGATTTTGTTTATAATCAAGTTCAAAAGTGGGTAAAACTAAGCATGTTGTTTATGGATAAACACATAGATGGTATAAAGAAAATCAAGGGAAACATTTTCATACCAGTCAGGTATGTTACCTCCTGGGACATAAGGCATTTTGATCAGAGAACAATATATGCAGGCTGTGGCCGTGTCCTACAGTCTGACTTGGGTGATGGTTAAGTAGGTATTTCCTTTATAAACATTCTTTTAAATTTTGTGTTTATATTTTCTGTTGTGCAACTTTTAAAGCTTTCCTAAAATTTAGGCTAACACCAGGAGGTTAAAAACAACCAAATACTCTAAGGAGTGGTTCTGACTCGCTTCCTTAAGAGACTGGAGCAAGTCCCCATCTTCCTTTTCTTCCCTCTTTTCTTCCTGACAGGTTGTCATAATAACCTGCTATCTGCTAAATCCAATTGGGTATTATTTTACTTGACCTCTTCACATACCACTGCCTTGAATCACAGATGCTAACACGGCCAACTACTCCACCTTCTTGAAAATTTCTCCTTTCTCAATAGGCCTCTTCCTGGGTTCCTCCTAATGACAATTCCTTCTCAGCCTCTTTCACAGACTTGTCTTTCTCTGTTTTCCCCTTGTATCAGTGGATCTCAAATTTTAAGGCCCAGTAAGAATTACCTGGGGCAGCAGCTTAAAAATGTAGATTCCCAGGTCCTGCCCAAGAAATCTTCATTCATGAGCATAGAGTGAATCCCAGGTATTTTTGAATAAGTAGTCCTGGTGGTTCTGGTACAGGTAGAACTAAAGACATACTTTGAGAAAGACTGCCTTAAGTTTTTTATCTCCCAGCATTGGGGATTTGGCTCTGTTATCTTTCACTGCAAACCTAGGGTCGTTAAACCTTTGATCTCAGAGGATCTGTGAAACAACCCCCTCCCCACCAAATTATACATACACCACATATATATAGGACATATATGCGTTTTTCTAGAGAAAGAACGCCATAGCTTTCATTATCTTCTAAAGTTTGTAAAACTCCTCACTTCCTATAGATCTCACCCACATTCAGAGACTGAACCACTGCTCACAGCTCAAATTCCTCTATATCACTGACCCTGAATTCTCTCCAGCTGTCTAATGCACATTTGCCTTTCCATGCTCCAGCAGCACCTCCAACTCAACTTGAACAAAATTAAACACATCATCTGCCCCCAACAAACAATTCAATATTCTTCTACTCTAATCACTCAGTCATCCAGAAGATCTCAGAATTTCCTTGATTCCTCCCGCTTCCCACTCTCCACATCACTCACCCTCACCCATCCTCTCCCTCCCACTACACTGACCTCATTCAGGCCTTCACCAGTCCTCCACCAGTCCTCAGCTGCAATAACTTCCTGGTTGATCTCCCTGCCTCATCTCACTACCTCCAATCCATGCAACACACCGCTGCCTCTCCTGTTTAACATTCTCTGCCAGCTCATTGCTTTCAACGTAAGATGGAAACAACACTGTTGTACAAGGCCTGTCCTAATCTGACGCCTGCCTGCATTCCCAGCGCTGTAGGCTCGAACCATGCCCGGTGAGGCAGTTTCCCCAAAAGCTTCGCTCTTCCACCATCATGATTTGGCATGCTCTCTACTGCTGGAGGGTCTGCAGCATTCTCCTTGGCACCACAGTGCCTGGCACAATGTCTGGCCCAGAAAGACCCAACGCTTGCTGAATGGCAGAATAGCGGGCCGACCGACTGAGTGAGTGATAGGGAACATCGGAAGTGCTCTCGAGGCAAGTAAGCGCTTTTCGTCGGTCGCTCTGACGCCCCTCACCAGCTGCAGGTCAGCCACAGTTCGGTCGGGCACGAGGCTGTAGACCTGGCTCCTCAACACGATGGGCGGTAGCGCATCCTCAAACAGGACTCGTGGGAACAGCCGCACTAGCTCCGCGACGGCCGCGCGCGCAGACCCTGAGCGGAGAGACCGAGCCACTGAGACGAGAACTGGGGCGAAGGGAAGCGGGGGTACGACTCTGGGAGGCGCTGCTGTCCCAACATACAGGGTTACCGGAGGCGAGGCCGCTCCCAGCTGAGGTCTTTAGCCTCGCCCCGGGGTTGCCATGGTTACCTGATTCGCCCCGCAATGAATCGACCTCTACATCCCCTCGTTCCCGCCGCCTCTTCAGTCCAAAGGGCTCCGGGACCAGGCGATGCCTCTTCCGGCTCATATCCCGGGATCTTACTGTACCGGGGAAGAGGTAGCTGTTGAGAGAAGAGAACACGAAAAGAGAGTCTTCCGGCGCAGAGCAGTGACGCACGGGCTCCCTGGGCGTCCCTCCTGGGAGACCTGTCAGCCCGGTGTTAGTAAGACGACGTGGTGACCAAAGAGGCGTCGATTTGTCATCGCGGGCCCTTGCTGGGAGGGGCGGTGCCAAGGCGGATACCAACACCACCCGCATTGGCCGAGGCTCCACGGCCGCCGCTGATTGGCTTCGTCCGAGCGCACTCACGTCCGGGGACGCCCAGGCGGTGAGGAGGGGCGCCGGTGGCCACGTTGAGATCAACCTGCTGGTGTAAAGCGCACAGACCACCCCCCCACCCCCACCCCAGAGGAGTTTGCCTGCTACTGTCGCTGAATGATTGCGTCATCGAAAGCTGGAAAACCACCTTGGCATCCCTCTCCCACATCTGACGTACCTGCCATGACGTCATAGCTCTGCGAAGGTGGAAGTCGAGGTTGGCGGGCTTTGAGGTAACCAGATCCTTGATCTGAGCCCAAACATCCTTTCTAACCTCACTGCGTTTGGATGACCTGGGGGTGGGGAGATAGGTCAAGGGAAAAGGTGAGATGTGCATCTGACCGTGGTTCTGTTTGAGGAGATGGGGCCTGGTTGTTTCAAGGCCAGAGTCTGGCCATCAAGAGTCTCACTTAGTCCTGACCTGGAGTCCCCCTTCCTCAGGCCTCCTCTGTAAAAGGGGAACTTACCCAGCCCCTCTCAGGACCTCATGGAGCCCAGAGGGACCAAGAGAGGAGCTGGAAAAATAGAGGTAGCTGAGCCTCGGAACAAAGTCCCCCGCCCAGCACCCTCGCTGCCCACAGACCCTGCCCTCTACTCTGGACCCTTTCCTTTCTACCGGCGCCCTTCTGAACTGGGCTGCTTCTCCCTGGATGCACAACGCCAGTACCATGGAGATGCTCGAGCCTTGCGCTACTACAGCCCACCCCCCACCAATGGACAAGGACCCAACTTTGACCTCAGAGACGGATACCCAGATCGATACCAGCCCCGGGACGAGGAGGTCCAAGAGAGGCTGGACCACCTGCTACGCTGGCTCCTGGAGCACCGAGGCCAGCTGGAGGGGTGAGCAAAGCATAGCACACAAGTAGATCTAGAGACCTGCACCTGCCCTCTAAAACTGGGAGAGCCAAAGCTGGAGTTAGCTCAATCCTTAGAAGGAACTTAGGCTATTCTTTGGGGGAGCCATCTGCACTAATGCTTGTGTCAGATCTTCAGCCCCTAATTCCTCCCTTTCAGGAGTCCAGACTGGCGCCCAGGGGCCATAGTGACATGGCGGGGGCACCTGACAAAATTGCTGACAACACCATATGAGCGGCAGGAGGGCTGGCAGCTGGCAGCCTCCCGGTTCCAGGGGACACTGTACCTGAGTGAGGTAGAGACGCCGGCTGCTCGGGTTCGGAGGCTTACCCGGCCACCTCTCCTCCGGGAGCTTATGTACATGGGGTACAAGTTCGAGCAGTACATGTGTGCAGGTGAGAGTTGTCCTGGCTCTGAAACGCCCTCCCCTTTCCCCAGAGATTGAGAACCCCCAGCCCTGCTGCTGTTTCTCTTCTTATGCAGACAAACCCGGAGGCTCCCCAGACCCCTCTGGGGAGGTTAACACCAACGTGGCCTTCTGCTCTGTGCTACGCAGCCGCCTGGGGAACCATCCACTGCTCTTCTCTGGGGAGGTAGACTGCATAGACCCCCAGGCCCCATCCATGCAGCCCCCCACCTGCTATGTGGAGCTCAAGACCTCCAAGGAAATGCACAGCCCTGGCCAATGGAAGAGCTTCTACAGGTTCAGGATGAGGGGTGGGGTGGACAAGAGCCTAGAACTGACAGCTGGGAAAGGGACTTGGATGAGGCTGGAGAAGTCCCACTGACCCCTTGCCTTTCCTGACAGACACAAGCTCCTGAAATGGTGGGCTCAGTCATTCCTTCCGGGGGTCCCAAATGTCATTGCTGGTTTCCGTAACCCAGAGGGTTTCGTCTGTTCCCTCAAGACCTTTCCTACCATGGAGATGTTTGAATACGTCAGGGTAAGGCAATGGTGTCACAGCTCCTGCCCATACTCCCCTGAGCCAAGACCACAGGTCCGGTGTCCAGGGCTGCAGTGCACCTTCCCCTTTTCCCACCCTCTCCCTCACTGCCAGTCTTCTGCCTCCTGGTCCCACTCCAGAATGACCGTGATGGCTGGAATCCCTCAGTGTGCATGAACTTCTGTGCTGCCTTCCTTAGCTTTGCCCAGAACACAGTTGTCCAGGACGACCCCAGGTGAGGCCTTCAGCTCTGCCCCTCCCCTCTGGGTCCCTGAAGCTCAGCCTCCAGTCCTCAACTCATGACTCCACCTGCCCCCTAGACTCGTCTACCTCTTCTCCTGGGAGCCTGGTGGCCCAGTCACAGTGTCTGAACATCGAGATGCACCGCATGCCTTTCTGCCTACATGGTATGTCGAAGCCATGACCCAGGACCTCCTGTCACCCCCCAAGACACCCTCCCCAAAGGACTGATGCTTCTCAGGGGCTGGTCCTGTTTCTGTGTGCATAGATAAAGGCATATTTCTAGGTGGTTCTCCCTGCTGTGTCTTTTGAGCTGAGTCATCCCTGCCCAACACCTCAGGTTCACACAGGTGGTTTGCTGTTTTATTGTTACATTTTACACAGGGGTCATTCACTGAGTGTAGAGGCTGGCCGCGAAGACGATGTCCCTCCGTAGCAGGGTGGCCGCCGTCTCCATCTTGGCACCTAGCACAGGCTCGCCTACCAGGCGGGCTGCCCCCCGAAGTGAGCGACACATCTCGGCCAGGCGCTGGATGCAGCGGACCACCAGGCCCTCGGGGGTCCCTGAGAGCCCCGCCAACTCAGAGAAGGGCTGTAGGGGAAGCAGGGTGGGGACTGAATAGTCAGCCCGGGTCACCTCTCCCCAACCGGCCTTCTACAAAGCTCCAAACCCCAGCTACTCACCATGCCCCGGGCCCACTCGTACACAACCTCAACCAGCCCAAAATTCAGCTCCCCCACAAATTCCTCCACTGTCTGGTTCAGGCCACAGGCCACTTGGACCTCACCAATCCGCTTGGCCACAGCTTGGACACATTCCACCCCCTGCAGATAGAAGAGGAGAGGTTAAGCTCAACCTTCCTGCTCCAGAGCAGGGGAGGCCCGGCTCCAGAAGGAATTCCGGCTCTTAGGGGCACTCCCAGGGCTGGATGGGGCACGTGGGGAATACATGGCGGTGGGGACTGGGAGTGCCACCGCTGAGGGAGGGAGAGGGGATAGGTGTCCCATACCTGTTTGAGGGTGCTGGGGAGCTGATCCCCAGGGTCGCCAGGGCTCTGGCAGACCAGGCCAGAGAGCAGGGCTGCAATTTCCTCGGGCCGCAGGGCGCTCAGCGCATTGTCGAACATGAGCTCGGTGAGAAGCAGCTCATGGCTGCTCATGGCACAAGCCACCCGCCCTGCCAGCTTCACGGTGCCCGCCTCGTCTACGTACCCCAGAGTTCGGAGCACCTGGACGAAGGATGGTGGGTGTTGGGAGCCTGCTGACCTCTTCTTCACGAGCCCCCCAGCGCCATCCCCGTCCTCCCACCTCTACTCGCTGGTGGTACTCGGGGAGCAGCAGCAGGGACTGATCCGACAGCAGGAAGCGCAGCCGCTCCATCTCCTTCTGTATCTGCATTCGCTCTCGCAGCTTCAGGTACTACAGGGAGCCACCGGCAGGAGCATGTTAGCCTGCTCCTCGCCCTCAGCAGGGGTGTACTGAGGACAAGGGCTGAGACGGGGGTGGCCAGTCAACAGAGAACCAGAGGAAACGTTCCCCTCCTAGCTTGGGAGCCGGCATCCAGTACCTACCTGGGCAGGGAAACGGGGACTGTGCACACACTGAGCCCCCCGGATCAGCTCCTCCAGCTTCCGTGCCCGGAGGCCCCCCTCTACCACTGACACATCCTTGAGCTGCAGGTCATTGACAGGGTCAAGGGTAGAGGGTCCTGCTGGGTAGGCCTGAGCCAGACGTAGCAGTTCCTGAACAGCAGTTGTCACGGGCGCAGAGGGAGGATCCTTCCTGAGGAAGGAGCAGGACCTGAGACCTGGGGCAGAGGCTTCTCTTCCAGAGGAACCCCCTCAGGCTGGGGGAGCTGCCCCGACCCCACCTCCCCACCCCCGAACATGGTCTCTCCCCAGCATCTCTGACTTGAATTTTGGTTGCTGCCTCCTGCTGAAGTCCTCCAAGATCTTCTCCCCATTCACCCGGAGCACCTTGGTGGTGATGGCAGCCACATCTCCTGCCTGGAGCTTGGCCACGGTGTGGTCGCAGGGCCCTGTAAAGAGGGGAGAGCAGGGTCAAACCTCACTACGGCCCTGGCATCCTGCCTGCACTGCTGTCAGGAACCCAGCCATCTGCCCACTCTCACCTTCAGGCAGGAACAGCTTGAATCCTACAAGGTCATCTGGATAGGGCACATCAGGGGAGGCCGGCCCCCTCTCCTGTGGGTCCTCAGACACAGGTTTCTCACACAAGACCAGAGTTGTGAATACTCTGCTGGTGGAATTTGAAGAGACCTAGGGCAGGTTGGGGAGGCCAGGACAGGGCAATGTGAAGAGTGGACATTGGAGGGAGAGACCAGATCCCCACCCTCAGGCAGGGATCATGGAAGAGCCATGCAGAGTCCGCCAGTATTACCATTGCTCTTACCTGAAGGATCACACCCAGCGCATTGTGATGCTCCTGACTCTTCACGACCACCACCCTTCCCGCGGAGAGAGACTTCAGCCCATTCACAGAGTCCATGATGCGTCGCTGAAGAGCAGGGGCGTGAACAACAGGGATAAGGGATGAATGTCACAGAGACACTGGGACTAGGTTCAGGAGTACCCAAGGTGTCACACTCCCTTCCTCCCCGCCTCCATCACCCCCACCCCCCAACACACACACACTAACCTGGATCAGGCTCCGGGTCTCTGTCAGTTCCTCCCCCCAGCTGTAATACTCAGGCAGGTCAACGAGCTGGCCAGTCATGTCAGGCTCCTCCAAGGCCTCCAGCCTCTTGGTCAGTTCAGCCAGAGCCTGTTCATGGGCCTGGGCAGAAACCAGGGTGGGTATGAAACAATAGTCTCCAGGCCCAGCCTGCCACCTCCCCCATAGTCACCTGCTGGGGCCTCCAGATGCCCACCTGCTCCCAGCCTGGCTTCCTTGTCCTACATCCTGCACGGTATCCTGGTCACCCTCTACTCACCTTGCTGTCCTTGCGGGATGGAAACTCAGAGAAGCTCCTCTTCATCATGTCTTCCACCCTGAGAGCGTCCACCCGCAGCAGGTTGAGGATCATGGTGTACGTGAGGCGGAACTGGGACTGCAGCTGGGACGGCTTCCCCTGGGCCGGGTCAGAGAGGGCAGTGAGACCCAGGGGGTCCCGCTGCTCAGCTCCCTCCACTCCCAGCAGCTCCACTCCCAGCTCCACAAGCACAGGACCCTAGACAAACTGCTTGCTCCCCTCTGCAAAACAAGGGAGCGAAACTAAATAAATAGACTCCCCAAGGTCCTGTCTAGTTCCATATTCACAGTAAAGAAAGACCAGAGGAGACAAGATCCAGTGTCATCCTTGGATTTGCTCACTCTTACCCTGGCTCTCCCAGGCAAAAGGAAAGAAGTAGAAAGGAGGGGAGAAGAGAGTTGGAAGAGAGAGAATCCAGCAGGTGCACCAAGTCGGCTCGGCTTCGCACTGCCCCAGTAGCTCACCATCATCATGCGGTGCAGATCCGCCATCTCGGGCACGCGGCCCTTGCAGAGCAGGATGACAGTGCCCGTGGGGTCCAGGCCCCTGCGCCCTGCCCGACCTGCCATCTGCACGTACTCCCCAGGGAGCAGGTCCCGGAAGGTGGAGCCATCGTGCTTGCGCATGGAGTCAAACACCACCGTTCGGGCTGGCATATTTACACCCATGGCAAAGGTCTCTGTGGCAAACAAGACCTGGGACGGGGAAAAGAGAGTCAGCAAGGGAGCCGCCTGCAGACCAAAGCCCAGCCCTGGCCAAGCCCACCTCACTTTGTAGCCAAGGCTGAGTAGACCCCAGGCACGGTCCCAGATGGTTAACTCACAGGACCTTATTTAACCCTCAAGGCAAATCTGCAGAGTAGGTACCATTGTTTTCCTCAGTTTATTTATTTAGCTGCCTATTTTTTTCCTTTTACCCCCATATCCCACTTCTGCCCTCCCACTATCAATCATCCCAGTGTATTTAATGAATATCTTTTTGTGTTAACGTGTTTCATAAAACATGTCTTGTTTTGTGTGTAATTTACAACTTGCAGTAAAGGCAATTACGTATCTCCTGTTTTCTTCTTTTCTGCCATGTAGTGTTTTCAACATCCACCCATGTTCCCGTGGTTACATCAGATCCATTGCTGCAGAACACTTTGTGGGGCCTACCTACTCTCCCAGTGAAGGGCACCTTGGTACCCCAACACCCTGCCACAGGATTATAGCCAAAAAGGCAAGAGCAGACATGTTCCCCCCTTGACCAGGGTGAGAATTTCTTTATGATTTACACTCAGGAATGGAATTTAGGGATAAAGAGTATGCTATACTTGTTTTTGCCTCAAGAGTGCCACGTCAGACTGGCCACACCTGTATAGGGTTCCTGTAGTCCTGTAGTCTCCTATGTCTCGAGTAACACTTGGCATTAGCCAGTTTCCTAAATTTTACCATCTAATAGCTGTAAAGTTCTCTCTTGGGAGTATTTCAATTTGCATTTTTCTCGTGACTGATGATGACATATGCTTGTTAGTTAGCTTTTTTGGTTCCTCTTCTGACTACTGCCTGTTAATATCTTATGTGTCTCCATTTTAAGAACGGAAACCTAAAGTTCAGGGAGATTGAAGTAATTTGCCCCAGGTCACAGTGAGTAAGTGACAGAGCTGGGATTCACACCCAGGCAGTCTAGATCCAGAGCCCAGGTTGGTAACCACTGCATTGTCCTGCCTAAAAGCCTGTCCCTCCACCAACTGGGCAGCCCCTAAGGGGGCAGAAAATGCCCTGGGGTGTCCCTCTCCCACCAGCTTGCGCACCTTGACCAGGCCGCGGCTGAACAGCATCTCCACGATCTCCTTAAGGATGGGCAGGATGCCACTGTGGTGCACGCCCAGGCCGCGGTGCAAGAGCTCGGACATGTGCAGGACCTATGGGTGGCCGAGGCCCAGGGTCAGGGATGGGGTTGTGGAACACCCGATCCCCCATAGTCTCCGAGTCCCTGCTCCACACCTGGGGCAGCTGGCGGTCAGAGCCTCGGAGGCGAGCGAGGCAGCGCTGCAGGAAGAGGTGAATCTCACTCTTCTCTGAACTTGTGGTGAGGTCCAGGGAGGTGAGGCCCGAGGCCTGCTCGTCACAGCGGCCCCGGGAGAAGATGAACACCACTACGGGCAGCTGCGCACGGGTACGGAGGGAGGCCAGGAGGGACAGGTACACGCCACGGTCCTGGGGGAGGAGGGAGTGAGACTGAGTCCCTGAACCAGTGGGGACCGAAGTGGGGGAAGGTAGAGCAGAGTCAAATCAGGCTGCGCTCAGAGCTCAACTCCAAAGCCTGGGAGGACGAGGGGAGAAAGATGGCAGAATCAGGTGGTGGCAGGTACACAGCCCACCAGTTCTCACCTGTGCGGGCCCCCCCTGATGCGTGGGCTGCTTGGCCCCAAAGGTCTGGGCGTGTTTGCTCATCCGCTCCTTCTTGGCCTCCACAGCCGCGTAGTACCTGGGGCAGGGGAGGGGCGGCAATCACAGTCACACCCGGCGGGCAGCCTGGACTCTGCCCCGTCCCCGGCTTACCCCTTCGTGTGGAAGGCACCCCGCGAGTCCAGCAGCAGGAAGAGCTCCCCCTGGGTCTTGGGACTGTTGCCCGTGAAGAGATAATGCTCCAGGGGGACAGGGCGAGCAACAGTGCTGATGACGTAGATCTGGCGACGCTTCAGCCGCCTGAGTGGGAAGGAGGCAGCAGGGCGGGGGTGGGCGTGCGGGCAAGAGCCTACATCCCCACCACTGTCCCCCTGTGGCTTTAGCCAGTCTTTTCTGGGAGCTGGATTGGAAGGCCCCATCATCCTACCTCTCAACATGCAACGTGATGTGGACCCAAGTGGGATCCCATAGCCTCCAGAGCTGGACATGTTCCCCAGCTGCACCCCTTTCTCATCTGCACCCCCAAGGCCTGACCACTCTCCCTGCTGTGACAGTCTTCACCCCCCGACCCCACCCAACAAATGCTACAGCCCCCTTCACCCAAGGTACCCAGGACACGCATCTTACCCGATCCAGTCAGCAAATTCAAGGGCATTGGGGACAGTAGCACTCAGAAGGATGATGGAAACGTGGTCAGGGAGCATGATCAGCACCTCCTCCCACACAACCCCACGCTATGCACAGGAAAGGAAGACAAGTTACCAGCAGCTCAGAGGGGGCTGCCCTTCTGCCCCCAGGGAAGTAGCACAGGGTTCCACTTCCAGGCAAAAAAGGCAGCGAGGTTCACAGGCTATGTGCAGTAAAGGAGCTGCTGACCTGGTCCCCCAGGATCTGGGGACCCTGTTCCTCTTACCTCAGCATCGTTGATGTAGTGAACCTCATCAAAGATGACCCACTCCAGATCCCGTATGACATCCGAGCCGCTGTACAGCATGGAGCTGGAGGAAAGAGGTGGTAGGCCGACTCCCACGTGGCTCCTGTCTCCACCCTCAACTCAGCCAACATGCTCTCCAGAGCAGCCTCACCTTCCTGACCAAAAGTCCACCCGTGTTGAGTGCCCATCTCTTACCGAAGGATCTCTGTTGTCATAATGAGGCAAGAGGCCTCTGGGTGCAGCTGCACGTCCCCCGTGAGCAGTCCTACATCCCCAAATGTGTTTCGGAAGTCTCGGAACTTCTGGTTGCTCAGGGCCTTGATGGGCGAAGTATAGATGGTGCTGGGAAGAAGGCGTGAAGTTAGCCAGTCCCTCCACGCAGACCCATGGGCAGCACCTCTTCTCCTACCCTGAGCCTTCCCAGAGGTGCCCCACAGAGCTCAGGTGCCCCATTTCTTCACGTGTACTTCCCTCACATACCCCTTCATGGTGTGACCCCAGAAAAACTGTCTCTTAATCCATCCCTCAGCTAACACAGGTCATTCTGCTAACCTCTCTCGCCACATCTCATTTCCCTCTGCGCCCGTGTCAATTTCTCCCCCCAACCTCGCATCTAAACGATGAGGTAGGGAGGTGGAGAAGAAATGAGACTTAGAAACGATGCAGGAGAGAGCAGGGCTGGCTGATAAAGGGGGAGGCTGGGGAGGGGACCTGTACCGCGTCATGTGTTTCTGGGCAAGGGCAATGGCGTATTCAGCCACAACTGTCTTCCCTGCGGATGTGTGAGCCGCAACAAAGACTGAGTCGTGCCGTTCCAAGTGCAGGATGGCCTGTTTCTGAAACACATCTGGTTCAAATGCCCACTGTGGGAAAAAGAAAGAGATGGGGGCTGAAGAAGGGAGAGGGGTCTTCCTACCTCTGGCTCATGGAGCAATCAGGACAGTGGGGAAAAGGCCAGAGTGAGGCGAGGCTGGGACTGAGGTCCCATGGAGACATGTGGCGGTCTGGTGGGGAAAGGACACAAGGGAGTGGGCTGGGAGGAGGTGGGGGAGCACATGAGGACTGGGTTACACTACCTGGAAGGCTGGCTGGGGAATGAGGCGGTAGAAATCACCAACAGGGGAGGTGACATCCACAGGGACAGCCCACTGCTCCTGAGGTAGGGGCTTGGAAGGCTCTGGGGGGGCTACAGCTGTGGACGCTTCCTGGAAAAGTCCAGGGTAGAGGTGACAAAGACAGGGCCAGAGAACTCTGTTACCACTCCTCCAAAAGATGCTCCAGTCATCCCCTTGGACCCAACGAAGCCAGCCCACCCTGTCTGGCAAGGCTCCTTCTTTCCTGTTTCAACCGCAAGGAACTACCAACCTTCAACACTAGGTCCTCCAAGCTGCTTGCTCGGGCCAAGGGAGCACTGCAGGGAGAGGCTGAAACAGTGTCCCCTCTGGGACCTCTGGGCTGTCCCACAGCCTCACTCTCATCCTCATCACCCCCGCCCAAATCCAGGGGCTCCAGCAGACGGCTGAGGCTGAGCAACCCAGGAGCTGGAGCTTGGTGATCTGAGGAGCAAAGCAAAGACAGAGACCTGGTCATGTCCACGTCTATTCTGAAGAAGAGGGGTACCACTTCCCTTGTGCCCCCATCCCAAACCTCAACTCACCCTTTGGTGCAAAGTCCACGCCTTTCTTGAAACCAGGTGGAACAGTAAGAAGATCTGGAAGACAGGGACAGAGAAAGAGAATCGGGGCCACTGCACACTGTTGTACAAGTTGTACGTTACGTGAACCTAAAGGACATTCACAGCGTAGACGTCGTAGATGGGGATATTTATTGTTACAGTTTTCCAACAGCTGACCGTAAAGGTTGTTATAGAAGGGGAACCTTTCCCTAATTTGTCAAAGGCATGGAAGGCCTTGCAAGGACCTGGTGATAGGCCTGGGCCTCTCTTCCTCAGGGCCCAGACTCAGAGCCCTATCTCCCACAGGGCCATCCTGCTACCACCTCACCTTTCTCAAAGTCTATCTCCTCCTCAGCCTCCTCCCGAGTGCTCAGATCTGTTATGGTGGGCTCATCCATTCCACCTGGGGAGAGGTTGGACAAATAGGGATTCATGGGGTAAGACTGATACAGGAGGGGTGGAGACTAAGGGATCCCTCTCCCACTATCCCATTTCCACTAACGTCACCTGGCCAGAAAGGGTACTGTGTTGGATTCCCCCACAGGGACTGGGAGATGGGCCCTGGTGGCCGGCGAAGAGACAAGGAGGTCGTGGCCGACAGGTTTGTATTCTCCAACAGGACCTGAAGCAAGAAAGCAGAGCACCAGTGAGGCTGAGCTTGCCTCTCACCCCCATCCCTTCTCCCAAGTCTGCTTCTCATGGCCCCTGACCTCTTACCTCCTTGTAGCCCAGTATCTGGCCTGTGGTTGGGTGTCTTTGGGCCTGTAGATCGGAGGGGACTGGGGCACCCAGTGTGGCCAGGAGAGACCAGGGATCCATCTTTCTCTGCCATTTTCTGGACAGAAGGAAAGTAATGTTCAGGCCTTCTTTCTCCTATGTCCCAGCTTCCTTTAGGGACCCATCTCCCTAGGCCAGGCCTCTCTAGACCCCTCACCGGGCTGAGTGCTCCACACCATGTAGAGGCAGCCAGGCTGGAGATGACAGAAACAACTGCTCTGCTTCTTGCTGCAGATCTGGGGCACAGGGAGGGAGGCCGTGGGGAAGCTGGAACAAGGGCAGGGTGAGAGGCATTTAGGGAAGAAAACAGAGTAGGCCACAGACAAAAGAGAAAGTAATGAGATTGGTGTTTAGATTAGAAATGGTATATGTTCCAGGCAGACTAGGACAATCGGGCTGAAGCAGTATTTTCCAAAGGTCATTCTGCTTTATTTGTCAGGACAAACGACCTGCAACTGAATTACCTGGGGTGCTGGTTAATAACACAGATTTTGAATTTCAAATTCTCAGGGATGGACCTAAGACTTTGTAGTTTAAAAGCTCCCCGACTAATCATAAGGCACACTGAAATTTGAGAATCCCTAGTCTTAGGAAAAGGGGTCCCAGACCTAAAAAGGAAGAGCCAGGTGCTCAAAGGCTAGCATCTCAACCACCACCAACAAGGGTCTTGGTGCTTGGAGACAGAAGAGGACTCCAAGGAGAAAAGACATTTGAAAGAGCAGTTCTCAGAGCTAAGGTATCCCCAGGGCTCCCTGCTCTGTTCTTTCAAGGGCTCTGACCCACCGCAGGTCCACTGGGTTAGGTTCTATCCAGCACCAGTCCTGGCCAGGATGACAGATGTCCAGGGACAGGAGAGCCACATCAAGTTAGATCCTAATGTGAGGAAGGTGAAGGAAGTTTTAAGCTCAATGAGGGTCAAGGGTAGGATCAATAGTCACTCACGGTGCTCTCTGGAGCCCCAGGCACATTCAGCAGCTCCCAGCGTCCTGTGCATCCCAATTCCACGGCCCGAAGGGGCAGGTCCAGGGGATCCGGGGGAGGTAGCACTACGGGGGGAAAGGTCATAGGTCAGGGGTCAAGGGTCATTCTCCGTCTACTCCTTCTTTTCACCCGCTGCCCCTCACCAAGTCGCTCCGTCTCCATCATCCTGCAGCCACGGCAGCTACCGTGCAGCCCAGAAGTGTCAGGGGTAGCCCAAATGGGCGGAAGTGAAGGCAACTTCCGGCACACACCCCCGCCGAGGGGCGGGCCTAAGCTGGTGGGAGGCCGGGCGGAAGTGTGCGCGCCGCGGGCCGCCCTGGTTACCGCGTTCTCCGCCCCTCGCTGCGTCATCGCTCTGAGCCCGCAATCCGCTGCCCGCGCGGGCGCCGCCTGAGACCATCGGGGCCCCGGTTGCCGCCCCCTCAGGTAAGGCCTTCTCTTTCTCAGCCTTCGCCCCTTTTTTCGGAGCTCCTTTTCTCTTCTTAACCTTTTCGTTGGTCTAAGAGCGATGCGCGGGTTCCACTGCTTCCTCTGCTGTTCAGACCCCGCGATTGCCATATAACCCCAGCGAGGTAGGGGGGTCTGGTGCCATCGTCTTCGCGACGGAGAGAGTGTTTCTCCCTTCCCGGGCCACATGGTGTCCCAAGGTGCTGGTATCCGTGATTCCTGGAGAGAGAAGGGAATGCTGGTTGATCCCGACGGCGGGGGCTTGGACAGCAGCCTGGTTTAAGCAAGGTGTAGGGAGAAGCAAAAGACAGGAGTAGGCAGGCCTGGAGGGGTGGGGTTGGGTTCTGTGTGGACGGCGTGTGAATCCTGGGCGGTGACAGTGGAGAAAGATGTCTTGGGCCCTGCCCCTGAACCAGGAGCCACCATGTTGGTGATACCCCCCGGACTGAGCGAGGAGGAGGAGGCTCTGCAGAAGAAATTCAACAAACTCAAGAAAAAGGTGAGGGAGTGTGTGTGGGCATTGCCCAAACTTTCAAAGACTCTACACTCTGAGAACACCTGGGGTGAGTGAGGGGATGGGGGTGGGGGTGTTCTTCTGCCTCCCACCTGGAGACATATCACCTCTCAGTGTAGCTTCAGAGGTGGACTTTCCCAAGTCTTGGTTTGTACTTTCTTTTGTCTCTTTTCTATGCAGTCTGCCTTGGAGTTGTCTTCCTTTCTTACGGCTTTTAGTACTACCTAAGAGCTGGTGATCCCCAAGCTCGGTTTTTCGAGTTCCGTCTAGAGTCTTATTGATAACCTTACGTATCTCAAATTGAAGTTATTACCTTACTATTCTAATCTTGGCCTTCCAAATAGGACTGACTACATTCATTTCTCTTGTGTGTTTGGAATTAAAATCTCATCTCCGTCTTCTCCGCTATTTGCACAACCAAATATTTGCCAAGTCACCTTTATTCTTCCCTTGAAGTAATTTCCTGTTTTCTTTTTCCTGTGTATTCTCTAGATCAGGTCTTTGCTGATAGATGCTCACCTAGACTGTTGTAATGGTCTCTCAACAAGTTTCTTTTTTGGACAGATTTCTTTACTCCTGTCAAAGTGATACATTGAAAACACAAAACTCTGTCCCTCTTTTTCTCAGAAGCTATGCGTGGTTTCATGATGTCTATAAAACAAAGTCTTAACGTGGCACCTCTTCCTAGTCAAATAGAACTATTCCCTAATCCCAAAACATGCTCTCCCAAAGCCTTCTTATCTCCGCTTCTTTGGCACCCTGTTTGCTTTGTCTACAGTCCCCTTTCCTCTCAGTCTGCATCATGTAGATTCTATCCAGGGCCCAGTATAATAGTCATTTGGCATCAGAAAAACCTTACTTGCGCTCAGCTACAAACAGTCTGCACCTCCTATAATTATTCTTGACAATTCAGTCTAGTCATCTTACTTCTTAGACTGAAAGCTTCTTGAGGGGAAAATTTACGCCTCATACTTTTGCATATCCCTGTTTCAAAGTAGTGGGATGTCCTCCTTCTATATGTAGGAGGCGGATGGATGAAGCCTCTAGAGAAAGGCATGTAGGCTTATACTTAATTGCAGCTTATATCTGAGGGCTCTTGTCTGTGACTGAATTCCTTGTCTTCAACTTGTAAAACATGAGTCTGGAAAGCCTCTGGATACCATGGTTTGGATAGATTAGGTATGGCTGGCCTTATAGATGATCTGGGGGGCCTTATAAGAGGCAAGGTTACCTCAGTGTACCATTCCAGGGACACCACGTGCATTAGTTTCTCTGAGAAAGGTGTCCCCTGGAGTGATGCACCTAGGGGCCTTGGGAGAGGACCTGGCCAGGGACTGGCCCTCACCGACCCCTCTCTTCTCACTGTCATTACCAGAAAAAGGCATTGCTGGCTCTGAAGAAGCAAAGCAGCAGCAGCACAGCCAGCCAAGGCGGTGTCAAACGCTGTGAGTGACGGGGCTGGGGCAGACGAAGTGAGCGGCGTGGGGCTGACCTCTGTCCCAGCCTGGCTAACATAATGCCTCTTTCCCTCACCACTCCAGCACTGTCAGAGCAGCCTGTGGTGGACACAGCCACAGCAACAGAGCAGGCAAAGCAGCTGGTGAAGTCAGGAGCCATCAGTGCCATCAAGGCCGAGACCAAGAACTCAGGCTTCAAACGTTCTCGAACCCTAGAGGGGAAGTTAAAGGTGAGCACAAGGAGAAAAGTTGTTCAGGGGATCCTTGACTCCAGAGGGCATCCTTGCAAGTTGAAATGGAGGTAGGTTTAAGGGAAAAGTGACGCCTGTTCAATCATGCGCAAGTTGCTATCCCATTTTGAGCTTCCAGTTTCTTATCCGTAAGGTGAAGAAAGTGGGTGGCTCCTGAATTCTTTGTTTTACGCATTCTGTGAGTCTAATTCACCACATATTAGAGCTCCTGGATTTTGTTACTCTGAGGAGTTGAACAGGCTGAAAATGTCATCAGGTTCAAGAAATTTTTAAGTAAACTAAATACTTTAAGGGTGTATTAAGTCATTTATGAAAAATACCACACAGTCAAGTAAGAATGGTACAGAGGAGTTAACAGAAAATAAAGATAGGCCAGAGGAAGCCAAGAAGAGGGTGAGGGAGGAGGAACCCCCACCATCCCATGGTTAGGTAGCCTCCTGCTCCCCCCGCTGAGGTAGCTCTCTCCCACCTTCCCAGGACCCTGAGAAGGGGCCAGTCCCCACTTTCCAGCCATTCCAGAGGAGTGTATCTGCCGACGACGATCTGCAGGAGGTAATTGTTTCCAATTTTCTGTCTCTGAGGGGCCCAGGATTGAAAAAGACGAGAAACCCACGTATTTGGGGCCACATGCCAGCAAAGAGGAATCGTCTTACCTGTCTTTGGTCTCTCTTTCAGTCATCCAGACGTCCCCAGAGGAAATCTCTGTATGAGAGGTTAGAGAAAGATAGGACTGGGTCCCCTTTGGCTGGGGAGGGGAGGAAAATAGTGGGGGCATCGCCTGGGTCCTTAGACGATTCGGGACTGGAGTGGGAGGAGCTGGGGCTACGGAGGGAGTGTTGAGTCTCCACAGGATCTGGGAAGATGAAGTAGAGGCCCCCTTTGATCCTCATTGTCTGCCTCTCCGCAGTTTTGTATCTTCCAGTGATCGGCTTCGGGAACTGGGGCCAGATGGGGAAGAAGCAGAGGTCTCAGGGGCTGGTGATGGCCCCCCTCGAAGCTTTGACTGGGGTTATGAAGAACGTGGTGGTGCCCGCTCCTCAGCCTCCCCACCCCGAAGCCGCAGCCGGGACCGCAGTCGTGAGCGGAACCGGGACAGAGACCGGGAACGGGACCGAGACCGGGATCGAGACCGGGACCGGGACAGAGACCGCGATCGAGACCGGGACAGAGATCGGGACAGGGACCGAGACCGAGATCGAGACCGGGACAGGGATCGGGACCGAGAGGGCCCTTTCCGCAGTGAGTGATCTTGGCTGGTGGGGAAGTGACCTCAGATAAGTTTTAGGTGAGTCCCACTAAAGTGGACTCTTAAAGTGGAGGGTGAGATAGACTAGGCCTCATGACTAATTCCTGTCCTGTAGGGTCGGACTCATTCCCTGAACGCCGGGCCCCGCGGAAGGGGAATACTCTCTATGTGTATGGAGAAGACATGACGCCCACCCTCCTCCGTGGGGCCTTCTCTCCCTTTGGAAACATCATTGACCTCTCCATGGACCCACCCAGAAAGTAAGGACGACCATGAGGAAAGATGATAAGTCCTAGGAGGACCTGGGGTGTGAGCCCTAAGGGAGGAAGCTCGCCTGTCTCCACAGCCTGTTACACTGGGTTTGGCGGGGTCCTGAAGAGCCCATAGGCCCTCTACTGACCCTGTGTTTTCTCATCCCAGCTGTGCCTTCGTCACTTACGAAAAGATGGAGTCAGCAGATCAGGCCGTTGCTGAGGTTGGGACTTCCCAGATCTGTTCTTCCCATCCCTCCTGCCATCCTCCTATTTTCCTTTTAAAATGCTGGGATCCAGGAGGAAATCATTTCCTCTTGACAAAAAGTCCCTCCCTATTCACACAGGAAACTTTATACCCTCAGATCCCTACTCAATCTACTTCTAGGGTGGCAGCGCCTAGAAATCCTCCTTTAGTTTGTCTGTAATGTTCCCCCCCCCATCCGCTGCCCCCTCCCCTCTTCTGCCCCAGCTCAACGGGACCCAGGTGGAGTCCGTACAGCTCAAAGTCAGCATTGCCCGAAAACAGCCCATGCTGGATGCCGCCACTGGCAAGTCTGTCTGGGGCTCCCTGGGTAAGAACAGGATTCTTCCTCCCTCATCCTGTCCCTCACTAGGCCACCCCTTTTTTTGTTCTCCTGCATGTTTCTGGGTTCCCTAGAGGGGGCAGAGGTCTGGATTTGTGTGGCGGCTGCGGGAATGAGAAGAAGAATTGTCTGGCCCCCTGTTAGAGGCAGGAGAAGGAGAGAAAAGGATTGAAGATAATTTCTAAGGCAGTACCAGCACAGGGAGGAAGAGGGGAGTGAGTCAGTCAGCTTGGTGAGGAAAATGAGCATCTCATGTGGCATGTTCATTTTGAGATGGAGTATAGCTGGTTTTGTAAAATAAGCCTTTGACGTTAGGGGTCTGGAACTCAGGTGTGAGGTGAGCAATGAAAACACAGATCAGAGTCCTCTGTATCACAGGGTAGCTGCAAAGCGGTAGTATCGGTGGGGGAGACTGAATTTGGAGGGAAAAATGACCCAGGACTGGGCTTGAGGAGTATTCGGAGACTGTGTTAGGGAGCAGGGCTGTCCTCCTCACTCCCCACACATCCCCAGCCTCCCGACATGTCAGGCGGAAGTCGAGGATGCAGCAAAGGAGACAGAAGGAGAGGTCACGGTGCTGAGAGCAGCACCGTCGAGGGTTGTTGAAGCCTAAGGGTACAAGCTTTGAGAAGGAGGAAATGATCAGCAGTGTCAAGATACACAGCTCCAGGAGAACGGGGCTTGGTGTGAGGGGTTCACTCTAGCCCCAGAGATAGCGTGGAGGGGCACGGTGTGGGGAGGGAAGAGGAAGGGGAGAGGCAGCTCGAGGGAGAATTCTTGCGGCCAGAGCTACACCTGGAGTGAGTTCTCCTAATGGGGCAAATAACTCATTTTACCTGAAATGGATTTTCGTGCAAAGGGATGGGTGCAAAGGGGTTCAGAGTGGGAGTGGCACTCTATATAAGAGGAAGGAGCCAGAAATGATCTGCATGTTAACAAAGGGCTATAAAGGTTTTCTAATTTTTAATTTTTGGTGTACTGACTGAAAGTAGTAGGTTAACATCATTCACATGTCTCAACAGTAACATTTGAGATTTCTTACCTAAGTGGTGTAAAGCTAGAAAGGCCATCCAGCCACCAGAGGGCAGCATGGAGGCTGGGCCGCCAAGGGCCAGAGAGAGGGCAGAGGTGTTGAGGTGGTCAGACTCTGGGCCTCAGGTCTCCTCAGTGCTCTCCTTCGGACCTTAACAAATCCTTTCCTCCCTCCCTAGCTGTCCAGAATAGCCCTAAGGGTTGCCACCGGGACAAGAGGACCCAGATTGTCTACAGTGATGACGTCTACAAGGAAAACCTTGTGGACGGCTTCTAGGGAGTGAAGCTGGATTCCGTGTGCCTCATCTGCCCCAACGCTGGTCTCAGTAAAACACTGAGGTGGAAGCTTACAGATCTCCCTCAGCCTCTGGTTTTTCAGCACTTGGGACTGGGGTCAAGCTTTTAAAAACAGCCGTTAGTTTTGATCTCAGTTGTAACAACATGGCCAGCGCACGTTCCCCATTCCTTTACCCCAAAAGGATCTTGAACACAGGTGTTGTCGCAGCTGTTTTAATTTGATCTCATGCCCCTTTCCAGCAGGAAACCCCTTATAGAAAACCGAGGTCTTCATCTTTGAGTTTCTCCTTGAGCCAGGGCAGCACTTGGAAGAGGTTGATGTAGAAGTCTCGGGCATGAGCAGGTGGCTGCTTCTGCCCCTTGCAGACATCCACAACGCCCCAGCTGATCACACCCACCTGGAGAGGGCGAGGGGATACCACCGGTCACTGGGCGGAATTCCTTCCTAATCCCAGGAAGCAGCTGTTTGCATTTGAGCTGACGTGGGAGGACTAGACCAGGGGCCCAGCTCAGTCTTATCCTCCAGCACACAGACCAGACACACAGCCCTAAGTTGGCCAGTTTAAGGAAGAGTCCTAAGGCAGGGCAGGCTCCACCCTCCGCTTTCCAGCCACATGCATTGAGCTTTCCTGCTGTGGGACACAACACTGACCACCTGGCATCTCCCCACAGTTAGGAAAGGGGAAACTCACTTGAATGAAGCGACTCTTCTTGTGAATAATCAGAGGGCCACCAGAATCACCTGTGGGGAGGAAGAGCTGTAGGGGAAGAGACTCTTGGGTCCCAGGAACTTACAGCACAACCAAAGAGCCTTCTCTCACCTTTGCAAGTGTTGGGGTCAGCGTAGGGAGCCACCCCTCCAGTGCAAAGGAACCTGGGGGTGACCACCTCAGAGACGTCCTTGACTTTGTCATAGCCTGGGGCATGCAGAGCATCTCTCTCACAGGCGGTTTTCTGTAGGTGGGGTAGGAAGCACAGAGGAGGAAGAGGTGAAGAACAGAGCTTGCTTAGGAAGAATTGGGGCCTAAAGGACCCCTTCAGGATCCCACGTTCCTCACCTTTTCCCCATTCTTGATGTAGACCTCCTTCCGTATCAGTTTCTTTTCTTTGGGCAACTCAGACACAAACAGAGCTTTGATATCCTTTGCAGGGAGCAGCTCTTCCCCTAGACAAGTGGACAGACGGGGTCATTTTGGCACCCTTCCACCCCCCCACCATCTATCCATTGTCTTTGTCACTCAGCCAATGTCCCTCAGCCCCTTCGTGTGAGCTGGAGCCTGGGCTGGGCATCACCTACAGCTCCCCCTCATGCCTCATTTGCCTCTTGGAATCTCACCCTTTTGCTCCTCTCCCAGAATATGTCTTACTCTGTTGCTGGCAAGTGGTTAGCCTTGGAAGCCTCAAGGCTTGATTGGATCCCTCAGTGCAAGGGAGACAAATGGGCCTGTTAAGGAGAGACAGGGACACTCAGGGATGGCGAACTCTGGACCTGCCCCAGTCTCCCAGCCCTCCCTCTCCCGGCCTTTTCTCCTCAGGGATCCAGCTGGCTCACCTGGTGGTCTGATCATATGTCAGCTTCTTCCTGAGTTTGATCAGGGCCACATCATAGTCATAAAATTCAGGAATTCCTTCTGCTTTTTTCGCATTGAGGTCATAGTTTGGGTGAAATATGACTTCCTCTATCTGCAGGGCCTGATTCTTCCCTCCTGAAGTAGGAAAGTGGGTACTTGTAGAACACTCACTTCTTTGCGAGAAGCCTCCTGCCTCGAGCCCCGTGTCATCCGTAACTTCAGTCTTCCCCATCCCTAACTGGTCCAGCATGCAAGGGAGGGAGCTACATTGAGGACCGGTGGAGTGTGGGCTCAAGAAGTGGCAGGTCCTGCCCAGAGGGCACGGCTGAAGGTCAGGACTGACTGGTTGCCTCCTTACCCACGCTGACCTTGATTGAGTGAGCCTCATCCTCCACCGTGAAACAGTGTGCGGCTGTCAGCACAAAGTACTCAGATACCACAGCACCCATACAGTTTTCATGTCCCCTCGAAGGGCGCTAGGAACAGAGCAGCAGAGGGGGGAAGCTCGCCTTTCACAAACACCACAACCTAATGTGAACAGATTGCTCTTCCCCCACCTTCATTTCACCCTGACCTCACCTCCCATGAGTCCCCACCAGCACTTACAGTGACTGAAATCTTGGTGTGCCATGGTTGCTTGTGGTAGTCAGTACCTCCCTTGTGCTCCCAAACCATGCCACAGAGGCCCAGAGTCCGGCTTTCATCTGGCAAGAAAGGAGAATGTGCTGAAAGCTGGCCCTTCACTTCCAAATGGCAGCAGTCTTGGGGAGGGACATGTATGTGTCTTTGGGGAGCAGAGGCCCATAGGAGGAAGGGAGGGGCAGGGGCACTTGCTTCTTTATGCTGAGAGTAAGAAACCACTGGTATCGTGAAGAGAACATGGGACTCGGATTAGAGACCCAGCGACTTTCAGGCCCAACTCTTGCTAGCCTGCTGTTCCTGGATCTCTCTGGGCCTTAATTTCCACATCTGTAAAACAAGGGACTCTAGAAAGCTCTCCGACTTCAATCAGAGCCCTGTGAGTCTAAAATCAGGGAATGGACAGTGCCAGGAGGCAAGAATAGTGACACCGAGGTAGAGAGGAAAGAATGAGAAAGGACTTGCAGGCTGCCAGGGCTTTGGGAGGAGTGGACGAATGAGTGACCTTGGGAGGCCTGGAGAGGACTGAGTTTCCTGACCATCTTCTACCCTTCCGGTATCTGCCTACCAAGCATTTGAATGAAAACATTCTCCAGGTCCTCCATGTCCTTGACTTTGAACACGTGTTGCTCTTTATCCTTCTTGGAAGCCAAAGCATTGATGTTCTCTTGGTTCACCAGAGGCCCAACCCCGAACACATAGATGTCTGAGGGAGAAAAAGGGAGAGTGAGGGTCAAGGCCCTAAGTGGGCAGGAGCTGAGAAAGTGGGGTGCTGGGTCCTGGGCACTGAAACGCACCCAGATAATCCTCCCTTGGGTTTTTGCGACTTCTACCAATGTCCAGCAAGTCCCGGATATCATGAATGGCAGAGACTGGATCCCCGCCCATGTTGTGCAAGCCTGCAGGAGAGACAGGGCCATGAAGGTAGGAGACAAGGAGGGGAGAGGGTCAAGGAAGAGAAACTGGCTAGAAGGAGTGACACCTATGGCTGAGTGAGCAGATTGGGGAGGTGATGGAAGTGACAGCTCATAGCTTTAAAGAAAAGGGTCCCTCCTTATAAAGGTTCCCAGGAGAGATGGACAAATTCAGGGCCCTGAGCAGCGGTCAGGGCCCAGCCATGAGTCCAGTGTTACATGTGGACTTAAGGCCATACGCTGGTGTGAGAGGGTGGGGAGTCGGGCAGGAGAAAGGCCCCTCTGACCATCAGTCATGAGGATGATGACATGGCGGGTGCGGTTCCAGGTTTCAGGTAAGGTGTTCACTTCCCTGCTCATCATGTTGTATATTTCCAGGAGGGCCTTCTTTGTGTTTGTCCCTGCCTTCAGCTTGTGATCTGTGGAAAGGGAAGAAATCATCACCTCACCTGGTCTTCCAAGCCATCCGTGTCCCCAGAGGCCTATCAGTAACCCACATTTTCGAACTTTCTGAGTTAATTGTCACCCCCACTGACTTCCCTTTGATGACAAAGTGACCCTCTCAGTTCCAACAGACTCCCCAGTGACCCTGCTGTCCAGCTAGAAAAAGTAGTCCTCCCTGCCCCACTATATGGTCTCACTCCCCACTCCCCACAACACCCCTGAAACTTCTGATCCCTCTGACCCCAAAGTGAACCTCCCACCATTCCCTTCCTTGACCTCTGACCTTCGTAGTTGATCTGGTTGACCTGCTCTGTGACCCAGTCTGCATCACTGCTCTTTGCATCAGACACTTTGATCAAAACTTTGGGATATGTGGCATATGTCACTAGACCATATTTTGGCTTCACCCCATAACTTGCCACCTGTGGGTGAGGGAAGCAAGTGGGAGAATTCAGTAGCTTTGCTAGGACAGGTAGGGAAGGCCAGAGTAAGAGATTCAAGGACTGACTCGTCACCCTGGGGTTCTTGGAGGAGTCTGGGTTAAAGGTCAAGAAACTGCTTCAAGTAAAAGTGAAGGAGGACAGAACAGGACCTGGAGATTTTCTGGGACCCTGTGGCTCAGAGCGGCTGGGAGCTCCAAGAGCTAATCCCAGCAGGGCAGCCAGATCCATTCAGGGTCCCCACGTTCAAGGGGAGGGGATTTCACCTTCTCAATGAAGTCTCTGAGACAGTTCTTGGCTCCTGTGAAGTTGTGGGCCCCGATGCTGTCTGATCCATCCAGCACCAGGTAGATGTTCATGGAGCCCGAGGGGTCCAGGACAATCCTCCTCTTCTGTTGTTCCCCTGGGTGCCACCAGAGAGACTCATGGTTCTCCTGCCCCTTCATCCTCCAACCCCACCCCCACCTCGCTTCCCATCTCTGCCTTCACACCTGGAATGTGTCCATCCTCAGCATCAACTCCTTCTATGGTCTCTGTCAGGGAGGATAGGAAGGCTTCGGCCACCTCTCCAGGAGTGTCATACATAAAGGAGTCTGAGAGAGGTCAGAAATCAGGTCAAATGTCTGGGAGGTCAGGGACGCAGTGACCAGAGAGACAGGGTATGGTGGATTTCTGGGGTGGAAAGGGCTCAGAAGTGAGGGAGTCCTAAAGGGATGTTTAAGAGTGAGGAAGGAGCTGGCTTGCAGTAGGGAGAAGGCAGTGCCCTTGTGTGGGGATGTGAGGATGGTGAGCAAGATCTGACCTGACTGTCCAGCTCAAGAGTCACCTTGGCAGGAAGGCTCCGTTCCACTCCAAGAGCCACCCTCCTGGCATTTGCGCTGCTGGGAGCCCCGTAGGGTGAGCCCCCGGTTGCAGTAGTAGGTGACAGTGTCTTCAAGGCGGTACTGGCTGCCCACCTTCCTTGTGCCAATGGGGATGCCCGGGTTCGGGCAGTACCCCGCTGCGGAAGCATGAGATGCGGAGGTGAAGGCCAAAGCCGGAGGCCCGGAGAGCAAGGTGGAGCACAAGAGCTCTGGTGCCAGTTCCTCAGGCTGAGGTGGTCAGGGCAAGGGTGCCGTCATGGGGAGAGGAGAAGTTTCTCACCTCCATCATCACAGATGGCCGTTTGCCCGTCCCACCGACCATTCTCTTGGCAGGTGCGATTGGCAGAGCCCCGGAGAGTGTAACCATCATAGCAGCGGAAAGTGATCTGGTCACTCAAATTGTAGTAGGCAGCCCTGGGCCAGTACTCCCCATTCTCAAAGTCCTGTGGTCTGGGGCAGCGAATTGCTTTGGGGGAGGGGAACAAGTAGAAGTGACCGAGAGGGAAGGGCTGCCCTTTAGGACATCCCTCCTGGTCTCGGGGACCCTGTCACTGAGAAACAGTGTCTTCTCGATCCCACAGGATCAGCTACTAGCCTCAACCCGTGAGGAGTCCAGCCACTTACCCTCCCCATTTCTGAATGTTCTTTCAGCTGCCAGGGCTGCCTGACACAGTCAATGCTTAATAAAGTTTAGCCCCCTTGCTGCTCCCTCCATCCCACCGCCAACCCTTGCTCGGCTCCCACCCCTGTTCAGCCCGCCTGGTCAGACTGCCTGGTCTCAACACAACTCTAATCTTGTCCAAGTCTGGGTCGTGGCCACCACCTGCTCCGTCCCTCTGCTGGCCCATGCCCCCCTTCGCTGCCCTCCAACCTTTGCATTCGGCCCTCTTGACAATCTTTCTGTCTTGAGTCTTCAGGGTGCTCCAGGACCCTGTGGATCTGCAGGTGCGAATCTGCGCAGGGTATGGGTAGAAGCCGGAAGGGCACACGTACTCCAGTGCCTGCCCCTCCTTGAGCAGCCGAAAGGAGCCACCTTTGATCTCTACTCCCTCCAGAGAGCAGGTGCTCTGGGGCCCAGCCTCAGGCAATGGCGTCATGCTCACACCTAAAGAGGAAGGCCCGTGAAGCCCAGGCTCACAAGGCCAAGGAGGGATCCTGGGGGCAGCAGGAGGGAGCCTGTGAGGGCACTTACCTCCAGACAAGAGGGCCAGGATCAAGGGGGCTAGGCAGGGTCGGCAGCTGCGACTGCTCCCCATGGCTTTGGAAGACAGGGAGAAGCTGGGGCTGCGGGTAGGACGGCCTGTCTCAGCTTCTGCTATGTGTCTGCTTGGCGGGCTTTTCCAAGCTGAAGCTCCAGACCTGGGCTGTGTCACGCGCCCTTCCCCTGCCCCCTACAACCTCCAGCCTTTTATGCAACCTGTGTTCTGGCGCCTGCTGTTCGCCCCACCCACCCTACCCACATCACTTTCCGGAATGTCCGAGCGGGAGGGCCCCCCTCTGAGCTGCCAGTCAAGGAAACAGAAACTGCAAAATCCCACCTTTGGCTGCCCAGGATCCAGGATTCTTCCTGTCAACACCTCCTCTCAGCCTTCGTTCCTCCCCAACAAGCCCCCTACCCCTTAGGGACCAGACACAAGGCCCTCACTGGTTCCCCTGTTGACTCTGTTATGGAGCAGAGTCCAGCCATTGTTTGTCCAGAAGGGTCTCTGACCTGCCTTCTTGCAGTTCCTGGAATCATTCTGGCTTTTCTCTCCCCACAGGACCCAGGTAGAGGCACAGATAGATGAGGAAATCATTGATTTTTATTAATTTCATAACTGGGAAATTCCACGTGAAAGTGAAAGGAAAGAGTGAGCCAAGTAAAGCCGAGGATCTCCACGCCGGCAGGAGCCCTGGGGATTCCCCGGCTTGCATGTGCCGCTGGCTGCCTCGCCTCGGGTTCCTAGAGGCAGGGGTTTACTCAGAGCAGGGAGAGGGGATGGGTCACGGAGTCTGAGGGTAAAAGTTGAAAGATAGGAAATGGGAGAGATGGCAGGTCCCGGCAGGACAGCAAAGGCCTCGGTGGCCATGATTAGAGGGGCAAAAAGTTCAGGATGCCCTCCAGGTGCTGCCTCAGCCAGGGCTGCAGGCGGAAGAGATTGATGTGGAAATCTCGTGGTGGTGGGATCCTGCCACGGGGGGCCTTTCTGCGGGAGTTTTTATTGGAGCTGCCACAGGGGTTGTAGAGACCCCAGCTCACCAGGCCCACCTGAAAAAAGGAGAAGATGGGGTGGGAGGCTGCCCCAGCCCTAGCTCCAAGCCCCAACCTCCCTGGATTCTCCAAAGGCCTGCCTCTTCCCCCAAGGTCAAGATCCCGTAACTCCATCCCCCTTCCCTCCTCACCTGAAAAAACCTGAATCTCCGCTGAAGGAAAACTGCTCCCCCAGATTCTCCTGCCAGAAAAGAGGGACAAGAGACTGTCATCCTGACTCTCACCACTGCATCAGGGCAGTGCACTGGTGTCCTGGTACACGTGCCAGCCACAGGGACACAGGTGGCCTTCCCCTTGGGAATCCAGGTTCCAGGATGAGGGTCGAGAAGTGGGTGGGAGGGGCTCACCCTTGCAGGGATTGTCATCCTCCTCAGTCCCACTGCATAGGAACTGGTCTGTCACCACCTCTCTGATATCTGTCAAGTTGGGGAATGTGACTTTGTCTTGAGAGACGACCTGGATACAGTTTTTCCACTGCAGTAGGGGTGGAACAGGACAGAAGGATGGCATGAGCAGGCCCAGGGGACAGCTGGCAGCGCAGCTAGGTCTGGGAGGAGCGGTGACTTGGGGTCAGATGGAGAAAGCAGCCCAAGCTACAGGATGAAGAGAGATGTTCCAGGAGCTACCACAGGGGAATCCAATCCCTGCATAGCATCCCGGACCTGAGACACTCACCTTTGACCCTGTCTTGAGGTTAATGTTCAGCTTGCTCCCATTCAAGGCCACGAAATGAGCAGGAATGCTCATTTGGTTCAGAAGTTCCCTCTCTGCCATCAAGGAAAAGGATGTCAGTTCTGATCTCTTTACTCAGCATCCAGACTCTTGACCTGGGGGCTGCCGCACAGACCATGTCATCACCCCAAGCCCCGGTCCCTGGGTCCTCATGCACGCTGAGCCCGGCACTCACCATGGTCTTGGCAGGTGCTGCCCGGAGGTCTCCGCAGAGCCAGATTGGCCCCCACCGTGCAGGGAAGGCAGATGGGCCTGAAGAGAAGAAGTGTCACACAGGCCCATCCTTGGTGTCCCCTCCTCCAGGCGCCCCAGAGCACTCACCCTGGGGGCACCCTCCCATCCCAGACTCCGGCACCTGGCGTGGGTAGACATCTTCACTTTCTGGGCCAGCTTTAGCAGGGCAATGTCATTGCCATAGAACTCCGGGATTCCCTGATTCTTCTTGGAATAGACATTGAACTCCGAGGAGATCACTGCCTTCTCAATTTGGAATTCTTTGCCCCACTTGGAGTTGGGATCCCCTGAAAACAATATGGCAGATTAGGCTGGACCAGGGCTCCTGAAGGGGCCAGAGGCTAGGGACAAGGGGTGGGAACTCTGGCTGCAGGGTCGGGACGCTGGTGCGTGCCCTGCCTTACCCACACTGACCCTCCACAGGGAGCGGTCCTCGGCCTGGCGGAAGCAGTGAGCAGCTGTCAGGACCCACTGGTCTGAGATGAGCGCCCCCCGGCAGGTCTCCTGGCTCTTGGGCTGTAGGGGAACAGGTGATCTTCAGGGACTGCTGTGTCTCTGGCCCATGGCCACTGTCACCTCTGGGATCCAAGCCCCATCCCTCCTTCCTGGTACCTTAATAGTGACATGCCAAGGTGTCCTCTCCTGGGCAGAGGCATTGGCAGACATGTTCCCTACCCCACAGATGGTGTCCGTGAGCTGGGAAACATCTGTGGATGTGAGGAGCAGATGGGGAAGGAGGCAGGTGAGGGGTGCTGTGAGCAGTTGCCAACCTGGACCCTTGGCCGGTTCCACTCTGGGCACCCTGCTCAGGAGAGGGTGAAGCACACTCACCCAGCATGTGCTCAAAGACCTGACTCAGAGCCTTCGTGTCCTTCAGAATGAAGGCATGCCTCTCGCCATCCTTCTTGGACCCCAGCTCATTCAGTTCTCTCCAGTCCACATCCAGGTTGCCCACGCCAATGGCATAGATGTCTGATGGGAAGGAAGAAATCACCAGAATCTTGTGGCCAAGGGGCTACCCTGTTGCATAGGAGGCTGTAATTTGGAACTCGCTGTGCCCCACATAAGGAGGACTCCCTTGCCCCCACTACCTAACTGACCTCATTACCTACTACTCCTCACCCTTCTCTCTCTTCCAGCCACATGGCCTCCTTGAAGCTCCTCAAATTGGTGGGCACACTCCCACCTCAGGTCCTTTGCATGAGCTGCGCCTCTGCTTGGTTCACGCCTCCCCCAGACTTCCCACGTGGCTCCCTCTCTGAACTTTTTAAGTCTTGACTCAAATGTCACCATCTCAGTGAGGCCTTCCCTGGTCTCCTTGTCTAAAACTGCAGTGGCCCAGAGACTTCCACCCACTCCATTTCATTTTATACCTTAGTACATGTCACTGTCTATCGTGCAATATGGTTTCCTTCTTATTTTGTTTAATGCCTAGAGTGGGTAGAATGGTGTCCCCCACAAAAGGTATGTTCAAGTCCTAACCCTTAGTACCTGTGACTAATAATAGGGAAATAGAATGTCTTTTTGGCTATAATCAGTTAAGATGAGGTCACCCTGGATTAGGGTGGGCCCAGCCTGATGCCTTTATAAGAACAGGAGACTCTAGACACAAAAACACAGAGAGAGAAAACCGTGTGACAACACAGAGAAACCCTCAGGGAAGAAGGTGACGTGAAGACAGAGGCAGAAATTGGGTGATCCTGCTGCAAGCCAAGGAAAGCCCAGAGCCGCCGGAAACTGGGGGAGGTAAGAACAACGTTCCACTAGAGCCTCCAGAGGGAGCATGGCCCTGCTGACACCTTGACCTTGGTATCAGCCAAGTCTGTATTATCTGCTGCCCTAGGAAACTAACACATTGCCCCCTCCAGAGTGACATCCCCATGCAAGCAGGCATTTTCATCTGTTTTGTTCACAGCTGTATCCTTAGAACATGACTGGCCCAGGAGAGGCTTTTAGCGAGGACTTTTAAATGACTACATCGATAAAAAGAACCTATGATGTAGCATTCAAAACTGGTCTTCCTCTGTAAAATGTAGACTCTGGGACGGGGCCCCCAAGCCATCTCTTCCCGCTGGAGAACCTGGGTCCACACAACCATCCACACCAGCCTCTGAGCACATGTGGGTGCCAATCAGAAACTGCCTTGGAGTGGCTCAAAGAGTCCAGTCTTCTCCCACCCTTTGTACCCCTTACAGTCCTTTTTTGCAGTTATGATAGGAACTGGACAATTGTCAGGCCCCACATGTTTTCTCTGACTATTTCCCTTCAGTTTCTGCTTCTTTTTAATAAGATGCTTTCAAGCATTTAACCTTGGCCCAGTGATGCTAAGGAGTTAGGATGTAAAGTTTGGCTTTTGCCTTCCTTAGGTCAGGGGAGTTTTTTGTTTTTCTTTTATAAATTTTTAAAATATCGTTCTTTTTTGTCCCTTCCAGTTTTATTGAGACATAGTTGACATACAGCACTGTGTACTTTGATTTTTTTTTGGAGGAAGGTATGGGGGAGGTAATTAGGGTTGTTTTGTTTTGTTTTGTTTTATGGAAGTACTGGGGATTGAATCCAAGCCCTTGTGCTTGCTAGGCACGCTCTCTACCACTGAGCTGCCTGCTCCTCCAGGTCAGGGTTTTGAAGAATCTGTTTACTCATAAGGGGCAAATGGAGTGAGAGGCATGAACAGAAAAGAGAGGTCCCAAGGGGAAAGTAAAACTTGGGGCCTCAAAACCAGCTGCCCTCCCTTATCTGGAGCTTTTCTCTTTGAAGTTTTTTTCTGGTCAAAGGTCAGTGCAATTTTTGTTTAGTCTGAATTAAAGGAATTGTTTTAGAGACTGCAACTGCCAAAGCCTTCGTTAGTTATGTGCACTGCTCTAAGAGTGCCTGGGACAGTCCTCACAAGGTCCAGGCCTCTTCTTCCGGGAGAGGCCTGTGGAACATAAGATGGTGGGAAAAAACCACGACAATGAGGATGATGATGGTGCCGCTGACGTACACCGAGTTTTTCTGTGCCAAGCGATGTTTGAGCGTTCGCCTTCATCGGCCTCTGAGGCAGGTCCTTATACTGGCCCCTCTTACAAGTAAAGACACTACCCACAGCCACAGCCAGTCGAAGATGAATCCAAGGTTGAAACCACAGGCAGTTTGACTAGACTCCAGTGTGACAGTCGGCTGCCTTCATACAGAACAACCCAGACTGGTGTCTCAATAGAAAGAAAACCAAGAGGCTGGAGCCCCTGGCAGTGGGCCTCGTGCCCCCTGCAGGGCAGCACAGGTGGGCCGGTGGGGGGGAGGCTCACCCAGATAGTCAGTCCTCTTCTGGTTGATGTTCAAGATCTCTTTGATGTTGTCAACAGCTGGCTTTGGAGAGCCACCCATGTTGGACTTGCCTAGAAAGAGGAGGGAAAGAACTGTCCATCTGGGTGGATATATGAAGGTTCCCCACAGCCCTGGAGGAGTGAGGAGGCCTTCATCCCGGGAATCTCCGCACATACACGCCACACTCGAGTTTCAAGATTCTGAAATTATTTACTGAAGTTCTTTGGCTCTGGGCCAGGAGCTCCATATACTTTGCCTCATTTCATTCTCATGAAACCCCAGGAAATGAGGGTATCCTTACTTTATAGACAAAAAAAATTGATTTCTAGAGGGGCTGTGTATTTTTTTGGACAAAATCAAGAGATAAATGGCAGAGCCCAGATCCACCACCCAGTCTGCCCTTCCATCCATGCCCCTCGACATCACTGGTCCAGAGCCACGCCTCCCCATCCAGCACACTCTAGGTGACCTCTCAGGTAGTAACAATAGCTAACACTTAACAGTCTTAAAGCACTTTTACATAAACTACTTAAGTTGCTCTTCATAAAAACTGTGTAAGTGAAGGAGGGCAGCTACCATGACATCACCACCACTGTTATGGTGGTCATTACCATCATCATTAACACTATTCCTACTTTATAAACAAGAAACGGAGGCCAGAAGTGGCAGTGGGAGAACCAGACTGCAGGTCTTCTGACCCCATGGGCCTGCTCCTTCCACGTGCCAGACTCACTCACCGTCTGTCAGAAGGATGATGGCGTGTCGGATTTCCTGCCAGGCCGCCGTGTTCATGCCAAGGCGTTCCATCTGGTTGTTCATCATGTTATAGACACTATTTAGAGCCTTGTAGATGTTGGTCCCAGTTCCATTTTCATGGTCTGGAATATCCAAAGACGAAAAGCTCTCTTAGAAACTTCCTGCCTGCCACCTGGGAGAAGGGAATCACGCCATTTCCCCAAACACTGGAAATGCATATATCAATTGGTGTGATAAACTCAGACCTTTGATATCCAGTTAGACATTGCCTGTTTAAACATGAAAAGCCTTTCCCCTTACAAATGTTTATTGCATAACCCCACTAAAGACCACTCTAAAGTCCCAAGATTCAAAGATGGGGTTTCCAAAGCACTTGGGTTGTTTTAGCCGCCTGCTAGCTACCACTCCCGTGGTTTCACAGTGGTACAGGGGGACTATGAAAAGCAGACCATGTGGTTCTGGCATCAGGAAGGAGCTGACAACATGCACGGCACGTGTGGACATGCAGCATGTCCGAGTAAGCCATGTGTTGGTAGGACCTGGGACTCCCCCACCAGGAACCTGACTTGGAAGCCACCCCCACCTGAGGAACTTTAGTCCCAGAGCCCTGGGACTTGAATGCCACCAAGAGGCCTCACTCTGTAACTTGTCTAGAATCAGCTGGCAGCTACAGAGAGCTCATCCCCGCCCCACTCCCGTCACTGTCACTGGATGACATCATACCTTTATAGCTGGCATTTTCCAGACTGTTGGCCACTTCAGTCACATCCCGGGATTTGTCGCTCAGGACTGACATGATGATTTTGGGTTTTGATGCAAAGGTGATGATGGCGACACTAACATTGATCTCAAAGCTGAAGATCTGAGAAAGGGAGGTGAGAGGTAGCGTGAGGGACCCCAGAACCAAAAGGAAGATGGTAAGAGAGCCGCAAAGGGCCCTGGAGGAGGCCGAGAGCCTGGACGGAGACTGACAGACACAAGGCCTTCAGGGGTCCCTTCTTGGGAAACAGCTGCTTGAAGAAGGCAGGAACCTGACATTTGCTGGTCCTGTCTACTCTTTGACAGGTTCACTGTTCATTTATTCCTCACATCAATGCTGTGAGGGGGTCGTGAGGGTCCCTATCATATAGATGAGGAAGCTGAGGCCCATTACGTCACCCCAGATCACACCGCTGGCAAGAGGTGGAGGTGGAATTTGAACCTATCAGCACATTTCTGTCGCATTTTGCAGCCTTCATGGTTTAGTGAATCACTTAAGTTACTTTCTTAAGAAAGACACTAAGGTGTACAAAAGCTGCCTTCTTTAAAATGTAGCCGGGAGGAAAAAACATTTATCTACACAAACTATTGTGAAAAGCATAATTACCAAGCACAGTCTTGGCAAGGAATCTGAACCAATGGCTTCCAAGCTCTCCTGCTCATGCGTCACATCAGTAAAAACATTTTGAGCACATCCCTCAACATACACATATGTATTTATAACGTACACTCATATTTATAAAGTGTATCACTATTCAAATATAGTATACATATTTTAAAACCTAAACAAAATATTGAAAATTTTTAAAAAGTTTTAAATATTAAGTTGTTAATGTAAGTTAAATTGCAACTATTCAATACGGAGACCAGTATTTTCCAGCCACATCCTGGTGGATTATTTTGGGTACCTCTCTGTGAAGACCTCTATTCTAGATGATTAAATCCTGGAAAGTGGGATCTCAGCCTTGTTCATCTTTGGGGTCCCCCCAGCACCCAGAACAGGGCCTCACATATATAGCCCAATAGTGTTTGTGGAATGAAAAATAGGATCCTATAAATTAAAGCCATGATTCCTGCATGGCATGCATATAATCCAGGAAGACTTCTTGGAGGAGGTGGGCTGTGAGTGTGATTCTGAGGAAAGGAAGGAGACCGAGAGAGACGGCGAGCGCAGGAAGTCCTCCTCTGTGTGTGGGCTCCTATTTACTGACCCTGTCCACCACGTGGGAGGAACTGTCCTTGAAGACTTCAAAGTCCTCTTCTGACACACTCTGAGAGGCATCCAGAAGCAGATAGAGGTTCAAGTGACCCGAACGCTGGATTTGTATTTTTCGGCCCAGGTTTTCTGGGAGGAAAGTGGAAAGGGCAGATTCAGATCTCCTCCTCCTCCCTGCTTTCTTACCAGGCCTCTTTGCCTCCCCGCCGGTCAGCTTAGCCCCTAGGAAGCACGCCCTTCCCCAGCAGCCTGCCGCCCCCTCCTGGAGAACTCACCATTCTTCTTCTGGGTGGGATTGGTGGATTCAAGGAGGTGGGACAAGGAGGTGCCTAGGGCGGGGGCCACATCCTCAGGAAAGTCATAAGAGTAGGGCTCTGTAGGAAGAGCCACCGGGTCAGCCAGGGCCGGGGCAGTGGCCAGGAGTCTCAGGAGGATCAGAATAGCTACTTACGGCGGCAGATGGGCTCCGTCCCACTCCAGACCCCACTGTCCTGGCACTCCCGCTCCACAGAGCCTGTCAGCACCAGATTCAAGGAGCAGTGGTATCTGACCTTGTCCCCAAGGCCAAAGCGGGACCCCGTCCGCACCGCACCCACGGATATGCCCGGGTTGGGGCAGTGGCTGGCTGCAAGGAACAAAGGAAGATGGAGGTGAGCCGGGACGCCTCCTCAGCCTCTAAATGCTGCTTCTCCACCCTCTCCCTCCAGGCTCTTCCTCCTCCAGACCCTCAGAGGCTCTGTGGGTCCCATGGTCTCTCCCTTGGGAAACACGTGCCTCCCAGGCATGTGGATGGAAAACCTGAAGTAGGGGGAGATGTTCAGAACTCAGTAGCCTCAAAAAAATACAAAAGAACTCAGTAACCTCAGTTTCCAGCTAAAGTATCCCACTTCCAACACAGAGAGTCGGCCTGCACCCACCCCAGAGCCCCAGGGAAGATGCTGGCTGAGAAGCCCCACCCTTCCACAGAGATTGTTTGCAAACAATGAGACAACACTCCACACCCACTGAAATGGCTAAAACTAAAAAGATGGGTAATTCCAAGTGTCAAAGATGATGTGGGACAGACAACCTGAGCTGTTACATTGCTGGAGTGTCAATTGGGAATCTGTTTGCAGCCTCCACTAAAACAAAACATCTGCCAACCTATGACCCAGTAATTCCACTCCTAGGTGTCATGCTTAAGAGAAACAAGCGTCTAGGGGCACCCACAGTCGTGTGCAAGGACATGCATAGAGCATAGAGCCAAAAACTGGAAATAGCCCAAATGCCCACCAACAGAAGAATGCATAGATAAATTATAATATTTTCATATAATGGAAACACACAGCAACTAAAAAAAAAAAACAAACTGCTAAAACACAGGAAAACATGGATACATCTCCCAGGCAGAATGTTGACTAAAGGAAGCCAGTTGCAAAACAGCACGTGCATATGAGTCCACGTGTGTGAGGTGTAAGAATAAGCTAAACTCGTCCATGGAGGCAGAGGTCCGAAGAGTGGTCACCTTATGGGAGAGAACAGGAGGAGCCTCCCGAGGTGATGGGCACTCGGTCTTGGGTGATTACATGGGTGGACACATGTATAAAATCTCCTCAAGCTGAATACTTAAGATTTCTATGTTTTAGGTAGATTAAACCTCCATATTCAAATAAATTATATTTATGTTTGAATAAATGATCAAGGGTGTAACTAGGGGGCCAACTAGGAAGTCTGGGTACCAGGTGAGGTCCTGGTCCTGCCATTTCGTGGACTCTTGAGTCTTCTGTATTGTGTACTCAGAACAGTGACCCCGGAAACTCCCCAAACCCACAGACAGATGTGGCTCCAGGGGTTCCGGGAGCCCTGCTTCAGTCAAGCAGAGCTGGTTGTCTTTCACAGGGGCAGGAATGACCGTGACCGAAGTATATGTGGAGCTTATTAGATCCTAGGGACTGTTCCAGACGCAACTCACTTGATCCACCCAGCACTCCCAGGCAGTCGGTACTCTTACTATCTCCATTTTACAGATGGGGAAACTGAGGCATAGAGAGGTTAAATAACTAGCCCAAAGGCTACCAAAGTCAGAGCTGGGCTTGTAACACAAACTTGCTCCATTCGCAAGAACCTAAGCCCAAACTCGATTGCCTTCAGCGCATCCTCCCTGCAATAGCCCTGGGGGCCTGAAAACCAATCTGGCTTTGAGGCATTTGCAGAAGCCAGATAGAGAATGTGGAGTCTTTTGTCAGATCTGAAGCTTAGCACCAACTGCCTTGGGCCAGGGTCCCCACAAGCCGGAGATGTGTGACCTATAGACCTCAATTTACCAAAATCCAGGAATGTGATTTTGGCACCAGAAGCACCAGGTCCCTGTCCCCACAGAGGCTCCCTGGGCACACATCTAACTCCAGGACTCCCGGGAGACCCCCGCCCCATGCAGCCATCAGTCAGGGCACTCACCACCGTTGTCACACACGGCCGTCTCCCCATCCCACATGCCATTGGGGCGACACTGCCGCACAGGCGAGCCCCGAAGTGTGAAGCCATCCTCACATTCGAAGCTCAAGTTGCCGCCCACAGGGTGGGACCCCAGCCGTGGGGTGTACACACCGTTCTCAAAGGAAACAGGGGCTGGACAGCGAACAGCTGCAGGGAGAGACAGGGATGAGACTGGGGATGGATGGATAACACTTGGGCTGGACACCAAGTAAGTGACATTCAGCTTGGATGCCTGGGAAGAGCCAACTGGTTGTCAAAATATTAGGTTGATGCCCATGAAATTGCTACTTTTGGCAATTGGCTGAATATTGGCAATTTCACACCAACCTAGTAGATTGAAATACAGCCACTTCTCTCAGCCCCTGAATGCCACAGCCACCCCAGCCCCTCCCCTGGGATCCTCATGAGTGGGTGACTAAAGGGGTGAAGCCTGGCACAACAGGGGGCTCCAGGATCATTCAGCAGCCACTCTGAATGGTCAGCACCATGCAGTGGATTGTTAAGTATTTTAAAAATCATCCCTGGCTTTAGTTCCCCACAATCTCCATCAGAGCCTGCCTCCAATGCTTGGCTGTGGGCAGTTGACATTTTCCCACTATTTTGAAAAGCTTCTTAGCCATCCTATCTAGTCAGGTTAAGCCCCACCCCAGCAACTCCTAAATAGAAGTCCTGGGTGGGGGGGCCCGCCGGCGGGGAGCTCACGTTTGCAGACCACCTTTGTCACCCGGATGGCTCTCGGGACCTGCCACTGCCCGTTGCTCCTGCACAGCCGTGATGCCACAGGGAATGGGTAGCGGCCCAGGGGACAGGAGTAGGTGAGGACACTCCCAGGGGCCCAGCCGTTGCTGAGGGTGAACGTGCCACCAGAGATATTCACATTCTGAGGGCAGGAGGGAGCGGCTGTAGCCAAGCCTGTGGGCATGGGGACATGGCACAGAAATGGAGAGCAGGAAGGCACAGATAAGGAAAGGAAAGCAGAAGAGACTGTCAGTTTTGCATATGGGTGGTACTGGGATCACCCACGGGACCCCCACATCCCCCTCCCCTGCTCCTACCTGGGTACAGGGGCAGCAGGCAAAGGACGGCCATCAGTGGGTCCATGGTGTCCACCTTAGGGGCAGGGAGAGGCAGAGTGCTGGGAGAGGGAAAAGGTCATCTGACTTCCCGAAAGCCAGAGTTGGCTCAGCAGCCGCTTCATGAGCTGCCAGAGAAAGAAAACTAGGGAGTGGCAAGGGGGAATGTTCTCTCATTAGGAAAGAAGTAATCAGGGATCGGGGACTGAGCTGAGGTGGTGAAACCTTTGCCCTGTCTCCCTAATCCCAGCACATCCATAGAGCTGTCGATCTGCATCACGGGCTTTGTGTGGCGCTTCAAACCTCCACCCCTCGCAGACCCGCCTGCTCACAAGCTCTTGCAAGAATAGTCTAAAGCACACAGACCCACCAACCAGCTGAGATGTTGCAAAACATTTTATTTAAGTAAAGTTTCAGTTTTCTTTTGGGTTTTACCAAGTGGATTTTACTTCCTCAGAGTCTAGGATAGTACTGTCTTTTTGAATATAAACCCCCAAGGGATTAAAACGAATTTTCTTAGAAATTTTTGATACATAGGAGAATTCCTCATCTTTTTCTTCCCTACAACCCTTCCCCAGAGAGAATCTAGGGACAAAAATGAAATCAACATTTAGTTTTTGAGACTGGAAAAATATTGAGAACATTTTTAGGGAAAGTCCAGTAGATAAAATCCCCAACTTATAAAATAAACAAGTCTGGGGTTGTTTACTCAAAGGAATAAAAGTACTTTTGAAAATGAGATAATGTCTTTAAATTACAACCTGCATTTTGTGTGAAGTGCTGGAAGCAAAGAAACTCTAAGCTAGTGTGTTAGCCTCCCCACAGAAGACTCTTTAAAATCTGTCAAATGGCGGGGAGGGTATAGCTCAGTGGGAGCTCATGCTCAGCATGCACGAGGTCCGGGGTTTAATCCCCAGTACCTCCATTAAAAAAAAAAAAAAAAACACTTTTCGAACAATGTGGAATATAATAAGTAAATAGAAGCAACCAGAAAAGAAGATGAAACATCTCTGAAGTGAGCATTTAAGTTTATGAACACTCTTGATTTACAAATAACTTCTCAGAAACACAGACACACACAGTTAGGCTCACCTTGGACAGAACTGACTGGATGTAGAAGACCGTGATCCCCAGTGCTGGAGGTCCCAAAGCTGCTGCTGTGGCAGAGCTACTGGCACCTTCCCTGCACCCAGTATTTGTTCTCCCTCCTTCTACAGTAAGAGATGTTCAGCAGGACACAGTCACCCAGCTAAAGACTACATTTCCCAGCTTCCCTTGCAGCTAGTGGCCAGGTGACACAGCTCTAGCCAATAGAACTGATGTGTGTAACTTCCAAATTATGCCCCTAAAATAAACGGAGAGTGTACCCCTCCTTTCCCATGGGCTGGAATATAAATTTGATGGTGATTCCAGAGAAGCACCCTGGGAATGACAGGGCAAACAGACAGAGGAGCCTTGCGTCCCTGACACTGTGTTGATGTCATACCAGCCCTGCCTACCTGCTTAGATTGTTACAAGAGAGAAATAAACTATATTAAAGGTGGTGGGCATTTGAGATGTTCACAAATGTTCTGGCTTCGTCTCCTTTCAGTCACACAGTAGGATTAAACTTCCCTATCCACTTGCTTTGTCCAATGAAAGGTGGGTATAAGTGACGTGAACCACTGGTACATGGAAGCTTTATTAGCCAATGCAGTCTTCCTCGGGCTCATAATCTTTCCCTCTGGATGGCTACTTTTGGGATGGTGGCTGCTCCATCAGCCTAGATCACTGGGTGACACCAAAAGCAGAACCCCTGCTGACCCTTACCAGATATGCAATGTGAGCAAGAAATAAACTTTTGTTGTTTTAATCCACTGCATTACCACAGCTGCAGGGGGAAAAAAATACTACCCCAAATTTAGGGCTTTAAAAATGTTTTATTCCTGCTCATGATTTTGTGGGTTGGCCAGGAGATTCTTGCCTGGACTCACTCATGCAGCTGCAGCCAGCTGAGGGCTGAGTTCAGCAGGAACAGTAAGCCCCGTGGTCTGTCACCCAGAGCCCCTCATATCATGGCAGTCTCAGGACAGCATCCTAAGAGATGCAACACATACGCTGCAAGGTCTCTTGAGGCCTGTCCTCAGAAGTCACATGACATCACTTCCTCATGTTCTATTGGTCACAGCAAATCACAAGGCCAGCCCAGATTTAAGGGTGGGAGGAACTTTACCTTTTGATGGGAGGAGTGGCAAAGTCACACTGCAAAGAGGCACACACACCAGAATAGTAGAGATGTACAGCCATGTTTTGCAAACCACTAAGGCAACCAAGATCGGGAGATTGTCATAATGGCATAATGAATCCTGCCTGACTGAATACTTAAATCACTGAATTTTGGGTGCCTCTTTAAGTTGCTGCTATGGACTGAATTAAATTTATATGTTGAACGCCTAACCCCTAATATGACTATATTTGGTGATGACAGGGCCTGTAAAGAGGTAATTAATCTTCAATGAGGTCATAAGAATGGGGTTCTGAGGTTCTGATCCAATAGGATAAGTGACATTATCCAGGATACCAGAAACTTCTCTCTCCCTCCCTCCTTCTCCGTCTCTCTTTCTTTCTCCACACACACATCCCTCCAGCCCTACACGTCACAGAGGACTGTGACCCCACCATGGGATAACGCTGAGATTCTGAACGACTCCAGGGTTCCTCAGCAGAACCAATCTCCACTCATTCACAATGGTAAATTCTCTTGATTGTGAAGGAAAAGCTGGGCTGGTCTAACAAGATAACTCACAAGTCTAAGTATTGGAATACTGATCTGAGTTCTGCTAGACTAACTTGTAAATCTAGGTTAACTAGTGTTGGTTTGCTGTTTATGTTTTTTTGCTAGCCAGCTGGATTTTCAAAGATACATATCTGGCTTCGGAATGTTGGTTTGCTGCCTCCCCGCCTCCACTTTTGTGATGATAATGCTGCTAAGGCTGTTCCATGCCTATTGGCCGAATACCCCAAGCTTGTACTTTACCCTATAAAACCTCACGCGCACGTCTTGGAGGTGCTCAGAGCTTCGGAGCAGAAGCCCCTCTGAGCCCGCCGGCGTAATACATCTGAGTACTCCAACCCTCCGAGTGGTGCTTGTTTCTTGGCTGGCCTGTCGTTTCCGTAACAGATAAGACCCACTTTATTGACTGTCTTCCTTCGCTATCCCTCTTTCCCGCCCCCTACCCACATGTCCTGAGACCATTTCTCAAATGCACTATTTGCACTTGAATCTTTGTCTCAGGGCTGCTTCTGGGGGAAGAAGATATCATATCAACAGGAATTACTATGAGCCAGACGCTGTTCTAAGCCCTTTATAAGTAGGAGCTCACGTAATCCTCACAATAAACCTAAGACACAGGTTTTATCATTGTCCCCACTTAACATATGAGGAAAGTGAGGCACAGAAATGTTAAATGACCTGCCTTAGATTCACACGGGTACTAAGTGGCAGAGCTGAGATTCAGACCAAGGCAGCGTGGCTCCTGAGTCTACACTCGTAGCCCTTATGCTTTAGTGCCTCTTCCTAACATCTCTGTGGTGGCTCTTCTGAGCTCCCAGAGGAGCTCTTCCCAAGGCCTTTCTCCCCTATGTGCTTGTTTCTTCCTTCTCCTTCTCCTGAAACACCTTCTCCATTCTCCTCAAATCCCTCAGCCTTCAGGAAGTCCTCCAGAAAGTCCTCCAGATTCCTACAGGACCTGTCCACAGAATGTACTGCTTTGAGTCACTTGTGTGCTTATCTCAGCCTCCCCAGAGGAGGGTTCCCAGGAGCTGTTGTTGAAACACTGAGCTCCATGGTTAAGGTCAGGCTGAAGGTTATACCCCAGACTCTAGATTATACCCAGCAGAACCTCCTCCCCAGTCCTATTCTCACTCCAAGGAAACAGCTTCCTTTAGATCAGCAACAGAAGTGTCTTTGGTTTCTATTCCTCCCACTTCTTCCTTAATAAAATATTTACTTTGGGTCAGACCCCACCCCCTTGCTCTAACACAGGCTACTGTTAGAGGGCTGGGTATACAACCACCCCCATCCTGCCACGTACTGACCTACTTACTTTGAGCTGATTTCCCAACTGTGACTTTGAGAAATCTTTACATAAAGCACCCTTTGAACCTCAGAAAAGGGTTATGCCTAGCCCCTGGGCCCCTCCCATCCCCGGACTCTGCCAGGCCCCTGGACCCAGAGGCTACCCTGCAAGCCCAGACTCTGGGTCAGGACACTGAACGCCCTCTCCTCACCCAAACAGTGCCTGAGAATTAAGTGAGGGTGGAGTGGGGACCTCCCAGGAAACAGAAGGCCTGTTTCTGATCTCCTGTAAGGGGCCACGTCTCTTTCAGATGGAAACTCAGCCCCTGGAAACAGCCAGGCCTGGGCTGCACCACGTGCCTGTCTGCCCACACTACAGCCCCTACCTCACCCCTGTGCACCCCATCCCTCTGGGCTCTGCCAGTCCTGGGGGTGCCAGTGGTGCATGTCATTCCCGCTCCCTGACTTCTCACCACCTAGGGGGAGGCTGCCCAGCATGGCCCAGGGGAGAGGATGGTGATCATGGCCCAGGGACTCAGGGGTCAGCTGTAAAGGGCAAGGGGAGGGATGGCCTCTGGCTGTAACCTCCCTGGCTCCTCCCTCACACTGCCTCACTCCTACTCCCTCCATGTCTGGACTTAGCTTTGGTTGGGGGAGACCTAGCTGCGTTCCTCTGCTCTTTCATCCAAAATGTCTCTCTAACATTTTCCTCCATATCCTGGTGTGGGGACATGGGGGATCCACTTATTTCTCTCTTCTGGATACCAGGTCCCTCCCACCAAAAGGGCAGCCCTCAGGTTCAAAGTTGGGCAGCTTCCTGCCCACACACCCCAGTGCTGCCAAGGGGCAGGGAGGGAGATTTCCAGTCTAGAAGAGACACTCATGCCTTGCTTTCCCGTCAGACTCAAGTGAAAGTCATACCCCAGCAGATTCTTCCTGCCCACATTTCTGGCCCCAGCCCCAGGGTGCTGGAAGGAATTCAGGCTTTGATTGAAGACAGGCTGGAACTGCGGGTTCAGCTTGGCAGATTTATTAGCTATTTCAACCTTGCTCACTCTATTTTATCACCTGTCATACATGGAGCCAACAGCAAAATACACTCCCCTTACGGTTACCTCTGAGAATTAGATTAGGATGATCAAAATGAGAGGCTCTTCTCCCCTGCAGGTGTGGAAGTGTGATGCACAAAGATATCCACTGCAGCTTTCATTGTTACCAAGAGAGAAAGTTCGGGAATAACCCGCATCCATCAGCAGAGGGACCTTTACATAAAGGACTGACACACAGTACATTGTGGTTTGGATGGTGGAAACTATGCAGCCTCTGAAAGCTTAAGGCTTATCTGTACCTATGAGTGCAATGTCTTAAGATATTATGTATAATACAACATATACTTTTTAACTAAGTATACAGTCAAGACCCTGTGTATGGGACGCCACCATTTATGCAAAAAAGGAGGGGAGAGGATGTAGTTGTGTATGCTCTTTGTACGTGTGAAAGTTCTCCCCGGAAAGGTGGACAAGAACGTGGATAGGAGAACTGGGGGCTGGAAAATGGGATGTGGGGCAAGGAGAGAGATTTACTTTTCATTAAATCCCCTTTATTATTCTTTGAGCTTTTTGTTGGGTATGAATGATTCTTATTCAAATAGGTGGAGGGAAACACAAGGAGCCGAGGAGAAAGCCCCGGAACCAGGCAGGAGATCTCTGAGGGAGCTGGTACCTCCTTTGTGTCCTCAGTCTGTGTCTTCAGTAGAAGCCCTGTGAAAGCCTTTTACAGGAAAAAGAGGCTTGAATATATGTCAACCTGTAGCACTGCACCGAAAGAATTCTGCTGGATTTCTAACAAGAGACCCTGATGCAGTCCCTCTACAGACTGTTTACGTCTTATTTTGTAAAACTTCAAATATATGCAAAAGTAGAGAAAACAGTATAGTGAATGTCCATGTATTTATCACCCAACTTCAACCATAGTCCATATATGGACAATCCTGGTTCATCTCTGTACCCAACCACTCCTTCTGGGATTTATTTTTACACAAATCCAAGACATCAGGTTACAATTCACCTGTACATATACATCAGTAAGTACCTCTACAAGATAAGGACTCTTTTTTGAAAACACAACCATAATACAGTTCTCACACTTTAAAAAACATCAGGAGAAGGTACAGCTCAGTGGTAGAGCGCATGCCCAGCATGCACAAGGTCCTGAGTTCAATTCTCAGTACCTCCATTAAATAAACAAATAAACCTAATTAGCTCCCCCCCAAAAAGTAAATAAAAATCAGCAATATCAAACCTATTTTTTAATTGCTTTATTGTGGTAAAGTACCCATAACATAAAATTTACCATCTTCACCACTTTTAAGTTGTGAAGTTAATTCAAATAACTATAGTTATTAATATATTAACATAATTAGTATATTAATTAACAGTTCAGTAGTATTAAATACATTCATAATGTGGTGGAATCCCCAGCCAAAAGGAGTAGGGACAGAGTTGTAATGGAGCAGAGTTTTTGTACATTATTGGAGGTAAGCTGGTATAAATTCAAATTAGAATGTTATAACTTTAGGATGCTAAAAGTAATCCCCATGGTAACCACAAAGAAAATAGCTATAGAATATACAAAAAGGAAATGAAAGAAGCATTTAAACATTTCGCTTTGAAAAATCAACTGAATACAAAAGAAGACAGTAATGAAGGAAATGAGGGACAAAAAAGCCATAAGGCATATAGAAAAGAAACAGCAAAATAGTAGGTGTACCCCTCACAGTACTGTGGTGACACTGTGGTTTTTTTTTTAACTGAAATATAGTTGACACACAATATTATGTTAGTTTCAGGTGTACCACATACAAATAAAGATTTAACATTTGCCTACTTTATGAAATGATCACCATGATAAGTCTAGTAACCATCTGTCCTCATACAAATTTATTACAATATTATTATTCCATATTCCTTATACTGTATATTACTAACCATATTCCTTATGCTGTATATTACATCCACATAGTGATTATGTTTTAAAATTCTTTTGATGTAGGCATGCAAACAGCAGTATTTACAGATGAACTGATATGATGTCTGGCATTTGCTTTAAAATTCTCTAGAGGGAGGGGGAGGCCAGAAGAAGCAAGTGTGGCATACAGTTGAAAATTGTTGAAGCTGAGTGATCTGCACATGGGAGATCTGTATACTATTCTCCCAAACTTCAGTGTATGTTTGAAATTTTCCATAATAAAAAGTTAAAAAAAGAAAATATTTTAACCCCCTCTGACCATTGAGCAACTAAGATTAAACAAATAAAAAGATCAGACGAGACACAAAGGTACGGTCATAACTATCGAATGAACGGATGATAAAGCTAAGGGGACATAAGCATTGAATCATCTTGCAAGTCACATTGACTACTGAAATTAATAAATGAGCCATTTATACATTGGTCTTTCATGAGTTTTATTAGCATGAGTCAGTTACCTGGGGACCAGTCATATTTGCGGGCATTTTTTAAATCCCCATTTCTGAATTCGTAAAGCCCAGAGCAATACCTTTTGGAAAATAACTACAGAAAAGTAAAACCACCCTGTCAGAGCCACCTGTCATCCTTCCCTAGATGATGCTTCTGTCTTCCTATAAATTACCACAACACCCTACCTCACAAGAATGCTATACCAAATAAGGGTAAGGTGTACTAAATTAGCACCTAGCATAGCAACTGGCAGGAAGCCGTAACTCAATCAGCATGAAGTCCCTGCAGCAGCGGCTGCTGGTGCCCGGCATCTCCTCGCCCACCTCTGACCTCAGCTGTGGCTGAGGCTTGCGGGTCTTTGCAGCTCAGTTTCACTTTGCACTAAATCATACCAGCCTGGGCCTTCTCTGGTACATCGGTGCTCAAAGGGCAACACATGTAAGAAAGACAGGGAAACAGCCCCAGAGTCAACCTGCAATTAATCAGAGAATGGAAACTGGGGGATACATGCTCATGCCCCCTGGTCCCTCAGTTGGACAATTTCTGTTTCTCTCCTCAGAAATTTCCAATGGAATTGAATCACTGTCACTATCTTAGTTGGCTTTTCCTCCTTTGCGATCTCACACTCCCTCACTTCTGCTTTCTGGAATCACCTAAGTTACCTGCCTATACCTCTATCTCAGGCTCCATCCACTTCCAGGGACACTCAACTAAGACTGTCCCTCTCCCATCCTCCTCTCCCATGTTCCATTGCCCTTCTTTCATGGGTTCTGCCCCAGCAACACTCCAGTCAAACCTGGACTGTAACATTAACACAGAGAATTACAGTGTACTGGTCTCTCCACACTGCTCTAGGACAGGGACCCTGGGACATGTCTGGGATCCCTCGGTGTCCCATGGGAGAGAGTCATGCAAGCTGGTCAGCACTGAACCCAGCTGTGATAGTCACTGAGTCATTCACCAATCTTGCCGTTTTCTGCCTTCCAGGCACATGGTAGGACTGAATTTCAGCTTGCTTTCACCAGTGAAGTATGAGCCCAAGCCATGTGAGTTCTTTCAGGCAGATGCATTCATTGCCAGTGCAATGTGAGACACTGCAGCGCCCTCTTCTGACAGAATGTCCTTATATCTGGCCCCCGAGTGACTGTGCTGATCAGAGACTCCCAGCACCATTCCACTGACCCAACAGGTAGCATTGTAAGAAATAAAATTCGTGTTGAGCTACTGAGATTGCCAGATTGTTCGTTTCTCCAGTGTTACTTAGCCATTCTGGCTGATACAACCTGAGATAGGAACGCATATAAAGTTTAGAGGAACACAAAAAGGGAGGTATCACGTCTCCCCAGAGGTTTAGAAAAGCTTCATAGAGGAACTGGAGATAAGCTTTAAAAGATGAGTGTTCTTAAAAGACAGAGGGCAATCCAGACAAAGCAGTACATGGAGCAAAGGCTTGGAGTCTGGAGCCCTAGAGTACATTCAGGAAGTTTTAGGGTGGGAGAGGGAAGGGGAGGCCACAGTATGATGACTGTGAAGAAGGTACCTTACTCAAGAGCCAGGGTTGGTCGCTTCAGAATTATTATTGTGGAATCAATGTGGAAAGTGAATTGAAGGAGTTAGGAGACATTTGTAGTTCTGGCAAGAGACCAGGGGCTGACAGAGAAGTCGGGACGAGGAACCAGGACAAATGTTTCTTGTTTGTTTTTTAATGGAGGTGCTGGGGATTGAACCCAGGACCTCGTGCACCCCAAGCACACACTCTACCACTGAGCTACACCCTCCCCGACCAGGACAAATGTTGAGAAGCAGACCAGGGAGTTCCCTCTGGGGTCTCTCCTGAGCCCTCATAATATCCAGGTTGCCTCAATCTCCACACTTATGTCTGCTGTGGTTGCCTATTTATTATTTACAGTCTTCTTGACGGTAGAAAATGTCTTTTTTTTTTACACAAATTAACATTTTGTTATTCAATTTTAAAAGGCAGTGAAATACGAGCAAGGTTTTAGCTTCCTGGGAAACAAACTTGGACAAGAGAAGAAGCAAAGTGTATCCAATCAATACATACCGTTTTTTAGCTTCTAAAGAGATAGGTTTCTTTGTTAAGAGTTATATTTGACAGGACAATTTTCTGTATTAAAATAATTGTTCATTATTAAATGAATTTTTTTATCACTTCTTTTTTTATTCTTTTTTGGGGGCGCAGGATTAAGTTTATTTATTTATTTTTTAATGGAGGTGCCACGGATTGAACCCAGGACCTCATGCATGCTAGGCATGCACTCTACCACTGAGCTATATACACCCCCACCCTCTCACTTTTTTTACATTTATCAAGAAAGTGAAAAAGACAACCTACAGAATGGAAGAAAATGCTTGTAAATCATGTCTAAAAAAGATCTAGAATTCAGAATATATAAAGAACTCTTACAACTCAAAGACAAAGAGGCAAACAACTCAGTTTAAATCTGACTGAAGTATTGTGCTGTGCACCAGAAATTGACACGACATTGTAAACTGACTATACTTCAAAAATATATATATTAAAATTTTTTAAGTAAATAAAAATAAGCAAAGGACCTGAATAGACATTTCTCAGAAAAGACATAAAAATGGTGCCAACAACCACAGGAAAAGATATTCAACATCATAAGTCACAAGGGAAATGCAAATCAAAATCACAGTAGTTTACCACTGCACACCCACTAGGACACCTATTAAACTACAACAAAAACAATAGAAAATAAAAAGTGTTAGCTAGAATGTGGAGAAATTGGAATCCTTACAATGTGCTGGTGAAATGGTTCCACTGCTGTGGAAAACAGCTTGGTGGTTCCTCAAAAGTTAAATATAGAATTACCATATAATCCAGAAATTCATCTCCTATGAGTATATCCCCCCAAAAACCTGAAAACAGATACTCAGCAAATACATGTTAAAAAAAAAAAAGAACAAAAAGAAGCAAATACATGTATATACATGTTCATCACAGCACTATTCACAATAGCCAAAAGGTGGAAACAGCCTAGATGTCCATCAACAAATGAATGAACAAACTATGGTATAAACCTACATTGGAATATCATTCAGCCATAAAAAGGAATGGAGTACTAATACATGCTAACACAGACAAATCTCAAAGACATTGTGCCATGCGAAAGAAGCCAGACACAAAGTGCCACGTATTGTATGATTCCACTTATACAAAATATCCAAAATAGGTAAATCCACAGAAATAGAACACATATTGGTGGTCTCTGGGGGCTTGAGGGAGGAGAACGGGGAGCAACTGCTTAATCGGTATGGGGTTTCTTTTGGGGTGATAGAAAATGTCTTGGAGTGATGAAAATGTTTCAATGGTTGCTCAGTATTGAAAATGGACTAAATGCCACTTAAATGCTCACTTAAAAATCGTTAATTTTATTCTGAAAGAAAGTCAATAAAATGTACCTAAGCTATCAAAAAAATCGTTAATTTTATGTTATGTGAATTTCACCTCAATAATGTAAATGGTAGAAAAAAATCAATCAGCTGACACTCAATGAGCCCTCCTTCAATTTTGTTGAAAGGAAAGAAAAAGTATCTGGCAGAATGGTGTCATGAGGTCACTCACTCTCTCGGTGAGATTTTGAAACTGTCCCTTTGGTGCCCGCTGGTGTTTTGACCCTCCTGGATTTCCCCTTGTGCCTTCTTTCTGTAGTAAGGGAGGGTTGGACAAGGGGAGGGGGAGGGAATACCCACTCCTTAAGGGGGGTGGGGGCGGCTCTCAGGCCCACCAACTTCCCAACTCACATTGAGGCAGGAAGCCCCATAAAAAAGACGGGCAGGACCCCCCAAGCAGGGCCACTACTCTCCTGACAGCACCATTCAGTTCCCTGGCCCAGAGGCTCTATCTCACTTTTTGCCTCTGAAATGGCTTACTTACCCCTAAAATTCTATTGGTTCCCTGAGCTCACTTCTGATTGGTTATTACTCTCACTTCTGATTGGTCCACTTCCCTAACTTCTGATTGGTCCATTTGTAGTACTTCATTTGCATGGAGCTCACTCCTGATTGGTTATTTCTCTCACTCCTAATTGGTCTATTTCTACAAAGCTTGTTCCTGGTTGGTCAACTTCTGTTATACTCTATTTGCATATGATGTTGCAAAGTGTAAAACTGGCAGCCTATAAAAGCCTGTGTAAACCTACAGCTGGGGTCCAGAGCTTCCAGTGTTAACTGTCCTGGGTCTGCTGGTGTAATAAACCTGAGTTCTCCAACTCCCGGAGTGCTGCCCAGCTCAAGGTTGCTGTCGTAACTGAGCTGTAACACATTTTTACACAACAACATGGGAGTGTTACACATCTGAAATGGTCCCCTTATATTTCTCCGGGTCTACCTGACTCTTGGACAGTTCTCTCCAATCACAGAAATACACACGTCCTAGTTTGAAGACTTGCCCTGGAGAAACTTACCAGACAAGAGTAGAAGAGAGCTCACAGCAGCATCGTGGTCATAACCATCAGCTTAAACAAAGTTAAATGTCCACTGACAGGAGTGAGGACGTATTGTGGTGTGAGCATGCAGAAAGAAAGTGAATGAATTACAGCTACACAGTCAAAATCATAATGCTGAGTAAAAAAGCCAGCCCCAAAAGAACACATGGAGAGTGATTCCACACATGTGAAGATCAAACAGGGAAATCTAAACAGTATATACTGTTTAGAAATACTTACAATGCATAGATAGTGAAACTAAGATAAGCAAAGGAAGGGAACATGAGGAATTGAGGGTGGAGTTCAGTCTGCAGGGAGGGAATGGGATGCAGATAACTTGGAGCACGCAGGACGTCTGATGTCCTGGGAATTTATTTCTTAAGCTGCTGTCAGGTGCCCAGGCAGTCTGTTACATTCATCTTTAACTGTAAATGTTTATTTTATACATGCTTCCATGCTTATAGTATAATCACAATAAATTTAGGAGAGAGGATGAATGTGAAGAGAGAGTGGAAAGGGCGAGTGAGGAACACCAAATGCTGACTGTGCTGGGAAGAGGAGAGGAAGCTGGAGAGGGACCAGGTTGAAGAAGGTTGGGGGGGGTGAGTACTCAGGAGAGTGGACAGAGTTGAAGGGGGCTGCGGGAGGGGGCAAAGTGGCACCTGGAGCCCAGCTGAAGGGAGCCTGCCAAGAGCAGCTGCGTGATGCATTGTGAGTGGTACCTTGGCTAGACTGGGAAGAAAGGAAAGAAGGGAAGAAAGGAGGAGGGCCTGATAGAAAAGGAAAGACCCACGACTGAAGGTTCTCCTGGGAGAACAGAGCAGTTATACTCACTGCCCTCCAGGAGGGAGCAAGCTGAGGGCTCCTTGGAGAATGGTATGCTGGCACTGTAAATTTCAGAGGATGAAATTCCAGATGTTGATAATCACCAGAGTATGATTCTAGGAAGAAAGTGAATGAGATGGAGTCGAGGTAAAAGTTGTTGGAAGGAGGCCAAGAAGCTTTGAAGAACCCAGTAATATAGGCTGCGGATGGGGGAGGGATATGGGTGGGGGTGGGAAGGAGGCCTTTCACTATGTACCTCTTTATATTTTTTGAATTTTGAACCATACAAATGAATCCAAGAAAATGTAAAAAAAAAGATATTTTAATTGGGGTGTGGATTGGGTTATTAGCATGGACACTGGCAGGCCCGGAAGTGAGTTGCTCATGGCAACAAGGAGAGAGAGGCGGGGAGCTTTAGAGCAGGACTCTTGAGGCTGGGAGGAAAGGGTGTTTGGACTGAAGTGGAAGAGTCCTGTTCCTGGGATTGACAAGGAGCTAGGAGAACCCGCCATCATTTCCCCAGACTTAGTGCTGAGCAAGGCCGGGAAGGTGTGGAGGGGGAAGGTCATGGGCTGCAGGGAGAACTAAATTCTCTCAAAAGCAGGAGATGGGGGGAAGAATAGGTCTGGAGGCTGAGGCTGTGAGAGGCTTGCAAAGAACTGGAGGAAATGAAATACTAGGAGGATGTACAGATTGGGGAATGGGATACTTTGCAGGAGATAGATGGGAATTTAGGAAAGGTGGTTTTACAAATAGATGGGAGTGGTGTGGGCCTTTTGTTTTCTTGAGGTGTCTTTTTTTTAATTGAAGTATAGTCCGTTACAATGTGTCAGTTTCTGGTGTACAGCATAATGTGTCATATGGTTTCTTTTCTCAAGCTGTGAGCACCTGTCACCATTGTCTGAACAGGCTGCAGTTTTCACCAGGGTTTCTACAGTGAGGGCAGAGCAGAGTGTGGGTCCAAGCAGAAATGAGAAGTTGGAAATTTTGTTGTAATACCAGAAAGTCTTATCAGCCTATGGATTAAGAAATCCAGGCAGACTTCCCTCCTCCTTTTCAATTGGTTGCTCAAGGCATATAGTTATTTCAGTCTGGGCTAAGCACAATTGCAAAAATAAACCCGCTGCGAAAAATACTTTGAATGCCACGGGGAAGTGTCTAAGATTTTCTACCACTTAGACATTTCCTACTAGGTCACTGCTTGGTCCATAACCAAGAGCAGTTCACTAAGCCAGGAGCTAGCTAGTCCTTGACCACTTCTCCTAAGCATACACACAAAAATACACACACCCCTTTTCAGATTGAACTTTTGTAGACACAAGGCTGGAAAAGACTTCAGAGGACAATCCCTTCATTTCATTGAAGAGAATACTGAAACCTCTGAGGACTTGAGGACTTCAAACCTGGCTAGAATCTAGAACTTCTGTCTCCTAATTTTTTTTTTTAATTGAAGTAAAGTCAGTTGAAAACGTTGTGTCAATTTCTGGTGTACAGCATAATGTTTCAGTCATATATGAACATACATATATTCTTTTTATATTCTTTTTCCTCATAGGTTACTACAAGATATTGAATATAGTTCCCTGTGCTATACAGAAGAAATTTGTTTATCTATTTTATACACAGTAGCTAGTATCTGCAAATCTCAAACTCCCAATTTATCCCTTCCCACCTTCTTTCCTCCCTGGTAACCATAAGTTTGTTTTCTATGTCTATGAGTCTGTTTCTGTCTTGTAAATAAGTTCATTTGTGTCTTTTTTTTTTAGATTCCACATATAAGTGATATAGTATTTTTCTTTCACTTTCTGGCTTACTCCACTTAGAATGACAATCTCCAGTTCCATCCATATTGCTGCAAATGGCATTATTTTATTCTCTTTTATGGCTGAGTAGTATTCCATTATATATATATTATATATATATATATCTCACAACTTCTTTATCCAGTCATTGTCGATGAACATTTAGATTGTTTCCATGTCTTGGGTATTGTTAAATAGTGCTGCTATGAACATTGGGGTGCCATGTATCTTTTTGAAATTAGAGTTCCCTCCAGATACATGCCCAGGAGTAGGATTACTGGATCATATAGTAAGTCTACAGAACTTCTGTCTCCTAATTTTTTCTTGAATCCTTAATCAGATTTTATTTCTCAACCCTACAAGAATCCTGAATTTATTTGTTCTTGACACTAGGCTAAGGCGTTGGTCCTGCCACCCAAGGGCAAGAAGTCCTGTCATTTTATACTGGCAGAAGTTGGGGGACAAAGGCCTAGGATTTAGATATCCCTATGTGGGGTATATGTGAAAACACTCCTACAACATCTCCTCACCAGACTATACAGGAAGAGTCAGCCTTGTGCACCACAACTTGATTCCATATAAAACTGTAACTGGGTGGGCTAGGCACCTGAAAGAGTCACCAGCTCTCAACTCTACCTGCTACCAAGGACCACCTGTCTTAATGAGGGAAGCAGAATTTTTAGTTACAGTTCTTTGAAAATTTAAGTCTGTTTTTCAATTAGTCAAAGGAGAAAGGAGCTCTCACTGATGCAGCACCTCTCACTGATATGCAGGCTCACATAACTCCACATTAGCTCTGTAAGGAATCCAGGGCCTCCAATTCAAAGATAAAGATGCTGTGATTCAGAGAATTAAGTAAATTTCCCAAGGGCCCTCTTTTCATAAGTAGTGGAATATGGCTTTGAGCTTAGGTATGTCTGACACAAAAGCCAACATTCTTCCTGGAATCCATGTGGCCTAAAAACAAAGATATTTCTACAAAGAGGGATTTTAGAACAGAGAACTGGGTGAAGACATAAAAGTTAAAGAACTTAAAAGAGAAAGGCAGATTAGAGGCACCATTGGAACACTGCCCCCACTCCCCCATCAAAGGGCATCCCTTGAGTTCAGGATTCGGTTTAAGTCAGCATCAAACTTTTATGGGTGGATGCTGACTAAATTGAAGCGAAATGACTTCAACAGTCAGTCATTTATTGTATGACTTTTATTTGCAAAACATAACCCAAGATATAATTCATACAATCAAGAAGTTTACAATCTAATGGGGAAACCAGATATTGAACACATTATATCACCAGCAGTTCCATCAGAATTAATATGTAAGGAAAATGCTCTAGTGTCCTGGAGGATGTAACAAACAAATCCAGTTGGCAGGAAACAGGAGCTTCTCCTGGACTTGGATGTGTGGGGAAATGAGTGTATGTATGAGAGATGCAAGGAAGAGGGAACCAGTCTTTCAGTCTTCAATAAAAGCCTGTGGTGAAGTTGTGGAGACTGCAGCTTAGTTTGGGAGTGACAAAGAAAGCAAAGGTGCAGAACTGAGGGTGGTGGAGCTTTGACCTTGTGAATCTGGTGGAGGGGCAGGGATGGGAAGGACGGTTGCGGTTGGAAAGATTAAAGATAGTAGAATCTTATTAATGTAAATATTCACATAATTAGAACAATTAGTACTAGGGCTAATTGTACAGTGGGGTGAAATGGTCAAGGTCATCGACAGTACGAGGGTTTTTGCCTTGGCAAAAAATTGGGATCAATTTTGAGAATGTTGGCAAAGGCAGGACGGGTGTGATTTCACAAGATTTTTGAGACAGAGGAAGTTAACGACACTGGATTGTTTGGCCTCGTAGGAAGTTAAATATCTTTTAGGACAGGAGTGCTGGGGTGGTTAGTAGCTTCAGAAGGCCTGGAAAAGTCTGGAAGTGTGGCTGGAGGAACTGTGAACAGGGGATGCAGACATGGGCAACAGCAACCAACATCCCCGATAGTCTCGGGTGCTCTGGGACCCCGGGAAGGGCGGGGGTTGCAACCCGGGCCCCGCTCCGCACAGCTGGGTCAGAGCCGCACCACCTCCTATGAGCAGGTGGCAGCGCCGCCCGCGGGAAGCCAGGCAGGCTGGGAGCGCAGGGGGCGGGGGCGCGCCTTGCGGGGCGCAGAGCGGGCTGCGCCGCGGGCCGCCGGGAGCGGGGGGCGGGCCCGAGCCGAGCGGGCCTCCGCGCGGCATTTGGCACGCACGCGCAGACCAGCCGCGGGGCCCGGAGGCACAGAGGAGGGGGAGCCAGAAAGAGGGGGGGGTGCGGAACGTATTTCCGCTCTGGCGGACAAATAATAGCGGCCAAAGGGGAGGCCAGGCCGTCCGGCCCTTTAACCGTGTGGGGGGGCTGGTGAAGAAAGGGGGGTCGGGAAAGGGGGAATCCTGCTCCTTTAATTCCCTCCCCTTTTCCTTCTCTCTGAGTTCTAGCCGACGCCGCCGCGCGCGGGGCCTGGAACACACGGCACAAGCCGCCCCCGCCCCTCCCCCCTTACGCCCACGCGGAGCCAGCCCCGCGCGCGCGCGCGCGCCCCGTGCACCCCCGCGCCTGCGCGCTGCCCAGGCCCTGCCCGTGTGTGGGGGCGCAGTCGACCCCGGGGGGGTGGGGGAAATTGGGGGGGAAAAAAACCGCGCGGAACCGGGCCAGGTGAGAGGCGCGTGCACTCAGGGTCGTGGGGCGGGGGGGGCGTGCCACGGAGTTCTGAACGTGGGGGGGGCGTGCACGATGCGTGCAGCCGGCGGGGGGAGGACGTGAAAGGCGCGTGCAAACGTGCAAGGGGGGGCGGAGGGATGAGGCAGCGGGTAAAGGGGGCGGGGTGAGAAGAGGCTGCAACCCGGGCCACCCTAGAGCCCCAGGCCTCTGCTCTCCTTTTTTCCGATCTTCCCCCGTGGGCGCGCGGGCTCGCCCCATCCTCGCGGGCGGTGGAGCCGGGGAGTGCGGACGCCGCTGCCCCGCCCCCGGGAACCACGCCTCCCTCTTCTCCGAGGGACAGCGCCTCCCCGGGGGCTGGGGAAACTGAGGAAGAGGCTTAAAGACTTGGTGCTCTGATGCTGGAGGGCCAGGCAAGAATGGGGGTGCGAGGCTTGGAGCCTTGGCTTAGGAAAGCCAGAGACCTTTGTCTCTGACCGGTTTCCTTCCCAACCAGGGTTGCCCACCCCCGCCACAATGGCCTCTGGGGTGGAAGTCCTGCGCTTCCAGCTGCCTGGCCACGAGGCCGCTACGCTGCGGAACATGAACCAGCTCCGCGCAGAGGAGCGGTTCTGCGACGTGACCATTGTGGCCGACAGCCTCAAGTTCCGCGGCCACAAGGTCATCCTGGCCGCCTGCTCGCCGTTCCTGCGGGACCAGTTCCTGCTGAACCCCAGCTCTGAGCTGCAGGTCTCGCTGATGCACAGTGCGCGCATAGTGGCTGACCTGCTTCTCTCTTGCTACACGGGAGCCCTGGAATTCGCTGTCAGAGACATCGTTAACTACCTGACGGCAGCCTCCTACCTGCAGATGGAGCACGTGGTGGAGAAATGCCGGAACGCCCTCAGCCAGTTCATCGAGCCCAAAATAGGCCTCAAAGAGGATGGGGTCAGCGATGCCAGCCTTGTGAGCAGTGTCAGTGCCACCAAATCCCTCCTCCCTCCTGCCAGGACCCCAAAGCCAGCCCCCAAACCCCCACCTCCACCCCCTCTTCCCCCTCCACTCCTGAGGCCTGTAAAGCTAGAGTTCCCGCTGGATGAGGACCTGGAGCTGAAGGCCGAGGAAGAGGATGAGGACGAGGACGAGGACGTGTCTGATATCTGCATTGTCAAGGTGGAGTCAGCCCTGGAGGTGGCACACCGGCTCAAACCTCCCGGAGGCCTGGGAGGAGGTCTGGGCATCGGAGGCTCTGTGGGCAGCCACCTTGGGGAGCTGGCCCAGAGCAGCGTGCCCCCCAGCACCGTGGCCCCACCACAGGGCGTGGTGAAAGCCTGCTACAGCCTGTCCGAGGACGCGGAAGGGGAGGGCCTGCTGTTGATCCCCGGAGGCCGGGCCAGTGTGGGGGCCACCTCAGGTCTGGTGGAAGCAGCAGCGGTGGCCATGGCTGCCCGGGGGGCGGGGGGCAGCCTGGGGGCGGGGGGCAGCCGGGGACCCCTGCCCGGAGGCTTTTCCAGTGGAAATCCCCTAAAGAACATCAAGTGCACCAAGTGCCCGGAAGTGTTCCAGGGCGTGGAGAAGCTGGTCTTCCATATGCGAGCACAGCACTTCATCTTCATGTGCCCGCGCTGCGGCAAGCAGTTCAACCACAGCAGCAACCTCAACCGCCACATGAACGTGCACCGTGGCGTCAAGTCGCACTCGTGTGGCATCTGCGGCAAGTGCTTCACGCAGAAGTCCACGCTGCACGACCACCTCAACCTCCACTCTGGAGCGAGGCCCTATCGCTGCTCCTACTGCGACGTGCGCTTCGCTCACAAGCCTGCCATTAGGCGGCACCTCAAGGAGCAGCACGGCAAGACCACGGCCGAGAACGTGCTGGAGGCCAGTGTGGCTGAAATCAACGTCCTCATTCGCTAGCATTAGCGGGGCAGGCACTGGATCCCTGGGCTAGGTGGAAAAGGGGATCCCTGGCCCAGGAGAATAGGGGGTGGGGGGTCGGGGGCAGACAGGTACGGTGAGGAGCCTGAGCAGACACACACATCCTGAGGGAGAGGCCGAAGATTCCTTAGAAGACTCTGCCTCTTCAGAAGAAAAGGATGGAGAGGAAGAGGGTTCTTTGAGAAGGCCAAGGGAATAGGGGGTCCCAAAGAAAGATTTTCTTCTCTTAGAGGTGCATGGATACGTGGAGGGAGGGAAAGGGGCCTATGGGATGAGGAGGGGAAAAGGCTGGAAAATGTTTTATTTCTGGCTGACTAAGTCTGTCCAGGAAGAGGTTCTGACATTTCTTGAGGTAGGGGGTGGGTGGGTGGGAAGTGGGAGGGGATTTGGCAGGAGGCAGTTTAAGTGCTCCTGCTTAGAATAGATCCTTGGGAGAGGGAACGGTAGGGGGAAGGATTATTGAATTCCAGAAAAGGAAGGGGGAGACAGTTCTTGCATGCTGGGGGAATGGGACTGTGGGTACAAGGCTCATCAAAATTGTAGGGAGAACAAAGTAAGGTGGCAGGTAAGAGAACATGGGGGTGAGCATCCTGGGTAGATATTGGGAAGCGGGGTACAATAGCAAGAACTACGAATAGTGGTGGGGGTGGGGGGGTAGGGCACTTAGATGAGAGGACACAAGAAGGGCTGTTGAGGGGGAGGGAAAGGAGTAGAGACTTATACAGTATTTTTTAAGAAAACAAAACGTATTTTTTAGGATTTTTTCTGGAGTTTGGGGTTTTAGTTTTTCTGCTTTTGTTTTCCACAAAATAAAAAAAAAAACAAAACTTTTTTTTCTTTATACTTTGTCTGGCAACTGTGTGTAAATGACTGTCCCACTTCACCCTCTGGTGCCATTTGCGAAGTACCCCAAGGTCACAACTCATGCAGGCCCATGCCTGAAGGAGCCTTGACAGGGGAATGTGACAAGGGGGTTCCTCTGGCCAGAGAACCCCCCCCTCCCCAGTTCTACATCCTGAACAACTGGCAGATACCTCACAGCACAAGGTTCCATGATTGTTTGGCAGAGGCTTTAACACAACCTGCTCCTCTAGTTGAAGAGTTCAGTGTCAGGGCTAGGGGATGGGATTCTAGGTGTGATTGTGGTGCCCACCAAAATTGTAAGCAGGATCCTGTGTTTGAGCCCGTTTTTGGTCTGAGGAAAGGGTTCATGTCCTTGGGAAAGCTAAAAACCACTGTTCAGATTAGGGTATGGGGAAAACTACAATTCCCAGAGAACTCTGGAATCCTTAACCAAAAAGAACTACAGTTCCCAGAAGGCCTTGAATTGGCCTCAGGTGCCCTATATCCCAACCACCTGCCTGTGTCAAATACTGCATGTGAAATACAGATATTATCCAAAATTTGACCATAATGTAATACCTAAAGGGATGGTACTCTATTACTGCCAAAGTCGTGTGTCTTGGTGTAATATTCATACTTCCACTGTTGGCTGGGCTATGACCCACGGAGTGCCTGGCTATCCTTGTTGAGTGTTTGGCCAAAAAAAAAAAAGGTTACTTACTGTCACCAGACAGTAATGACTCGGGGCTCTGGGGGCTTACCTGAATCCCTAGTGCTTGTGGTGGCGTAACATGTCTGGCATAAACAGAAAACACATTTAGCCCCAGGTTTTCAAAAGGGGTCGCTGCTCCAGGGGACATTGAAGCAGCATGCTAGAACCAGCCAAGATTAAAGGTGTCCTCCGCGCATCCCCATCGCCCCCTTCTTGCTCGTTAGAGAAGCGAGGCCAAAATTGAGGCCGAGCTTTCTATCTAGTGACCCAGAAACTAGAAAGCAACCAGCAGCAGGAGAAGCACACGCGGGTAGCACTGGAAATACAGCCACTGCTGGGAGAGCTGGGAGACTCAGACGCTACGTAGTTACCTAAAACTAGGTGGGGAATGGAGAAGCCACACCTGGGCTCAAGGCTTGCCTCGCCTTCGGCTACCCGCTGGGCTGAGGCCAGGAATGGCAGAAATTCTCTACTGCAGCCCCCAGCTTAGGACGGCCACTGCCATCTCCCAGGCCGCTCTCGAGGGAAGATAGCCAGAAAGCGCGTAGTGGCTCCTTTAAGGCTCCTCCTAGCCTTCCCTCCCCCGCCCACGTGACCCGGGGCGGCCGCGCGCCGGCTCGGCCCCCCGCGCAAGCGGCGATGGCGGCGGCGGCGGGAGCTGCAGCGGCGGCGGCCGCCGAGGTGCGGAAGGGGAGGGGGAGAGGCGGGTGCATGCCCGCGCGCGCGCCCGGGGGAAGCGCGCGCCCGTGCAATGCTCCGGGGGTGCATCGGGGCCGGGGGGCCCGGGCGGGACTTGCAGCAATCCGGAGGGCCAGCACCGGGGGCGGATGAGGGGACCAGGGGGTGGGAGGTGGGGGGAGTGGGCACGGAGGCGCGCGTGCAGCCGCCGGCTGCCCCCGAGTGGGCAGCGGGCGCTGGGGCCGCAGGAACACGCGTGAGGGGCACGAGGGGCCGTCCACCGGGCTGGGGGGCAGCGGGCGCTGGAGGGGTTGGTGCCCGGGGTCCCCGCGGCCTGGGGGACAAAGGGGGAGCGGCGCGTGCAGCCGGGAGGAGGGGGCGGGGCCGGGGCGCGGAGGCCCCGCCCCCTCCCCCTCCTCTCTTCTCGGTCCCTGAGATGAGGGGTCTACCGAGAGGGAGGGGGCTGATGCGTGCCCGGGGGAGGGGTCGTGCGGCCCCTCCGGGCAGCCGAGGCCGCGGAAGAGGGGGCCCCCACAGAGGAAGAGGTAGGCCCCGGAGCCTACTCTCTCTTCCCAGGGCCCAGGCGTCCTGGGCCCCCCAGCTTCCTACCGTACTGACCAGCTCTCCTATCCCTTGTGTCCCCTCCCAGGGGGAGGCCCCCGCTGAGATGGGGGCGCTGGTGTTGGAGAAGGAGCCCAGAGGAGCCACCGAGAAAGGTGAGTGCAGCAGAACCGGGCCCGGTTGGACCTTCACCTCCCCCAACACAGGATCTTCTGAGCCTTTAGCCCTGAACTTTTTCTCTTCCATTACAGTTCATGGCTCTTTGGGGGACACCCCTCGTAGTGAGGAGATTCTGCCCAAGGTCAACCCCGACTCCTTGGAGCCTGCTGGCCCCTCTTCCCCAGCCTCTGTTACTGTCACCGTCGGCGATGAGGGGGCAGACACCCCTATAGGGGCCACACCGCTAATTGGGGAGGAACCGGAGAATCTTGAGGGAGATGGGGACCTCCATGGGGGCCGCATCCTGCTGGGTGAGAGGCAAAAGAGTCTGGGGGTGAGGTGGGATCTTCTCTGACTCTGCCATTTCTCTTATCTTTCCTCCTGCCTGCCTTCTGTTTTCCAGGCCATGCCACAAAGTCATTCCCGTCTTCCCCCAGCAAGGGGGGTACCTGTCCCAGCCGAGCCAAGATGTCGATGACAGGGGCGGGAAAATCACCTCCATCAGTCCAGAGTTTGGCTATGAGGCTGCTGAGTATGCCTGGGGCCCAGGGGGCAGCAGCAGCAGGGCCTGAACCCCCTCCAGCCACTGCCAGCCCCGAGGGGCAGCCCAAGGTCCACCGAGCCAGAAAAACCATGTCCAAACCAGGAAATGGACAGGTGAGGCTTAGGGGCAGGGTTGTGGCCGGTGGGAGATACGGGGTAATCAACCAGAAATCCCTGGTGGGCTGCTCTTTTACAATTTAGCTTCGGGCCTTTTCTTACCCAATCACTGCTTCACATATTTACAGAGGGGCTACTGTGTCTCAAATTGTGGACTGAGGCTTAATCTGTGGGCAGACAGGTTCCTATCATCCTGGGGTTTACATTCTTAAGGAGAGAGGAGTAGAAGATATACAAATGTTAAAGAGTTAATCATGTAGTAAATGTCTTAATAACTCTTATGTTAATGAGTAGAGAAACTTCCAAACACTTTTTCTTTTCTACCTCAAAACAAGCCCCAAGGGAACTTCTCCCTCCCTTTTTTTTTTGGTGCGGAGCAGTCGGTTTATTTATTTTTAATCAAAGTACTGGGGGTTGAACCCAGGACCTCATGCACACAAAGCATGCACTCTGCCACTGAGCTATACCCTCCTCCCTTCTCCCTCCCTTCTGTGAAACTGCCCCCTCCTCCCTTTTAAAGGTTTGACTGTGAATCTCTATAGAGAAGGAGTTGAGAGCCATAGAAATGACATAGGGAAATGACAAGGGACCCAGAATCTCAGAAGCTTTACAACAGTGTTTTTAGGGCTCTTGGTATCATGTTGTTCTAAGTATGGTTTGGGTAGCTTTGGTCAAGGCCTTAACCTTTGTTTTCTCATCTGGGAAATGGGGAGAAAAGGCCTGCTGCGGTGTGCTCAGAGAGTTCAGCAAGCATTAGATGTGGGATGTGCTCAACACACTTCCTCTTGGGGAAACTGTTCTTGTTATTGCCACGGAGCTTCTGAGGGCATTTTTGAGGGTGTGGCTCACCATCCCATTCCTACCTGGGGCTCTAGGCTAATCCAGGCAGAACCATAGATGCTCCCTGACCCTAAATGTACTCCCTCTTGGCCCCCAGCCCCCAGTCCCTGAGAAGCGGCCCCCTGAAGTGCAGCATTTCCGTATGAGTGATGACGTGCACTCGCTGGGGAAGGTGACCTCAGGTCAGTCCCACCCCCCACCTACCTGTGCCTTGATATGGCCTGTCCTGAGGGTTTAGAATACAGGCCTGACTCCTCTTTCTCTCCTTCCAGATGTGGCCAAAAGAAGGAAGCTTAACTCAGGTGGTGGTCTGGTGAGCCAGGAGAGGCTGGGAAGAGGGCCTCTCCACCTGGGGGGCTGCTCCCAGGGACCCCAGGAGCTGGGGCTCCATCTCACCCTCAAGGGAAATGGAGGGTTAGGGAGGGAATGCCAGCAGTTTCCTTTTTTTTTTTTTTTTTTCACTTTTTCTAGTCGGAGGAGTTGGGTTCTGCCCGGGGTTCAGGAGACATGACCCTGGAGAAAGGGGACCCCGGGTCCCTGGAGGAGTGGGAGACAGTGGTGGGGGATGACTTCAGCCTGTACTATGATTCCTACTCTGTGGATGAACGGGTGGACTCTGACAGCAAGGTGAGAGGGGGCCGACGGCCCTCCCAGCCAGCACTCCCCCATGCCCAGGGCTGGCTCTCCAGTCCTTCCTGCCCCCCTTTTTTCTCTTTCCTTTTCTGAACACCCACTAATTCACTGCCCCACCCTGTCTATAACTTATTTCCACTGTGTGCCCTACCTCATTCCATCCCTGTGCCCCTCTCCACAGTGGTAGTCACCGTCCTGGACTGAGGGTTTAACGTCCCATTTTATGGTTTATTTGTTGTTTACTTGTTTATTCCTTTGCTGATTATTTGGCTTTATTTCACATATATGTTTGCCTGTGCAACGTAATGCTTGGTCTTACTTGTTTTGCTTTTCATTTGTTTTATTGTGGTAACTTTCAAATATAACAAAAATAGAATAGATAGCCCCCAGGGAGCCTATCACCCCAGCTCCAAGGATTATCAATACACAGCTCATCTCAGCTGTTCCTCCCCTAGTGCACCCATACCTACTGGATTGTTTCAAAGCAAATCCCAAACACCATATCATTTTATCTAGAAATACTCCAGTATGTATCTCAAAACATAAGACCCCTTTCTGTTTTTTTAACATCACTGCATTACTCTTTTCACACCTAAAAAAATTTACAAATGATTCCTTAATACTATCACCTTGCTACTAGTCAGTCTTAACATTTCTTCAGTTGTTTCATAAACGGGTTTTGTGTGTCCTGATTCGAGTTAGATCCACGCCTTGATTTGATTATTTGTCTTAGGTCTCTCTTGATGTATAGGTTCCCTGTCTTCTAAAAAAAAAACATTCTTGCTATTTATTTGTTGAAGAAACCAAGTCAGTTGTCCTACAGAATTCATAATTGGGAGTTGGCTGCTTGGGTGGGGATTGACACATAACTCTACCCAATGTTCCTTACAGACTGATAGATCCAAAAGTGTGATCAGCTTCAGATGCCTTTTTTTTTTTTTTTTCAATTTGGTAAGACTTGATAGCTGGTACAAGTGTTGCATCACATCAGGTTTAGAACATCTGGTCTTTTATTAGTGAAGTTAAGATTGATCAGTGGATTCAGGAGATGTCAGCCTGATCCTCATTGTAAAGTTTCTGATTAGTTTTTCATCTACTGTGGATTGTTTTGTTGTTCTCTTCTGAAATTTTACTTGCTTGCCTTATTTTTTTATGAAGTATAGTTGATTTACAATGTTGTATTAATTTCTGGTGTACAGCATAGTGATTCATCTGTACATATATGTTCTTTTTCATTATAGGCAATTACAAGGTATTGAATAGAGTTCCCCATGCTGTACAGTAGGACCTTGTTGATTTATGTATTTTATATATAGTAGTGAGTAGCTACAAATTCATTTAGTGTTTTTAGTTTTGCCTATTTACAAACTTCATAAAGAACACTGTACTATACTTTTGTCATTAGGAACTTACCCTTTTTTTTTCCTTAACATGTTGCCAAGACTCATACGTGTTGTTGCATGTAACCATGGCAGCTTATTTTTCAATACCATTTAATATTCTACACCGCCTCTCTTTATCAAACCCCTTCCTCGCTTTTCCTGCCCCCACTTACCTCCACCAGGGAGCCATCCTTGGGGAGCTGCTGTTGTTTTCTTGATTCCCCCTCATCCTCTGTGTCCTGCTCTGCCTCTCTCCCAAGTTCCCACAGAAGAGAGCTGTGGCCTGTGGGTCACTATTTCTGAGAGCACTGTTTTGCCTCTCTCTCAGTCTGAGGTTGAAGCTCTGGCTGAACAACTGAGTGAGGAAGAGGAGGAAGAGGAGGAGGAGGAAGAGGAAGAGGAGGAGGAGGAGGAAGAAGAAGAAGAAGAGGAAGATGAAGAGTCAGGCAACCAGTCTGACAGGGTAGGAGCTGGAGGCTGGTATTCCCAGAGGGATGGGGGCTGCAGGGCCTGAGGCCTGAGTCCTCAGAGGAGCGGGTTGTGGGCTGGGGGCCAGGCTCGCTAACTCTTTTCCTCCTCCCTAGAGTGGTTCCAGTGGCCGGCGCAAAGCCAAGAAGAAGTGGCGGAAGGACAGCCCATGGGTGAAGCCGTCACGGAAAAGGCGGAAGCGGGAGCCTCCAAGGGCCAAGGAGCCACGAGGTGAGGAGGCTCCCTTGCTTTGGGTCTCCTCCTCCAGCCCCTTCCCAGCCCCCAGAAAGCATGCATGGACACACACGCTCAGCATGCACACCCGCATGTACCCACGCGTCCAGGCACCTGTGAGCTCGCACTCTCACTCTCTCTGTCTCTGTGTCAGGAGTGAATGGTGTGGGCTCCTCAGGCCCCAGTGAGTACATGGAGGTCCCTCTGGGGTCCCTGGAGCTGCCCAGCGAGGGGACCCTCTCCCCCAACCACGCTGGTAATTGCGAATTGCTGGGATAGGGAGCCACTAGGGGGCGCCCTCGGGGCTGGAGGGAATGGGGAGGAGGGGGACCCCGCTGAAGCCGGGGTGTCCATGGCCAGACTCTGGGGGTTCTGGAGCATGGAGGGAAAGTGAAGGTGGGGGTGAAAGGCCCCAAAGGGGGTCCCGGTGAGTGAGGGGCTGGGCCTCCCTCAGCTAGATTTTTCCTCCATCCAAGGGGTGTCCAATGACACGTCTTCGCTGGAGACAGAGCGCGGATTTGAGGAGTTGCCCCTCTGCAGCTGTCGCATGGAGGCACCCAAGATAGACCGCATCAGCGAGAGAGCGGGGCACAAGTGCATGGCCACAGAGAGTGTGGATGGAGAGGTGGGCCTGAGGGCTGGTAGGTGAGACACCAGGGATCCAGCCCCAGGCCCCGGCCTCACCTTTTCTCCCCTGTCCTCACTGCGTACAGCTGTCGGGCTGCAATGCTGCAATCCTCAAGCGGGAGACCATGAGACCATCAAGCCGTGTGGCACTCATGGTGCTCTGTGAGACACACCGTGCCCGTATGGTCAAACACCACTGCTGCCCAGGCTGTGGCTATTTCTGTACAGCGGTGAGTGACCAGTGGGGCAGACAGGCAGCGTGCCTCACAGGGGCGGGGGCTCCCGGAGCCGGACCACATTGTTTCCCTGCCCCCAGGGCACCTTCCTGGAGTGCCACCCCGACTTCCGTGTGGCCCACCGCTTCCACAAGGCCTGTGTGTCCCAGCTGAACGGGATGGTCTTCTGTCCCCACTGCGGGGAGGATGCATCTGAGGCCCAGGAGGTGACCATCCCCCGGGGGGATGGGGTGACCCCACCAGCTGGCGCTGCAGCCCCTGCCCCACCGCCCCTGGCCCAGGATGCCCCTGGGAGAGCAGACACTTCCCAGCCCAGGTACTGGCCTCGCCCTTCCCTTGTGTCTGTTCTCTGCTCTCTCCCCTTCTCCCCTAGACATCCACACCTTCTCCCACAGCGCCCGGATGCGAGGGCATGGGGAGCCCCGGCGTCCACCCTGTGACCCCCTGGCTGACACCATCGACAGCTCGGGGCCCTCCCTAACCCTGCCCAATGGGGGCTGCCTCTCAGCTGTGGGGCTGCCACCTGGGCCAGGCCGGGAGGCCCTGGAAAAGGCCCTGGTCATCCAGGAGTCGGAGAGGTGTGTAGGGGTCGCTCTAGGGCACTGCACCTAGGACTGGGGCTGGAGATGTGTATCTGCAGGGGTTGGGCCTGATGCTTGAATCTGAGGAGCCCACCCCTTCCCTCACCACGGCAGGCGGAAGAAACTTCGTTTCCACCCCCGGCAGTTGTACCTGTCAGTGAAGCAGGGGGAGCTGCAGAAGGTGATCCTGATGCTGTGTGAGTACTCTGCTCCTTGTTCAGCAGACCTTGACTGAACACCGATTATATACCAGCCACTGGGCTCAGGGCCAGGAGCACAGCAGTGAAGATGTCATCCTTGCCCCAAAGGACTCAGTGGCGTGGGGGACACAGATACACAAATAACCCGTGGTGATGGGGACTGTGGTAGCGATGAGCACAGAGGCTCTGGGTACTGTTCTGAGTGCTCGTGTAGGTCCACCCACATAAGTCTCCCAGCAGAGGCCCAGAGAGGTTAACTCCCTTGCCCAGTGCACAGTGGAACTAAGAGGCAGGGGCAGGGCTGGTTTGAATTCAGGCAGAACTGGTACTCTTTAACTTCCTACTCTTTGAGAAGTGCTGTGGTGGAAGTGAGCACAGAGAAGGTTCAGGAGGGGTCCCTGACCTAGGTTGGGACCCTGAGAAGCCTTCCTGGAGGAGGTGCCACCCTTCCCTAGCTCACTTACTACTTGTCCCTCCCTCTCCCGGTGTGGCGGGCTCTCCCCACAGTGGACAACCTGGACCCCAACTTCCAGAGCGACCAGCAGAGCAAGCGCACGCCCCTGCACGCGGCTGCCCAGAAGGGCTCCGTGGAGATCTGCCACGTGCTGCTGCAGGTCAGTGCAGGCCCGGCCCTCCGCCTCATTGATCAGGGCCTTGGACCCCCTCCCCAACCCAGGCCCTCCCTGGTGCCAGCCCACGTGCCCCGTCCTTGCAGGCTGGAGCCAACATCAACGCAGTGGACAAGCAGCAGCGGACGCCGCTGATGGAGGCCGTGGTGAACAACCACCTGGAGGTGGCGCGCTACATGGTACAGCGTGGCGGCTGCGTCTACAGCAAGGTGGGCAGCCGGGCGGGCGGGCGCCCAGGCTCAAGGATTGGGCTTGAGGTGCCAGCCAGAGGACTCACCTGTCCGCATCTCCCTCAGGAGGAAGATGGCTCCACCTGCCTCCACCACGCAGCCAAAATTGGGAATCTGGAGATGGTCAGTCTGCTGCTCAGCACGGGACAGGTGGACGTCAACGCCCAGGTCAGCAGCCTGGCCTCAGGCTCAGCCCTTGGGGTCCTTGGCTCAGCCTGGAGTTTCGGGTCCCCTTTCTCTTTCATCTGACTGTTGACGCTTTCCCTGCATTTCACGCTATTCTGGTCTGTCCCATCTCTTTTTCCTTCGTTACTTGTATTTCTCTTCACTGATTTTTGTTTCTTTTTTCTTTCTGTTTATCTGTTTTCAAAACAACAAGTTGCTGCCTTAATCTCTGGAGCTGTCCAGTGAGATTCTTTATTAGCTCTTAGTTTTTCACATGTTAGATGTGTTTTGGTATGCATTTTTCTTGCTCTTTGAATTGTTCCATCCTTTGTCCAAGAGAAGCTCCTTGAAGTTGGCTCCTATGGCTTTTGATATGACCCGGTAGCCTTTGAGAGCATCCTTTTCAGTGCATATCCTGCCCCGGACTCAGAATCAATCATTTCTCTAAGAAACTCTGGTTCCTTTAAGTGGGAAGTATTTTTCAGACTACAGTTTGTGTTCCTAGGGTGGTTGTTGCTGTTGGGTCTCTGCTTCTAGGGCTTTTGAGTGGGCAGACCTAGGAAATACCTATTTTTTTAGAATGAGAAAAATTACTTCACAGCCTTGAGCAGTAGACAGTATTAGTTTCATTTTATAAATGGGAAAACTAAGACCCAGCGATGGTAAATGACTTGCCCAAGTCCCTGCAGCCTGTGAGTGGTGGGGCTGGGATTCAGGCTCGGAGTCTAGCTCCAGAGCCTGTGCTCTTGACCACCTGCTGCTTGGGTGAGAAGGGCCGGAGCTGCCGCCCGAGCCCCTACCTCCTTCCCTTCCCACCCACAGGACAGTGGGGGGTGGACGCCCATCATCTGGGCCGCAGAGCACAAACACATCGAGGTGATCCGCATGCTGCTGACCCGGGGTGCCGACGTCACCCTCACAGACAACGTAAGTGAGAGTTTTGGTCGGGATGGGGGAGGTGGTGACCACCCCGAGCCCCTGAGCAAGGTGCAGGCTGCGTTCCAGGACTCCCTGCCTGGGCCACCTCTCCCCTCCCACCTCCACAGGAGGAGAACATCTGCCTGCACTGGGCCTCCTTCACCGGCAGCGCCGCCATCGCTGAGGTCCTCCTGAACGCCCGCTGCGACCTGCACGCTGTCAACTACCACGGGGACACGCCCCTGCACATCGCAGCCCGGGAGAGCTATCACGACTGCGTGCTGTGAGCCCCCTGTCCCCTACACACACCTGGACGCCCCTCTGCCCCCTTCACGGCCCCGGACCCCATGGGCTTCTGTCCTCTCCCAGGTTGTTCCTGTCACGTGGTGCGAACCCCGAGCTGCGGAACAAGGAGGGGGACACCGCATGGGACCTGACTCCTGAGCGCTCTGACGTGTGGTTTGCGCTCCAGCTCAACCGCAAGCTGCGGCTAGGGGTGGGGAACAGGGCCATCCGCACTGAGAAGATCATCTGCCGGTGAGCGGTGCTCTCCCCACACCCACAACCACCTCCTGCCCTTCCCCAGGCCCTGCTGAACCCTCAGGACATCCCCCAGCCCCGCCCCACACCCCACTGGGTCCCCAGAACCACCCCCTGCTCCCCAACACACACTCATCAGCTAAGGCTGCCTGATACAGCAAATAAAAATAGAGAACACCCAGTTACACTAGAATTTCAGATGAACAGTGCATACTCTTTTAGTGTGTGTCCCAGGCAGTATTTGGGACACAGTTATACTAAAAAATTATTTCTTGTTTGTCTGAAATTCAAATTTAATGGCGTATTCTGCATTTCATCTGGGAACTTTATTCCCCATGCCCTGAGGAACCGCCAGAACCACCCTCTTCCCTCCCACTACTCTCTCCTTGCACCTAGGGGAGCCCTCACCCCATGCTCTGGCCACCCAGCTCCATCTCTCCTCCTGCCAGGGACGTGGCTCGGGGCTACGAGAATGTGCCCATTCCCTGTGTCAACGGCGTGGATGGGGAGCCCTGCCCGGAGGATTACAAGTACATCTCGGAGAACTGCGAGACGTCCACCATGAACATCGACCGCAACATCACCCACCTGCAGGTGAGTGCGGGGCCTGGGCCCTGCCAGAGGGACACCCAGAGCCGCCCAGTACAGCTGGGCAAGATGTGGGCCAAGAGTACCTGGCCAAGGTGGTGGGGCTGAAAAGGAGCTCCGGTGTGGGCCTGCGTCCACCTGGGGAAGGGTCCTTCTTCTAGGACACGTGAAGGTATCCCCTGGGCTCACGGTAGCCCTGGAGACACCCCCATCAGCAATATCTTGATTCCCCCTCACCCTGAGACCATCACTATCACTGCCGGACAGTGTGGACCCTAGAGAAAAGATAGCTGTTAGGGAGCAGGGAGCCCTAGAAGCTGGGGGGCTCATTCTGGGGGAGGATGAGCTGACCCTGCCTCCTGCCCCAGCACTGCACGTGTGTGGATGACTGCTCCAGCTCCAACTGCCTGTGTGGCCAGCTCAGCATTCGCTGCTGGTATGACAAGGTACGTGCCCTCGCTCTGGCCACATGCTTATCCACTCCTTTGGAGGAGCTGGCCTCTGACACCAGCTTCCTGTGACCTTGTCCCTCACCTCCCACCCTGTTGGGGAAGTGGCAGAGAGAGCAGGGTGAGACCTGGGTTTCCTAGGATGTTGCCAGGACAGAGATGGGCCTGGCCCAGGTTTATGCAAATCAAGGGCAATGATTGTGTGCTTCCTGTTCCCTGAACTCAGAGCATATGTGGCCTCCCCCAGCCTGTCCTCCCTGTCTCTGGGTTGGGGTCAGCGGTGGATTTTTCTGTGAAGTCTTGGGAGCCCTGGGCAGCTGAAGTGGGCACCATAAGAAACCGTTGTCCTCCCCTCCCTTGATCCCAGGATGGGCGGCTGCTTCAGGAATTTAACAAGATAGAGCCCCCGCTGATTTTCGAGTGTAACCAGGCATGCTCCTGCTGGAGAAACTGCAAGAACCGGGTAGTACAGAGTGGCATCAAGTGAGGTCCCCGCTGCAGCCCACCCTCACCCCTTATCTCTTCCCTCCCATGGGGCGCTTCCAAGTCACTCCACCCAATATCACCCTCTCCCCTACCCCCAGGGTGCGACTGCAGCTCTACCGAACAGCCAAGATGGGCTGGGGGGTCCGCGCCCTGCAGACCATTCCCCAGGGGACTTTCATCTGCGAGTGAGTTGGCGGTGGGGGGGGGGGGCATACTTTGGCTCCTGGGGGCGAGGGGCTGGGTGCAGTGCCACAGCTGACTCCCAGGCCCCCTTCCCTGCTCTCCTCCCTGTTGGGTCCCACCTCTTTTTGCTGCCCCTACTCCAGCCAGCCTCCTCTGACCCCCATCCTCCAAGCCTCTGCTCTGCCCAGACCACAGGGCCCGTGTCTTCCTCCCTCTCCCCTGCCTTTCCCAGCTGGAGACAGACAGACCTGGGTTGAGCCCCACTCTGCCATTGGGTGTCCTTGGCCAAGTAACAATCTCTTTGAGCCTCATTTTTTTTTTCTGTCTGCAAAATGGAGGTGATAAATAGCTACCTTTCTGGTTACCCCAGGGGCCTCTCCATCCATCAGCTCTTTCTCTTCCCAGCATCTGTAACCTCTTCCTGACCTCCAGCTTTTTATTCCATGGCCTTCAAACTTAATCTAGATCTCCTTTGGCCTTTAAAAAAAACTGCCCTTCAGCCCCATTTGCCAATTTAAGAGACCATTCAGGCCTGTCCCAACACACACCCACTTCCAGATAATGTCCATTGTCCTCCAGGCCCACTGTGCCTTGGGTCACCCACCCCAGCAGCGTTGATCTGTGAGATTCACAGACAGTGACTGGGACAGCTGTGGAAGAGGATTCATGGGGTGGTGAGGAGAGACAGGGCCTGGAGCCTGCTCCCAGTAACCCCTGCTCAACAGGTATGTCGGAGAGCTGATCTCTGATGCTGAGGCTGACGTGAGGGAGGATGATTCTTATCTCTTCGACTTAGACAACAAGGTGGGCAGAGACCCCCTCTGTCCCTCCCCAGTCAAAGGATGGAAACCTGGGGAGGAGGGGCTGGATGGCCAGGGGTGGGGAGTTTGGTCAGGCCAGCAGGGTAGTGTTCGACGTGATGAGTGACACCGTTCCCTCAGGATGGAGAGGTGTACTGCATCGATGCCCGTTACTATGGCAACATCAGCCGCTTCATCAACCACTTGTGTGACCCCAACATCATCCCTGTCCGTGTCTTCATGTTACACCAAGACCTGAGATTTCCACGCATTGCCTTCTTCAGTTCCCGAGACATCCGGACTGGGGAGGAGCTGGGGTGAGGTGTCCTGGGGCTCGGCCAGGGATGTGGGAGATGCAGCAAGCCTAGGACCAAAACAGAAGGCTGGAGAGTGCCCGGTTCCCATGTGTGGGTTAGAGCAGAGCTTCTCCACTGTAGACAGTCCTGAGCCTCACAGATTTTGGTTCAGTAGGTTTGGGATGGGGCCTGAGAGTCTTCATTTCCACCAACCTACGAGGCAGTGCTGGTGCACAGGTACATAGAACGTGGGAGGGCTTAGAGCCCATGGGCTGGGTGCTTTGGAGTGGGGCTGGGTCCCACAGACCTCTTGTGCTCCTCTGACAGGTTCGACTATGGTGACCGCTTCTGGGACATCAAAAGCAAATATTTTACCTGTCAGTGTGGTTCTGAGAAGTGCAAGCACTCAGCTGAGGCCATTGCCCTGGAGCAGAGCCGCCTGGCCCGCCTGGACCCCCACCCGGAGCTGCTGCCTGAGCTCAGCTCCCTGCCCCCTGTCAACCCCTGAGAGTGGACCACACACCCCACCCCATGGCCACCTGCTCAGCAGCCACCTCTGCCCTTGCTGCTCACAGTCCACACCTGAGGGTGCTACCATCTTCTCTCCCCCGCCCCTTCACACATTCCTCAGCCAGAGATCCCAGCCAGGCCCTGGAGGTCTGACAGCCCCTCTCTCCCAGAGCTGGTTCCTCCCTGGGAGGGTGACTTCAGGGCAGGCCACCCCCCACCCCCATCCTCAGCTTAAGTTTGATGAATTGAAATTGGGCCTCTATGCTAACTGGTTTCCTTTGTTCTCAATAAACGTTGGGTTTGGTAATAAACTGAGTCACTGTTGGTGAGGAAGCACACAGGGCCGGAGGAATGTGGGTCCCAGGGGGCACAGAGAGGGGATGGGAAGCAGGCCAGACAGGTGTGGCTGGTGTGGACAGCCGCCTGGGGGGAGGCGGGGGCTGTGGGGGATTACTGTGGGCAGGGTCTAGTCAAGGGCAAATCTCATCTCCACACTTAATCTTTGGCAGGAGGGTGTGGGTGTGAGAGTACCATGATTGAGGTAGTTTGAAAAACCATGAAGGATTTTCTTAGAGCAAGTGTTCCAGGCCATGGTCCATGAGGCCCGCAGTAAGCAGCCCTGACCTGAAACCCTGTCCCAGGCTTGCTTTCCAGCCCTCCGCTGGAGTCAAGGAGGAACTAGAGTGTGTCGGGGACCACGGGCGGAGGTGGGGCTGTGACGTGTGGGAGGGCGGGGCAGGTAGCAGGTGAGCCGCCAGGTCTCCCAGGCTCCAATCACTCCAGAGACTGAGCCATGGGGGGAAAACAGGACCAGGACGAGAACTACGGTAAGGCTGCGGGCAAGGCTGGGGTGGGGAGCCCATGACAGAGGCGACCCTGTGAGGGAGGGTAGGCCGTTCGGCGTATGGAGGCTGGGACGGACCACAGGGAGAGGAGCTGAGAGGAGTCGTGGTCCCTGAGGGGAGGGCCCAGGAAACAAGCTGATGGAAGAAGGCAGAGTCAGGGTCCTGGGAGGAGGATGGGGTTCAGGGGCTGAGGGCCATTTCTGGGGAGAATTTGGGAAGTAAAGCTGGGGTCTCCATGAGGAGTGGGGGCTGGAGTCCTTGGGAGGAGTGGGTGGTGTTAGGCCTGGGCCCTGGGAAGCAGTCTGAACAGAAGGAGGCAGAGTCGGGGAGAGTGGGGAAGGGGCTCGGGCTGGGAGTGTCACGTGCTGCGGAGCCTGGGACGGGTGAGCTGGGATCCCTGCAAGGAGGAATTTCCGCCTGGACGCTGGATCTCTGAGGGGAAAAGGTGCTGGGGTTCTGCCCGCTGGAGTCTGTGAGGAGTGGCAGGGGAGTGGGTTCTGCTCGGGGTCCCAGTGAAGAGTCGGGGCTGCGGATCTTGATGGAAAGGTGACTGGTGACCTGCACCCAGGGTCTCCGTTAGGAGGGAGGCTATCTGAGAGTACACTGAGGAACAAGGGCAGCGGCCCTCTGGGGTTCCTGTGAAGGGCAAGGCCTGAGGAGAGGGGCAGGAAGCTTGTCTCCAGAATCTCTGTGAGGAACAGAAAGCTGAGAGTCTGTCCTGGGAGTCCCGAGGGCTAGGGGTGGGGGGCAAGGTGGGGGAGTCTGAAGGGAGAGGGGCCAGCCTCTGGGATCCCTGTGAGCAGTAAGGTCTGGGGCCTGCCTGCAGAGGTCCCCTGGGGTTTGAGGGATCTGAGCTCCTGGTCTGGAAAGGAGGGAACCCAAGGGAGGGGCCTCCCAGAGGCGAGGCTTCCTCAGAAGGGAGTGAGGGGAGGGAGGAGGAAGGACTCCCAGGAGACTTCCTGGAGTGGTTTTGGGTCAATCATTGACATCATGTCCAAGAATCATGGAGGGACAGAGTCCAGAGCACCTAGAAGAATGGACCGCACCCCTTCCCACACTCCTGCCCAGCCCTCTGTACTCCCTCCTCGGTGCCCACATGGGACCCTGGCTGCCTGGCCCCACCTCCTCCCTGTGTGTACTCAGGGAGGACCAGGAACAGGACGTGGCCACAATCTCAACAGCCGGGCTCAAGTGTCACACTGACTGGTCTCCCAGGGACTGGCGGTAGCCTGGAGACTAAGGTCCCTTTGGGGTGGGGGGGTCTACAGGGGCCCCCTCCCTCCCCAGGCCCTGCAGGAGTTGATGCCTTTTGCTCCAGCTTCTTTCCCCACAGCCTGGGGCCAGAGGGTAGAGAGATGGGCTGAGGCAGATGTAGGGCAGGGCTGTGACCTCCCTGAGGGGCTCCAGATCTGTGCCCACCTTGGCCTGGGCAGGAGTATGGGGAGGGGAGAGGGACAAGGATGGGGGTGTGAGAGCAACTAAGACGGCTGAACAGAGTCCCACATCCCAGCTGGAGGGAGACTCTGGAGAAAGGAGCCAGGGTTGGGGAAATTGATGAAGGCAGTTTCCTGGCCCCTGGCCGAGGTCCTTGAGGTGTGAGCAGTAAATGACTGGAAAAGGCCGCACTCTCCCCTCCCTCCAAGGCCGCCTAGTTGGAGTTCACTGTGGGTGAGCAGTAAAGCTGCTGACCAAGCCTTGATCTTACCTTTCCTGTTCTGTAATGTCCCCTCCTGCCAGCCCTGCCCCTGTCCATCTCCCACCAAACTCCTAGGGCTGGGTAGGACCTGGTGCCGGGTAGAGCCTGCTGTGGGGAAGGATTTGGAGGGACTGGAAATGGGGGGAGAGACTCCTCTCATTGCCTCACTCTGCACACTCCTCCCCATGCCCTTCAGGAAAACCAGCCAAATATGACCCCTCCTTTCGAGGTCCCATCAAGAACAGGTGAGTTCTGGGCACTGCGCTGGTTGGGGCAGCAGCAGTTGGGGAGAGGGGCAGTGTCTCGGTTTTGCTTCATATTTACTGAAATATTGGTAAGAATCTACTTGTGAGAGAAAAGAAAATCTTTCCCCAGGACAGTGGTGGCCTTGAGGAGACTGTCATGTGTGGAGGGGACAAAAGGGGGCTTCCGGGGTGTTGGTGCTGTTCTATTTCTTGACCTGGGAGCTGGCTACACAGGCCTGTGCCCTTTGGGAAAGAAAATTCATCCAGCTGAGCATTTATGAATGGTACACTTTCTGGTGTTAAACTTCAGAAGACAGTTTACTTACCCCCAAAAAAGGGTTTTCTTAAAAAAAAAAAAAAAAGAAAGAAAGAAAGGAACCTACCTATGCTTACTTTCCAGCGTCCCCCAACTCCCCAAACCATGACACCTCCAGACCACGCCCACTCCCAGCATCCCCTCTCCAAAGGTTTCCCCCATTTCTCTCCCAGGAGCTGCACAGATATCATCTGCTGTGTCCTCTTCTTTGTCTTCATTCTGGGTTACATCGCGGTGGGACTTGTGGGTGAGTTTCTGGCTATGCAGACCTGGGGCGGTGGGCTGGGGGACTTCATTGTCCCAGAGAGGGACTATACCCATGGCTGTTCCTTCCTAAATACCTGCCCCCTCCTGTGATTCATCTGTGTGTCTCTGTCTCCAGCCTGGGTGTATGGAGACCCCCAGCAAGTCCTCTACCCCAGGAACTCTACTGGGGCATACTGCGGGGTTGGGCAAAACAAGTGAGTATGAAGGCAAGAAGCAGGGGCTGGAGGGAGGTGAGGTGGGGGATGGGCAGGGGACCACCCACCTCTACTCGGGCTCCAGACCCTTCTCCTGTTGTTTCCATGCCCCACTCAGCCTCCCTGAATCTCACCACTCCAGGCCACATTGAATAGCCTCCACTGCTGGTTAGTGGCTTCTGAGTCCCCCCAAGTTGGGAGACAGTGTAGTATCAATGATGAAGTCATGGGTTTTGGACTGGCATTTGAATCCCCAACTGGGCTAAGTAAGTTCTGGTTTGTGACCTTGGGAAAGGTACTTAACCTCTCTGAACTTTGATTTCCTCGTCTAAAACACAGGGATGATTCCAGAAGCAACGCTGTCGCTCCTAGCATGCAGGAAATGTTCAATAAATAATAAAACCTCTACCACTTAGATGGCATTTACTGTGTTTCGGGCAGGCAATGTACTTTGCACACAGACTCATTTAAACCCTATGAGGTGTAGGTACTAATATTTTACATATGCTGGAACTGTGGTAGTGAGCGGTTTAGTGACTTGCTCAAGGTCATAAAGCTGGGTGATGATTTAGCTCCAGAGTTTAAGCTCTTAACCATTTATTAGCAGTGGTGATGCTGAATTACTCTGGAAATCTTTCTGGTGTCTCCCATACCTCCTCCCTGGCTGGGCTGAGCATCCTGAGGCCAGGAAGTGGGTGGTGTGTGTCTAGGCCACACTGGGCCCATTGCATGCTTGAGATGCAGCCCTGGCAGTCCCTCTCCTTCCCCGAGGCCTGCCCAAGACCTGATGCATACGCTTCCCTCTCTCTTGCAGAGATAAACCATATCTCCTGTACTTCAACATATTCAGCTGCGTCCTAACCACCAACATCATCGCGGTCGCCAAGAATGGTCTGGAATGCCCCACACCCCAGGTCAGAGCCTGGGTCCTGCTTCTGCCCCCAGATCTCCCCCAGGGTCTGGATACCAGCCCCTTCGCATGCTCTCTGCCCCCAGGTGTGTGTGTCCTCCTGTCCAGTGGTCCCATGGACCGTGGACCCGGAGCAGCTCTCGCAGACGGTTGAGAAGGTCTTCTATGCTGCAAATAGGAACTTTTGTCTGCCAGGGGTGTCTGGGGATATGGTGAGTGCTGCCCCCAAAATCATTGCTGTTGCCAAGGGGGGTCCACAATGAGGCGGGGGTGGAAGGGGGAACTGGGTAGATAATCATGGTGGTGGAGAGGGGACTCACTCCTTCATCCTGCTGTGTCTGTGTGTCTGTCTCTCCTCTTCCCACCCCCCAGGAAGTGCTTGAAAGCCTGCAACTAGAGCTCTGCCCCAGTTTCCTCCTCCCTTCCACTCCAGGTGAGAAGTTGAATACCTTCCTCAAACATCAGCCAGTCTTGTATTTTCATTCCTCAAACGAGGAAAGCAGGCTCAGAGAAATCAAGTCACACAGCTTGTCTGTGACAAAATTGGAATGAGTACCAGGTCTTCATTTTTTCTCTGCTGTATGACCCTGTAATCAGATCATCAGTGCTGATCACGCACCTGCTGTGTGCCGGGCACTGGGGACAGGTGAAGGGAAGATGAAAACTGCTCCCCGTCTGAACTGCATTCTAGGTGGTACGATCAGAGAGGTTCATGAAGAGATCGCATGAGATTGCTGTGAGAACCTACACTTGCCTTTGTGCATCAGCATAGGGAACAGACTGGAAGGATGTTCACCCAAATATGTTAAAGAGAGTATGGCCAGGCAGTGGGATCACAGTTGACTTTTTTATTTGCCCTCTATGCTCTTCTGTGCAATAGTAAATGTTATTTTTAATAGAAAAAAATTAACAATAGCATGAGAAAAGATATCCAGCTCTCAATACGCGTGCCATAGGAAGTGTCTCCAATGAGTGCTCCAAAGGTCAGATAGATCTGGATTTCAATTCAGCACTTTCCAGCTGTGTGGTCTTGGGGAAATGACAGCCTCTCTGAACCTTGTCTCCTCATCTTTAGAATGTAAATGCCAAAGCAAGCCTACCTGGTAAAGTTGCCTTGAGGGTGGTGATAAATGGCCCTGTAGGCATGTGATAGGTTCCACAGGAGATAGGGGTGGGGTGAGAAGGCTTCCTGGAGGAGGTGAGGTGGAGATGGAACTGAATAGGGCATCACAGATGGGATTTCTGGAGGAGGGAGCACAAAGGTACAGAGGGGAGGGGAAAGTGGCTGGGCTAGGACAACAGGGTCTTAAAGCCTGGCTGTGGATGTGGGCACTCTCCAGGGCAGGGCGTCTGGAGGTGTCTGAGCTGCAGAGTGATTTAGAGCCCTGGAATGCTGAGGTCCAGGCCAGACCAGGTCATGGTCTCCCGGGCACTCTGGCAGAGGCTGGATTGAAGGTTGGCAGGGTTGAGGGTGGAGGTGCTTTAAGAGGTAGGCCAGAGGGGAGGAGGGCAGGCAGTGGCAGAGAGGGGAGGAAGGAACATTAAGAGACAGTGAAGGAAACACAGACTGGGTTCCTGGGACAGGAGCTCCCTTTTGGCTGCAGAATCAAGAGCAGCACTCCCAGGGTGCGGGGATATAACTCAGTGGTGGAGTATGTGCTTAGCATGCGCAAGGTCCTGGGTTCAATCCCCATTAAAAAAAGAAAAAAGAGCAGCCCTCTGAAGAGGGCACAAGCCTTCTCAACTCTCAACTCGGCTAGGGTGGGGGCCAGAGGCTTTCAAGGTAAAGCTCTGGGCCCTCCCATCCAGTCACCTGGTTCTCTCCCTCCAGCTCTAGGGCGTTGTTTCCCATGGTCCAATAGCACTGTGCCCGAGCTCACAGGGATCTCCAACACATCCATCTCCCAGGGCATCAGGTGGGCACCCCCCTGCCCCCACCTCCCTGTCCCACACCCCATCCCACACACAGCCCCATCTGACGTTGTCTCCCCAACAGTGGTCTTCTTGATGGCCTCAATGGCCGTGACATCAGTGTCAAGATCTTTGAAGACTTTGCCCAATCCTGGTATTGGATTCTTGTGTGAGTCACCAGATACCTCTGTTCTCTCCTTCCCTTCCCTGAAACAGAGGCTTTGGACCAGGGAGGAGGAGCTGGAGCTCAGAATGGATCCCAAGCTTGACAGGATTTATAAGGGGTGGTGGGGTGGAGGGGGTCTGATCTGGGTACACTGGGGACCTCTGAAAGGGGAAAGGTTTGGGGGATGTGGGGTGACCCTCACCTGCCTCGCCCTGCCCGCAGTGCCCTAGGTGTGGCTCTGGTCCTGAGCCTGCTGTTTATCCTGCTTCTGCGCCTGGTGGCCGGGCCCCTGGTGTTTGTGCTGATCGTAGGGGTGCTGGGCGTGCTGGCCTATGGTATCTACCACTGCTGGAAAGAATACCGCATGCTGCGGGACCAGGGTGCCTCCATCTCCCAGCTGGGCATCACCACCAACCTCAGCGCCTACGGCAAAGTTCAGGAGACCTGGCTGGCAGCCTGTGAGTGTCCTGCCCACCGATGAACCACCTGCCACTCAAGGGTGGCCCTGGGCCATGCCTGGCCCTGGTCCTGACCCAGGCCCCTCTGCCCCGTCTACCCTAGTGATCGTGCTGGCCGTGCTGGAAGGCATTCTGCTGCTGATGCTCATCTTCCTCCGGCAGCGGATTCGTATCGCCATCTCCCTCCTGGAGGAGGCTAGCAAGTCAGGGCCTGTCTGGAAAGAAGAGGCAGAGGGCAGGGGTGTGGGCCCAGGATGGGAATGCTGACTTTGTGGAGGGGAGCGCTGGAGGAGAAGGGCAGCACAGCATGGTGGTTAACACTGCTGTGACTTAGCTTTTCTGTGCCCCAGTTTACCCATCTGTAAAATGGGTGTAACAGCATTTCCTACCCCTAGGGCTGCTGTCATAAGGATTAAATTAGTGTCTCGTCGAGTGTCTAGAACATGAAACAGGCCCTTACTCTCCCTGAAGCTGCCTTGGCAGTTTCTTGTGACTCTAGTTTCCTCTATAGTTCCCTTGAGCCTGATTTATTCAATTCAGTTTGTTCAGAGAACACCTACGGTGTGCTCAGCCTGGGGGGATGGATCAGGCCCTGGAGAGGACAGAGGTGTGGCCGTACCAGGGTCAGCCCAGTGAGAGGATGGGTGGGGATTGGGGGGCTAGCTCCTTTGGTGGACCGCTCTCATCTCCCTGCAGGGCTGTAGGACAGATGATGTCTACCATGTTCTACCCGCTGGTCACCTTTGTCCTCCTGCTCATCTGCATTGCCTACTGGGCCATGACTGCTCTGTATCCTTTGCCCACATGGCCGGGCCCTCCTGGAGTCCTTGGGAGTAGGGGACAGGGCAGTACCTTTTTGTGCAGTGCCTCAGTACCATTGGAGGGAGGCATCCCTTCCTGCAGGCAGCCCTGCGTAGAAAGAAAATTTCAGCCACTGTGCAGCAAACAGCCTGCACAGGAAGGGGTTGCTGAGGAGGGGACCTATGGAGACCCCCATATGACCATGCTTTCCTTGACTCTTCTCTGGATACCTGGCCACATCGGGACAACCTCAGTATGTGTTCTGGGCACCCAACGCCACCTTGCCGGGCTGTGAGAAAGCGCTGATGAATACATCATGTGATCCCTTGGTGAGGACTTGGGGTGGACACGGAGGTGCACCAGTAGGGCTAAGGGGACCTCAGAGGCCAACTGCTCCAAATCCCTCATTGTGCCAGGGAGACTGAGGACCAGAGAGGGCAAGGGGCTTAGTAACTGTCACACAGCAGGCCCCTAGCAGAACCAGAGAGGGAAGCAGTCCCCAGAATGCAGATCTCCTGCTGAGCTACCCATTGTACTGGAAGAGCAAGCAGGCTGTGCCTGAAAGCAGGGCCAGGCCCCCAGGCAGGTGGGTACCAGAAGTTCTCCATCCCTCCCCAGGACATTCCTCTGCCAAGAGGACAATTAACCACTTCACCCTCTCAGTCTCAGTCCACCCACCTGTAAAATGAAGATAAATCTTAATATCTGTGCCTCAGCGAGGCTGAGACGATTAAAGAACATTGTGCACATGAAAGTGCTTAGTACAATGCCTGGCATCTGATGAGAGCCGATAACTCTAGATGGGTTTTATTCCGGGCTTTTTTGGTCAGTCTTCCTCCCTCAGAACACTGTGTCCTAGGCAATAGGCAGGTGGGGCTCCCTGGGAGGCCTGGGAAAGTAGCTGCTTCCCCAAACTCTCCCAGAGATTGGGGCCAGACTTCTGGGTATTTAGCGGTCAAAGCTTTCATACTGCCACTGCATCAGAGCTGGGATCAAGGGCTGTGCCCACAGGCATTAGCCCCACTGAAGAAGGAGGGGGAAGTCCTTTACATTTAAGGAGGACTCTCTATGTGCTGGGAGCTGGGTATACAAAGCCCCAAATGTGTTCGCTTTTGACTTACTTAGACTCCATGTAGCAGTGGGGACTGACTGAAACCCACAATTACCTACACAGTAGAAACTGGTTTACTTTCTTATAAAATTTCAAACGAACATTGGGTTTCAGCAATTATCAAGATTTTTGTCACATCATTTGCAAATCCTTTCTCCCGTTCAGTAGCTCGTCTTTTTGATGGTGATGTTTTCCCTGGCTGGGTACAAGCTTTAAGTTTAATTAGGTCCCATTTGTTTATTTTGGCTTTTATTTCCTTTGCTTTAGGAGCCAGGTTGTGGTTTTTACTTTTTATGAGGGAAATTTTCAGATGCACACAAACGTAGAGAATCCCTGTACCCAGATTTCATAAGCTTCAGCTCTCTGTTCTTGCTTCATGTAACTCCCTACCCATCCACCCCCTGCCCAACCTGCAGTTTTTTTTTCTGGAGTTTCTAATGGCAAATTCTGGACATTGTGCCATTTCTCCTATCAATATATCAAGATGGATCTCAACATATTTAAAAAGCATAACCACTACACCATTATCACACCCAACAAAATGAACAATTCCTTAGTATCACCTGATACCCAGTCTGTTCCATTTTGCTGGAGTGTTTTGGTTGAAGTTGCAGAGGCTGCTCTGGGAGGGGATTGCTGCCTGAGTGGGAGGGAGAGCTCCTGATCACACTGCCTTCATACCGTTAAGGCTCAGCCCACAAGCCCTGGGAGCTCTGGTGCCCATCCGCAGGCTGGAGACTGAAGGAAACTAATTATACTCACACAGTAGGCAAGCTGAACCCTGTTTGAACCTGGAGATGGATCTCCTGGAAGGAATGAGCTTCTCCAGCTCTGGAGAGGCTGTTACTTCCCTCTGCTCTGGGAGAGGCAGGAGCTGGCTGTGAACGAGCCTCCTCTGCCCATCTCCCCAGGCCCAGACCCCGAACACCTCGTGCCCAGGGCTGATGTGCGTCTTCCAGGGCTACTTGTCCAAAGGCCTGGTACAACGTTCTCTCTTCAACTTGCAAATCTATGGGGTCCTGGGGCTCTTCTGGACCATCAACTGGGTATTGGCCTTGGGCCAGTGTGTCCTGGCTGGGGCCTTTGCCTCCTTCTACTGGGCCTTCCACAAGCCTCGGGACATCCCTACCTTTCCCCTGAGCGCTGCCTTCATCCGCACACTCCGGTAAGCCTGGGGCAGGGGCTGGCTATTGTGGCCCTGGGAGTCCCAGGGGTCCTGAGGCTGCCTCTAACTCCCTAAGTCCTGTGCAGTTACCACACCGGGTCACTAGCCTTCGGAGCCCTCATCCTGACCCTGGTGCAGATAGCCCGAGTCATCCTGGAGTACATTGACCACAAACTGAGAGGTGAGCTGAGACTGGGGGCTGGGCAGGGCTAGGCTAGGCAGCTGGATCCTTGGGGAGGGGCTCTCAGGGGCCAGTGACCAAACATGAGCCCTCCTTACCCCCAGGAGCCCAGAACCCCATGGCCCGCTGTATCTTGTGTTGCTTCAAGTGCTGCCTCTGGTGTTTGGAAAAGTTTATCAAGTTCCTGAACCGCAATGCATACATCATGGTGAGCCCCACTCCCTAACCAACCCCTTGCTCTGGGGGCCCTTGACCCAGGCTTCCCACCCTGGCCCAGGTAACTCACCACAGGTTAACTCTGAACTTCCCACCTCACCCAGATTGCCGTCTATGGGAAGAATTTCTGTGTCTCAGCCAAAAACGCCTTCATGCTGCTCATGCGGAACATTATCAGGTCAGGCTATCACTGCCCACCCCCCACCACCACCTCCGTGATCTCCCACTCAAGGCCAGCTTCATGGGCATGCTATGCTCAGAAGGTGCCTTGAGCTGGGTTTAATCTCTGCTGCCTTCATCTTGAAATGTGAACAATTTTCATTTTGCATCTGTCATGGCAAATTATATAGCCAGTTCTGTTCCCAGCCCTGCAAAGCCTCTCACCCCCAACCTACCCAAACTCCTTGTACAGGGTGGTCGTCTTGGACAAAGTCACAGACCTGCTGCTGTTCTTTGGGAAGCTGCTCGTGGTTGGAGGTGTAGGTAATGACCAGGGCAGGGAGTTATGTGGACAGAGGACAGGGATGCTGGGCAGCTTAACAGATGACCTCAGAGGAGTGACACGGACCTCTCTCCCACAGGGGTCCTGTCCTTCTTTTTTTTCACCGGTCGCATCCAGGGACTGGGTAAAGACTTTGAGAATCCCCACCTCAACTATTACTGGCTGCCTATCATGGTGAGTGACACCCCTCAGCCACTCTGCCTCACCCTCCAACTCTCCAGAGGAACCCTAACCAGCTTTGTGTCTTCCAGACCTCCATTATGGGGGCCTATGTCATCGCCAGTGGCTTCTTCAGCGTTTTTGGCATGTGTGTGGATACTCTCTTCCTCTGTTTCTGTGAGTGATATCCCTCCTCCACCTCTCCCCAACTTAAAGGTACCAGATTGTTTAGGCTTTTTTTGGAGATTTGGTGCTTCTAGAAACAGCTACTTTGTGAGTTACCGGAGCCAGAGCCAGAGGGAGCCTCTTCTAACATCCTCAGGCCAGGTGTTTGGGAAGAAAGGAGGGAGGGAGCTCCCAGGTGCCTGGGTTCTCCCAAGAAGGAGCATTGCAGGGAAGAGGCCCCCCCACCCCGTATCTTCCCCTCCCCTTGAAAATCTAGGGAAGCCACAGGAGTCTTCCCAGCAGGTGGCTGTAGTGAGTGCGGATTTTCCTACCCTACTGTATGCATTCATTCAGGGTTTCGTATGTAGCAGGCTCTGTGCTAAGCAATCGACATGTATTTTTACCGTTAATCACTGTATGAAATATAGTACTATTGACCCCACATTTCAGATGAGGAAACTGATATTACATAACCCACCCAGTAGGTTACAAAAAATGCTAGAAAAAAACAGCCGGTGGTGGCACAGCCTGGAAACCACGCAGCTGTCTCTTAGTCCCTGATTTTCCCGGGGAGTGGGTTTGGCCCCTCAAATGTCCCCTCTAACGGGTCTATGTCACGGCTCAGTGGAAGACCTGGAGCGGAACGATGGCTCCGTGGACCGCCCCTACTACATGTCCAAGAGCCTTCTGAAGATTCTGGGCAAGAAGAACGCGGCGCCCCAGGGAGACAAGAAGAGGAAGAAATGAAAGAAGCAGCCCTGATCCGGGACTGCACCCGTCCTGTACAGCTTCCCAGCCCTACCTCACCTTCCAGATCTCGATTATGTAGTAAAAAGATTTTATTAAAAGATTGATATTTTCCTTTCTCAAAAACTTTCTTTTATTTCCTCCAGGACTACATGCTGCCTTTTCCCCTAGCCCTGGCTCTTTAAAATAGGCCCCGCCCCTGTGACGCGCCCCAGGTGTCGCAACCAATCAAAGGGCGCCTCCGGAGTAATGCCGCCCCCTTCACCCCAGCCAATAGGCTTCCCGTCTGGATCATGTGCTCTGGGGCTTCAAAGAGGGCCAATTGAAAGAGGTAGCGCTGAGGAGTTGAAGGTCACGTGGGGAGGACTGCGAATGCCAATTAAAGACGCGGAAGCGCGGCTGGGCCGGGGGCAGGTTTGGGATGACATCTGAGCATTTAAAGGGCTGAAGTCAGTTGACCGACTCCAGCCCGCGTCTAGTCCTGGGGGCCAGGGTCGCGGCCGCAGCGGGGTGGAGATGACTGCGGGGCGACCCAGCGCAGTGCCCCTGGGCAGGCCCGGGAGGCCGCGGATGCTGGGATTCTGGGGAGTCTGTAGGATTCAGTTATTTGCCTCTGTCTTCCTGTTGCTTTTGTCTCCGGCAGCATTCGGGGCTAGGACAAAGAACGACTTCAGTCTGGTAAGTCACCCTTTGCGACCTGCGTGGTTGTTTCCTCGGGACGCGGACTGCTGATCCGCCTCTTAACTGGGGGACTCTCCAACCCCTTCCCCTCCTTTCCCAGTCCCTCTCCCTCTCTGGGCTCTTGTCCTCCTTCCTTCTAAGTCTCCTCATTCGAGCTCCTTCCCCTTTTGAGAATTTGTCTCAAATGATTCCTTCTCCCCTCGTAGTCCTTCCCCCGCTGCTCCGAGCCTTCGGTTTCACTCCAAACTTTCCTCAGGGTTCCCCTTCCTTGTTCTGGGATCCGTTTTCCCACTGCGGATCCCCATCACCCTGCCAATACCAGGGGAACTTGACTCCGAGCCGCTATTCATTCGCCCTAAAACCCCAAGTCACCTTTGTTCTGTTGACCCTTCCTCCTCCCTTCGTAGGTTCATCCGCTGGTGACCATGGAGCAGCTACTGTGGGTGAGCGGGAAGCAGATCGGCTCTGTGGACACCTTCCGCATCCCGCTCATCACCACCACTCCTCGGGGCACTCTTCTTGCTTTCGCTGAGGCCAGAAAAATGTCAGCATCAGATAAAGGAGCCAAGTTCATTGCTCTGCGGAGGTCTATGGACCAGGGTATAAAGATGCCTGGGTTGCAAGAGGTTGGATGGGTTGGGAGCCTGATCTGCTTTAGGGCCCTGAAGCTGCTGGTTCCCTGAGGGGTAGATAGAACCTAAGAAGGGAAGGTGTCCAGGGCAGTTATCTGGCACTGTTCTAGGTTCTGTGAATACAGTTATGAACAAAATAGAGCAAAAGTCCTTGCCTTCACAGAGCTTATATTCTACTGGGGGGAAGATGCAATAAGCATAATAAATAAGTAAATGTATTATGCTAGAAGGTGATAAGTGCAGTGGAGAAAAATAAAACACAGGGCAAGAGGTATGGAGAGAGCCAGAGTTTGACTGCAATTTTAAGTAGATGAAATTGGAGCAAAGACTCAAAGGAGGTCAGTGAGCCTGGAGGAAGAGTGCACCAGGCAGCACAAGCTTGGGCACAGGCCTCAAGGAGGGGAAGTATTTCAGGAATGGGAAGGATTTTGTGTGATTGGATGGAGTGAGCAAGGATAGAATAGATAAGATCAGAGAGGTAAGGAGGGGCAGGTCTTGTAGGCCTAGGGGCCATCAGAAGGCCTTGGTCCCTAGCAAGGGGTCAAAATTGCAGGGAGCAGTGGAAAGGGCACCTCCAGAGCGCTCAGCCTGGGCTTCCTCCCTTTTTTCTTTAGGCAGCACATGGTCTCCAACAGCTTTCATTGTGGACGACGGGGTGACCCCAGATGGGCTAAATTTGGGGGCCGTGGTGAGCGACGCAACGACAGGAGTGGTCTTCCTTTTCTACTCCCTCTGTGCTCACAAGGCTGGCTGCCAGGTGGCCTCCACCATGTTGGTGTGGAGCAAGGATGACGGTGTTTCCTGGAGCTCACCCCGGAACCTCTCCTTGGATATAGGCACCGAGATGTTTGCCCCCGGCCCGGGGTCTGGCATTCAGGTCTCTGTCCTGAGATGGGTGGTGGGAGCTGTCTTGTAGAGAATCTGCCCCCAGGTGAACTCCTTCCCAGGGAGAAGACAGGCTTTTTGTCTTAGATGGGATTCCTTGGTAGAAAGGGACATCCTGGAAGCAACACCCTACCAAAGGAACGTGGGACTTTGCCATTGGCTTCCCTTTTTGGGGGCTGTCAACAGGGCTGCTTAAGCCATGTACAGATTAGAAAATCCCATACAGATTAGAAAGCCTTCCTTTGGTCAGACACAAGCCTGTGCCGTGGTCCACAGCTTGGTCCGTGAGCACAGGTTGGGTTTAAGCTCCCATCTACTCTGTGGCTGGGCCCCTTGTCCTGTGAACAACCTGTCCAAAGTACACCCTGGTTGTCCTGAAGGAGCTTATTCTGCAAAAGAGTTTCTTAAATTAGACAGTGGGTGTTTGTGCGGTACTTGTCAGCGAGCAGGAACAGAACAGATGAGGACCAGATGTGTGTGTCCTCACACTTGGGAGGTGCTGGGTTCCCCTTCCCTGCCCCTGAGCCCCCTCAGTGTCTCCATCTGTGGCTTTTCCCACAGAAACAGCAGGAGCCACGAAAGGGCCGGCTCATCGTGTGTGGCCATGGGACACTGGAGCGGGACGGGGTCTTCTGCCTCCTCAGCGATGACCATGGTGCTTCCTGGCGCTATGGGAGTGGGATCAGCGGCATCCCCTACGGCCAGCCCAAGCGGGAAAACGATTTCAACCCCGACGAGTGCCAGGTCAGGAGTCCATGGGCGGTTCCCCATCCACTCAACCTGCTGTGTCCTTCAGAGCAGCGGTTCACTCGTGGACCCAGGGTCTGGCTTCCCAGCTCTGTGCCAACAGCCTCACTCCTTCTGGGACAGGGCCCTTTGCTGCCCTCTCCCTGGGTCTTCCTGAAGCCCCATTCTGTCCCCTCAGCCCTATGAGCTCCCAGACGGCTCAGTCGTCATCAATGCCCGGAACCAGAACAACTACCACTGCCGCTGCCGCATCATCCTCCGCAGCTACGACGCCTGCGAGACGCTGAGGCCGCGGGATGTGACCTTTGACCCCGAGCTCGTGGACCCTGTGGTCGCTGCAGGAGCCGTAGCCACCAACTCGGGCATTGTCTTCTTCTCCAACCCTGCCCATCCAGAGTTCCGTGAGTGCCGGCCGGGTGGGGTCGGCGGGGGAGCCCCTGCCATCTAGACTCTCCTTCCCCTGACTCTGCTGCTGTCCCCAGGGGTGAACCTGACCCTGCGCTGGAGCTTCAGTAACGGTACCTCTTGGCGGAAGGAGACGGTCCAGCTGTGGCCAGGGCCCAGTGGCTACTCCTCACTGGCAACCCTGGAGGGCAGCGTGGGTGGGGAGGAGCAGGCCCCTCAGCTCTATGTTCTGTATGAGAAAGGCCGGAACCAGTACACAGAGAGCATCTCCCTGGCCAAAGTCAGCATCTATGGGACCCTGTGAGCTGCACACCTGCCACGGGGGTAGGAGGCCCTGGACTGAGCCTCAGGACCATGGGTCTGTACAGGGTCTGCTGGACGACCCTAGAAGACCATTCCACCTTCCCTTAGATTCTAGTCTTTTGGGAAATCAGCTTCTCTTTGACAGGGAAATCTCTAGGACTAAAAACCTGGCTCCTCCCCACAGGAAGAGTGCCCACACCTGGGAGCACTTCCCTTCCACATTGCTGGGTCTGCCCCACGCCCTCTCTGCCCTCCCAGGACAATGATTGGTCCTTTTCTTGGGCAGGGCTTGGTGGGCTTGTAGCATTAAATAACTGTCAACTCAGGGAATCTGGAAAGGTTTACCTCTTTGGGGTGAGATCTTCACTTTGAAGAGGGTTGGTGAAAGTCCCGGAAGGGCAGGAAGTTTGGTTGCAGGGTAAGGAACGAGGTGCACCACTCACTTTGACTATTTATGAATCAAACTGTTTATACTTAATGAATGTTTTAAATGAAGGAGAATGAATATTTGCAGTCTCTGTGGTTCTGTCAATGCACGTCTTCACGTCTGTTTTCCTTGTGTACACGTGCGAGACTGGGAGTGAGTTTGGGGAGGAAGCTGGTGTGCTTACTGCCTGTGAAAAATCTGACTTTGACAAATCAAATCCTCCTTTCCCTTTCACATTCTTTCATATCACAGAAAAATGGATTGCTCTTCAGAGGTGTAATGAGGAGTAGGAGGGGGAGCCCCATAAGGTATTTAAAAACTGGCTGTTCTGTATGTCTAAGGCAGGATGGGGTACTGTCCTCCATGAAGCAGGGAGCAGGTGTGTAAAGTGCAGATGGAAGCCTCTCCCAGGCCGGCCTGGCGGAGAAATAAGCACTGTGGCAATTATGGGAGAAAACAGCGTCTTCATCCTAAACACAGATGCTGTGAAAAGAGCCTAGACGGCCTGCAGCTGAGTGGGAACCACAGCTTTTTTCCATACGGAAAGGAAATGCAGTGCCTGGACAAGATGGTAGGAATGGTCCAGACATTCTTTATGTCTTTATCATAAAGGGATAAAGGCCACATTCATTTGCAGAGACTTGTGTTACTTTCAACTGCTTCTCTAAGAAATGTTAGGATAATATCCTATCTGATGGAAGAGATGGAATAATCCCCTTGCCTGTGAAGACATGGTGAGATTTTGTTGTGTTCTATCCAGAATTTGTGGTCAACTGGGTAATACTGGAATTTTTTTCATTTATAGACATTTTCAAAAACACAAAAGTAAAGAAAATAGCTTCATGAACCCCATGTACCACAGCACCCAGTTTCAGCAATTATCAAGATGTTACCACGTTGTGGGGAGGGTATAGCTCAGTGTTAGAGTGTGTGCTTAGCATGCACAAGGTCCTAAATTCAATTCCCAGCACCTCCATTAAAAGTAAATAAATAAACCTAATTACCTCCCCCTCCAAAAAACAAACTTAAAAAAAAAGTTACCATGTTGCTTCTTACCCTTTTTTCTGCTTCCTTTGCTGAAGTATTTTAAACCAAATCCCAGACCTCATGACATTCACCCCTACATTCTTAAGTATGCATCTCTTTCTTTAGATCGGAATATATTATTACATAATCGTAATGCCATTGCACACCCGAAACATTAACAGTAACTGTGGTATAATCTAAAACCCAGCTGATGTTCAAATTTCATCAAATGTCTCAAAGATGTCTTATTTACAGTTGATTTGTTCAAATCAGGATGCCAAGAAAATCAACACATTGCATCTTGATGTCTTTTTCTTCTTTAATATGGAGGTACTGGGGATTGAACCCAGGACCTCATGCATGCGCTCTACCATTGAGCTATACCTCTCCCACCCCGATGTCTCTTTAGTCTTTGTAATCTACAGTAGTTCCACCTCCTCTCTTTTCTTTCTCTCTCTTTTAATACCATCTACACAAAAATAATTCATTTGTCCTGTAGAATGTTCCTCCCCCTGGATTCATGTTTCTTCCTCAGAGCCTCATTTAACTTCTTCCTCCATCCCTTGTATTTCCAGTTATCAAAAAAGATCTAACTAGGTTCAGAGTCCATCTGAGGGGGGACAAGATTCCTTTGCAGGGGCTTTGTGCTTCCTTTGGTGCCCCCTAAGGAAGCAAGCACTGTCTGCTTGCCCCTCTCAGAGTAAAGCTGAGATTGAGCCATGGGTTCATATGGCCATAGCCTGACTCACCCCCTCTGTAAGATTTCCCCATCAACCTTCCAACGGAAAGTTTCATTCATGGATGAGTTTTGCCTGAATCAGTTATTTCATGAGGGGTTGGGAAATGCTGGTTTTTAAATTCTGTTATTTTGTCCTCATGTATTAGCTAGAATTCTCCAGATTAAAAAAAAAAGCTGTCACTCATCAAGGCTGTCGGGTTACCGTGAAGTGTGGTTTGCATGGGAAAGGCAGGATAAATGCTTAATTTCTCTCCTGTAATTGCCAGTTCACAGAGTAAACTGATGGAATACTTTACCTTGGCCAGCAAACCACATTGTTACCACACAGGACACACATGCAGAGGCAGAATCTGTGGGCCTGCCGGAGGAAACAGGGACATCTGAGGGAGGAAGAACTCGGCGAGAAACACAGGCAGCATGGTCATGGGGGTGGGGGGTCTGCCTCTCAAATACAATCGAGAAACAGATACGACCCAAGGAAGTATGGTGGGGGTGGCATATGCAGCAATTGGGACATCTGTTAATGACACTAATAATTACACATCTGGTAAGTCCTTAAAATTTTATTTATCAGAAACATTGGAGGAAAGAGAGGAAATGATACCGTGAGTGTCCGACCCATGAGCTACTGCCTCGTGAAGTATATGTGATGGGGGGCTTATGAGGAAGTGACAGTGTTCCTTCTTCATAGCCAAGAACCCTCAGCTAAGAGAGAGGATCCTCAAGGAAGGATCTCCTCCTCAGAAGAGGGTGGGGAGGAGTCATTAGAAACCAGAGCCCTGGTCCCACCCCAGACCTGCCTGCAGGTTCAGTATCTCTGGAATCTGTCCAGGACCTTGTTTTTGTTTTTTGTTTGTTTTTTCTTTTTTTATAATAGATTTTTTTTTTAATAGTGGTGGTACGGGGGATAGAACCCAGGACCTCATACATGCTAAGCATGCCCTCTACCCCTGAGCTATTACCCACCCTGCAACCTTGCATTTTTAAAGGGAACTACAGGAGAGTCTAACGCTGGGGTCTTTGGGCTGCACTTTGAGAAACTCAGACGTTTAGCCTAGACTTAGGAAGAATAGATTTCAAAACACTGAAGAAAAGATCTCAAAAGAGAAATTGTTACAACAGGAAGAGTTTGTGTCTAACAAACAATAGCCATAATAGCTGGCAGGGACCAAACCTGCCTACTTATCCGGGCATTTTAAACCCTGCCATGATACCTGGCACATGGTGGAGGCTTAATACGGGAGGAAAGACAAGCCCAGGAAGGGTAAGGAGCTGGGCCAGTGGTTTTCAAAGTGTGGTCCCAGGTGGGTGGCAGCCGTCCCTGGGAATGGGTTGCTTGACCTCCCCCATCCCGACACCGCCCCCTTCCCCACACCTGCAGTCAGAAGCTCTGGGGGTGGGACCAGCACTCAGAGTGTTACCAGACCCTCCAGGGGATTCTAATACATATTCAAGTTTGAAAACCAGGTTTGAACACAAGTCAGGGGTGCAGAAAGGGTTGAAGAACTGTTGATTGTTTGGTTGGCTTTTTTTCTTATAATATAAAGGGGGAATTGGAAGGAGTGACAGGAAACTGAAAGGGGAAGGCAGAGTGCTCATTTGTACGAATGGGACAAAGTGGACTTGGAAGACTACAGCCTGGTGAGTGCCACCTGGGTCAGCAGCCAGATTCTAACCTGGAGCTCCCACCCCCCAGCATGGGCCCTCCTGCTGGGCACACACTCTCACCCCTTCCCCAGCCCCTTGGCTCAGGATTGGAGGGGCTCTGGGCTCTCCTGTTTACCAGGCTGCTCTGAAACAATGGAAAGAGAGCCCAACAAGTAATATTGAGCAGCAAATACCGGGGACCAGGCACCAGGTGCACTTTTTCACTAATTCAGTCCTCACAACCAGAAGTCATTATCAGGCAGAAGCAGGAGGTTGTCCATCATTTTTTCCCGAAAGAGGATTAGGAAGGATTACCACAATGAAAGGGTAGGTCTTCCCTTTCCTAATGTTCTGGATAAAATATTTTTTAAAACACATTTTTAGCGTAAGGCTTAGCTGGTGAAAACTAAGGAGAATCTTCAAAAACCATAAATAATAGGAAGAACCTAGAAAAATGAGCCCTGGAGCTGGCATTTGCCCTGGGGACATCAGTCAATGCTCAGAGCTCAAGTCAGGATTTCAGCAGATCACAGATTTGGAGTCAGGGTACAAAACCAAGGTGTTGAGAAGTTCTGTAAGTTGTGAGTAGAAGTCAAAATGGAGTCAGTATTGCTAAGAGAGCGCTCCAGAATGGAGCTAGGAGGCCATTAAGGAAGCATGACTTAAGCAGCTCTCAGCCTGGATGGACTCTCACCTTTTGGTCTTATGAAGTCATCCAGAACACCTGCCAGAAATTCAAGATACTTGTAAAATAACTCATGACAGTCCACTTATCAGACCCCTGCCCTAAAACAACTTGTGATTCTCTGTGGACACATATTTTCTGACTTAGTCAATCACAATTCTCGCCAGGCAACTTTTAACAACCTGTGGCTTTTTGTCTTTACGAGCCCCTGACTCTTTCTCGGAACACTCTTTCAAGGTTACCCAAACCTGTGTCTCCCAAATTGTAATTCTTTTTTTTTTTTTTTTTCATTTTGTGGGGAGGTAATTAGGTTTATTTTTTTTAATGGAGGTACTGGGGATTGAACCTAAGACCTTATACATGCTAAGCACATGCTCTACCACTGAGCTATACCCTCTCCCGCGAATTGTAATTCTTTTTTATTTAAAAAAAAATTTTCCCTAGATGTGAGGTTCATTTTTAACTTTGTCTTCCTTTTATCCAGGGGTGGGGGAAGGTAATTAGGTTTATTTCTTAATTTTTTTTTTTAGTGGAGGTGCTGGGGATTGAACCCAGGACCTCCGGCATTCTAGGCATGAACTCTATCACTGAGCTATACCCTCCTCCCCCAAACTGTAATTCTTAAGACCCCAAATAAACCATTCTTATTTGCAGCCTCCTGCACTGTTTTTTTTTTTAAGTGACAAAATTAAATAAGAGCCTTTTTCCAACCCCTGCTCTGCTCACAACATAGCAGTACTACCTAGGGTGCAAAATTTAAAAGAACACCAAAAAACTCAGGAATCCAGGTAAGTCATATTTTAATGCAGTATATTTTTAAAATAACCTCGTGCATTCTAAGCATATAGTCAACCCTTGAGCTATACCTCCAGTCCACTAATGCAATATTTTTTTTTTAAATCAAATTGGGAAACTACAGTCACAGGCTGGCTACCTTTCTTTGTAAATAAAGTATCAAAAAGCCACATCTTCAGTGGGTGAACTGGCCTCCATCTTTGCTGTGAATAGAGAGAGGAAAAAAACAGTGGGGGGTGGGGCAGAATAAATAACAGTGTCTGGAAAATTCCTAACAAAAGTTCACATTCCTGTGGGACTAATGCCAGAAATCACGTTTCCTGTGGCCCTCAAATCTGCAAGCCACGCATTTAGAAGTACTAGGTCTTAAGCTCGGTGGTGAGTATGTTGTTTTAGTCTCCTTTAAATTGTACAGAATTGTTATATACTCTTGTATATAATAATAGATAGAAAATAAAAAGTAAAATAAAATGAAATAGAGGGAGATAAACAAGTAAATAAATAGAAGGAAAAAGATAAATGGAGATCACTGGGTAACTTGGCAAAATACAGCCACAAAGGCGGTGCCCATGTTACTGACCAGGGTTCTTGGCCTCCTTAATCAATAAAAATTGATAAGATGCCAGATGAGAAATTAAGGCAAGACTTTACTGGGACTCCTGCTGCAGCACAAAGGAGCGAAAATAAGTAACAGTTTCCCTTGCTCACTCCCTGGTGAGCTGGTCCCTTAAGTGGGGTGAGGGTAGGGGCAGATCCAGGCGTAGGGGCAGATCCAGGCGTAGGGCCGGAGGGGTGGCTTAGGTGGGCTGCCCACCCCCTTGGTGGTGGTGTATGCAAGGATCATGCACCAGTACCCTGCCTCTGCTCCCAGCATCTCAAAGTGGCAGTTGGGTGTTGGGTCTTTTTGTATCTTGTTCATAACTTGCCCCAGCCAACTGCTCATGCACAGTTATTTTTAGTCCCTTAATAGTTTCTTTTCTATTGCTCTGTCCCAATGCAAGCATTGCAGCCCAGAGTCCCACATCGCAGCCTATGCAAGCACTGAGCAAAGGGCTCAAGCCCCATGTCCCAGCGTGTCTCACCCAGAGTGAATGACCCAATGTGCATCAAGAGAGGGTGAGGATGAAAGGAAGAGTGAAGATGCAAAATCAACTTACCGCTTCGGTGTCTTCAGCCCAGCTAACTTTGCGTTGTTCCTGTTACCCAGTTTAAGGGACGTGTGTTGTTTAACCTCCAGCAAGATTGGTAAGACATTACGGTGCCCTTGCCATTGGAGGTGGGAGCCTGGTAGAGAGCAACTAACATGGGTTCCCTGGGATATCCTGCCAACCCCAATGGCAGTTCTTTAGTCAAAGTTCTAAAAGGAGAGGTCAGAGGAAGGCCAGTGTCTCAGCATGTCTGAGTCTCAGTAAGGCACTTGATAAAGTCAAGGGGACCACAGGGAAATTTCCCACAAGGGGACCCATGTAACCAAAAAAGAAGGGAAATTCATTTGCCACCACTGAAGACACTTTTACACCAGCTCCTTACACTACTGTAAATACAGGAAAAGACTAAACCTTTCTCCTATCTTTGCAGTAGGAACAAGTAGTTCAGGTTGGACAAAGTACTTAACCACTTAACCAAGCAGGACCCTATGGGGACTTCCCAGGACCGACCCCTCCCCTATATCCTCTGCGGTAGCTCCTCTCTGAAATACTCAATAATGGTGTCTCATACATATTTCCTGAGGTTTTTTCAGATGCTAAAACCCACTACCAAATGGAAGAAATTAACTACTTGATGATTATTAGCAAAGAGCCCCCAGGCCTTCTGGCACCTAAGGATTGATTACCATCAACCAGAGAATTGTGCACAGCTGATTACATACCCTGGGATGCCCTCCACACCTCAGCTGGCCTATAAAAATTCCCAGCTGAAACCTTCCAGGGTGCTCGGGTTTGGGGGGCATTAGCCACTCATTCTCCTTGCTTAGCCCAGCAATAAACTTTTCTGTGTTCTAGACTCCAACTTTTTAGTATCTTTTTGGCCTCACTATGCATTGGGCACAAGAACTTGTGATCAATAAGAATTTTGGCAAAGCCAGCCTAGGAGTTTGTGCCAGTAACAGGTCGACCCTGGCCCAAGGCAGCCTCTATCCTGGGTCCCAGCAGCTGCTGGAGGCCTCTTTGCTCTAGGAACTGGGAGGGACTCTCCCTAACAGGTGCCACCTGCCCCACAGCATGAGGCTGTTTGGAGCTGAAAAACATCTGGAGCTATGGTCCACATTCAGTGTCGCCTGGGGTGAGTCGCTCCTGCTTGCACAGGCTGGGAATTCTCTGCACTCTATCTGGAGTCATTCCCTTGTGGGAAGGGAGCTGCTCTGGGCTCAGTACAAGACACCCTGGGTCCATTCTCTTTTAGGAGCCAGGCCACTCTGGAATCCTCCGTCTGGGAGTGGAAATGAGGCTACACTTCATCTGACCTTTTATTTGTGGGACCGTATTTGTTATCTGTGTGTGTTTTAGTACTTGCATTGATCAGTTGAGACATCTTTGGCAAGTAACAGGGCTCACGGGTGACGACATCCAGGTATCCTTCTCTGTTGCATTTGCTTCACCTGTAGCTCATCTTTGGTTGAGATTTTCCCTTTCTAGCCTTGGTCATTCATTCAGCTTCATCTCTGATGGGGCATTGGTTGGGAATCCCCCTTTTGGGGGCTAGGGAACTGTGACAGTGAGAGACCATTTTCTTGATATTTGATAACATCAGCTGTGAATAACGAAGTATGGATGATAGGAGCTCTGTTCCATCTTAACATCCCCCTAGGGTGTATTTTGCAAAACTGGGAGGCCTTCAGCTGTGCTCCTGAAAATGAAAGATAAATGAAATTTTTTATTGTAACACTGTTTGGGCTCAGTACTCCCTCAGATCAGAACAATGGCCCCTAATGGGTCTGCTATTGTATCAAGGGACTTTTGCAATTGCTTCGGCTTTTATCTTGGCGGGGGGTGGGGGTGGGGTGAGAGTCTCAGTGGTACCTGAGTCCAAATCCTGCTCTCTCTTTCTGATTTTGCTAAAAGTGAGGCATGTGAATATGAGCGAATGATACATATATTATTGTCTATTACTGTTCTTTCTTTAAACTGAGGTGGCGATTTGGGAACTGGGGGAAAAAATCCCTGAAAATAGCCAAGATGGTTGGGTTTTATAAAAGCAGTTAGAAGAGAAATTTGTATTTCTCTTCCTGTGCCTTTGAGATGTGGATGATCTACCTGAGCTGTCAAGGGAAAAAAGAGGTTTTTAAAAAGTCAGTCGATTTCATTCAAATCTCTATTCCTCTAGGAAGGATTAAAATAAAAAACTAAAAAAAAAAAAAAAAAAGTCAGTCGGAACAACTGAGGTCTCTGGTTCTGTCTTTATGTAAAAAATTAACTTGTAAGTGAGTTCTACTTGATTGACTCGAAGGTAGGTGCTTGCAAATTAAATACTTCTAAGTACAAAAGAAGCTAGACAGAACAGATTTCAGGTTCATGTGATCTAAGAAATATTCAATATTGAGTTGATCTGATATGAACGCTAGCTTGAGCTTGTTGGTATAATCAATACAGACATGTCTTATTGTATCTAGGTTTACTACAGGTCAGTAGGTTCATGTTTCTGTTGCAGAGTTTCTCAGCAGAAAGAAAAAATTAACTTGGTATGAAATTCTTATAAGTAAATGAGATGCATATGAGATAAGAGCCTTTGGGTGAACTCTTTGGAAATAATTAGTTTTAGGAATATCTACTTAAAAATGATCTCTGCAGATATTTGGTAACTTAAAATTTTGGAGTTGTGCTAAATAAAGTTAAATGATGGAAATTTATTGAATAGTTGAACAGCAAGATCATTCCCAAACAAAATAAGATACTGAAACATTCACTGGAGTTTAAGATTTTTAAGAATTGAGGATTCTAATTTAAATATGTAACTGAAGCTACTGGAAGTAATGGGAGAGACATTTCAGTGTATAGTAGTGTTTTGAGTTAAAATTTTTAAAAAAGGTATGAGGAATGGAATTGCATTTGTTGAGGGGGAAAAAAGTGATTTGTCCTAGAGCTGGTTGTTCTAGATGTGGACAAAAGGGGACACACTAATATGGATAGAGGAAGTTGAGGAAAGGTTGTAAGAAACAGCACCCGTCAGGGTCAGGCTGAGATTAGATTAAACTTAATTAGGTAAATGGATTTTGTTATTCAAAGTAGGCTGGTGCAGGACTGGATTTGGTCCCTCTATGTTAAGAGAACAAGTTTACTTAGAATACTTCTGATAACAGATTGTGTGAAACTTCTGTGGTATTTTTGACAGGCTTTCTATCAAATTCTAATTAAAGTTCTTTTGACTTCAGCTGGCTTTGGGATGCTTCAGAGGGCCCCTGAGACATCTCAGAAAAAAATATTTAACTGGTATTGGTTGGTATGTTGCGTTGCACAGGAAGCATTGTCAAATGACTGATGAACCTCCTTGGATTATACATCATACAGCTGTTAATATGGGCACTCTAGAAATTATACAAAGTTTCTGAAATTCAGATATGTCCTAGTATAATGCTGTCAGGCATAATTCTGGTGGTTATCTTGGAATGTTGTATGTCACAGCAACCTGATTAAGCTTCTTTGTCAAAAACATTGTGATCAGATCTCTTACCTTGTCTTTTTGGGTCTTTTGTCATTCATAGACAGTTAAGCTGATACTTTGCAGAACTACTTCATCGTCAAGAACATTCAAAATACAATTTAAGGGGGAGAGTACAGCTCAGTGGTAGAGTGCGTGCTTAGCACGCACAAGGTCCTGGGTTCAATCCCCACTACCTCCACTAAAAAATAAAGTAAAAGATTAATTTAAAAATACATAAAGAAACGTAATTACCCCCCCCCAAAAAAAAGAAGATTCATAAAAAGGACTTTTTGACAAGTACAGATTTCTTTTAAATCATACTACTGAGCTAGGTAAGATTTAAGAAGTCTAAAGAAAACTGATTTCATGAAACTGTTGAAGGGATTGATTGCATAGGATTGAGTGAACTGATGAATATGGTTGTAATTTTTTGGTTGTCTGAAGTATTACTGGCTTTTAATCTATGTTTTATAATTGACCTGTTTATCAAATGTTTTTAATCCTATCAATATTGCCCCCATTGTTTAGGATATAAAGAATTCTCTGACGGAATTGTCACAGAGTGCAACTACTCATGATGTACAACAACGCTTGCTTTAAGTTTATTGCTAAAAGCACATGAATCATGCTTGTGTAACAGTTGGGTGAGTGATCAAATGTTTAGCCTGTAAGTGTTACCTGATGAACATACATGTGAGCCTGTTCACAATGTCTGATTCGTTTTCCCTAATGTGGTTAACTAGGCAAATATAAAGGAGGCCTAGCACCAAGGGACATGATCTAAACCTGGGCAGGAGCTACCACCCCAGCATCGAGGGACAGGTATTCTCATCATCAGTGCTTTCTATTGAAAGATTTGTAATCAAAAGGGGAAATGATGGGGAAATCTGCACATATTGAGGTATGGGGGAGTCATTCTGGCTTATGTGTGCCTTGGCTTAAACTTTACTGACCAAAGAGGCCTGCTTTATGGTCTTTTGGACATGCATTGTACATCTGCTTTGGGCACTGAGGAGGAGAATGCATTTGAAAGTGTAAATAGAGTAGCTGTGGTTCCAAAGTAAAACTAGGTGGCCATTGTGGACGTGATTTCAGACACATTCCTGTGTTGTTAAGTACTCTAATTTTCTGAGCTGTGTCATACTCGGGACACCACCAGCCACTCTCAAAGCAGTGTCTGCTGGCTTATAGCAGCTGCAACCTCATGATCTCAAGGTCTCCTCTTGTAACTATTAAATTTTTAGACAATAAAATTGCTTTAGGTCAGATATTAGCAGAAAAAAGATGTGTAGTGACCAATAACTCTTGTTATATATAGGTTAATACCACCTGAAAAGTTAAAACCTACTCAGATAAAAGTAGACAACTGGCTACCTGGCTACAAGTCTCCCCCAAAGTGCCAGGTAAGACTGGTTTTCAGGCTTATTCTCCTGAATTCCTCAGGGAATGAGATCTTAATCATACAAGACTCTGACCCAGGACTTGGGAACTCAGAAATATGTCCAACTCAGTGTCCATTCCTCAAATCAAGGTAGGACTATGCCCTGTTTAAGCAGGAAGTGGCCAGAATGGCCATCACCCCACTCCCTGGAAGACTTGGGTTGGGATGAAACAGGATTGGAGAGTGAAACTGAGTTCCTCTGCTGAGTTTATGATTAACCTCTCTATCCAAAATACTATTCCCCTTCTTGTCCAACACCTGATCTCCTCAAGTAGAGAAGTATCAAAGAAAAGCAGGGAATTGTAACCAAGTAAGTCCCTATGGGGCCTTCATGGGACAGACCTCTCCCCCATATCCTCTGCTGCAGCTCCTCTCTGAAGTACCCAGATAATAGTATCTCATGCATATTTCCTGAGTTCTTCAGATTCTAGAAACCATGATCAAACAGAAGAAATTACTTGATCATGAACATGTAGCCCCCAGACCTTCTGGGCCTAAGGATTGATCACCATCAACCAATCAGAGAATTGTGCACAGCTGATCACATACCCTGAGATGCGCCACTCTCAGCTGGCCTTTAAAAATGCTTAGCTGAAAACTTCCAGGGAGTTCAGGGGTTTGGGGGGCTTGAGCCACACATTCACTTACTCAGTAATAAATCTTTCTCTGCTCCAAACTGTAACAGTTCAGTATCTTTTTGGCCTCACTGCGTGGGGCACAAGAACTTGCATTTGGTAATAGTACCAGTAGATGAGATGACATTACTTACTTAACAGAGGAATGTAGAATGTCAGTGAATAAGTGTAGGAAGAATAATCAAATTAGAAAATAATCATTTTGCAAACTCAAATGAAAATTTCCATTCTAAATGTGCCCTCCCTGAACCAGGAGGATGAGAAGTTGAGATGAGAAGAATTCTATACAAACAGAACTTGTTGAAGTATTTCTTGGGGAGGGTATAGCTCAGTGGTAGAGCGCGTGCTTAGCATGCAGGAGGTCCTAGGTTCAATTCCCAGTACCTCCATTAAATAAACAAAGAAACAGACCTAGTACCTGCCCCACACACAAACACACACACAAGAACTTGTTAAAATACTTCTTATCTTCCATTAGCCTTCCCCACATAGTTTAGACACTTATCCACAATTGCCTCTTTCATTCAACCTAACATAAAAGCAAGTAGGTTTTGCCATGTCTTTGCATCTTTATTTCCCTACGAAGTCTCCCGTGTAATGTAAAACTTACATTAAATAAATGTGTGTGCTTTTCTCCTGTTAATCTATGTCAGGTTGAAAAGACCCAGCCAGGGACCCTAAGAGGGTCAGGGAAAACGTTTTCCACCCCTACACAGGCAACGATCATCAGTAGATGCTAAAATCATTAGATTAAGGTTGATGGGGGCTGGATATTCTTTTTTTGTTGTTCAGTAAACATTTATTGTGCCCTGCTTTATGCCAGGCACTATTTTACGTGTTTGGACTATATCAGAATATAACAGGCAAAAAAACTTGCCCTTGTAACATTTATATTTCAGAGATGCATACTAATAGGAAGTGATTTGAATTACTTTTTTAATTGAAGTATAGTTGATTTACAATGTTGACTACAATATTGTGTTAGTTTTTGGTGTACAGCATAATGATTTGGTTATACATATATATATTCTTTTTCATATTCTTTATTTTAGGTTATTACAAGCTATTGAAAATAGTCCCGTTCTATACAGTAGACCCTTCTTGTTTATCTATTTCATATATAGTAGTTTGTATCTGCTAATCCCAAACTCTCAGTTTATCCCTCTCCCACTGGATTTCCCCTTTGGTAAGTATAAGTTTGTTTTCTATGTCTGTGAGTCTGTTTCTGTTTTGTAAGTAAGTTCATTTGTGTCTTTTTTTTGGAGTCCATATATAAGTGATATCATATATTTGTCTTTCTCTGACTTACTTCACTTGGTATGATAATCTCTAGGTCCATCCATGTTGCTAAAAATGGCATTATTTCATTCTTTTTTATGGATGAGTCAAGTAGCCCATGGTAGATATATACCACAACTTCTTTATCCAGTCATCTGTCGATGGACGTTTAGGTTGCTTCCATGTCTTGGTTATTGTGAAGAGAACACAGCCACTTTTTGGACATAGAAAGCTACGGGCTTCTACAGCTACATGGAACACGAAGAAGCCTATACTTTAGTTGCACCCACACAAAATGACAATTACAGCACCTTTCTCTTGTCTCCAATTACCTTTCCCCATGCTCCCCACACCTCAGCTTTATCCCATGAATATCCCAAGGCCCCTTGCCTTTTAGGAGGTGAATTTGATACTTGTTTTCTCATCTCTTGGGTTGGCTGCCTTCTGAATAAACTCTTTGCTACAAACCTTGGCATCCTTGAGTTTGGCTTGCTGCCCACCCAGCAAATAAACCTTGTTTGGTAACAGCATCAAAGAATTAACCCATCTTGCCACTCACAAGGGGGAAAAGTACCTCTACAGTGAAGAAATCCTGGGGATCACTTTAACTGGGTGACCAAATTGAGATCCAGAAAAATGGGACAGGTAGAGGTTATGATCCCCCTGACACAAGACCCTGTGAAGTACATAGCACATGGCAGACTGAAAAATGATCCCCTAAAAGATATCCATGCCCTAATCCCTGGAACCTGTGAAGGTTATCTTATACAAGGATAAAGAGGGTCTTTGCAGATGTGATTAAACCAAGGATCTTGAGATGGGGAGATTATCCTGGATTATCTGGATGGGCCCTAAATGCAATCACATATATCATTATAAGAGGGAGGCAGAGGAAGATTCAACACAGAAGAGGAGGTAGTATGACACAGAGGCAGAGATGTGAGTGATGTGGCCGCAAGTCAAGTTGTGCCAACAGCCACCAGAAGCTGGAAGAGAAAAGAAACAGATTCTCCCCTAGTGTCTCTTTAGGGGCAAGGGCCTGTGGACACCTTAATTTTTTGCCCAGTGAAACTGTCGAACTGCTGGCCCTCAGAAGTGTGAAGGAATAAATATCCGTTGTTTTAAACCACCTAGTTTGTAGTAATTTGTTACAGCAGCTACAGGCAATGAATAGTTAGCAGCATTCAAGAAGTATTGTTGCCCAAACCAGGTAACCAGAATCTAACTAGGCCTTTAGGTATAACTTCCAGGTTAAAGAAAGTGCAGAAAGTTAAGGAACAAGTTAAAAAATACCAAGAGGGGACAGTTAGACGAAGCCAGTATGTGTGGAACATTCTACAAGACAACTGGTCCAGTCTCTTCAAAAGAGCATTGTCACAGAAAGAAGGGGATTGTTTTAGAATTGAAAGACTAACAAGCTATAACAGTAAAATAAAGTGCTTAATCCTTGATTAAATGGATACTGGCTCTTTAAAAGCAAGTACCATAAAAGACATTTTGGGAACAATTGAAAAAAATCTGAATATTGATTAATATTAGAAATTGTTAATTTTCTTAGGTATGATAATAGTGTTGTGTATATGCAGGTGAAAGTCCTTAGAGGGGATATGCATGCTGAAATATTTAAACATAAAATGTCATGATCTCTATAATTCACATTGAAATGATCCTGCCATATATTTTTAATATTTATATGCATGTATATGTAAACATATATATACATATATTTTTGCCATTTGCCATATTTTCAAATATGTTAAAGTGACAATTGTTGGATGAGGTGGTGGGTATGTGGGTGTTTATACTATTCTTATTTTAAAAGTCTCATGGGGGAGGGCATAGCTCAGTGGTACAGCGCATGCCTAGCATGCACAAGGTCCTGAATTCAATCCCCAGTACCTCCATTAAAAAGTAAATAGATAAATAAGCCTAATTACCTCCCCCCTAAAAACATAACAAAACAAAATAAGAAATAAAATTTTAAAAAACAGTATTTTATTTCTCAGCCTCCTTTGGAAGAAATCAACCCAGTGTAGAGCGCAGCCTCTCCCTGTGTACTTCAGGGTGGTACCTGCCATTGTTGCAAGGCCCTTTATTTTTTTGTTTTTGTTTGGAGGGGATAGATAATTAGCTTTCTTTATTAAATGTTGGTACTGGGGACTGAACCCAAGACCCCGTGCATGCTCAGCATGTGCTCTACCGAACTATACCCTCCCCGCTGTAAGGCTCTTTAAAGACAGCTCCTGCTCCCAGTTTGGTACCTGTCAGCACATAAAGGGGATGAATTATTGGCTGGCACCTTTATCTTCACTATAGTGAGACTTTAATGCTTTAATGACAGTCTGAAATGTGACCCATTTCCACCTGAGGTTCATCAAGGGGCAATAAAATTTAGTATTTTAAGAGTCAGCAGGTTCTTTAGCCCTTAGGATAATCTGTGTCCTTACTCTTTGGGAAATAACAAAATTGAAAGACAATCATGGGAGAGGGTGGGTACAGCTCAGTGGTGGAGGGCTTGCTTAGCATGCATGAGGTCCTGGGTTCAATCCCCAGTAACTCCATTAAAGAAAAAAAGACCATCATGGGAAAGTAGGATGAGAATGCATGAGAAAGTACTATGATAAAGTAACAGATGGCCACAGATGCCACTGGGCAGAGCTAATGATGGGCCTGTGGCTGTTGTGGCTGCAGCATCAGAACCAACCAGCAAGGTGAGGGCAGCTCTAACGATGCCAATTGTTGGGGCGTCTCATTCCATCCTTCACTTCAACTCCCTTTTCATATTATTCATGTTTTCTCTGCTCCACATCATGGATGATTTCTTCCAATTCACTAATTCTCTATCCAGTTGGTCTGTTATTTCACCTTTTTGTGTGTTTGTACTTCTTGTGCATCTATCTCAATTCCAGAATTGCTGTTTCCCTTTCGAATCCATCTGCTCCATAATGCCCTGTTCACGTACAGTGGATTGCATTCTCTATCTCTTTGAATATCTTTGGTTTCTTAGCTGTAAAGTCACCTGTTACTGTGCCTGTTGATTTGTTCTCCTGGGGGTGGATGGGTTTGTTTTTATTCTGGCTCATCTTGGAAACAGTTGTACTCCATGGGTGAGCGCTGGAGTCTGGAGTCACTAGGGGTGACTTAGCTTTTGCCTGTCCTTTTGCTCAGCCCTTTGGGTTTCACAGGTCTCAAACCTTGGTTGGTTTGTTTTGTTTAGGGTTTTTTCTCCCCCCCCCCCCCCCCCCCCCCGCCCAGGGAAGATCAGACTAGTATGTTCTTCACTGCTTAAACCTTTTGCATGGGAAGGAAAAAACAACCACTGTAGAATAATTCTTTTAATGACAAATGTAAATTAAAATTTTTGCAACTCATATGAGAAAAAAGATCTAAGGTTCCTAGTACAAAAAGAGCACCTAGTTGTGGGGACAGTATAGCCCAACTGGTAGCACCCATGCCTAGCATGCACAAGGTCCTGGGTTCAATCCCCAGTACCTCCTCTAAAAAATAAATAAAATCTAATTACCCCTGGCAAAAAAATAAATAAAAAGCACCCGGAAATAGGAAGAACCCAACAGAAAATATGTGAGGGACATTTACAGAAAGCGTCTCTGAAATACTATTTCCACCCACTGAATTTGCAAAAATCCTAATGTTTTATACCACACCCGGTTGGCTAGTCTGTGGAGACACTGTGGAACATGGCTGGTGGGGATGTAAATTGTTATTTCCATCATTATGGAGGGGAATGTGGCCTATCTATGAAAAATTACAAATGCACAATTCCACTGCTGAGAATGTCCACTATGGCTGCAGGCAAGCAGAGAAGAGGACATACGTAGGAGATTACTCATTCCAACAGTTTCCAAACCTTATTTTTTAACTTACTAAGAAATAATTCAGGAATACTAAAATATGAATTATACAATGACCTCCCGTGGAGTCCTTGACTATATCGCTCTCCCTCCCAACCCCATCAGTCTGGGTAACTACTATGTTGAATTTAGCATTTAGCAATCCTATGCACTTCTTTTTGCTGTTACTATTATGATACTGAATTCTAGGCAATACATTGTTTAGCTTGAAATGTTTTAAAACATTACATACTATTTTCCTGTGATTTGCCCTTTTTCTTCACATTGAGATTAATCCATGATAGTACATTAGTCACACCACTGCTGCATGTAACACACTGCTGCTCTATAAAGTATATTTTATGAATATACCACAATTTGCCCACTTCTCTGTTGGAGAACACTTGGATTGTTTCCCCTTTTCCTCCCCTATTACAAACAGTACCATCAAGGACTTTCCTGTCCAATAACCCTTACATACGCATGTGAGTTTGTTTAGGGTATATTACCAGAAGTGGAGATGCTGGGTTGAAGACAATACACCACCTCATTTTTATTAGGTGCTGAAAAATTATTTTCCAAAGGGATCCTTTAAAGTTACATTCCCAAAAGCAATGTCCAAAAGTTTTTATTTCTTGGCGCTAGGTTTCTGCACAAACCAAATTACATCAACAAGCCATTGGAGGCTGTTGCAGTCACATAGGTTAGCGATGCAAATTTTAGTGTTAAGGTAGCGCCAGCATGATTTGGACAAATTGGACGTAGTAGGTGTGAACAAAGAGTCCAAGAGACTGCAGGGGTCCTGGCACAGCAGCTGGCAGGGTGGAGGTATTGTTCGGGAGGGGATTGCACACTGGCCAGTTGCTGAGGATTGCAGGGATGGGGGGCCAGGCCCTGGGAGGCTCACTGTCTTCAGTAGCTGAGGTGACAGGCCAGTCTCTGTTTAGACTAAGAGAGCTGAGATCTGCATGGTGGGTTGGGAGGGGACTGGCTTCTTATGAATTTGCTCCCTTCCTAGAGCCTGAGGGGTGAATTTAAAAAGACTGCTTTAGGATAGGGGTCTTATCAAATCACTGTCACCCCTGTGGAGAGACAGTGGGGCTCAAGAATGCAGAAGACTGGAAAGTGATTCCCAAGCCTAGAATAAAGAAAAGTTCATGTGACCATCTTTACCATGGCTGTAGCTCAATCTTAGACCCTAAACCTGAGGCTAGCACAAGAAGGAGGGTCCAAACACCTACAGGAGGACCTGGACCACACAAGTCCATGTAGAGAATACAGAAAGAAGAGACCCTAGGGACAAGATGAAGTTCACCATCTAACAGCCATGTCAGGGATTAAGAGTAGACAAGGTACTGACGAGGTTATCTATGTAAACTAACGTCTAAGCTATTTGGAGTAATATAATTGTAGCCAATACCTAAATAGGTTTACTATGTGGTAGGCAGTTTAAAGTGTATTTACATATATTTAATCCTAACAACTCTGAGTAGGTACTCTATCCGTTTACAAACAAGGAAATTGTGATAGACTAGCTGTAAGTGTTCAGTTTGCTCCCAAATCTTAACCAGTCCCCTATACTTCCTATGTGATACGGTCACCCTACAAAAATGCACTAATACAAGTCCTCATATACACTACTGAGACACCCATTATTCCAACGTTTTTTCAAAAATTAAAATGGACAGAAATGTGCGTGGAAGGGTGAAATCTAAATTAACTACAGGAATATATTAAAATAACAACCAACTACGTAATTAGCCCCTATTTATGAAGCTCAAAAAGATACACGACCAAACAGTATTGTTTAGGGATGAATTCAGAGTACCAAGGAAAGTCAGAATGATACAGCTACAACTCAGCTGGGTGGTTTCCTCTGCATGGGAGAAAAATTGAATCAAAGGCAGGTTTGCCTCGTTATTGGTAGTCTTAAAGCTAGGTGACAGGTACACAAGGGACAGGAAGTTCAATGCTGACTGATACTCCTGATACTGTGATCTTAAGCAAATGATTTAACATCCCTGAGCTTTCCCTTCCTTGCCTGCAAAGACAGATGTCTACTTTACAAGGCTGATTTTTTTTTAAGGATTCAACAAAGTGAAGCACATAAAAAGCCTAGCACAGACCGAAGCACTAAATACATGGTGGCTGCTAAGATGATACAGACTCTGACTGGAGAATAGCAATGGGAGCCTGTCTGGTTAGGAGTACCAAACAGAGCAATCTCAAAGAGGAAAAAAAGAAAACTAACAAAGGTGATTAAGGAAAATAAAGGCTGGGAAAAAATCTTTGCTGACAAGTGATGGGGACCAACCTGGAAATGCTCAGTAGGAAGATGCAGATGGTTAGGTACATTGTTGCTAAAAAGTATTACCACTGGAATAGTGAGGGCAGGAATGGAGAAACAAGCACTCTGAAGGGGCAGATGAAGTGTAAACTGGACAACCTTATGGAACACACATTTTAAATGCCCAAATCCTGCCACTGACATTCTACTTTTGGAAATATATTCAACACAACTTCATATGGGTGCAAATTAACAGGGAATCAGCACTGGTATACTACAGCATGACCAGAAATCTAATGCCACCTAAAACAAACTGGATAATTTATAGTACAGTCTAACAGCAGCATACTCTGTACATGCTGGTAGGGAACCACCTTTGCGATGTTGACAAGAAGGAACAAGAGATGCTTTTTCCCCCAAAATTTCTATTATGGTGAAATACACATAAAATTTACCATCTTAACCTTTTTAAGCATACAGCTTGAGAGTAATAAATACATCTATTATACCATTCAACTATCACTACCATCCATCCCCATGAATTCCTTTCATCTTGTAAAACACTCTACCATTTAAACAATAACTCCTCACTCCTCCTTCCCCAGCCCTTGACAACCACCAGAAGTATATTCTTTTAAAATATACCTGAACAACCTGTTTTCACAAATTTATCAAAAGGTAAATTGGATGCCTGTGTTAATGGTATCATAAAACTCTCAAATATAATATTTGGAAATCCTTAACATTAGTGTCAACGTGTAATAAACCTTAGTTTTTTGTACACAGCTGTAAAGGGGTCCAGCTAGACGTCAGCTGTGAGGCTCATTGACTAGTGGTGAACCTTCACCTCCCTAACCTTTCTGTATCATATTGTTTTCACTGAGACCAATCTATTTTTTATTTGCTTTAAAATATTTTATTGGAATCCTTTTGATAAAGTACTTAAGACAAAATAAAGGCTGTCTGATATTTAAGTGCCCCAAAATTTCTAGGCAGTTTCTCCTCCTCCAGTAAGCTGACAGCTGCTTACAAGGGTTACTGCAGGAAAGATGTATGGTTCCTAGGGTCTGTCCAACACCAGATAGGGGACATCCTTTGCCAGCAAAATCCTGAAATTTCATAAAAGCAACACATTAAAAACATGCAAATAGCTGGTATTAAAGCATGAATCTGTCATACATACAGAGAACAAACTAGTGGTTATCAGAGGGAAAGGGGGGTTGGGTAAAAAGGACCAACTGTATGGTAACAGTAAATAGACTTATGATCACTTTCCAATATATGTAAATATCAAATTGTTATGTTATATACCCAAAGCTAATGCAGTTATGTATCAATTTAAAGAGAAAAGTCTGAGTAGGCAGGGGAGTTGCCACACAGCATGGAAAGGAGCATGAGTGGATCAGGTGGTTTCAAAGATCCTCAGAGAAATGCTCAGAGACTCTAGTCCAACCAGGTCATCACTACCACTCAGAATGGAAGAAAAACCAGCAAAGAGACTTACCATAGTACCCGGGTAGAAGGCATGTGGCTCTCCACTTTTTGTCACAGCCTGCTGTTGAAGTGGCAGGAACTATTACCTAGGCATCCCAACAGCACTTCTCCAAAAGAATTCCAAACCTTAGGCCTTCAGTCACCAGGCTAGCCCTCAGTTTCTGTGAAGGGGCACTGCCCCTGGCTGGGCTTCCAAAGCTCTCATGCTACAAAGATGAAAACAGGACAACTCATGAAAAAAGACAGTTACAGCCCTTCCATTAGCCTTTCTCAGAAATCCAAGTATCCAGGTTCCCCAAATGGGTCAGAAATTAATTTTGACATCAGGACCAGCATCAGAGACTCTAGTCTGAGAAATCATCATTCCCAACTTAGAGAGACCTGGATCAACGGAAGCCACCACTGGTAGGGACCTAAAACATTCAAAAACAACGGTCCCAGTATAAGGATCTAACATAATTATGAGTTCAGGGCTGGGATGTTCAAGAGGAGAAATGGAAAACAAATTTATAACTGCAGAGGATAGCGCCAGCTCCACCAGAGGAACCCAGCACGAAGGGAAGTTTGTATTCGAAAAAGGGGTGGAGGAAGCAGGTTTAAGCGGGCTTAGACAAAAATCTGAAGTTAAAAACATGATCTGGGACAGCCGCTGAGAGCGCCCGCACCCCTAATACTCACCTTTATTCAAGGGTAACACACTGGTGGACGTCTTAAACCCCTAATGGAAAAACGACGCACGAATAAGTGATCACTAAGGGTTCCTGGACATCAACTTCTCCCCAAGACCAACTACTAGGAATCCCGGCCCGGGGGATAGGGGTGTTCAGCGCGCTGCGGTGATGGCGTCAGCGAGACACTCAGAATCACCTGGGTTCATCATCACCTCCGTCCTCCCCCAGTGCGACCGCCATCTCGCACACTGCACTCACCCCCGTGGAGCTGCAGATCCGGCTTCCAAAATCAGGGCCCTGGGAAAAAAAAACAGTGAGTCAGCAGAGGCTAGGCTGACTCCAGAGGAGTCCCCCCTGCCCCAGGCTGGGTCAGTTCCAAGCACTGGCGTCACAAAGACATCAGAAACTCTAGTCTGTAATGGCAGTTCATCCTGCTCAGCCCGAGAGTGCGGTCCCTCAATCAGCAGGGCCCTGAGGTACCTGCACGCGGGCAGCTGTGCAAAGATGGCGCAGGGTGCCGCCTTCCCTTAATTCGGGGAAAGGTCCGCAGCACCCTCGGCAAACACCATACAGCTCCCATAGCAGCTCCCCACGACTTCACCGCACGAAGAGAACCAAAAACGCTCGGCCGGGGCTATTTATGGCGGCGTGAGGTCGGGGGCCTGACGGGCATGGCTGTCTTCTTAGATGCCTGTCTTGACCCGAAGCATTTTTCCCATCGCTCGTCCAAACAAGACTGAAACAAAGTGAAAGAGAGGCTACGGGTGAATGTTGCACACTCTTCTGGGCAAATATTCGGAGATGTTTTGCGAGTTTTGAAAAACAAAAAACAGGTGACTTGACTGGCCAGGCCGCACAAAGTCCCCAGCGCTGTCAGGTGCGCGCGCAACTGAGCGCTCTTCTTGGCGGTCTCTCAGCGAGTCCAGTCCTCTGTTGAGTAATGACCCCCGGACTTCTCTCTTGTCTTCACTTGTCCCAGGTTGGGTCCAGGTCACTCCGAGGGTCTGTCACCCCGCTCCGTCTAGCCAGCGAAATCTGAAATCGCCTCCTCATTCCAACCTGTAGACCTGTCAGGCACATTAACTTTCATGCCTCTTTTTTTTTTTTTGTATTAACTTTATTAAGGTATAGTGAACAAGTATTTAAAATACACAATTTGGTACATTAAAAAAAATTGTAAGCTTTTAACGTTTACAGTTCAGTAGTGTTAACATTTTCATATTGTTGTGCAACCGATCTCCAGAACTTTTTCATCTTGCAAAACTGAAATTTGTGCCTATAAACAGCTATTCCCCATTTCCCCATGTCCTTTTCATGAGTAGTGCAGTAGTGCATGGCCTGGGACTGGGCCAGAAATGGTGGAAGTGCTCAGTACACTGTGAATAGCACCGTAAAGTTTCAGGTTGGTTGGAAGCAAAACATGTTGGGGTGGAGGGCAACAGGCCCTATTCTCCCTCGGCTAGTTTTCACTCTCTCAGCAATCTAGTCACTTGCTCTTAATCCATCAACTCATACATTACCCCAGATCCTTCTTTTCTGACCCCTTCTGTAACTCTTCATTTATGCAGATAGAGTTTGGCGATGTATGTTGACATCTTTTTCTTCATCTTTTGTGAGACAGTCCCATCTACCAGGATGATTTGGGAGTTCCAAGTTACACGCAATCAGTCTTCTGAGTCACGTAATTTAGGCACAGAGAGCACAGAGCAAAATTGGATGAAGGCAATCATGGGTGCAGGAAATGTATCCTTTTATTTTTTTCTCCTGCAATTATTGTTCAGTCTGCCCTCCCTTCCTCCAAGGCTTCAGGCGTCCATCAAAGTCTTTTCCAAGAATCCTACAGTATTCACCTGTTTGTTTGACACATTTCTCAGCTTCCAGGGGTTGAGCCCTTCCTATCATTGATCTTGAAAAGTGATTTTAAGTTTCAAGAAGTGTATAGGCGATGACTTCTCATGTTCTGATGCTGCTTTCTAACGAACTACTTCCCTAATGAGAATTCATGAAACTAATTGGGCCAGCCTCAGGAATTCTTTTTTGGCTCATTTTGCTGTTGCTGGCCACTTCTCTAACCTTTATCATTGCTGCTGCTGCTGCTGCTGCTGCTGCTGCTGCTGCTGCTGCTGCTGCTGCTGCTGCTAGGGAATCAAAACTTTAAGGCCTTTGAAGCCTTCTGGCTCTGGTTCACAGCAGAAAGCCCCTTGCCACCAGCTGCTGCTCCTGGAAGCACTGACATCTTCCTGTCCCTACTCTCCAGTGACCCCATCCCTCTAAAAACAATCAGGAGTAGCCCCTGGTGCAGTGGTTTTTCCTAAACCTTGGCCGCACATTCAGAACAACCAGGCACTTTTAATTCTATATGATGCCTTTGCCCAGTCCCAGAGACTCTGACTCCTGGGGGACCTAGCCCCGTCAAATGATTTCGGTATACACCACGACTCCAGTGGTTTGAAGTTAAAAGATTAATTCCCTCTACTGCCTGGCAGATTAAATTTTTAAAAAGTTAAGAAAGCTACCTCCCCCATTTCTGCTGCTGCAGCAATTAAACTGCATATACCATATGCTATGATCAGAGGGTATATTATAGTTCACCTATCTTGTGAGTAAAACCAGCCTTTGGGAACTGGTCCTGGAACCAATATGGTACTTTTTCCTTTGCAAGGTTTCCCACACTTTGTCATTCTTAAAATGTTTTAATTTCCCAGAGGGGAAGCATTTATTGAGAAATAACACATGGAACTTTGATTTGGAGTAGATATTCTCAAGTTAAGTTTTTGGAAGAAAGGAGGTTGGGATTCTATCAGGCTAGAGAAACTCTTCAGGACATTTAACTGCTCAGGTGAGAAGAACCCCAAAGGGAAGGGCTTGTGTGAAAGGAAAGCCCATCTCCTCATCTTCCCAGCTCTATGCTGCACAACTTTTATTTCCTCTTTTCATAATTAAATGTGCTATTAAAGTTGCTATTATTTTGAGATTGTCCATTAAAAGGAAAAAGAGGATACTGATCGTTAAAACTCAGGTAAAATCACCACTTAGATAGGAACCACCCAGGGCCAACCCCCATGATCAGGTAGTGTGAAAAAAACTCTGGCCTCAAAACCATCTCTTGTTGCTAATTTTGCCCTGGATATAGCTTAAGTGACCACCTCCATGTGCTAACCTATGAAAAATGCTTTAGAATACTTAGGGTAGAGAGTGGTGTGATGAGAATTACTGAGGATTTTGGGAGTGACTCAAAGAACCAGGTACAGTGCTTAGCCCATCCCTCTTTATTACCATGTCCCCAAACTCAGTATCTCACTTCTCCAGACTCCTGGGTGGGTAACTGCAGCTCGTCATCATGGCTGAAGATGTTGCTTGCTTATAGCCCACTTCTAAGTGAAGCCATTCAAATGCTGTATTTTACAAGGAGGTGACCTAAACTAAAATGCTAAATAAACTTGGTCACCCAGGTGGGATTTATAAAACCGAGTGTGATTCTGCATCTTATTTACCATTTTGCCCACCCCTAAATTTGCTTAGAACTTATAGAAAAGACTGGAAGACTCACAGGTCAAATGAAAAAGGAATGGCTCTGCACACATTAGGTGCAAGAGAATAAGGAACACGAACCCCTCTTAATACCACCTTTAAACCCACACCAGCCTCTCCTCCCCACAACCCTATTGCAGCCCCATCCCCACTTTGCCCTAAAACAAAACCCACAAATCAAAATGGGCACATGGAATTTGTTTACTGTCACAGATGTAATTTAGCACCTCCAATAAAGTCCCTGCACAAATAGCCATGGTGATGGCTCCTAATGTGTAAAACTCCCTTCAAAAGCACTGCCCTTTCATGGCCTATGGAATTCAAACATTCCGAGAAGAGTCCATTACCCCTCTCCAAATAAAAGAAGACACATATATTTCGTTTTATTTTTATTCCTTAAGTATACAAATTAAAAATTCCATGAGCTTTGGTGTGTTTACAAAGCAAAAAATAAGACAGAGGGTGGCAGTGTTGATTCAAGAGAGAAAAAAAAAAGGAAAGCCACCCTTACAGTACCCACTTATGTGAAAGGCAGAGATGTGAACACATTGGTTATAACACAAAGAATAACAAAAACAAGAAAATTATATGAAGTTACAACCTAACCTTACAATGAACTGACATAGTAGAGGACTAAAACACAGGGCAACATCAAAATCCTTGGGGTCTGCTCTGTCTCAAACAAAACAAAGGCAAAAATAAGGCCCCTAATCTACCTCCTCAATGGTGGGGCCAGACCCAGAGCCCCCTTTGGGGGCCTGAGCCCCAAAGCCACCGGCCCCGGGGCCACCCGCCCCCTGGTACAGTCCACTGATGATGGGGTTACACACCTGCTCCAGCTCTTTCCTCTTGTGCTCAAACTCGTCCTTCTCGGCCAGCGTGTTGGCGTCCAACCACGAAATCACCTCCTGGCACTTGTCCAGCACTTTCTTCTTGTCGGCCTCGCTGATCTTGCCCTTGAGCCCCTCATCCTCCACGGCGCTCTTCATGTTGAAGGCGTAAGACTCCAGGGCGTTCTTGGCGGACACCCTCTCGCGCTGGACCTCGTCCTCGGCTTTGTACTTCTCCGCCTCCTGCACCATGCGCTCGATCTCCTCCTTGCTCAGCCGGCCCTTGTCGTTGGTGATGGTGATCTTGTTGGCCTTGCCCGTGCTCTTGTCCGTGGCCGTGACGTTCAGGATGCCATTGGCGTCGATGTCGAAGGTCACCTCGATCTGGGGCACTCCCCTGGGGGCCGGTGGGATGCCGCTCAGCTCGAAGCGCCCCAGCAGGTTGTTGTCCCGCGTCATGGCCCTCTCGCCCTCGTACACCTGGATCAGCACGCCCGGCTGGTTGTCCGAGTAGGTGGTGAAGATCTGCGTCTGCTTGGTGGGGATGGTGGAGTTGCGCTTGATCAGAGCGGTCATCACGCCCCCGGCCGTCTCCAGCCCCAGCGACAGGGGAGCCACGTCCAGCAGCAGCAGGTCCTGCACGTTCTCAGACTTGTCCCCCATCAGGATGGCTGCCTGCACCGCCGCCCCGTAGGCCACTGCCTCGTCGGGGTTGATGCTCTTGTTCAGGTCGCGCCCGTTGAAGAAGTCCTGCAGCAGCTTCTGCACCTTGGGGATGCGGGTGGAGCCGCCCACCAGGACCAGGTCGTGGATCTGGGCCTTGTCCAGCTTGGCGTCGCGCAGAGCCTTCTCCACGGGCTCCAGGGTGCTCCGGAACAGGTCCGAGCACAGCTCCTCGAACCGCGCCCTGGTGATGGACGTGTAGAAGTCGATGCCCTCGAACAGGGAGTCGATCTCCAGGCTGGCCTGGGTGCTGGACGACAGGGTCCTCTTGGCCCTCTCGCAGGCCGTGCGCAGCCGCCTCACGGCCCGCTTGTTCTGGCTGATGTCCTTCTTGTGCTTCCTCTTGAACTCCTCCACGAAGTGGTTCACCAGCCTGTTGTCAAAGTCCTCCCCACCCAGGTGCGTGTCCCCGGCCGTGGCCTTCACCTCGAAGATGCCGTCGTCGATCGTCAGGATGGATACGTCGAACGTGCCCCCACCCAGGTCGAAGATGAGCACGTTGCGCTCCCCCTTGCCGGTCCTGTCCAGGCCGTAGGCGATGGCGGCGGCGGTCGGCTCGTTGATGATCCGCAGCACGTTCAGCCCCGCGATCACCCCCGCATCCTTGGTGGCCTGGCGCTGCGAGTCGTTGAAGTAGGCCGGTACGGTGATCACCGCGTTGGTCACCGGGTGGCCCAGGTAAGCCTCGGCGATCTCCTTCATTTTGGTCAGCACCATCGACGAGATCTCCTCGGGGTAGAACGCCTTGGTCTCCCCCTTGTAGCTCACCTGCACCTTCGGCTTATCTCCGTCGTTGATCACGCGGAAGGGCCAGTGCTTCATGTCCGACTGCACCACCGGGTCGCCGAACTTGCGGCCGATCAGCCGCTTCGCGTCGAACACCGTGTTCTGCGGGTTCAGCGCCACCTGGTTCTTGGCCGCATCGCCGATGAGCCGCTCGGTGTCCGTGAAGGCCACGTAGCTGGGGGTTGTGCGGTTGCCCTGGTCGTTGGCGATGATCTCCACCTTGCCGTGCTGGAACACCCCCACGCAAGAGTAGGTGGTGCCCAGGTCGATGCCGATGGCCGTGTTTTTCGCCATGCCTGTGCCCTGCCTTTTCTCCGCCCCGCAATGAGCTTCAGACCTGAAAACGGCTGACGGGATCGGCGACGAGGAGCTAAGTCGTTCGTAGAGCCGGAAACTGAACGCTCAGGTGCTGCTTGGGGTGGTCCTCGGAAGCAGTGGGTCTGCCGAAGTTGCGCTCACCGACTACGCCACAAGTCTCCCTAGATTGTGGCTGGCTTGCGGTTTCTCTGAGGTTGGGCGGCTCTGTGTTTATAATTCTTCATGGAGCCCCTCCTTTTTCCTCCTCAGCCAATCACCGAGCTCGGCGGAGCTGCCAGGTCGGGAATTTTCCAGGGGTTTCGCCTCACGTCCTGCCCCCTGGCTTTCTGGGACCAATCAGCGTCCTGTATCTCGCCCCTCCCAGAACTCTCCAGACTCTTCTCGGATTCACGGGAGGAAACCAGAGTCCTAAGGGGAGGGAGGAGAGGCGCTGGAAAGAGTCATTTTTGACTCCGCCCACCCAGTCTCCGTTTTCAGGCGAGTGGTCAGCCAAGTAGTTTGAAGTTGACTAGAAAGATCAGCACTAGGCTTGTAATTGTAGGGCGATGAGAGGCTCCTGGGGCTCAAACTAGTTTGGTGGTTTAAAGTAGGATTAAGGGCTACAGGACTCCGGGGTCACCCAAAATACAGAAAGTTCCCGAGTTTCTCTAAGAGGGTAGGGTATCTGTGGGCCAAATTGGAGCCTGACGCTGATAGAAGGAGCCGCGGTTTGGGCCGGTGCGCGGAGGGGCAGGACTGCCTGTCTGGGCTGCGGGAGGATTGATTGCCTTGGTCTTGGCCGTCTGTGGCGTTTTTCCTATTCTATTTTTAAAATGAGAAGGACAAGGGAAGAGATAATGCAATATAGTTTTTGACGTCATCTTTAGCCCTTTATAGATGGAATATCTAAGGATGGTGGAGTTTGAATTTTCAAAAGAGAAGCAATCAGGTAAACGATTCTTAAACTGGAGAATATTCACAACGCCTTAGAAGGTTAAGGAGTGTGGGGAGGGAAGGCCAGGCTGGATCCGCTGGGCACTGTCCCTGTCCAGAGCCACTTCCCTTTGCCTTGGGCTGGACTGGGGCTAGAGGGCAAAAACAAAAAAACTTTTTCTATAGAAATTCAACTGTCTTTAGGCCTTTTGGGCTTCTCCCATTCCTCGTCCTTCCCAGCCTGGGATCCGGGTCGCTCCCCTCCCTCTTTTCTCTCTTAATTCCCGGTTCAGCCTCTGATGATGGGTAGTGCCAGGGTTAACTTCAGGGTCCCGAATTTGGTCTTCTGCCCTGTCACTTGCAGCTGTCCTAGGTTGTCCACCACTTTTAAATAAATGTGGTGTGGTGGTGAGCCTGCGGGGGGTGGGGCAAGAACGTTCAGTCCTCTTTAACAGCGTCATATGTTAGAGTCCCTTGGCAGGTGGTCCATTTTAAGCGGATTGGTCAGGACGATGCTGTAAGGTGGGAGAGACTGGCCAGACCCAGGTTCCAGCTCTTCTAAAAACTTCAGGTTCTTTTTGGGGACAGGGGTATAATTAAGGTTATTTATTTAGTTAGTTGAGGTACTAGGAATAGAACCCAGGATCTCATGCATTCTAGCCATGCACTCTACCACTGAGCTATATACCCTACCCCCAAAAAAATTTCAGGTTATTTGCTGAGCGCTTAATTCATCCAATTAGTTTTTTATCCTAGATTTCAACTTTCTGTGCATATCCTCCTTGTTTTAAATACAGTCAAATTTGGTAAAATTTTTTTGGCCTTTGTTTCTTCACCCTTTGTGGGCAATGCAAGACCCCTTGTTAGATGCCTGAAAAGAAAATGTGAGGGCTAGTAAAGCTAGAGTATGGGGCTCACAACCCTGCAAAATAGACTCATTTCCATACCCACATCTCTTGAGCACAGAGCACAAGTAGGAGGAGGCAGTTTTTGATGAAGAGGAGAAATCTTGCTTCTGAACACTCTTGCTCAGTTGGCTTTACACACACACACGTAGACACTTCTTCCTGGAATCCAAGAGTATTCAGTTGTTTATTATATAATTTGATCAGGCTAATCTAAACTGATGTTGTAAAAAGATTGCTTTTACAAACCTCTGTGTGTGTGTGTGTGTGTGTGTGTGTGTGTGTGCACGTAAGCGGTAACTTTTTTTACATTCAGATGTGACTCCCTAATGACTCACCTCCTTAATCTAGTCGAACTGGTCAAACTTCAGGAACTTTCCATTTCTTTATGCAGTCCCTGGCTGGGGATTCCTCAAACTTCCATCTTAGCTGCCCAGTGTATGAACACTTCTAGAGACCCCTGACCTCACTCCCACCCCCCAAGCTTCCTCACCATCAGCTGGCTACCAGCAGCAGTTCTGGATTCACTCATTTCTTGTCTCCAAATTTGCAGTTGTATGTATGCCTCTGTCTTGAAGCAAAGGGCATCACTATCTCCACTGGCAGGTAAACATGGTGATAGCACATTAAATTTTGCTGCTGCTGGGGTACCAGAACAAGAGCAGTTCAAAAATGCTGTTTTCCATGAATGAGGCAGTCACATACATATTGTATTTGATCTACCTTTTATGTTGTCTCTCTTTGTGGACTAGCTTGGAAACCAAAAACATCTGTACTCCTTTTCCATATCCTACAAGGAGAAAGTCTCTTGAATTTCGTCTTTCCTTTTGCACTGGATGTTTCCCAAGGCAGAAACTCAGTTAAAGGTTTAATTGGTGTCCAAGGTGATTATAAGAATCCCAAGAGATTTTCCAGCATTTTAATTTGACTAATTTTGGAATTAGATTTTTATGGAGTTTGATGTTTGGAAAGATCAAAGCTCAGGTTCCCCAAGTCAGATGGGATGTCAGGTAAAATTTAAGATGGGGTTGTGAAGAGAGAGTGTGGAGAATGCTGACTGCCAGCAGCAGGAAGTGTAGGGGAGGGGAGCCTTCCTCACCCTGTAACTGCAGGATCTTTTTCCTTCTCTCTCCTTTTTCCTACAGTTTTTCAAACAGTATCCTTTTCCCCTCAATTCTATTCATTTTTTAAAAAATGGTATAATTCTAGGTTTATCCGAAGAAAGCAAAAGAGCCAGGCTTTTTTTTTTTTTTTAACTGCCAAATGGCAAAGGCTTCAATGACTTGGGAACCCTGCAGATTTCCAGCAACATCGGAAAAAAACAGGGAAAGAGAAGACCTGGATTTGCATCAGGACTCTACTTCTGTCTCACATTCAGGAACACTTTCTTGTTGAGGCTGTTTTTCTTTAACAATGAAGTACTTGCAAGTCTCTATATCTCTAAGTTAGAATAAACAGTATATATGTCACAGAAATGTGGCATCAAAGATTACAATGATAATACTTATGGTGAGGCCTTAGTACTGTGAAGGAAAAACCGGGCTGGTCTAACAAGATAACTCACAAATCTAAGTATTGGAATACTGATCTGAGTTCTGCTAGACTAACTTGTAAATCTAGGTTAATTAGTGTTGGTTTGCTGTTCATGTTTTTTTTGCTAGCCAGCTGGATTTTCAAAGACATATATCTGGCTTTGGAATGTTGGTTTGCTGCCTCCCTGCCTCCACTTTTGTGATAATTATGCTGCTAAGGCTGTTCCATGCCTATTGGCCAAATACCCCAAGCTTGTACTTTACCCTGTAAAACCTCATGCGCACATCTTGGAGGTGCTCAGAGCTTTGGAGAAGCCCCTCTGAGCCCGCCGGCATAATACATCTGAGTACTCCAACCCTCCAGAGTGGTGCTTGTTTCTTGGCTGGCCTGTCGTTTCCATAACAGTACAGTTCCTCTATAGTGCTCAAAAGTTTTCTTTTAGTTCCCTTCTTTTGTTGGGGGTCCCACACTCTCATCTCTTACCTCAAACATTCTCACTGAGGTGCTTACAAGGTTGAGGACTACTACCAGGACTATGGCATTACTTTCAGTTTATCAAATAAACTATCTTAAAAACTTTCAGGCAGAGGCCATTCAGCCAAATCTTTCCATTTTCATAGATGAGCACAAAGGATCAGTGGTTTAGTGACTTGGTCTAGTCACCCGGACAGGTAATTACAGAGCTGGTAATTGACCCACATGTCCTCATGCTCCTTGTTTTGGACTCCTGCCAATACTGACACAGATGCTATCAATTCACTCTCTAAAACGAGGAAAACAAATGGCCACAGAAGAGGGGAGTGAAGAGTGAATGTCAGGGCTCTGCGCCCATTAGGGGCACCCCGGTGGTTTGTGACCCGCCAGGGCCTCCCCTCCTGACTCCTGCTTCTCACTACTATCGCCCCCACCTTTTCCACCCTTACAGCTTCTCCCAGCTCCGCCTCCCCTTCCCTTCATAGCAGACTGGTTAGTCAGAAAGAGGGGAAGGGAGGGGGAACTCTGTTACTATGGCTAGGCTGGCACACAGTTCAGAGAATCTTCTGGAAACTAAATGTAGAGCCGTGACTAAGCTTGATGTTCTAGGGTAGCGTTGGGGGGTGGGGAGACTTGGGTGGACAGTTTGTTTGTTGAGGAGTGTTCCTACGAGCCAGTCCCCGCCTTCGAGCCCAGAGAACGCCGGAAAGTTCCAGGAACAGCCCGAAGCCGGCAAGGAGCCAGAGCCCGCAAGACCCAGATAGAGCGAGCGGGGAGGGGCGGGGCGGGGCCGGGCCGCCGCTGGGGCCTGCCGGCGGGGCTGGCCGTGGAGCTGCCTGGCTGCGGAGCTACCTGGCTGGTGCCGGCGTTTTGCGGTGGTTTTTTCAAAATCGGATTAAAGGAGTGAATAAAGGGGGAGTCCTGTGGTGTTTCACTCAACCTCGCTAACTTATTAGACTAAAACATTAGAAAATTTTGTAACTCATACAAGTAAGCCAGATGAATTGAGTGGCCAGACGCGAGAAGAGAAAGTCCCCATCGTCCCTGAGGCGAAAGCGCCTTGGCCCTGTGCTGGGACGGGCCACAGACGGGAGGCTGCTGGTTTCTCTCTGCCGCCACCTCACCTCCCTACTCTAGTACTGGTTCCCGTGGGGACGTTTAGAGGGTTAAAAAGGTCGAGGGCCCTCGCGGGTTATTCTGGTCTCGTGGGATTCCCCCGTCTTCCCAACCTGTGTGCCCTGTTGTGCCCTCCCCGATTCTGCACTGGGCGCGATCGGGGCCGGCGGGGTGGAGCGGGTTTACCTCGGCATCGTGAATTCATCGTTAATTCGCTCCGCTACCAGACCCCTTAACATCGTTTTAATGAGCTGCAGCTAGGGGAAGGCGAAGGAACTGGTGAGGTTGCTCTGTCCCACTGAACTAAAGTGGATACTTTACGAGTAACCCTAGGGGACGGGTTTAAGGTGATTGGTTTAAGAATTTTGACAGTTACGATTTCTTGTCCTTACGGTGAGGATTGCCCCTCAGAAATCGCCAATATTGGGTTTTTACCTGAAATAACCTCTTTTAACCTAAAGCCTGTTTCTGCCCACTTATCTCACATTTTTAAGTTATTTGTTGTTTTGGTATTTTTAAAATTGCTGATAGCAGAACCCTATTAAACACCAGGAATAACAGTATGTGTGTTACTTATTTAATAAAGCGATACCCTGGGCTTTAAAGACATAAAATCAGTCACTTTACTAGAGCCACCTGCCTTCTGAGGGCTGGCATAGGGAAATAAGTGAGATTGGAATTAGGGAAGGTATTAGATTTTAAAAATTCTTTCATCTACAATTGTTTTTCCTCCATGCACCTCCGCTCCTTCAAAGTTCCTGCTGCTATGCAAAACACCACTTCCTCCAGAGATGGCACTACATTCTCCTTGCTCAACTTCATCTCCTGCAGCTTAGATTAAAGCTGATCATTTTCAAAGTACTCTGTACAAGGGTATGCAAGCAATACGATCTTCACTTTTTTAAAAAAAAATTCACTTCTTAATAAAACACCTACTCAGTAATCTTAATTGACCTAGCCATAGGAACTCATTTTCTTCAAGGTAATTTCTGGAGATTTCCCTAACCTCTTTTTCCCCCCTAACCTCTCTTAGCAAAGGTGTTTGTCCTTTTCAGTCTCCACCCTCTTCTACCTACCCTCCCCATCCCCTGCCATCCCCCTCCTTTGCAACCCCCCCCCAATAATGGAGTAGGTGCTGGCTTGAAGAGTTACTGTATTATATGTAGATGACAGTCAAATGCTCCTGCAACTCTAAGGGGTAGAGGAAGTCCTGCAGCAAGTGCACATCCCCATGAAGTTTGATTCACCTGTGGCTAGAGCCCACAGTGTAACAGCTGAACTACTTTGAGGGTTAAATGTGTCGTTATAAGCTGGCCTGGAAGCCTAGCATTTCTTGGATTTCCATTTCTAAACTTCCAGGACAAGGTCAACCTGTATGTGCCATTCCCATAATACTGGATTTTCTCCAAAGGCAAGTGTTTAGTGAAAGGTTTGGTGGGCCTTGAGGTACACAAATTCACAAAGTGCTTTTATAGAATGTTGATACAATTTTTTTTTACTGTTTTTGAAGTAAATTCATATAACATAAACCATTTTAAAGTGTACAATTTAGTGCTTCCTAGTTCATACACATGTTGTGAAAACCATCACCTCTATCTCGTTCAAAAACATCTTTGTAACCCCTCAACACAACTGATTTTTATAGGGGCTCACACCCCAAGCCTTGAGAATTGTGCCAAAAAAGAAGCTGCGGAGTGGATTATTTCTAGCATGCTAGCAGCTAGGGCATCTCAAAGGGAAGGAAGTCTTTGGCAAGTCTTCCTGCTACAGGGCTGCAGGTTTTTTCTCTCTCTTCTAATTTAACAAATACTAATCCTCTGCCATCATCCCTTGACATATTTGTCAAGGATTATACAGAGTAAAAGCATGAAGTACTGATTGTAAAACCTAGGGTAGAAACAACTCAGAACCAGACACGTACAAACAAAAGCCGTGTGCACTTGGGGCAGCATGACAAAAACTGATACAACCTGAGCTGGAATCCAGATCCAACATCTTTGCTGAACTGGTTGTTTTTTCTAACCTTGAAATAAATAATTTTAGTTAAGCAAGTATCTTTTAAGTCTCCTAGATGTCCATCTGTGCAAGTCAAACACTAATTAAACTCAGTGTGGTGGATGGGATGAGGATTAATAAACACCTACAAGGCCCCAGTACAGTGCCTGGTAGGCAAGAGCAATTAAATACTGGAGTTCTCCTGTTGGGGCATAAAACACTCAATGACACCTCCCTAAGGAACTCATTGGGATCCTTAAAATGTAGGTAGGTAACCACTGCTGGAAATTCTCAGCATTCTTTCAGAAGTAAGAACTACAGGCTGAGGCATCAGGCCAAACCCCTTCGTTTTAAAAACTGAAAACTAGGGACCACGGTGACTAACCTACTTGTGTGTAACCAGGCAAGCCAGGGCTCGAATTCACACCTCCTCACTGTCAACTCAGGACTCACCTCTTCCATGCAGAATTCAGATTAAGTAACAAGGCTTTAACACATCACAGGTACTCACAGGAAGAGGCAGCCATGACCATCTAACTGCCTCTCCTTTCTTTCTGCTTCTCCAGGAACACCGCCACTACCAAGCTCATTTTTAGGCCATTTTTATCTAAGGTCACTCCCCTCAGCAGCCTTGAGGCAACCATGCCAATTAACCCTTGATATTTGGGGCCCACCAACCCAAACCATTCAAAACAAACAGTTTTATGCCTCCCCAGGATACTATTTGCCTAAAAGTGGATCACAATGCAGTGCGTAATTTCCAGATCACTAACCTTATCTAACAGGCACATTGCCATCCCATTTTAGACCCTGTAAGAAAGACAACCTAGGCAGACCATTCTGACCTCAAATAAAACAAGCAGACATCACTCAAATTATTTGACTTTATTCACTTTGAAGTAAACAGTCACACACACACACAAAAAGCCTGTGTTGACATGAATATTACAAAAAGGAAAATGAACAAAAGATGGCAGTATACATTCACCTCTACATTTAGACTCTGAAAAAATAGCAAGTTCATAACTTCACCAAGAAACACAGTTCACTTCAAAACAACTTGCATACTTGAGAGCTGATGAAAGGCAGATATAAGGCAATGAGAAGTCTTGAACCCAACCGTCTCCATAACAAAACATGAGCTACCAGGGGAAGCACTCCTAATCCACCTCCTCAATGGTGGGGCCAGACCCAGAGCCCCCTTTGGGGGCCTGAGCCCCAAAGCCACCGGCCCCGGGGCCACCCGCCCCCTGGTACAGTCCACTGATGATGGGGTTACACACCTGCTCCAGCTCTTTCCTCTTGTGCTCAAACTCGTCCTTCTCGGCCAGCGTGTTGGCGTCCAACCACGAAATCACCTCCTGGCACTTGTCCAGCACTTTCTTCTTGTCGGCCTCGCTGATCTTGCCCTTGAGCCCCTCATCCTCCACGGCGCTCTTCATGTTGAAGGCGTAAGACTCCAGGGCGTTCTTGGCGGACACCCTCTCGCGCTGGACCTCGTCCTCGGCTTTGTACTTCTCCGCCTCCTGCACCATGCGCTCGATCTCCTCCTTGCTCAGCCGGCCCTTGTCGTTGGTGATGGTGATCTTGTTGGCCTTGCCCGTGCTCTTGTCCGTGGCCGTGACGTTCAGGATGCCATTGGCGTCGATGTCGAAGGTCACCTCGATCTGGGGCACTCCCCTGGGGGCCGGTGGGATGCCGCTCAGCTCGAAGCGCCCCAGCAGGTTGTTGTCCCGCGTCATGGCCCTCTCGCCCTCGTACACCTGGATCAGCACGCCCGGCTGGTTGTCCGAGTAGGTGGTGAAGATCTGCGTCTGCTTGGTGGGGATGGTGGAGTTGCGCTTGATCAGAGCGGTCATCACGCCCCCGGCCGTCTCCAGCCCCAGCGACAGGGGAGCCACGTCCAGCAGCAGCAGGTCCTGCACGTTCTCAGACTTGTCCCCCATCAGGATGGCTGCCTGCACCGCCGCCCCGTAGGCCACTGCCTCGTCGGGGTTGATGCTCTTGTTCAGGTCGCGCCCGTTGAAGAAGTCCTGCAGCAGCTTCTGCACCTTGGGGATGCGGGTGGAGCCGCCCACCAGGACCAGGTCGTGGATCTGGGCCTTGTCCAGCTTGGCGTCGCGCAGAGCCTTCTCCACGGGCTCCAGGGTGCTCCGGAACAGGTCCGAGCACAGCTCCTCGAACCGCGCCCTGGTGATGGACGTGTAGAAGTCGATGCCCTCGAACAGGGAGTCGATCTCCAGGCTGGCCTGGGTGCTGGACGACAGGGTCCTCTTGGCCCTCTCGCAGGCCGTGCGCAGCCGCCTCACGGCCCGCTTGTTCTGGCTGATGTCCTTCTTGTGCTTCCTCTTGAACTCCTCCACGAAGTGGTTCACCAGCCTGTTGTCAAAGTCCTCCCCACCCAGGTGCGTGTCCCCGGCCGTGGCCTTCACCTCGAAGATGCCGTCGTCGATCGTCAGGATGGATACGTCGAACGTGCCCCCACCCAGGTCGAAGATGAGCACGTTGCGCTCCCCCTTGCCGGTCCTGTCCAGGCCGTAGGCGATGGCGGCGGCGGTCGGCTCGTTGATGATCCGCAGCACGTTCAGCCCCGCGATCACCCCCGCATCCTTGGTGGCCTGGCGCTGCGAGTCGTTGAAGTAGGCCGGTACGGTGATCACCGCGTTGGTCACCGGGTGGCCCAGGTAAGCCTCGGCGATCTCCTTCATTTTGGTCAGCACCATCGACGAGATCTCCTCGGGGTAGAACGCCTTGGTCTCCCCCTTGTAGCTCACCTGCACCTTCGGCTTATCTCCGTCGTTGATCACGCGGAAGGGCCAGTGCTTCATGTCCGACTGCACCACCGGGTCGCCGAACTTGCGGCCGATCAGCCGCTTCGCGTCGAACACCGTGTTCTGCGGGTTCAGCGCCACCTGGTTCTTGGCCGCATCGCCGATGAGCCGCTCGGTGTCCGTGAAGGCCACGTAGCTGGGGGTTGTGCGGTTGCCCTGGTCGTTGGCGATGATCTCCACCTTGCCGTGCTGGAACACCCCCACGCAAGAGTAGGTGGTGCCCAGGTCGATGCCGATGGCCGTGTTTTTCGCCATGCCTGTGCCCTGCCTTTTCTCCGCCCCGCAATGAGCTTCAGACCTGAAAACGGCTGACGGGATCGGTGACAAGGAGCTGGATCGTTTATGGAGCCTGAAACTGAACGCGCCGGTGTCGTCCGGGGTGGTCCTCGGAAGCAGTGGGTCTGCAGAAGCTGTCCTCACGGACTACACAACGCAACTCCCGTCTCAGGGGCTTGCAGTTGCTCTAGGGCTGAGCGGCTCTGTGTTTATAATTCTTCATGGAGCCCCTCCTTTTTCCTCCTCAGCCAATCACCGAGCTCGGCGGAGCTGCCAGGTCGGGAATTTTCCAGGGGTTTCGCCTCACGTCTTGCCCCCTGGCTTTCTGGGACCAATCAGCGTCCTGTATCTCGCCCCTCCCAGAACTCTCCAGACTCTTCTGGGGCTTGCTGGGCTGGGCACTGTCACAGGGAGGGGGAGGTGGAAGGGGTAGAGAGTTAGTGGGGTCAGCCGGCTGCGGGGGCGGGGCGGCGGCGGGTTTGGAGAGGAGGGTGGGGCGTGAGTGTTGACGCTTCCTGCCGCCGAGTCGCGTTACAATGGAGATACTGCCTCTGACGTCACGGACTAGTAGGGAATCTGGAGGATAGGACTGAAGCCGGCTCAGAGTTGTAGGGCGGGCGGGTGGGGGGTGGGGGGACACCGTCTGCGCAGTTTGAATATTGAGGGAGCCCCCAGCTACAGGGGCTCCGCAGTCCGAACCCTATCAAACTGGATCGAAGGCGGCGGGATACTAGGTGAGCCAAGAGGGCTCTGATTGAAATGAGCTGGGAAAAGGCAAGACTAGTTGGTCCTTGTTTGAGGCAGTGCTGGAAAGTTACCTAGTTTGTTTAAGTCTAAGGTATGGGGGCGTTGGCCAACTAGGGAAGGTGGGGGGGAGGTCTTTTGAGGTGGCTGGGATTGGTCAGAACTGCCGGAAAGAGGGAGGAGCCGGTCTGTTTTTGTCTCCAGATGACAGGAGTTTTATTTGTGAAAAGGTTAGAGAAAGAAACTGCCTTGAAGAGCAGCACCTCGCCTGAGAAAACCGTGAGGGCTTGATTGGGTTCCGAGCAGCCATCTTCAGAGTGGCCAGGATTTACTCCCACCAATCCCTAAAGAGAGTAAAAGGAGACTAGGAGGTTAGCTAAACCCACTTGTGGAGATTGATGTCTCCTGGGGCGATCAGAACTGCAAATAATCTGAGCTCAGCAGGAGACAGGTACAATCTCAGAATGAAATTTGTCACAAAGAAACAGGCAGTTGAGTGAGGTCCTGTGAGAAACTGAAAACAGCGGATGCCGTTGGTCTCCCACTCCCTTACAGCTGGCTAGGAGTACTTTTCCCTACCTTGTCCAAAAAGCACTGCCACAAAAAAAAAAAATTTGTACACAGTAACGATATTTGAACACAGAGTATGTGGCAGAGTTATTCACAATAGCTGTAAGGTGGAAGCAGCTCAAGTGCTACAGAGGGAATAAATGAATAAACAAAACGTGGCACATAACATACAATGAAAATTAATCAGCTTTGAAAGGGAAGGAAATTCTGACACATGGTGTAACATAGAGGAACTTGAAGTATTATGCTAAGTGAAATAAGCTGGTCACAAAAAGGAAGAATTAGTGTATAATTCTACTAACATGAGGTACCTAGAGTAGTCAAATGATGAGAGAAAGAATAGTGGTTGCCAAGAGCTGAGGGAAGAGGGGAAGGAGGAGTTGTTTAATGGGTCTAGAATTTCAGTTTTGCAAGATAAAAGATTCTGGAGATTGGTTGGACAACAATGTGAATGAACTTACTACTGAACTGTGTGCCAAAAAATGATTAAGATGGTAAATTTTATGTAATGTGTATTTCACCACAATTAAAAATAAATAAAATTAAAAAGTTCTCAGCCAAAAGTTTATCTTATTCTCTCTCCACAGGCCTAGGAAAACCATGGCTGCTGCTAAGGGTACGGCCATTGGCATCGACCTGGGCACCACCTACTCGTGCGTCGGGGTGTTCCAGCACGGCAAGGTGGAGATCATCGCCAACGACCAGGGGAACCGCACCACCCCCAGCTATGTGGCCTTCACGGACACCGAGCGGCTCATCGGCGATGCGGCCAAGAACCAGGTAGCCATGAATCCACAGAACACTGTCTTTGATGCCAAACGTCTGATTGGCAGGAAATTTAATGATCCTGTAGTGCAATCAGATATGAAACTTTGGCCTTTTCAAGTAATCAATGAAGGAGGCAAGCCCAAGGTAATGGTGTCCTACAAAGGGGAGAAAAAAGCTTTCTACCCTGAGGAAATCTCTTCTATGGTACTGACTAAGATGAAGGAGACTGCTGAGGCTTTTTTGGGCCACACTGTCACCAATGCTGTGATCACCGTGCCAGCCTATTTCAATGACTCTCAGCGCCAGGCCACCAAGGATGCAGGTGTGATTGCAGGTCTCAACGTGCTAAGAATTATCAACGAACCCACAGCTGCTGCCATTGCTTATGGCTTAGATAAAGCAGGTCAGGGAGAGCGACACGTCCTAATCTTTGATCTGGGTGGAGGCACATTTGATGTGTCCATACTGACCATAGATGACGGGATTTTTGAGGTGAAGGCCACGGCTGGGGACACGCACCTGGGTGGGGAGGACTTTGACAACAGGCTGGTGAGCCACTTTGTGGAGGAGTTCAAGAGGAAGCACAAGAAGGACATCAGCCAGAACAAGCGGGCCGTGAGGCGGCTGCGCACGGCCTGCGAGAGGGCCAAGAGGACCCTGTCGTCCAGCACCCAGGCCAACTTGGAAATTGATTCACTTTATGAAGGCATTGACTTCTACACGTCCATCACCAGAGCCCGGTTTGAAGAGTTGTGTGCAGACCTGTTTAGGGGCACCTTGGAGCCTGTGGAGAAGGCTCTTCGGGATGCCAAAACAGATAAGGCTAAAATCCATGACATTGTTTTAGTGGGGGGCTCCACCCGCATACCTAAGGTTCAGAAGCTGCTGCAAGACTACTTTAATGGTCGTGATCTCAACAAAAGCATCAACCCCGATGAGGCAGTGGCCTATGGGGCTGCAGTACAGGCAGCCATTTTGATGGGGGACAAGTCTGAAAAGGTACAGGACCTGCTGTTGTTGGATGTGGCTCCCCTGTCCCTAGGGTTGGAGACGGCCGGGGGCGTGATGACCGTCCTGATCAAGCGCAACTCCACCATCCCCACCAAGCAGACGCAGATCTTCACCACCTACTCAGACAACCAGCCTGGGGTGTTGATTCAGGTGTATGAGGGCGAGAGGGCCATGACTCGGGACAACAACCTGCTGGGGCGCTTTGACCTGACTGGAATCCCTCCTGCCCCCAGGGGAGTGCCCCAGATTGAGGTAACCTTCGACATTGATGCAAATGGTATTCTCAATGTAACAGCCATGGACAAGAGCACGGGCAAGGCCAACAAGATCACCATCACCAACGACAAGGGCCGGCTGAGCAAGGAAGAGATTGAGCGCATGGTTCTGGATGCTGAGAAATATAAAGCTGAAGATGAGGTCCAGAGAGAGAAAATTGCTGCCAAAAATGCATTAGAATCCTATGCTTTTAACATGAAGAGTGCTGTGAGTGATGAAGGCCTGAAGGGCAAGATTAGTGAGTCTGATAAAAAGAAAATACTGAATAAATGCAATGAGGTTCTTTCATGGCTGGAGGCCAATCAACTGGCTGAGAAAGATGAGTTTGATCATAAGAGAAAGGAATTGGAGCAGGTGTGCAACCCAGTCATCACAAAGCTCTACCAGGGAGGATGCACTGGGCCTTCATGTGGAACAGGGTATACACCTGGAAGGGCTGCCACAGGCCCCACCATTGAAGAAGTAGATTAATCTTATCTGGAGCTGGAGGGTTCTAGGGTGCCTCTAAGATGAATTTTGTTTCCCTCATCTTCAAACATGATTATGATTCTTGAATTGACCTGAACCTAAATTACCATCCTTTTTGGATCATGATGGAGGAGTCTCATACCACCTTTCACACTCCAATGTCCTGTTTCTGACTCTGAAATGAGACTGTTAGGAAAACTAGGCCCCTCTCTGAACCATTTGCAGAATTTGAATGTCTGTTATTTATTTCTGGCCTCCCCAACTTTCTTCTTCCTGTGTAGATGGTTATTTGTCCCTCAGTAAATTTGTTCCTAAAGCAAATTGCTTCTGGTATCTTTAGATTGTGTTTATCTTGAAAACTCGGGAAAAGGAGAGTTTGTAGAGAGAGCATGTGTGGTCTGCTTGTGAGCAAATTGTGAATGATTAAACGGGTAAGGGCAAAGTATTTGAATTTTCATGGGCTAATTGTTTGAAGCAGGAAAACAACTTTGGATCATAAGGCACCTTTAACCCCAGTTAGAGTAGTTCCTAATTAGTTACTGCTAATATTTAGTGATGGACTGATCTAGGTGCTTAGGGTTCCACCTGGGGTTGGAGGCACAAACTTCTGCTAGATGTGCTGATGTCACTTAGAGGTGGGGTCTAGGAGATCCAGCACGCACAGAGTCCATTATTACATCCTTTAAATGCTGGAAATGTTTCTACAGCAAACTCTTAACAAACGGGTAGTTTTATGCAAGATGAAAAATGGAGGATTTAGTGGAGGATTTTCAATGATCTTATTGAAAAACATTTCACCTGCTGTGTCATAATATCGCATACTTATAAAGCCTTGGGGACATGAGTATAGAAGTATGTGTTACTGCACTTGTGAACCTTTGAGGAGGCAATATTTGCATTTGAAATACTAGAATTGGTATTTCTATCCCCTGGCCAATCTGTTTAGTTTTACTCAGTCCTTTATAGGACAGCCCTAGGCAAAAGCGTAAAAGAAATATGGACTGAGGTTGGGTCCTCGGGAGGAATATAGTTATTGGGAACCTTTGATAAACTCAAGATTTGTACGCAGGCTCCTGATCTCGACGACTCAATATTTTTTTAACTTTTATTAAGTGTAACAAACATAGAAAAGTGTGCAAATCATTATGGTTTTTCACAAACTACCCAACAGTTTGCAATAGGAAATGTCTTTAGGGTGTGAGCAAATCACGCTGGTACTTCATTGTCATGGAGAGGAACAAAAACCTCTTGAGAGGCGGTGAGCGGGCCTCTCCGACACCCGGGCAGCAGCTGAGGCCGGCGCCTGCGCGATGGGAGCCCGCCGCTCCGGGAGGAAGTCGGAAGGCAGGAAGCCCCGCCCCTTTCCCGGCTTTAGCGTCCCTTCTGTTCTACACCACCGGCTCTCCGCGAGTCCGCCGCGCGCTCTCCTCCATCCCTCGGAGCTCTCCGCGGCGCGTCCCGCTGCGCTTGCGCGACCCCGCCCCGTCCCACGCGCGGGCTCGCGCTCGGGTTCCCGCCCGGCCTCCGGCCCGCGGCACCCAGCCCTCGCCTTCCCGGTCCCGCAGGCAGCCCGCGGCGCAAGCACCATGGTGGGTACCGTGACGTCACAAGGGGGCGCCCTCGGGGAGCGCTGGCCGTTGGGACGGTTCGGGGCTGTGTGGGGGAACCCTCTGGGGGCTTTGTTCCTCTGAGCTGGCTTTGGGCCCTAGGATTTTTCCCTGCATCCATAGCCTGCGCCTCCAGTTCTTTGAGGAGAGACCCGCGAGCAAATGGGACTTATTTTTCCCTTATGAAGGGGAAAATAAATAAAACCCGAGAGAGTAGGCAGGGAGAGCAGGAGGGGGAAAAGCTAGACTTTAAGGAGCATTTCCCTGACGGAGACTGGGCTTCGGGAGGGTGCGGGTGGAATACTTCCTACAGTTCACTGGGAGGCGTGGGCAGGACCCCAGGAGAGGTGGTTTGTTGAGAGAACAGCCCGAGGCGTGCAAGGCAGAGCTTCTCTCTGGGGCTTTATGTCAGGGACTCTAGGAAGTGCATAATCATCTGGGCTCCAGCCATTCATCCAAGTATTCTTCTCTATGAAGTTATGGGAACTGCCAGAGATTGGCGGGGATCCCAATACCAGTAGTTGGTAATGCTGGCAGGGGGACACGCCTCTTTCCATGTCCCTTCCCATATGATGATTTTCACCCCTCTCCCCCAATAGCTCTTCTATTCCTTTTTCAAGTCCCTTGTGGGCAAGGACGTGGTCGTGGAACTCAAGAATGACCTGAGGTAGGTACCTGTTCCAACAAGTCTGTAGGGGGTGGACGTACCTAGCGTCCTGGAACTTCTTTATGTTGACAAGTATTTGAGGGCTCGGCAAGGTGGGAGAGACACAAAAGAAATGACTTTTGCCTTAAGCTCTCAGATTAGCTAGGGAATTGTATCTTCTATTGGAAAACAATACAAAGAAATATGTAAGTAACATCAGTAACATTTTTTACAAAACAGTTTTGTTTTTCTGATTAAATTATATGCTCCTTTGACCCAACTTTTAGAAACGTAAGTATTGGTTCCACAGGTAAAGACGTTTGTACAAGGATGTTGATGGTTTTGTTTGTAATAGCCAAAAATTGGAAACAAATAGCCATCACTAGGGAATAGGTTAGATTGTGATATAGCTGTATAATACAGCTGTCACATGGAAATAAGATGTATTAATATGGAAAGCTTTTGCAAAATAGTGTATGTGGCATAGTCTCCTTTTTGTTGGAGAAAATATAAAAGATAAACAGAAGACCAATGTGGTCCATTCTGTGTGTGCTGCTTTTCCATCCCCTACCTCCTTGTATCATTAGCTTTTAATCATCTTTCAGGACTTGCATTAAATGCTGTATCCTTGGACCTCAAATTGTGATTTATGGAAATATGTTTACTGTTTAGAGCTTGTCCTTCCTAAAGGGCCAGGACCATGTTTAAGCTCACCATTGTACACTTAACATCTAGCACAGGCCTGGTATATAGTAGATGCTTAATAAATGTGCTGAAGGAAAGAAAACTAGCTCATATTTGAGAACCTCCTATAGACTAAGCACTACTCTGAATACTTTACATTTATTAACTCATTTAATTCTCACAACACCTCTACCTGACATACATGGTTGCTTTACACATGAGGATACTGAAGCTTGACTAGGTTAAACTTGGTTGAGTCTAGACAACTAGTAAAAGACAAAGCCAGAACTTAAATCCCATTCTGTCCCCCCCTTTTTCTTTGTTTTTAATTAAAAATAGGGCATATTCTAAGCAGTTGGAAAACTTGCTTTCACTTAACAGTATGTTGTGGATATTTTCCACGTTAATATAGTTCACCTTTAACATTATTAATGTCTGACTGGCATTTTTGTTAGCTGGCTAGAACTCATTTAACCAAGACCTTGCTGCTGGATATATAGGCTGTTTCCAAGTCTTTGCATTTTACAACTGATGCTGCCCTGAACATCCTGAACATCATCATGCATACATCTTTGTATACATCTTATTTCTTTAGAAAAAATCCTTTAAACAAATGTACATTCAAAATATTGATGCGTATTACCTGATTGTCCTTTAGAAAGTTTGAATCAATGTATTCTCTTCCCAACAGTTTCTTCTACATTTTTCTGTGAGAATTTTTTAGTAGGGGAAGGGGGAGGAGAGATTTTAGATCAGAGAGTTTGATTTGTGGCACTGGCAGTGCATCTTGTGTTGATGGCATATATATTGGATCCATATACAGTGATAAGTGTGGAAGCCACGACCATCCTTGGCAGTTCTGTGAGGTGACTTGTGTTTGATTTTCCTCTTTTCTCCTTCCTGGGCCCTCCACATGGCAAGAGTAACTGCTATGTTATAGCCCCAGACCCTAAAGCAAGGACTTGTAAGATATGAAGATACTCCATTGGGTTGGGAGAAGAACTCTTTCTCTCATGCTTGTTGTCAGACCACTTTTGTGCCAGGTATCTCATTCCTAAGGGACTGAATGAAATGACACCACCTTATGCAGTTCCTTATGCAGACGTTGGTTGGCCCTGTCAAAGGCATTTTTCAGCAGCCAGCAATTTGGTGAAACCACCACTGAGGCAGTTGGTCTCAGACACTGGATTTCAAACAATAAGAATTTTACAAAAATTAGGGCTCAAAAGAGAATTGATATCTTTAATTTTGGCAAGATAAGGACATTTTAAACTGCCATTTATTAAAATCATTTCATTAATTTTTTTTAATACAAAAAATAGGAAGGGCAATTAAAGAGCAGAGAGCAGTTATTCTTAGGGGAAAACTACTGACAACCTTTAGGACCTTACATACACACTATGCTAGCCTGTGTTTTCTCTTTTGTCATGGACTCATGAAACTAGCACATATCAGTGTTGAAAATCAGAGTTCTAAGGAACTTAGAATCTGGTGATGATATGCAGGGTGGTTAGGATGAGGGCAGCCAGGTTGGAGACTAGCCTAGTTTGCAGTATAAAATCATACTAGAAAGAGAAGTGCAAAAATGTTAAAAAGACATCAGCAAAATGAAGGGGATTCATGGGACATGGAGGTGGAGAAGTACAACTTACAGGATTTGGGGTTGTGAGACTTGGTGTTGAAGCCATTGACAGAAATGAAGGAATTAGGAGAGGGGTAGCATGGTTTGGAGCACTGGTGTTTGGCTAGCACTCCTTATTAATATTTCAGGAGGCTTGAGGAAGGGAGAGGGTATCTCTCATGCCTGCATCATCAAGAACATAGCTAGCTACTTTATCTACTTTACATATGGGGCTCTGGTTCCAAAGCAATAAATACTTGAAAATACCTGATGGTTCTGAGAGAAAGGCTTAGAGTCCCTGTTTATTTGTTCTAAACTTGAGCAAATTATACAAACTTCCTGAGCCCGTGGATGGTTAATAGCTACCTTATGAAGTGGCTGTAAAGATTACAAATACTATGCAGAATACAGGTCTAGCACATAACCGTTGTTTAATGGTAGCTACTAAGAGTGAGTTGGTTTAGGGAGAGGAGCTGTGAGGTCTAAACACACTGCTCTGGAAGCATTTTCTTTTCCACTCCAGAGCTCAGGCATGACCCCTTTGGGTTCTACCATTTCTCGTTTCCTCATATCCTTTACTTACCCCAACCATGTTCTTATCTCTGCTCTGAAGTCATCTCTACATTGACTTTGGTATAAACTAACTTGGTTTTTCCCTCTCTCTGCCCCTGACAGCATCTGTGGAACCCTCCATTCTGTGGATCAGGTGAGCTATAGCAAGGGCCCTGAATCTGGCCTTGGGGAAGGAGAGGAGAGGGCTTAAAGGCAGGGTACTTGCATCTTGTCTCTAGTACTAATGATGTTCATCTTCTTTTCTTAGTATCTCAACATCAAACTGACTGACATCAGTGTCACTGACCCTGAGAAATACCCTCACATGGTGAGTTGTGGGTGGTACAGAAGAGGAAACACCTCTAAAAGCAGGAGGCCCTTGGGTGGATAGAGGGTGTTTTTCAGGATGTTTTCACATTTGTCTACTCTGTCTAGTTATCAGTGAAGAACTGCTTCATCAGGGGCTCAGTGGTTCGCTATGTGCAGTTACCAGCAGATGAGGTGGACACACAGTTGCTACAGGATGCAGCAAGGAAGGAGGCCCTGCAGCAGAAACAGTGATGGTTCCTTCTCCCTCCCTCTTCTTCCATTGATGACCCTTAACCTCACGTCCCAGCTCAGGATACCTCCCTCGCCTTACTTGAGGTGTTGGTTTTGTTTTTGTTTTTCATAGTGAAGGCTTTTTTTTTTTAAAGGATAAGTGGATGAGAGGAATAATAGTGGGGAGCTGCTGTCCTCTGTTAAGAAGGGGAGGAAAAGTAGGCTGGGGAACTTCGAAGCTTTTCCGGTCCCCATCTCTTGCCTTTCTCGCTTCTCCCCTGGTGATGGTGGGAGAATCTCCCAGATCTCTCCAGGGTAGCACGTGATTCATTTTGGGGATGGAAGGAATCTGTCCCGCATCGGGAATAAAATTTATGATGCAAAATCGTGTTCTGGTTGCATGTGTGTTTTGGGAAGGTGGCTGGAAGGTGGGAAAGGGGTGTTAAATCCATCCAAGCCCTGTTACACTCATTACCCCAGCCAAGAATCCAGCTCATCCTGGCATTACCTGCTACTGCTTTCCTTGGTATAAACCATAAAATACCCCAACTGCACTACAGCATGTTTCCTGAATATGCCCCTACCTGCAGGACCTACCTACCGGTCTTTTGCTTACACTGTACCTTGGAGTGCTTGCTGTCCTATTAACATGAAAGCCAATGAGATACCAAAATGCATTTGATGCTGCTAGATTTCTTCCTCAACCCAGCCAAATAGCAGATAAGTACAAACAAGTGACAAACACAATTTTTACCGTGGGGAGTTGGAAAGGGGGATCTAACACTCCATTCAGCAAACGAGTTCTCGCTACAGATTATAGTTCTCAGCACGGAGGGGGCCATCCAGTGCGACTCCCTTTTCTCACTGAGGAAGAAATGAGCCCCAGGGAGGAGGTGAACGCCAGGTGCCTTGGCCAAATGGACCCCAATCCTTGTGTGTCGGTAACCGGCAGCATCCTCCCAGCCGCTTCTCCGGCTGCCCGCTGGGCGCCGCCCTCCCGCCCGGCCCGACCGAGGACCCAGGCGGGGTGCCCGCGGCGGCGCCTGACGGGAGTGAGGTTCCCCGGCGGTGCTCCCCCGACCCCCTCCCCGCGCCGGCGCCCCGCGTCGTTCCTCGCGAGTGCGGCCTGCGGCGGGCGGTGTGGTCTCCGGGCCAGGGTCGGGCAGGGCAGGCTCCGCACACGCAGGCGGGGTACGGCCGCCCGCGCCAGGACCCGCAGGTCCGGAAACGCTCGCGGTCACAAAGGGGGGAACACGTGGGCGCCGACGGCCCGGACGGCTGTCTCAGGGAGCTAGGGTCGCCCGGAGAACCGCCTGCCGTCCCTGCCCGCCCTACTCCTCGGCCTCGGCCTCGGCCTCGGCCGCCAGGCCAGTCCAGCTTCGGCCGGCGCCCGGCTATGAGGTGGATGTTCGGCTCAGTGTGACTACTTCCCTTCCAGTACGTACCAGCGGCCCGAACCCGCGTCCTACCGGACGCCGAGGGGCTCCGACGAGCTTCTCACTCCCCAGGGACCCGCGATCATGGGGAGTCCCCCACTGTCATTGCCACTCCAAGACCTGGGCCCTCAGCTCTTGAGACCCGATCAGACCCTTAGTCCTGGGGGCTTTGAGCGCCTGAGGAAGAGGAGCTGCCGTGAGGGTCTCCTATCGACTCAAGTGGGTCTCCTCGGGGTCTCTCAGTCTTACCCTGTTTCTCTTTCTCCTTAGGATTTTTCCATCTCGTTCGGACCTCCTGCATAATCATGTCCATCCTCTACGTCTCCCCTCATCCCGATGCCTTCCCCAGCCTTCGAGCTCTTATAGCTGCTCGCTACGGGGAGGCTGGGGAGGGTCCGGGATGGGGAGGAGCCCACCCCCGCATCTGTCTCCAACCGCCCCCAACCAGCAGGACTCCCTTTCCCCCACCCCGCCTCCCCGCCCTGGAGCAGAGGCCCGGTGGGCTCTGGGTGTGGGGGGCCACAGCTGTCGCCCAGCTGCTGTGGCCAGCAGGCTTGGGGGGCCCTGGGGGTAGTCGGGCAGCCGTCCTCGTCCAACAGTGGGTTAGTTACGCTGACACGGAGCTAATACCAGCAGCCTGTGGGGCAACGCTGCCAGCCTTGGGACTCCGAATTTCCGCCCAGGACCCCCAGGTGAGTGGGGAGAAGAAGCGGAGAAGGGGAGGAGGAAATTTAGAAGAAGGAAGTAAGCATTGGAGTGGGTAAGGCGCCAGGAAGGTAGCATGTCAGATGTCGAAAAAGAACTGATTATATCCCAAATTGCCACCTGGTATGGTAAACTTGGGCAGGTTTCTTAAACTCTCTAAGCCTTGGTCTAATTATGTCTATGAAAATGAAAATTGAGAACATGTTGAGAAGATTAAAAGATGCATGTAATCTAGTGCCAGTTGCTTTCAAGTCTCTGAGTAAAAGTTTGATGAATCTGAAATTGATAAGGTTAGGGGTTACTGTGAATTGTAGGAAAAGACTGGGTGAAGGAGAGGTGAGAGGCATTCAGTCCTGGAGAGATGACAGTTGCTGGGAGATGAAGGAGAAATGAAATGAGGAAGGAAAGGAGGGGAAAGGAGAGATAATCACCTGGGATTATAACTAAATCCTTCCAGAGAAGGGCTGTGCCCTAGGGTTCTTATGACACCATATTGAGCGCATGGTGGATACTTAGTATTTGAATGAATGAATGAATGAATGAATGAAATGCATGTATGGCTTAGATCCTGGCTTGCTCCCTCATATCCTGACTACCTTATCTCTGTCGAGGCCCTCTCTCTGAAATTTCTCTGTACCCCTCAACCCAATTTAATTTCTTCATAGCACTTAAGAAAAATTGGGTAATGCATTAGATATTTGCACATTTATTGTCTCCCCCACTAGAATGTAAACTCCATTAGGTCAGGGGCTCCATCTATTCAGATTGTCTCCTCATTCATTGGAGAAGTGTCTGGTATTATTAAGTAGGTACTCAATAAATATTTACTGAAGCAATTATTGTGTTGCCTCATGTAATCTTTAACTCCCTGTGCTTCATATATTGCACCTGACATTTAATAACTGTTCAGCAGGAATTTATTGAATGAATGGGAAATATTTTTATTATGACTCTGTCAGTGCAGAAGAAACTAGCCTTAGATGTGGAGGTTTGTGGGAATGGAAGGAGGCCAAATGGATTGAGTCGGGATGGGGATTGAGGTGGGCCAAGCCTTATCTAATACACCTTTGCCTTCCTGCTAGGCTGCACTGGGGGCCCTGGGCAGGGCCCTGAGCCCCTTGGAAGAGTGGCTTCGGCTGCACACCTTCCTGGCCGGGGAGGCCCCCACTCTGGCTGACGTGGCGGCTGTCACAGCCTTGCTGCTGCCTTTCCGATATGTGAGTCACTGGGGCCTTAGGCAAATGAGAGCAGGTTCCCTCAGACTTCACTACTGGTGAATAAGGACAGTTCATTTCTTTTCCCCATCCCAGGTCCTGGACCCCTCTGCCCGCAGGATATGGGGTAATGTGACTCGCTGGTTTATCACATGTGTCCAGCAGCCAGAATTCCGGGCCGTGCTGGGAGAGGTGGTTCTATACTCAGGGGCCAGGCCTCCCTCCCAGCAGCCAGGTGAGGAAGGGTGGGGGGTAAGAGGGGAAGGGTTTCTCTGGGGCCTTTTTATTCAGCTTTTGTTTTTTCTCAGAAATGGCAGAATCCCTGGGGCAGGGCCAGTGGGAAGGGTGGGAGGTCAACATGGGGAACCTTTGGGCAGCAGAAATAGCCCCTCTGAGACATAGTAGGACTGTTCACAGAGGGTCCCCTGCAGGTAGGCATTTCTGTGCCTCTTTCCAGGCCCTGAGGTCCCTGCACACTCAAAGACAGCTGCCCAACTCAAGAAAGAGGCAAAGAAACGGGAGAAGCTAGAGAAATTCCAACAGAAGCAGAAGATGCAACAGCAGCAGCCACCCCCAGGGGAGGTGAGGGGCCACGGGTGAGTTGGATGGAGGGTCAGTGCTGTGATGAGTGGCTGATTTCTGGGCCTATCTCCTTTGCCCTCCCAAGCAGAAGAAACCAAAACCAGAGAAGAGGGAGAAACGGGATCCTGGGGTCATTACCTATGACCTCCCAACCCCACCTGGGGAAAAGAAAGGTACTAGGAGGGGGAAGAGAGACCCCACTCTTCACCTCCACCCTTCTCTCTTTACCCCTCTTGCTGTCCTTGCTCCCACTACTGTGCAGATTAGTGAGGATTTGCAGAGGCCCAGGTCCTTCTCTGCTGGCCCATCGTCCCCTTCCCAGCTGCTCCCAGCCTGGGTTCTGATCCCTCCCTTCCTCACCCCCAGATGTCAGTGGTACCATGCCTGACTCCTATAGCCCTCAGTACGTGGAGGCTGCCTGGTACCCTTGGTGGGAGCAGCAGGGCTTCTTCAGGCCTGAGTATGGGGTGAGTGGGTGCTGCCACCCAGACCTGGAGGGGATGAGGGAGGGAAGCACAGGGCTGAAGGATATCTTACTTGGGAGGGGGCCTGAAGAGGTGACATGAGGCCTTAGCAACCGCCCATCCTTCCTCCCTGTCAGCATTCCAGCGTGTCAGCACCAAATCCCCAGGGCATCTTCATGATGTGCATCCCACCCCCCAACGTGACAGGCTCCCTGCACCTGGGCCATGCGCTCACCAACGCCATCCAGGACTCCCTGACCCGATGGTGAGCCCCTGTCTTCTCCAGCTGGTTCCCTCTTTCTTCTCTGGCTCCCCACTCCTGTCCTCCCTTCTCATCACTGACTGGGGCCCTCTGTCCTCTCCTTCCATGTTGTCGCTCAGCTCTGCCCCCTAGTGCTGCTGCTCTTCTCTCTGGGTCGTTCACATCTGGTCACTTAGCATGCCCTCTCCTGGTCAAGAAACCAACACTTCCACTTGCAGGGTCTCTTCTCTTGCTACTAAAAATAACCTTATTTTGAATTTAGCAAGAAATATGTGACTATGTTCTTGATGTAAGAAATCGAAAGCTTCGGGTTTCCTCGACCACCCTCTCCAGATTTACTCCCTCCTAAGAGTTGGCCCCTGTTAGCACTTTGATACGGATCTTCCCAGATCTTCCCTCTGTACTTACTTCTGTGTACGTGTACCCATAGACATTTATAGTTTTCCTTTTGTGAGGGGGTTTTCTTTTTTGTTCTTTAACATAAAGGGCTCACACCAGACTTGTTACTCTACAACTTCTTACCCTTACCAGTTTATCAGAGAGATTTTTCCTCGTCCTTATACATAGACTGACTTCATTCTCCTTCATTGCTCTGTAGTTTTCCATAATGTGGCTACACCATAATGGCGTCACTTTTTTGTTAATGATTATTCCTAACTTTTCTCTATTGAGCACCTTATTGGAATGCACATTTTCTGTACATGCTTTCTCAAGCTCATGGGGAAGCATTTCTCTGGCATAGCCCCCAGGAAGTGAAATTGAAATCGCTTAGTCCAGGGGCATGCCTGTATTAAGTACGAATAGAAGCTGCCATGTGGCCCTCCAAAACGGCTTTACTGACTTACACCTCCGAGAGTTGCATGCAAGGGTATCTGTTTCCTCATGCCCTTGCCAACCCTGGACATTATCTGTCTTTGTTTTGATAATGTGATGGGCAAAAAAATGGTCCTGTTATTTCTGATTCTGGGTGAGGCTGTGCCTTCTCATGTATCCTGGCCAGTCAGGTTTTTCCTTATATGAATTGTCTGAACCTATTGTTTGCCCATCTTTCTATTCTTTGGTAATTTTTTTAAAAATTGGTTTGTTAGCAAATTATATATGTATATAATATATAATACCCAGAATATATATATATTCTGGGTATTGACTTTTTATTGTACATATTATAAATGTTTTCTCCTGTTCTAGCACTTGATTTTTTCCCTACTGTGAATATTTTAACTAGTTAACAACTGCAAAGTCTACTATTCCAAGTGATAGATTTCTTTTAAAAGGTTATTTAAAACAGCTTTTTATCTTTAGAAACCAGGGTTTATTTACTATATTTTAAATTTTGAATAGTTTTTCTAGTGTCTTAATTAATTTGGTCAAAAATATTTATAGGACATGATCATGTGCCAGCTCTGCTCTTGGCACTGGGGATACAACATCAGATCTAGCATTTTGCAGGGAATTGAAAGTTGGAAGAACAGGGTTGTATTAAATACTTGTAACATATAACAGCCAAATTATTTACATGAGAAAAGAATTAATACTTTTTACAAAATACTTAAGGTAGCAACTTTTTTTCTGAGCATGATTTAAATAAAATTTTAGAAACTCCCATTACTTAACCCGGAATAGATTTATGTCAACATTTTAGAATCAAAAATAACATATGAAATACAGCCTTGAATATCTCCACCAAGAAGACATTATAAAAGTGAGTTGTCTGTATTTTTTATTTTTTCTTCCTCCAGCAGAGAATAACAGGAAATACTTTTCTACAAGTATCCAAGACATTATTGATTTTTTTTACCAAGCTTATATGGTCCCTAAGAGATACTTTCATTGAAATAATACTCTTATCTTCCTTTCCTATGCTTAACTTCTTTAACAGTAATATCTAATCGCGTCTTCAAAGGTTAGAAAATGTTCACATCCATTACAGCATATAAGCACATTTCCAAATATCTATGATCTATAAGAGAATGGAGTTGCTATAGTTCTTGTCCCCAAGGAGATGTAACCTAGTGGGGGTAAACAGACTGATATAGTAATGACTATTGTACAGTTTGATGAGTCATTGAAAAAGTTCATTACAGTTAGATGCTCTATGGGCCACATCAACATAAAGCTTAAGATTAAGAGTGAACCATTTGTATCAGAGTATGGTGGGTGAAGACTCGTGACATTACCATCTCTATTTCTCTAATTCATCCCTTGGTTAATTCCCCAAACTATTACTAGCTTCTAGTATGTTCTCCAAAATGGTCTATTCCTTGCTTTTTAATTCAGAGGTTTTATTGCTCTAAGGTTTTGCATTTTGACCTAGTCAGTTTGCCAGTGTTCTTTGACTTTATCTTTTGTGTCCTGTTAAACAAGGCCTCTCCTGCCTCAAAATTATAAACATGATCACTTATTATTTTCTTCTTTTTAAAAAAAATTTTGGAAACTATCATTTTCTAATAGTTTTCTCATAGTTTTATTTTCTTAAGTTGAGGGTTTTTTTAATTTAAATTTAGATTTTGAAATTTAAAAAAAAATTTTGTGAATATGAGGAAGTAGGGCAATTTTTCCACCCAATTAACTAGTGTCCCAAGTAGATTTATTGACTACTTTGTCTTTTCTCTGGATATAAAATTCCACCTTTAACAGATACTTATACTTGTTTGGATCCATTTCCAGTCACTGTTTTGCTTCCTTCATCTATAACTGTGATCCTAGTTCCTATGAAAACTTGTTTTAGTAATCAACTTTTTCATATGTTTTGCTATCAAACTTGAAAGCCTTCTCTTTGTATTTCTTTTGCTAAATTGTCTTGGCCATCCTTGCACGACTATAATTTTACAGTTGGGAGAGGCCCTATCCTCCGCCTCTTTCTTTACCGAGTCCACTGACTGTTGGAGCCCCTTCCTCTGTGGCAGCTCCACCAGCCCACTCACGTCTGGTCCTCCATGCTCCTCCACAGGCACCGCATGCGCGGGGAGACCACCCTGTGGAATCCTGGCTGTGACCATGCAGGCATTGCCACCCAGGTGGTGGTGGAGAAGAAACTCTGGCGTGAGCAGGGGCTGAGTCGGCACCAGCTGGGCCGAGAGGCCTTTCTGCAGGAGGTCTGGAAGTGGAAGGAGGAGTGAGTGTGCAGTGTTCCTGAAGGCCTCACAGCCCTGCCTCCCTGTCCCCTGTCCAGATAAGATCTCGGTCACTTGCGACCCTGGCTGCAGGCTCAGACCATCTCACAGAGGCTGAGGGTCAGCTGACTCCTGGGCCCAGGTCAATTTCAGAGGGAGGGGTGAGCCCCACACTCTGCCCCGTTAGCCACCTGGTGTCTCCCTCCAGCCCAGGCCTGAACACTGATCCCGGTCTGTCTGTCCACTTCCAGGAAAGGTGACCGGATTTACCACCAGCTGAAGAAGCTGGGCAGCTCGTTGGACTGGAATCGAGCCTGTTTCACCATGGATCCTGTGAGTAGGAGTAGGAGGGGTCTTGGGGCTGGGGCCGGGGTGGGAAGCTCCCCACAGAAGAAAGCACACACCCATGGTTCTCCCCCAGGAGGCGGGCCCACTCGCAGGAAACCACCAAGGGCTCAGCTGTAAACAAATTTATTGACTAGTTTTAGTCAACTTACTGATTAGTTTACTAAATGCCACTTTTCGCCCCATGTCATGGCCCTTTGTGTTCCCTGGAGCTTGGACTCCCAGGATTCTCTGCACTAGCATCTATCCCGAGTTGAGTGGCTTCCCTGCCATCTCAAGCATCACCAGGCTTGCTGCCTGTCCTTGTGTTCCCAGGGTCCCCTCTCCGCCTCCAGAAAAGTACTTCTCCCCACCAGGCCTTAAAGGGCTCTGTGTGCCGGACAGTGGGGCTCTGGACAGGCCAGGTCTCACTGGCCCCTGCTGCCTTGGCACCTCAGCCCATCTCTGACGTCCCCTGTTCCCCTCAGAAACTGTCAGCAGCCGTGACCGAGGCTTTTGTCCGGCTCCACGAGGAAGGCGTCATTTACCGCAGTACCCGCCTTGTCAACTGGTCCTGCACCCTCAACTCTGCCATCTCTGACATTGAGGTGTGCCCCTGCCCACCCCCTGGCGCTCTCCACCCCCACCCCCAGCCCCTGGGCCCCTTCTCTTAAATCTCCATCTCACAGGTGGATAAGAAGGAGCTGACAGGCCGCACCCTGCTCTCCGTGCCTGGCTACAAGGACAAGGTGGAGTTTGGGGTCCTCGTCTCCTTTGCGTATAAGGTCCAAGACTCAGGTAGGAACTGGGGCAGCCAGACTCTGGGCTGGGTCAGATGGGGGCTGGAAGGGGCTGGTTCTGAGACCACAAGGACTCCTGTCACCCTAGACAGTGACGAGGAGGTGGTGGTGGCAACAACTCGAATTGAGACGATGCTGGGAGACGTGGCCGTAGCTGTGCACCCCAAAGACCCCAGATACCAGGTGTGGTGGGGGTGCTGCCCACAGCTGGGGGAAGAGTGCTGGCTGAAAGAGGGCTCCCATGCTACTTGTAGGGGCAGGATGGGCACCAAGCCCCTGGCTGAGGACAGAAAATTGGATTAGAAGCTTATCCTCTGGCTGCTTTCTGGTGGTGAAGATGGAATTTGGGTGTGGGGCTGTCAGGGCCCTGAGGAGGAGGGAGTCAGGCCTAGCCTTTTGCATGTTTCTGAAGTCTCCCTCTGTCCCCAGCACCTAAAAGGGAAGAGCGTGATCCACCCATTTGTATCTCGGAGCCTCCCCATTGTCTTCGATGACTTTGTGGACATGGAGTTCGGCACAGGTGAGCGAGGGCTGTCTGGGGAGAAGAAGCCGCGAGGCCCACCTCTGCCATACACCTGCCCTCAGAGAAAAGAAAGCTCCACCTGAACAGGCAGGACTCGGGCTGGTTCCCAGGGGACTGTGTTTGGGGGATGGGGGACAGGAGTGGTCTGAGGGCCACATCCACTGGCAAAAGGGGGACTCCAATAAGTCCTTCGTGAGCCCGGCACCCCCACGTACACCCCAGGCGCGGTGAAAATCACCCCTGCACACGATCAGAATGACTATGAGGTTGGGCAGCGGCACGGGCTGGAGGCCATCAGCATCATGGACGCCCAAGGGGCCCTCATCAACGTGCCCCCACCTTTCCTGGTGAGACTGCTGGACATGGTGGCCGGGCCAGGAGACAGTGGGGTACCTGGGCACGTCCATGACGGAGCCTGTCTCCCATCCAGGGCCTGCCCAGGTTTGAGGCCAGAAAGGCGGTGCTGGCAGCGCTGAAGGAGCAGGGACTGTTCCGTGGCATTGAGGACAACCCCATGGTGGTGCCACTTTGCAAGTGAGAGTGGGGCCGGGGAGGGGGTGAGGATAGGGGCTCCTCAGGGTGCTCCTCACCCAGCCTGCCCACCCACGTGTACCTGCAGCCGCTCCAAGGATGTGGTAGAGCCTCTGCTGCGGCCGCAGTGGTACGTGCGCTGTGGGGAGATGGCCCAGGCTGCCAGCGCTGCCGTGACGCGGGGCGACCTTCGCATCCTGCCTGAGGCCCATCAGCGGACGTGGCATGCCTGGATGGACAACATCCGGTGCGTCAGGCCCCTCGATGTGGGGAGAGTGACTGAGCGAGGGGCCGAGAGGGCACAGGTCAGGGCACATCCTGCCCTTCTTGATTCCCTCCCCTCCCTGCCCCTTGCAGAGACTGGTGCATCTCCCGGCAGCTGTGGTGGGGCCATCGCATCCCAGCCTACTTCATCACTGTCAATGACCCAGCCGTACCCCCAGGGGAGGTGAGAGCTGGGCCAGGGCGGGGTATTGGCACATCTCCAGGGGCTCTGAGTTGGTTGGGTCTTTGGTGGGGGAACAGGCAGAGGTGCCCCCTTGGGTACTCACTACATCTGTGGCAGGACCCTGACGGGCGATACTGGGTGAGTGGGCGCACCGAGGCCGAGGCCCTGGAAAAGGCAGCCAAGGAGTTTGGAGTGTCCCCTGACAAGATCAGCCTCCAGCAAGGCAAGGCGGGGCCTCGGGGTCAGGGGCAGAGCTGGGGCTCTGATCCTTACCACTATGTTTTCTGACCTCTGACCTTTGGCCTCCCTCAGATGAAGACGTACTGGACACCTGGTTCTCCTCTGGCCTCTTCCCCTTTTCCATCCTGGGCTGGCCCAACCAGGTATGTTCCCAGGGCCAGCCCAAGGTGGGGCAGGGGTTTGTGGGGTGAGTGCTTGGTTCCCATCACTCACGCCCTTCTCTGCCTACAGTCAGAGGATCTGAGTGTGTTCTACCCGGGGACGCTGCTGGAGACGGGCCATGACATCCTCTTCTTCTGGGTGGCCAGGATGGTCATGCTCGGCCTAAAGCTCACTGGGAGGCTGCCCTTCAGAGAGGTGTGGCAACTGCGGAGACTCCTCCCCAAGTCCCCACCCTCCCCCGCTCTCTTGTGCCACAGCTCAGGCTCAGCCTGGATGTGGACACAGGGCAGGGCCCATGGACAGCTGTGGTTGGGCCTGGCTCGGGGGCTGAAAGCCAACCTGGGCTCTACTGGGTGATTCTGTGCCCTGGCTTCCTAGAGAAGGCAGCACCTCTAATCCACATGAAGGCACTGAAGAGGCTGGTGGGGACCCCATGGGGCCTGAGGTTCAGAGTGGGACAGACAGATAGATGTAGGGCCCTGGGGTAGGGGAGACACATCCTCACAGGTCTTCCCTTTCCCTGCCTTGCAGGTCTACCTCCACGCCATCGTGCGAGATGCCCACGGCCGGAAGATGAGCAAATCTCTAGGCAATGTCATTGACCCCCTAGACGTCATCCATGGAGTCTCCCTGCAGGTGGGGCTGGGCACTGGGTTAGGCCGGGAAGGGCTGTGGGGCTGTGGCCATGGTCCTCTGACTACTCCCACCTTACTCTCAGGGCCTTCACGACCAGTTACTGAACAGTAACCTGGATCCCAGCGAGGTGGAGAAGGCTAAAGAAGGGCAGGTACAGAGGGTGGGCCCAGGGCTGGAGTGTGGGCAGAAGGTGGGTGAGGCCGGCTCAGGGCACGCCCCTCACTGACTCTCCTGCAGAAGGCAGATTTCCCAGCAGGGATTCCCGAGTGTGGCACCGATGCTCTCCGGTTTGGACTGTGCGCCTACACGTCTCAGGGTACAGCTCCCCAAACCTTTCTTACCTCCCCCCTCCCCTCCTCCCACCCTGGGGGTCAGTTTGAAGGGAGAAGGGTAAGAACTCAATTCACCTCCACCCAGGTCGTGACATCAACCTGGATGTGAACCGAATACTGGGATACCGCCATTTCTGCAACAAACTCTGGAACGCCACCAAGTTTGCCCTCCGTGGCCTTGGGAAGGGTTTTGTGCCGTCACCTACCTCCGAGGTGAGGGCCTGGTGGGCAGTGAGGTGGCCCGCATCCACACAGGTTGCACCCTTGCCATTCCAGCATCATGCTGGCTCTGTCAGAATTGTAGCAACAGAGTCTGGAAGCCCAGCCTCTGCCCCCAGGAGCCTCCATGTAGCTGGGGCAGACTGTCATAGGGAAAGCCTCAGGCACTGAGGTCCTCCCACAAGATGTCGGGGTACCTGTACCTTCTCCCCCAGATACTAGGTACATCGTGGTTGCTTTGGACCCATCGGGCTCCTGGAATGCAGCCTTGCCCACCATTCCTGGTCCCATGGAGTTGTGGCTCCCTCCCTCTGGCCGGGCATATGGTGGCCCCCTGGCTGATACACTCCTTCCCCACAAGCCTGGAGGCCATGAGAGCCTGGTGGACCGCTGGATCCTCAGCCGGCTAACGGAGGCTGTGAGGCTCAGCAATCAAGGGTTCCAGGCCTATGACTTCCCGGCTGTCACCACTGCCCAGTACAGCTTCTGGCTCTACGAGCTCTGTGATGTCTACCTGGTGAGGGGGGCCCTGTGGACGGGGTGCAGCAGAGCCCGGGGTTGGCTGTGAGACCTGAGCCAGCCTGTCCCCCTCCCTGTCCTTACTGATTCAGCGAGGGCTCGGGGCCAGACCTTCCCCAGCCCTGAGCCCCGTGCCTCCCCTCCCCTAGGAGTGCCTGAAGCCTGTGCTGAATGGGGTTGACCAGGTAGCTGCTGAGTGCGCCCGCCAGACCCTCTACACCTGCCTGGACGTTGGCCTGCGGCTGCTCTCACCCTTCATGCCCTTCGTGACCGAGGAACTGTTCCAGAGGCTGCCCCGGCGGACGCCACAGGCTCCCCCTAGCCTCTGCGTTACCCACTACCCGGAGCCCTTGGAGGTAAGGGGTATGGCCTGGAGAGGGGCTCTGGGTAGCTCCACAGAGCTGCCCCCCAGCTTCCCTCACCCCCTCATCCACTCCACAGTGCTCCTGGAAGGACCCTGAGGCAGAAGCCGCCTTTGAGCTGGCCCTGAGCATCACTCGAGCTGTGCGCTCCCTGCGTGCTGACTACAGTCTCACCCGGACCCGGCCCGACTGTGAGCCTCAGGCCCCCACGTCCCACTGTCCCCTCAGCCTACTCTGGGGCCAGCATGCAGTGTGGTGGCCTCATCTTCTGTCTCCTCACCTTTCTCCCTTCCCCGGCAGGTTTCCTGGAGGTGGCTGATGAGGCCACGGGCGCCCTGGCATCGGCAGTGTCGAGCTACGTGCAGACGCTGGCCAGCGCAGGCATAGTGGCTGTCCTGGCGCTGGGGGCTTCTGCACCCCAGGGCTGTGCTGTGGCCCTGGCCTCTGACTGCTGCTCCGTCCACCTGCAGCTGCAGGGGCTGGTGGACCCGGCCCGGGAGCTGGGCAAACTACAGGCCAAGCGTGATGAAGCTCAGCGGCAGGCCCAGCGTCTGCGGGAGCGCCGTGCTGCCTCGGGCTACCCTGTCAAGGTGCCCCTCAAAGTCCAGGAAGCAGATGAAGCCAAGGTGTGTGGAGTGGGTGGGCGTTTCCTTCCACATTTCCCACACCATCCGCTCCCTCCACTGTCAAACACCATCCTGCGGCTGCTCTGCCCCATCCCAGGCAATCCATGGGGGCAGGTGGCCTTGTAATCCCTCTTGTCCTATGTGAGGACAGCCAGGGCAGAGGCACAGCCCAGGATCACACAGCAAGTTGAAGACAGGCAGACCTGGAACCAGTTATCCTGCCTCCCAGCCAGACCCCTCATGCCCCACCTGGTGCCCAGAACATGGTGTCCACATGCCCAGGGTCGGGGGGCTAGGCTCAGGACCCACCTAATATAGTGAGGAAGCTCAGTGGATTGCTGGGGCCCTCCAGGGAGAAGCCATGGGGTAAACCACAAGGACACAGGAACATGAGTGGAGGCTGAGTTACAGAGTGTTGGTGGCTGAGCAAGGTTATCTTACATGACTGTCCAGTAGCCCTCTCAAGACAGGGCAGTATGACCATCGCCTTCTTCCAAATGAAGGAAGGCTAAGGGCCTGCCCCGGAGCCTGTGCTCCTAACTCCAGTGCTCTAGTGCCCAACTGGGGAGCTGGGCCACTGGGTGGCGCACATGAGCTCTGAGGCCCCTTTGTCCTTCGGAACTGACCACTCTGGGAAAAGGCAGGATTCAGGAGACCAGTGATGATGGAAGAGAAGGGGGAGATGGTGGGGAAGCTGTTGAGAATTAGGGGGAAGCAGGCCAGCCAAGCACACAGGTCCCCGAACTACTCCCTGCCCATGATCCTCACCCATCTCTGACCCCTGTCATGGGCATTTGGGGTTCTCTCGGGCCTGGGTCCTCACCACCCACCACCCCCTTGTTCCACCTTCAGCTCCAACAGACAGAAGCAGAACTCAGGAAGGTGGACAAGGCCATCGCCCTGTTTCAGAAGATGCTGTGATATACCCAGCTCCAACCCTCACAGCCCCCAGTAGTCCACCATGGGGATGGCAGCAATAAAATATTTTGCCACGAAACCATCTCTTGATTGTGTGTGTGGTGGGGCTGGGGAGGCAGTGTTGAGGGGCTGGATTCCTGAATCCTCAGGGGTGCCAGTGTGAACAATAGGATAGCAGCAGGCGTGGGTAGGGCTCTGGGTCCTGGTGGGGAGAGATGCATCTGTCTGGGTCTGGCCCTGGACCTGAGCCAGGCCTGAGTCACGCTGCTCGCCACTCGCTGCTCACTCCCTCCTCCAGGCTCTTAGCCAGCCACTCACCTCCGCATTGCGGACAGTCAAGAGAGGCCCGCCCTGGTGCTGGCTGCTGCTGGTGGCCTTAGGCAGGCGAGAGTAGAGGGGCCAGGTGCTGCCTGTCCTGCCCCCACCGTGCTGGGGCATCCCTCCCCCTCCACTGAGTCGGCCTAGGTTAATTATAACTCTGACCTAAGTGCCCTGTGACGCCACGCCCCGGCGGCCCTGCCCGGAGACCCAGCAACCAGGTAGGGGAGAGGCCTAGAGAGGAGACTTTCTGTGTGTGTGGGGGGGGGTGTCAGCCTGTGGGTGGGGAGGGGCGGCCTGGAGGAGGAGCCTCAGGCCCCTCCCCTGCAGGTGTAAGTCCCTGTTGGCCTGATAGGCCCTCAGGTTGTCCGGATGAGTGAAGGGAGAGGGCGGGGAAGCCAGCTGGAGCAGATAAGGTACTTGAGGCAAAGCGGAAAAAGGGAACAAAGCAGGTGCCCATGGAGACAAACAGTGCCAGGCTTGCCCTGGAATTGCTGCTGCCTTCTCCTCCCTTGAGAGCCTTCTGTCCCCCAGGTCCATGTCTCAGCTATGCTCCCTGCGGACGTGCCCCTATCCCACCTGGGCCCCTCAGTGCTGCTGCTGCTGCAGCTACTGCTGCCCCCGGCATCTGCCTTCTTCCCCAATGTTTGGAGTCTCCTGGCTGCCCCCGGCTCCATCACCCACCAGGACCTGACTGAGGAGGCGGCTCTCAACGTCACCCTGCAGCTCTTCCTGGAGCAGCCGCCACCAGGTCGGCCCCCTCTTCTTCTTGAGGACTTCCTGGTGAGCCTCCCTGGGTCCCATCAAATCCCAGCCGGATTCCCCCATTCCCAGGGAACTCTACTCCTTAAGGGCCCTGCCTGCTGAGAGAAGGGACCTCCCTCTCCCCGCTCCCTGCATCCCCTCCTCTCCTCCCAGTAGCAACAATACCCAGGAGTCCTGGGCTTAAAACCCAGGAGTCCCCCTTCCTCTAGGGCCCAGTACCCTCAAATCCTTCCATACCCAGCCTGAGTGCCAGTGCTGAGGAAACGTGGGCAGTGGTCCTATTCAAGGGGCTTCCCTGGAACCCCTATCCCCTACCACTCTCCCAGGGCCGCACCCTCCTGGCTGATGACCTCTTTGCTGCCTACTTTGGACCTGGGTCTCCCTCTCGGCGGTTCCGAGCAGCCTTAGGTGAGGTGTCTCGAGCCAATGCCGCCCAGGACTTCCTGCCAACTTCCAGGAATGACCCTGACCTGCACTTTGATGCCGAGCGGCTAGGCCAGGGACGCACACGCCTGGTGGGGGCTCTACAGGAGACGCTGGTGGCAGCCAGGGCCCTTGACCACAGCCTGGCCCGTCAGCGCCTTGGGGCTGCACTTCATGCCTTGCAGGTGAGAACAGGGCTGGGGTAATGGTCAGAGGGGTCTTTGCTTCCAGTCTTCCCTACTCCCCAATGGTGCCCTCTTAGTCAAGCCTACCCTACTCAAGAAGGGCCTGGGTGCTGCTTGCCAATGTCCTGGGGCGATTCCCTAGTCCCCACCTCCAAACTGGCAGCACATCCCCTGGCAACAGCCAGGAGGCCATTGCAGATGGAGACAAGTGAGTGAGAGGACAGTGCTCAGGTTGAGGTGGGCCATGCAGGCCACTGAAAGGCCTTTGGTTGGACGCAGTGGGATAGGAAGAAACACCGGGAGACTCCCACGTCAGTGAAGCTCTATCCTGGGCAAGGGAGAGAGCAGTGGAGGGGACTTGGGGCGTCTGAAGGAGTGGTAGGGTAGAAGGCTTTCAGGGTGGGCAACTGGAAGGAGTGGGGAGTTAGGGCTGGAGATGGTGCGACCAGTCAGACTAGCACCTTGTTCCCCTTCTCTTCCTTTCCCTTGGGACCAGGATTTCTACAGTCACAGCAACTGGGTGGAAATGGGAAGGCAGCAGCCACATCCTCAACTCCTCTGGCCAAGGCAGGAGCTCCAGAGCCTGGCACAAGGTGCGGCCATGACCCCGGGGGTGAGGGGGAGCCCACGGAGTCACCTCCTCTCAGCCCATCCAGCCACCATGTCATATCCTAAGGTCACATAGGCTGTGACATCACTTCATCTCTGGAACCACCTGTGAGGTCCCTCAGTTCAACCAAAGGCCACTTCCCCAAGGTCACACGGGGAAGGACAGAGCCAGCACCAGGTCTACGCCTCAGGGAGTTCTCTGTCATCCATGTGGCTTCCTCCCCTCACTGGATCACATGGGGCTTTCTCACTGTCCCTTCATCCTTCCAACTGAACTATGACCTGGAAGGTACCTCCTGCCTATTACAAGTTCACTTCACAAGCTCACAGAGGGTACACTCCCTTTAGGATTGGTCCCCACACTTCTGGGTTTTCTAGCCCAGTCCCAGTCTCAAATATTGAGTCTCATTGCTGGCCCATGAATTCCAGGTTTTAGTTCAGAAAGCCTAGAAGGGTAGCTTTGACGGGTACCTATGGGCTTCCACCTTGTTCCAGTTGGGAGGAAGAGTTGAAGAAGTTTGGGTGGACAGGGATAAAGGTCAGGGGCAACAGAATCCTGAGTACCAGACCCCTGCCCTCTCTTCCCAGTGGACGATCCTACCTGCTCCGACTGTGAGGAGTTGAGCTGCCCTGGGAATTTGCTGGGCTTCACACTCCTCACCTCTGGCTACTTTGGAACTCATCCTTCCAAACCTCCAGGTACCAGACTGGAAAGCCTCCAGAAGTAAGGAGAGAAAGTCACTTCCTAGGGATCTCAGTTCTGTAGGCCCTTGTCCTGTTTCCTGTGGCATCACTTCCTGAAAGGAGAGGAGGTTGGGAAGGAGGTGGGCGGATGAAGGCCCACTGAGGTGGCCATGATTGTTGGGGTTGGGGAGCAGCTTCTTACTCAGTTGATAAAACTTCTCCATTGCCCGAAGGCAGCTTTTGGGGACTGATTGGAGGGACTAGGGGATTCACCTTGTGCTGTGATGATTGCCTATTCCAGATTAACTCCAGATTTGCCCTCTACAAAATTTTCTGCTGATCCTTTGCTGAGAAATGAGAGGGTCAGGCCAGGTCAGGAAGGGTCTCATTTTCTTAGGAGGCAGTGGGCTTTTTACCTCCACCCTCCAGATTCCTTTCCCCAACCCAGGGAAATGTAGCCACGGGGGCCATTTTGACCAGAGCAGCTCCCAGCCACCACGAGGAGGCATCAACAAGGATAGCACATCCCCAGGCTTCTCCCCCCACCACATGCTGCACCTCCAGGCTGCAAAACTGGCCCTCCTGGCCTCCATCCAGGCCTTCAGCCTCCTGCGAAGCCGCCTGGGAGACAGGGGTTTCTCCAGGTGAGTGGCCTTCTGGAGATGGACTCCTTAATAGGTAGGTGCTCCAGAGCTAAGAAACGAGGGGCTGGGGACAAATGTGCAGACCCTTCACTGTATCTCTGGCCTGCTTCCCAGGCTGCTGGACATCACCCCAGCCTCTAGCCTGAGCTTTGTCCTGGATACCACGGGCAGCATGGGTGAGGAGATCAACGCTGCCAAAATCCAGGCTCGCCGCATTGTGGAGCAGCGGCTGGGAAGCCCCATGGAGCCCAGCCACTACGTCCTGGTGCCTTTCCATGACCCAGGTAACTGTGATATGGCTGGGGTAGTGGACTGAAGTCCAGGGTGAGGGGTAAATGCCACTGGTAGGAAAGTGCCCTCATGACTTCATTTCTGTAGTAAAATGGAGGCACTTTCTGTAGTCCTGGGTGAGCCTGTACTGGTACCTGTGTGCATACAGGAAACAATGGGCCACTTCTTCCACTATTTCCAAAATGACAGCACTTTCCACATGAGTTTAGTCATGATACATGCTTAGACAGGTGGCCTCTGCTTTCTTAGGCTTCCATTCTAATAAGTCATTTTCAATTCTCTCCACTTCCTGTAGACAGAGGTTGGGATGAAGATGGGGGTGCTGGCGGGTCCAGGCCTTTGTGAAATGTCTGAGTCAGCTAGTTACATCATATTCCTTTCCCTGCTGAACTGGAAGTCAGATCACTTGACCTGAGTCGACCAGTCTTGCTGTGTGTCCTTAGGCTGATTGTTTAACCTCTCTTTTCTCAATTTCATCTTCCATAAAATGCATCAGTACTTGCCTTATCCTGCCTAACTCCCATAGTTGAAATGTTCATCAAATAAAATTTGGACTGAGAATCCCCTAAGGGCAGAGTTTGAGCCTGATTTGCATGTATAAATCTCATAGTAGCTGACATTCGGTAGAGGCTTATCACATATTAGATGAAGGTGTGAGTAAATTAATAAGTAAGAATTTAGCACCTACTGTGTGTCAAAGCACTGTTCTTAGATTTACAAAATCAATTCAGTCATCCCAATAACCCTGTCTGAGGTAAATACTATTATTTCTCTGGCTTTTCCGTGAAGAAACTGAGGCCCTGACACAACATTGTAAAATGATTATAAATCAATAAAAAAGTTAAAAAAAAAAAAAAAAGAAAGAAACTGAGGCCCTAGTTTTATTTTTTTCTTAATCAAACTGTAATTGATTTACAATGTTTCAGGTGTACAGTGAAGTGATTCAGTTATATATATTCTTTTCCATTATAGGTTATTACAAGATATTGAATATAGCTCCTTGTGCTATATAGTAGGTCCTTGTAGTTTATCTGTTTTATATGTAGTAGTGTGTAACTGTTAATCTCAAACTCCTAATTTATCCCTCCCTCCTCCTTTCCCCTTTGGTAACCATAAGTTTGTTTTCTATGTCTGTGAGTCTATTTCTGTTTTGTAAATAAGTTCATGTGTATCATTCTTTTAGATTCCACATATAAGTGATACATGACATTTGTCTTTCTCTGATTTACTTCACTTAGTATGATAATCTCTAGGTCCATCCATGTTGCTGCCGTAGTTGTTTTTTTATACTTATACATATACCCAAAAAGGCCCACTCAGGATCACAGGAAGTGCCACCATTTTGTGAGGAAACGAGGTCCACTTTCCCATCAGAGGTACCTAGCCCCTACCTTGTCCTACCCTGTGTGTATAAATATAACAGAATATTGTTATCTCAATATTTGTCCACCCAAGGAACACAGTGGACCTCTTGACTGGGGAGATGGCCCTGGGTGGGAGTGAGGGGAGATCTCTTCTCACTCATTTCAATCTCCTTTCTCCTTCCCCAGGGTTTGGTCCTGTCTTTACAACCAGTGACCCTGACAGTTTCTGGAAACAACTCAATGAGTTACATGCCTTGGGAGGTGGAGACGAGCCCGAGATGTGCCTGTCAGCTCTGGAGGTCTGCCCTCCCTACCCTGTCCCTTCTTCTCCCCTCCTTTCCAGGCCCCACCATCAGGGGAGCTAGAGCTTCCCTGGGACCCCACCCTCAGCTCATTTTCAGAGCCTAATCCCACTAGCTTCACTCCAGGTTCCAGGGCCCGACTGCCTTCTACTCTGCCCTCCCTTGCTCTACCCATTCCCCTACTGCCACCATTTTTTTTTAACATCAGTCTTTTACCTCCCTGCCAGCTGGCCTTGCTACATACACCTCCACTCTCAGACATCTTTGTCTTCACTGATGCCTCCCCCAAGGATGCCTTTCTCACCAACCGGGTGGAAGCCCTGACTCAGGAGCGGCGTTGCAGAGTGAGCATAGCTGGGGGGAGACTCAGTGTTAGCCACCCAGGGATGTGAGAAATCCTAGGACAACACTCTCATAATAAGGGTCACACCCACACTATGGTGGTTAAACTAGACTTGGCTTACGTGGGGAGAAGTGGACCATTAGTATAACATTTCCCAATCCCTTTAACAGTACTAAAGAGTGGGAGACCCTACCATTAATGATACTGAATTTGTATTTGAACCTGCCCCCAGTAAACCAGTTGAAGAACTGGAGATCTGGTTGCCAACAATCCACTATATGGATGACATATGGTGACAGTTACAGAGAGTGGCAACTTCTAACTGAAGGCCAGGCGTTGTGTCATTAGAAGACCCTGCTGTAGCAGCCAGAGGGTAGACAGAGAATTTATCACCAATCATCAGCTCTGTAGAAAGCTTGAGCACAGGAGACCTTTGTTTACAATGTTAGATGGCACATAGAAACCTCAAGTACTGGCCTCTCTTCCGGACACAGGTCACATTCCTGGTGACTGAAGACCCATCTAGGTTTCATGGCCGAGCTCGACGTGAGGTCTTGTCCCCTCTGCGTTTTGAGCCATATGAAGCAGTGGCCCTGGCCTCAGGAGGAGAAGTGATCTTCACCAAAGACCAGTATATTCGGGATGTGGCAGCCATTGTTGGGGACAGCATAGCTGACCTGGTAAGGGTAGGGGCCAGACAGATCAGTGGACTCAACTCAGGACTGAGGGGATGGGTGACACTGCATTTCTCTTTCTTGTAGGAGAATGGCTCCCATTGCTGATTTGCCATTCTAGGCAGAAGGGTGGGAAAGGAAGTTTCTCTCCCTCTGAGATCCATGGCTACAAACTTCTACACTACTGTATTAGTACTTCCATCTCCCCCCTAGTCATGGCCTCTAGTGTTCTGTCCTCATGGCTACCCTAGAAGTCCTGCCATCTTTTAAGGGGGGCAAGAAATGGTTGCATCATCCTTAGTCCCTTTCCTTCAACTTTGTCATTGACCATAGCTTCAACCCTGGTCCTTCCTCCCTCAGTGGTATCCCTTCTCTATGTGTTATTTAGTTTGTCTCTACCTTTCTTTCTTCTTTGTTTCCCCCTCATCCCATGTCTTATCTTCTCCCCATTTTTCGGCCCTGCTCCCTCAAGGTGACCCTGCCCCTGGAGCCTTCTGTTGTTGTGCCTGAGAGGCCACTTGTGTTCAGTGTGGATGGGCGGCTCCAGAGGGTCACAGTCCGGATCCACGGGGAAGTCAGCAGTTTCTGGATCAGGAATCCTGCAGGTACTTCCACGTGTGTTTCTCAAGGCAGAGGGAAGAATGGAGATTGGAGAATGAGGGGAATTCTCATGTGACAATCTCTTATCCCCAACACCCACTCAGGAGTCTCCCAGGGCCAGGAGGAAGGTGACGGGCCTCTAGGTCACACTCGCCGCTTCGGGCAGTTCTGGATGGTGACCATGAATGACCCCTTGCAGACAGGAACCTGGGAGATCCAGGTCACAGCCAAGGGCATCCCCCGGGTAAGAGTGCAAGGTAAGGAGGGAGATACTTCTGGGAAAAGAAAGGAAGACTGCCGAGCTCAGAGAGCAACATCAGTCACAACCATCTCGGGAGGGTCTCTGACTGCCTTTGCCCTCCCTCAGCCCAGACCTCCCTGGACTTCCTCTTCCACTTTGGGATCCCCAAGGAGGATGGACCCCACCCTGGCCTCTACCCCCTGACTCAACCAGTTGCAGGTACATCTACCCGCATCCCTAACTTGTTTATATATATATAAACTTTAGTGAATTACAATAAACATTTAATAAGGTCCACCAAATTTAAGTGTTCAGGTGGGTGGATTCTATATAATACACCCATGTAACCATCACTCAGTTCAAGCTGTAGAACATTTCGCATCCCAGAACCCACTCCAGGCCCTCCCCATCCATACTCCCCAGAACCAACCCCTATTCAAAGCTGCTCATCCTTTTCTCCTTGTCTCCAAACCTCATGCAGATCACTGTTCTCCCCCCCCCCCCCCCCATCCCTGTCCCAGGTCTCCAGACCCAACTGCTGGTCGAAGTGACAGGGCTGGGCTCCAGAGGACACCCTGGAGATCCTCTGCCACATTTCTCCCATGTTGTCCTTCGAGGAGTCCCGCAGGGTGCTGAGCTGGGCCAGGTGCCTTTGGAGCCCGTGGGACCCCAGGAGCGAGGTCTCTTTGCTGCCTCTCTACCGCCCACACTTCTGTCCACTGCGGGACCCTTTTCTCTGGAGATTATTGGCCAGGATGGAGCGGGGCAGGGCCTACACCGGGCAGCCCCCCAGCCCTGTGCTGTAGTTCCTGTCCTTCTGGAGGTGAGAAGCCAATGGAAGGTGTGGCCAGGGCTGGAGAGAATAGGACCTGCCCCTCCCCTGACTGGCCCTCCTCTACAGCTCAGCGGTCCCCCAAGTCTCCTGGCGCCGGGAACCAAGGCCCCGCTCAGCCTCCACATTGCCAGTTTCTCAGGCCCTCGGGATCTTGATCTTAGGACATCTGTCAACCCCAGCTTCACTCTCACCTCCAACCTCTCCAGGTGAATCCCCTGAATCCTCCTGCTCCCTTTGGGACTCATCTTTCTATTCCCAGGTTTCAGGCTCTGGTATACCTCGTTAAGCCTTGCCTCCTGCCCTTTCAGATTGGTGCTCAGATTCCTTGCTCCTCTCCCTGCCTGTGCTTGGCTCTCAGCTATTTGGAGCCTGGGGCTTCAGCCTGATGTCAGTCCATGTCACTACTCTCCAGGGTTAGCCTAGAACAGAATGAGTCTGCCTGGGGGCGCCTGTGGCTGGAGGTCCCAGACTCAGCTGCCCCGGACTCTGTGGTGATGGTGACTGTGACTGCGACAGATCGAGAAGCCAGCACAGTGCCCCCAACCCATGCCTTCCTCCGGCTCCTGGTGCTGCCCCCGGCCCCACAGGTGAGGTGCCCCCACTTTCCACTGCAGAATAGGCAGGGCAAGAGGAGGGTGGTACAGCCACCCTGACAGTTTCTCCTTCTCCCCAGAACCAGCTCCCTGCTCCTGTCTACTCCACTGACCCTGTCCTCACCACAACCAGCCCTACCCTTCATCCTTCTACTTCGGTGACTCGGGGCGGAGCTGGGGGAGGGCTAGTAGGCAACCCGTGGTGGGGCACAGTTGGAGGGGCGCTGATCCTGCTAGGCCTGGCCTCCTGCTGACACAACAGCCCCTCGAGGGATGGGTCTCCAGCGGTATTTGCTATCTTGCCCCATTGGTGAGAAGGCAACATGGGCCTCAGGACCCTACTCTCCCAGGTAGGATGGCGGTTTTCCTTCTCATGCACTTATCCCGTCTCTTTCTTAGCAAGATTGTAGTGGAGGGCAATGGATTCTCTCATAATGCACTTTCCCTAATCCTTGTGGGAACCAAACCAAAGACTCATTTCTGGAGAAAGTTGCTTTCTATTCCTCTGTAGCATCTTTATCCCACTACTTATTCATGCTCTCTCAGGCTCAGGTAGAGGGGAAGATAATGTGGGGGCAGAGATTAAGATTTGGAGTGTGAGGAAGGTATTCCACCTCCTACCAAAATGTATTATTTATAAAATTGTTTTTATTGAAATTCTAGAGATGCTTCTATTTTATTTTTGTATTTAAAGTTGAAGGACAGTTTCAATAAACATTTCTTCTCCCCAGAGGGATTTCAGAGAAAGATTATGCAAATCATTTAGGGAAGAGGGAGAGTGTAAAACACCAAAAAGGTGAGATGGAAGTTTTCAGGAGAGAAGAAACTATATACCAAAATGTTTGGACTTCAGTTGACCCACTACTTGGAGCCATTTAGCTGTTGAGTCAAAAAAAGGAATAAGGAGGCTGGGGGTTCTGACCTAGCCTCCCCAGCACAACTGAGGGGAACCAGAGGAGACCTTAGACACGGGTAGGGCCCACCCGTCCCTCGGGGTAGCCTGGCTGAGCCATCTCCCCCTTTGGGCGAATGACTCCTTTCTGCTGCCTTGTCAGCTCCTGGAGAAGAGGAGAGAGACAGTTTGGGTGTTTGTGCTCCCCACTCCCACTGAGGCCCAGGGCTTCCACCCTCCCCCCACTTCTCTACAGCTTACCTGCTGCTGCCACAAATTCTGTTTCCTTGGCCTTCCCTTCCAGTCTTGGGTGGCGCAGGAACTATCTTTGTTCAAGGGATGTGGAGAGAACTGAGGGGCGGGGGGGATTCACTGTTTTGTTAGACCGGAACTGACCCCAAGGCTGCTCCCCATGACCCCACTTCCCAAAAGTCTAAACTAAAAACAAGAAACTCACCTTCCCCTGAATTAGATTCTGCAAACAGATGTTCACCTTTTGAATCTGGGCTAACTGGGGGCTGCCAGGCTCTGAGTGTGAATCTGTTAGAAAATTCTAAAGGAAGAGTTAGAGACAGACAACGTGGTGAAAACTTGAGCTCATATGCCATTCCTCTCCTCCATCTGGATCCCCTCCTCCCAATTCCCCACCAGGCAGGGGGGCAATTTTAATACTCTTCACTCCATCTCTTTAACAGTCCAGTTCCTCCATTCCCCTCAAATAGCACAGCACCCCTTCTCTTCTTTATGGATCTTCCCTGTCCATCCCTGACTCATTGGAACAATCCAGGCCACTCCTCCATCTCCATGCAGTGATCCAAATCATGTCCCTCTGAATGGAATGCAGATCAGCCTCCTCTAGGCCCAACAATGAACACCAACTGAACACTTGGTGGCATCCTGTCATTACAATGTTACTTCCAATTCATGATCCCTGCCCATTAACTCTTGCCCTTCCAGGACGGTGTCAGGCTGTGTCCATGTGTCCCTGCAAGCCCTGCCCCACACACGGTAGATCAGCCTCATACCTCACCAAGGGCCCCCAGACGCAGCTGCTGTTGTTGGGCTTCCCTCAGGCGGCCCTCATACCAGGCCTGGCTATGCTCCAGCAGCTCCAGCCCCTGCCACAGGGCATCCTGTTCCCTCTCCAGAGCCTGCATCCTCTGCAGCTGGAAAAGGCAAGGAGCAGAGGCTGACTCACTCCACAGCAGGGCTCTGGGCCATGCCGGGCCCTTCCTCTTAACCCCTGATTGGGTTCACTATCTGGTCACTGAGTATGAGCCCAGACTGATCACTGAGGACCTGAAGGACAAGGGAAAAGAGGGAAAGACTTAAAAGTCCTCAAAATCAAGTGGAAATGGAGGAGACTGATCTAGGGAGAGAGGCTTCCCCTGATACTCACCCAGAGGAAGAAGCTCCGGGCCCCTGGGTCTTGGTGGCTTGTCTCCAGTGGCAGCAGCAGAACCGTGTAGGGGGCCTGCACCAGGGGCAGCCCACTGCGACCCCGGCTCCCCATAGTTCTGAGGTGGGAAAAGTGGAGCCACGCCCACTGCTGCACAGAGCTGGTCCCTCCCATTCCCCTAGCCTTGCACCCGTCCTACCTAGACTTTCAGCCTCTCAGAGCCCTTCCTGCTGTGTCTGCCTGAGGCTGAGGTGTTCCTACTCTAAGGAGAAAGACCATCTCCCGTGGGCTCCTGTCTTCCCCCTCGTCTGTTTTTGTAAGATCTGTTGAAGTGGCTGGTCCTCATGGAGTCCTTCTGTGTAGAACTCAAGGGTCTCCCTCCAGCAGTGATACTGTATTTTTAATGAGGCAGGGCAGGTCCCTCTGTGGACTGCTGCTTTGCGTTTCATCTCTTTCCTATTCTCCTGTCTGTCTGGCCTAAGGAAACAATAACTTTCTCCAAAATAAACTTTATTACTGACAGAAAACAAAATTTACAGGGAAACTGAGAACTCTAGGTCTGAAGGAGATAAGGAAACAAAGAGGGTCTGGGAGGCGGAGGAGGGCCGAGGAAGGACTCTCAGAGGATGGCGGTGGCGGCAAGCAGCACTTCCTGACTCATGAAAATGTCCAGGTCCAGACTGGGATCTTCCAAATCCAGTTTCAGAAACTTATCTACTAATGTCTGGCAACTGAGGGGAGAGAGAATGGCGAGATTTATGAGAGGAGGGATAACAGTCCCTGAGCAGAGGGGAGAGGATACAGCATAGGAAACTGGGGACCTTGAGAATTTAGGAATTTCAGGAAGAAACTGAGTCTTTGAAGGGCAAGGAGGTTAGATGGGCCTCTGAAAGGGGGAGAAGAGCTACAAAACATGCTGGAGAGAACGCGGACCCTGGGCTTGCACTCACTTTTCCATTTGCTTCTCCTTTAGCAGCTCCTTGACAGGCTGGATGGGTTTTCCACTGCGGATGAAGTCTGAGACCTAGGACCAAGTGGGAAGAAGCAGGGGGGAGGTGTTGGGTAAGAGAAGGGAAAAGAAGGGTCAGAAATCCCATAGGCCAAGAAACCTGGGCACCTGAGAGAAGCAGGGAGGTGGAAGGGAGCCCTGGTGGAGGTAGTTGCTGTTTGGACCTCACCTCCTTGCCACGAGCAATGAGTTTGTCAGGAAGCCCAGCCTGGGCAGCTGTGTGGGAGGCATGGCTGGCACTGGCAACACCTTCGCACACTTGATAGAAGAAGACAAGGTCGTTCCCATCCTCACAGGTCTCCATGGTCTTAAAAGAGAATAAAGGGTACATATGTCATCAGTCCTTCTGCTTCCTTCCCTGATACCCTTGGTCAATCACTGTGGTGAGAAACGGAAAGGGACATGGTCCCTCCCTCAGCGAGCCCCTGTTCTGATGGAGATGTTCCCAGCCCTGGGAAATGCTTGCCCTACAGGTACCTAGGGGCTGGATTGGTTTCCTCACCAAATATTGCACAAGGGGGCCCTGTGGCAGCAGCTGTAGCTGAACGAGGCTCAGAAAGTTGGTGGCCACGAAGACGTGGGGACACGTGGGTCCAAGTGCCAGCCAGTGTCGGATCACAGCGGCCAGAAGCGCGAGCCCATCCACCTGCGCAGAAGGCAGGGGTGAGGGTGTGGGACCACCTGCCCTGGGTGCCCCCTCCTCCTTCTGGGCCTTTCCCACCTCGTGCTCTGTCTCTCTTCTGCCCACACAACCCTCTCTTTCCCTAAGGCTCAGCCTCACTCTCCTGCTCCTTCGTCCTCCTCCACTTTTCCCTCCTTAGTTCCTCTTCAGTTTCTCCCCTCACCGTGTTGGTTCCCTTTCCGAATTCATCAATAAGGACCAGAGACTGCTCAGTGGCATTGTTCACCGCTTTCGCCACCTGCTGGGCACCAGGTGGACAAGGGAGAGTTTCATTAGCATTTGAGGCCTGACCACAGTCTAACTGTGAAGAAAGCTGCTTGTATATGTGCCCACCCTACTGGACTGCAAGTTCTTTAACGGCGAGGCCCATGTTTTGTTTATCCCTTCATTGCCAACTGTGCCCTACACAAAGCCAGGGTTCAATAAAGGTTCATGGTATTGATTCACCCGGTGTCTGAACTGGGTACTCCCTGCCCCTGGTGTGGAGAGCAGGCAGCAGAGGGAACATTTTTCCCGTTCTACTATTTCTCAGGGATAGGATTCCTTCCCCATTACCCTCTCCCCCAATCCCACCTCCCTTTGCTCCCTTTGACCTGGTTGAGGTCGATCATGAAGGTGGAGAGGCCAAGGGAGATGGATTCGCAGCTGTGAATTCGGGTGAAGATGGCATCTACTGCCCCGATTTCGGCTTCCTCTGCTGGCACAAAGCTGCCCACCAGGGCCATGAATGTGATCAAGCCTACCTGAATAGGGGGGAGAGACAGGGCCCAGGGCCTGGTGGTGTGGGCTATGGTGAAGGTGAGGCCAAACTGAAGGATCAATGACAGATCAAGAGAGATGGCCACAGTTTAATAGGTCACAGCCCCTTCTGTTCACTTTATAATCAGTAAAGAGGGACAGGCAGAGGCATACTGAGGAATGGCGTGGACCTATTCAGAGGTGGGGGAAGAGAATTCAGGCCATGGAATGATCATTAGAGCATGGTTCTCCCTCAGATAGAGAAAGAGAACATGAGAGGAAGAGGAGTAGAGGGTGTGAGTTATGGTCTTTTCATGACAGGGGTGGTCAGAGGACAGAAGAAGAGCTGTAGGGACCTGGGTTGGCTGGCAGGTGGGGGGTGGAGATCATGAAGAAGAAGCCAGAGGCCCAGTTTGTAGGGCTTCTCCTACCTGTTTGAGGTATATGCTCTTCCCTGAAGAGTTGGGTCCGGTGATGACTTTGACCCTCCCTTTGTCCCCCCCACATTCTGTGGAGTTGGGCACAAAGGTTCGGGCACAGAGTTCCATCAGAGGATGCCTGCAGTAGGAGGAGAGGTACCTCACACAAGGCCTGTGGATCCAGAAGATGGGCCCTTTGGGCTCCTCGTGTCTATACCTCCACCCCTTTCTGTTCTCACCTGCCATTCTGAATTCGTACCCCAAGAAGCCGGGGGGAGTAACGGGGCCTTGAGTAGCCATAGTCCCGAGCGGCACTGGCGAGAGCCAACAAGACATCCAGGCGGGAGGCAAGGTCCAACACCCGGGTCAAGACAGCCGCCCGTGCCAACACCTGACACTGCAGCTGGTGCATCAGCAGAGTCTCCTGGTCTGGAAGCAGGTGAAGGAGGGAGCTGGGGGTCAGCTCCAGGGGTAAGTGAAGGAGAGACAAGAAGCCAGCAGAGGGACCTAGAAACAGGCTTGCAGACACAGTCGGAAACACCCAGAGACATTCGGAGGAGAAGGTGCAGAGTCAAGAGTGCGTGAGAGAGAGCAACAGCAGGAAGGAAAGGAGTCTGTCAGCCATCTCCATGCTGCCTGAGCTGCTCCAGCCGTTCACTCCTCCTCACCCCGGATGTCGCAGTGCAGGTCCCCCAGCAATGCATCCAGCTCTTTGGTTCGAGCACTACGGTAGTGCAGCTTCTCCTCTGAGAGGAACTGGGTACAAGGGTTCAAAGCTATGGTCTTTGCATCTCTTAGTTGTCATCCTCTCTAACCCCACCTCTAGCCCTGACCCTGATTTTTTTTTTCTGCTTTGTCTCAGATCAGGCAAAGATCTAAGTAAAACTACAGAAGAGGGATCCCACGTTGGGGGGTGCTGATGGGGTAAAGCCCTCCCTCAGCTGCTGATTCACTTTCCTTATCACCCCCTACAGAGGTTGAGGGTCTCACCATGAAGTCCAGACCCTCAATCTCAAAGTCACTGGTCTCCACCATGGAAGGCAGGCGGGGAATAGAAAGAAGGAAGCCAATCTGGGGAGAGTAAAGAAGAGATAAAGAGGACAGTGATGCACTGGGTGCCCTCTTTTCTTACAGGAAGCCAGAGTTTCCTGTATCCCCCCGAGTGCTTCCCTCAAGGGGAATAAAGCCACCAAAAAGGTATTCATGTTCTTCAGTTTTCTCCAAGAGCTCTCTTACCTACCAATGTGTCCTTCATAAGCCTAATGTCTCCCCTTAAAAACCCCTGGAGATTACATCCACCCTCCTGCCCTCACCAGGGGGATGTAGATGACACTGCATGAAGGAATACGGGAATCCAGATTCTCCAGTTCTTTCTGAGCGACCTCAGTGAGGAAACTAGGAAGTCCCATCAGCCTTCGTTTTTCTAGGAGGGTGGAAGACATAGATATCGAAAGTAAGGTTCCCGCCCTGGTTGCTAGGTAGCTTGCTCCCTACCAAGGATAGAACCCCCTCTCCAGGCAGGCTCAGGTTTCAGAGCCCTTGGGTCTATCCGCACACCTAATACTCACTCTCATCAATTTCAGGATCTATGTTGGGGAGGACGATGAAGCGATTTTCAGCCAGACTGCCCTCAAAGTCTACCTGAGGAGACAAGAAGTCCAGGTTCTTTCTATCCAACACCATCTCATCCTGTTCCTCATCTCTATTTGGGCCCCAATTCACCCTGTAGTCCCTGCTTTAACCTTGACCCTCCAAGCACATCCCTGATGTTCGGCTGTCTCCTCTCACCATCCTACCCTTTGGTCATCCAGCTGACCTCAATGTCTCCCATGCATGCCCATTCCCCAGAGCCCAGTCACTCTCTGTTATCCAAGCCCATCTCTCTCCCCCAGTTCCCCAGGAGCTCTGCTTCTTTCCTTCCACTCACCACTTTCCCAATGAGGCTGGCAATGTGGTGTAGGTCATCAGAGAACTCTTGGGCAATGTCCCTAAAGAGCTGAATGGACTGGGGCAGGGAGCGGCAGGCATCCCTCAGGCCCAGGGCACTGTACACAGTCTGTAGGAGAAATGGACAGGGAAGGGTGGCCCATACCCAGGCCGGGCTCAGGTGAGAGAACAAGGATGGACCGAGAAGAACAAAGACTAACAGGGAAAAATACAATAACAAAGACAGACAGAAGACCTCAAAGGCAAAACAGTGAGAAAGAAGATGGCAGCGGAGAGTATAGCTCAGCAGTAGAGTGCCTGCTTAGCGTGCACGAAGTCCTGGGTTCAATCCCCAGTACCTCCATTAAATAAATAAATAAGTAAACCTAATACAGCCCCCCTCCCCTGGTCAGTCTGAAAGAACTCTTAATGATCTGAGCTAGAAAAATTTGAGCAAAAATAAACAATGATAGCATTGAATTATAACTCACAAAATAAGTATTTAGGAGATTATTATACCCTGGTTATGTAAGATGTTAACATTAGGGGAAGCGGGTGAAAGGTATATGAGAACGTTCTATACAATTTTTGCAACTTTAAAGTATTAAATTTTGTTTTTTAAATAAAAAGTTAAAACAATATAAGGATAAATCTTAAAATTTTTAAAAAGAAAAGGGGTATAGTACAAGGAAATACATTCAATATCTTGTAGTAGCTCATGGTGAAAAAGAATATGAAAATGAATATACGTAGATTAATGTATGACTGACGAATTGTGCTGTACACCAGAAATTGACACAACATTGTAAACCAACTATAACTCAATAAAAGAAAGAAAGAAAGAAAGAAAAGTGTATCTACAGGTGGAAAGAGGGGAAAGGGCTAGAAGCTAGAATTAGTTGACTATACCATGTTTGGAATTGCGTAAATATTCTTTGCAATCCCTAAAGAACTAATGGACTTAGATATTAAACATCAAAGGCTGCTGACATCACAAAAGGAGAGACAGACATATCAGACATTACGTTCCTCCATTTAACAAACAGTATTGAAGAAAAATCAAACTTGAACCTGATCAAGCTTCTAGATTCAACCATTAATTTACAGAAATTCCAGAAGAGAGAGAAACATGTCTAATACGCGTAGGGAATGTAATCAGTGGAATTCAGGCTAAGGAAAACTCTGCAGGACACATAATCCAGCTTATTCAATAAATAACATTGCAAGGGAAAAAGATATATATAAGGAGAAAGAGAGAGAGAAAGAAAGGAAAAGGTGCAATGGAGAAGGAACCCATAAAGGAGAATTAAAGAGACATCATCCCATCACTATATGTTGAACATATTTGAATCCTAATTAAACAAACTGTAATTTTAAAATAATTACATTTAAGAGATGAGTAGAAATTTAAAAATGAGATAATTAATGATATTAAAGAATTACATTATTTTCCTAGGTAAGATAATGGTATTGTTATTCTTTTTTAAAAATTATTTTCTTTCAGAAATCATTCTAAAATATTTATGGATGAAATGATAAGATGGCTGGGAATTGCTTCAAAATAATCCAGGAAAAGGAAGGTGGGAGAAGATACATATGAAACAAGATTGGTATGAGTCAAAGTGTTGAAGCTCCATGGTGGGTATGTGGGGGTTCATTATATTATTTTCTCTAAAATTTTTTGACAATTTCCACAATACAAAGTTTAAAAAAAAAAAAAAGGTATTGAGGGAAAAAAAGGTATTGGGATAAAGTAGGACAGGGTAATCAGAGTACAGAGGGTTTACAACACATGCTGAAGGGCTTAACCTGGACTTCTGGGATTCAAGAAGGGAGACCTTAAACAGTAAGTTCATACTGTATAGCACAGGGAACTATATTCAATACCTTGTAGCAACCTATGGTGAAAAGAATATGAAAACAAATCTATGTACATTCATGTATGACTGAAGCACTGTGCTGTACACCAGAAACTGGCACAACATTGTAAACTGACTATACTTCAACAAAAACGGAAAAAAAAAAAAAAAAGGGAGACCTTACCTTGTAGAGAACCTGCCAGTCACTGACCTTGGTGTGGGACAACTTCATGCGTTTAAGAATCAGCTACAGTCAGACAAGGAGACAGCCACTGTTTTCCTCTCCCACCCTAACGCCCCTCAAGATGCCCACCATCCCTCAACCTCCTTCCCCACCTCCCTGCCCGCCACCTTGGGCTTACAGGCACGTTCTTGATGTGACCCAGCAGTCGATGCAGCATCTGAGCCATGTCCAGATTCTGGGGTAACAGGAAAAACTGAATGACATCCAGACGGGAATTTAGTTCCCCCAGGTCCTGAGTTGGACGTGTGAACCATAGCCTGAAGTGAGGGTTGGAGTCGGGGGACCAGAAATTACATCTGTTCTTATCACTGTCTTGATCTCAATTTGTGAAAATGTGCACTTGGAGGTCTCTGGGGATTGTGGCAACGTGTACCTGTACTGGTAAGTACAGTGTCCTATCTATGCAGGTGGGTTCACTTGCATCTACTGAAAATCTTTGAAGAGCACGACTGTGTCTGTGTATCTCAGTTTTGATGGATGTGACCATGTGTCATTCCATGTGGATATGTGATGGAGCTTGTCAATATTTTAGAGGGAGAGCAGTGTGTTGAAGCATTTGTATGCCAACACTCTAGCTCTCTCTGCAGCTGAGTAGGAGAGAATAAGTCAGAATGAGTTTGCGTATCTGTATTTAGCTGTGAAATAGCACAGACATTCGTCTTTTCATGTTCTTCCTGTGAAAGTACATAACTCTTCCATGTAGAATGATAAGTCCTTAATTCATGATAATGGTCATCTCTGCAGAGAAGAAAGTATTGGGTAGAGGCACTTAAGGGGCTCCAATAACAGTCTTATTTTTAAATTGGCTAGTAGAAACACAGAAGTTTATATTATTATCTTGTGTGTCTGAGGTATTTCCTAATAAATTAAATCATTATACAGAAATAAATGTCTCATCTGTGTTTGTCTAACTCTGGGTATCCCTATTTCCTTATGGCTAAGGAGAGTGTGAGACTCTGTAAGGACCTGTGAGCCCACATTAGAGCAAGCCATTAGGCATACAATTAGGCATACAATTTTATATAAAAGCCAACCTGTGGAGACACTGGGGCCTAAGGATGTGTATATCACACTGTAGTCTCTGGCCAGTTACCCTGGGTTAGAACACACCAGGTTAAAATAAAAGGGAGGATTCAGGTGGATTCAAGGGTGTGGCCAAGGAGCCGAGGTGCCTGGAGCAGTACAGGCCAGTCTGTGAATACTCTCCCCACCTGGGAAGCATGTGAGCTACACTAAGCATACTCTCTTATAGAACACCTGTGTATCTGACTCATGCGTTGCTAGTGCCTAGAGGTCTTAGTCAGCTGAGGAGACGAGGCCCTTAGAAAATAAGCAAGTCGTTCAAAGTCATGCAGCTAGTATGAAGTACAGATCAAACTCAGGTATCCAGACTGCTAGGACAGTACTCTTTAGAGCATAATGCGACACTCAGTCAACTTCCAGGGGCCCTGTCCGGCTTTTGAACAGCTGGGCCCTTAGTTGATCATCAGATTGTGATTCTACGCCCTGCGATTATATTCCCAAGATCCCATCTGGGGACTCTGCACCCATCCTGCAACTTTAACTCCATTCTCTTCTCCACTGAGAATTCCTTCCCTTTCATCCCTGGTTGAGATTAGAGATCTGCACCTGAAGCACTAGAGAATGTGTGGGTAATTAGATCACTCCACCAATTACCTGGAAATGGCCTCAGAGATTATCCTAAATTAACCTCCAATAGACATACACTGAAGGGCAGGTGGCATAGGGGAAAGGATTATGCACCTGCAGGCTAGCAAAGGTTTCCTCAGTTTTTAGAGATGATGTAACTAATGGGCTTGCATTAGTGTGCTGTGCCCACTCCCTCAGCGCTAGTGTACGAGGCCTTGTGCCAGGCACCAAGCTAACAGGAATGGCCACACACAGAGTTCACTCAGCTCTGAGGGCTGCTAATTCCAACCTGATGTGATAGCGCAACTAGAAAATATAAACAGGCACTATGTGACCACACAGCAAGGTGTATGTCAGTCTCCTCTGAGGTGCCTGCGAAAGCTTCACCAAAAAGGTGATAGTTCGGCTGCACCTTGACAAGGATATAAGATTTTGACAGAAGAACAGGGGTAAGACTTTCCAGAGGGCATAAACACAGGCATGATGTGTTTCTATGATGGCAGGTGGCCCTAAGTGACTGGAATATACAGAGGATCCAGTAAGAAAGGATTTAGGATGGGGTTGGGAAAGTAAGCCTGGAAATTAAAATTGGGGTGAATGGGATAGGCCCTGAACATCATACTGCTGAAGGCGAGAATCTTCATCCTGCAGGTGGGGGGAAGCATCCTGAGGTTTGTTTTATTTCCACTTATGTTTTAAAAAAAAAAGGGGGTGACACGCTCCGATCTCTGCTTTGGAATGACAGTTATTTTAGAAAGAAGAATAGATTGGAAAAAGAAGAGATTAGAGGCAGAGAGACCAATGTGAAAGGAATGCAATGCTCCAGGGTAGAAATGAAGACAGCCAGAATTAGAGCAGAGGAAAGAGGGAGAAGGGGATGGCTGAGAGAAACATTTCCGGATAGAATCAATAGGCGCCCTTATTGAATAACTGGGTATCGGAGGTGAGGGAGAAGCATTAATCTAAGGTTCAGAGCGTCAGAAGCTGTATTGCCAGCAATGCCATTAACCAGAAAAGGGAATGCAGGAAGAGAACAGGGCCAGTGGGTGTCAGTTTGGATGCTCTGAGTTTGAGCTACCTGTGGAAATTAGAGACACCAATTTGAAAGTCATCAGAGAACAGTTCAAATCCGAAGTGTGTTTTTAATAATTAAAGATATTACCATGTGTACATTAGTGTCTTGTGATTGTGTTTCTGCTGCACGTTATGTGTGCAAGTCTCTATATCATCAATGGGTATGTGTGTATCTGTGCTGACAACATAAAATGAGAATAATACTAGCTACTTTAACCAAGCAGGACCCTATGGGACCTTCCTGGAATAGGTACCCAACACCCATGTCCTCCACCTGCCTCTTGTTTGTAGCAAAAGTTTAGTTTCCTAGGCATCCCCAAGTTCCAAAGAATATATTTAATCAGAGAAGTGAGAAAATGCAGAAAGAAAGGAAAACAGTTAAGTAAGACAAAATAATAATACTTTAGCCATTAAACAAAGTCAAGGACCTTTAGTACCCCCTCAAGGTCTATAGATAATATTCTGAGCCATAGCCTTTGAGCCATTTTGCAGATAGTGGCAGAAGTTAACTGTGTGTTGCCCACAAGCATGTAGACCCCAGACCAGTTGGAAGCAGAAGGTTGATGACGTTGACTCCTGATTAACTCACCATCAACCAATCAGAAAAATGTCTATGAGCTTATCACACACCCCACAACCCCCCTCCCTCACCCTGTCTTTAAAAACCTTTCCCTGAAAGCCTTCAGGAGTTTGGGTCTTTTAAGCACTAGCTACCTGGACTCCTTGCTTGGTGCCCTGCAATAAACACTGCGCTTTCTTTGACCACAACCTGGTGTTAGTAGATTGGCTTTACTGTGCACAGGCAAGTGGACTCAAATTTGGTTCAGTAACAGCTACCACATGGGGTCGTTGTAAGGATTAAATGCATTTGGGAAAGGGCAGTTGTTTTCATTACTACTAAGGGTGCTGTGTGTGTCTGTTGACTGCATGCATTAATCTGTAACACGTGTGTGAGACTTACTCACCTGAGCAATTTCTCTCCCCACTTACAGCGGCATCTGTTGAGGATTCCTGTTGGGAGTGGGGTAGGGAGTGAGCCTGTTACAAAGAGGGGCAGGGAAAGGAATATATGGATGTATCTAAGCTGAGGCATCAGGGTCAGAGGTTTGGGCATGGGGCTGGCTGGCCTGGGGGTGGGGGGCGTTTCCCAGATACAGGACACAAAGGCAGCCAAAGCCGGTGTCTGGCCACAAGTCTGAGCTGGGATTACCTTACATGGGCTTGGGGGAGGGAATGGGCACTCACAGGAAAATTCAGCTAGAAAATTATGCTGAGCAGGCGTAGTTAAACTCACAAAGAGCCCAGCCCATATACGTAAACATTAGGCACAACCCACTGAGATGCATAGTGAAACCATGTGGATATTTGGGGTGATGTCCCCATATACCCTAAAGCCTGAAACAACTATAAGAGATACTCTGTGCAAATCAAACATGGGAGTTATGTAGTTACATAACTCTCTTCTATACATATGGCCTCCCAAAGTCCCTAGACAGGTGCACAACTAGTAAAAACATTCATACAAACCCAAGGAATAAAAATGGAATTGGTAAACTAAGAAATTATATGCAAATGATACCAGACAACTCTATTGGACAAGGCTGTGAGGAGATACCCAAGCTCGGGAAGGATACAAAGAGGATGATAAAGCTGGTTTGGAGTGGAAGAGATAGCTGGCACTGGGGATGAAGTAGGAAGAGGGGCTGGGACACATCTCTGGAGGCAGCTGCTTTTCTGGCAGGCTTGTGTAGTGTGGAATGAAGGACGGAGCACACCTACCAAAGAGGCTGAGCCCCTCCTTGAGTCCACTGGCCACTTTGTACACCGAGGGATGAGACTCACTCTTAAATATCTGCAGAACACTGTCAGGAAGAAATTGGGGTAATTTGGATTTTTACAGGAAATTAAGAAAACGGAAAGGGGATTGAGAACATCCTTCTGAGACCAAGTCTTGATATAAGGTTTGTCCCTCACTGCTCTCTGCCTCAGCTTCTCCCTTTAGAAAAGGAAGTTGACACCTTTGTGCTTTTCTTCTCTCCCCCTCACTCCCTTCTTCTCTTTCCTTCAGGGAGAGAGATCCTAATAGCCCCAGGATTAAAGAAATTGGAGCCCCATTAGGATTATTAGAGTATTAAGCTTAATCCTTCTCCCTCTCCGGAGAAGACAGTCTGCTTCCATCTCCTTACCTGTAAGTGTCTTGATCTATGCTCACCAGGTGGGTCCTGAATACAGAAAACAAGGGAAGGTGGTTGGGGTATGAGGTCCGAGTTCATTCCTCAGTTCCACCCTTAGCCTCCCTTCCAGAACACTGTCTCACTTTTCTCCCCAGAGCTTCACACCCTCTCAGGAGCTCCCGTGTGTCCTAGAGCACTTTACCAAATGGTTCATTGCCCCCTTCCCTGATCCCATCTTACTTTCCAGGCCTCCCAATCCCATTTTACTTTGGTTGAGGTTAGCGTAAATCACCTACAACACAAATTTCTTAAAGCCCAGGATGGGCACACTGACGTTACAGTCTTCTAGTTCAACCCCGATTCTTCTTCGAGCCAGGAACTTGAGCAGCCCTCCAAGTGCTCGAACCTAGGAAGGGATCAGTAGTGAAGCTGGGGTAAATCTCAGTGTCTTGGAGGCTAGACAACATCAAAGAAAACTTATTTTCTAGGGCTGAGCTAGTGCCTCCCAAGACTCAATCCTAGTACTGGGGCGCTTGTGCCTTTCTCTAATCTGCTGCATCCCAGCCCTTATTTCGTGGGAACCATCTCACCGTGAGGAGGCAGTCAAAGGGGATGATGGAGGAGAGGAAGAGAATTTTCTCAGTGGCAGTCATGGAGTCCGGGATGAAGGAGTAGTTTCCAGAAAGGAGGCGCTGTTTGCTTATCTCCAGACCTATTTTGAGGGAGGGAAAGGTCTTTTAACCGAATTTTTCACCCTATTTTAAGAATGAGAAAATAGAAGCAAGAGGGATGATGTGGCCTGCCAAGCTCACACAGGCCGTTAATGGAAAGCCGAGACAAGAACCAAATGTTCAGGCACTTAGTCTAACTTTCTTTTTATTCTACATATAATATAAAGGCTGAGAACATAATTGAGAAAGATAAATGGCTCAGAAGAGTAAGATATCTGAACTGGAGATTTTTGGTCAAAAAGATTACATTAGTAGAGGAACAAATAACATGAATGCCCTAACATCTAGTATAGGATAGACCATTCCCTGTCCTTTTTGCAAACCTGGGAAGGTTATGAAAGTGCCTTCTGGATTAACAAGTTCTCTGAGGCAGTGCTTTTTTTTTTTTCTTAAGGGGCAAATGGCTTCGGCTTAAAGGGGAAAATGCCAACAATCAGAGCTGTTCAAAAAGTGTTACCACTCCCTTTTCTCAGGGAAGGCCCTCATCCCTAGACGTGCCTAAGCTGCACGTTATTAAAAGTAGGGATCAGGAGAGCTCATGGGGAGACTGGTTGAAGAACACAGTGGTTTAGGATGAGATAGGGCTGAGGGGACACCTCTGATGATAAAGGCAGAGTTAGGAAAAAAGATAAAAAAAACTGGGATGAGGGGCTGAGCAAAGCAAAAAGAAGGAAATACCAAAATCCACACTGGGCAAAAATATGATTTCAGGTCTCTTAGGCTCTCTGTGCTCTTGGGAGGCTGTGAGGGAAGCAAAGAAAGGGCCATCAGTCCGTACATCTCAGTCCTTCTGCCTCTATTCCACCTTCCCTCTCACCCAGTTCTGGCCTCCTGGCCGTAGCTCCCTCCAAGACCCTTTAGTCTCCTGGGACATCCACACTTTAGTCCTTTCCCATTTTCCCTCTCTCCCTTAGTCAGTCCTTACCAAGCTTCCCCAGAAACCGAGTCATATTCTCATCCTGTTTGGCACTCGTAACAACAGACTGGGGATCAATTTCATCCAGAACTTGGAAAGAGAACAGAGACCAAATGAGTTCAAGGATCTTTATCTTTCTGTTTTTTTTTTTAAGGATCTTTATCTTTTGACTGAGAGGGAATATGTAGCCCTCCCCTTGCTATCTCCCTTCGTCTCTCAAAAACTTATTTCCTCTTTCCTCCTTCTAAGAGTAGGGAGTGCCCCCCAGATTGGGAGCATAGGTAGGAGTCAGACATGAGATTAGAAAAGAGTAGTAAGATAGGGTGATGGGAGGGAACAGGGGTGCCCAGGAGATTATCACTAGACTACAAACTCCTGAAGGATAGACATGACTCATTTGCCCTGGACTGTATCTCCAGCACCTGATACATTTGTAAACAATGAGATTAATTACCAAAAACAACAAAAGAAGCCTCTAGGAGTCAACAAAACAAAACAAAATAGACTGAGTCAAGTAAAGTGATATGCGTGAAATACACTTCCAATCCCAGAGTGAGGAATTGTTGGTTCTGCCCTCACCTCTTTGGAGCAGCTTGAGGCTCTCATGGTCTGGGGCATCTGGCATAAAGTGGATGGTGGAGTCACTAGTGTCATAGTAGGCAATCCCCAGGTATCCTGAATTCCACAGCACACACAGATGGATCTGTTGGTCGAGGAAGAAAGGAACCCAACATGTGAACCCCTCTTAAGACCAGGTTTGGGCCATGCCTTATTTAATTTTAATCATTCTTTCAACTCTGAGACGGACATCATCACTCCCAATCAGTAAATGTGAAACCAACACTCGTAGGAGGGAAGTGACTTGCTCAGCTCTTTCCAGCCCCTTTATATTCTAACCATCAGAATTTCGAGTCAACTCCCCGCTCTCCAGATTCGAGCTCCTGTTCCCCCCACAACACTGCCGCCAGACCTCCGCCGGCTCCTCCTCTTCCTCCTCCTCGGCCTCCCCGGGACCTGGTACTGGCGCTGGGCAGGGGAAGTTGGTCGAGGCCTCGCCGGGGCCTGGTCCCTGCGGCGTCCTCCCTGGGGTCGCTCCTACGGAGGCCATGGCCTTGAAGGCTCTGCGGATGCAGAAAATTAACGCGGTTCTGGAGCGAGATGTCACCTGCGAGGGGGCGGGGTAGGGGGGCGCGCAGAAATGCAAAACCGCTGAGAACTAATGGGAGAGGGCTGAGGGGCAGGGCTGCGAGGGCCCTTGGAGCGCTGTGGTGACAGGTATAGGGCATTGGGAGGAGCGACTTCTCGAGTATTTCACTAAAGTACAGACTGTAGAAAACCCCACTTGCCCCACCCTCATTTCTGTCAGGCGGAGGTTCTACTTTGTAGACGGTCTGAGGGCCCAGTGGGGCGAATTGTGCACGCTTCCTCTCTCCACCACTGCCAAATAATTCCCCAAGTTCACAGCCTCACTTTCTTGACTTCCCCACCCAGTTGCGGACAACTCGCGGTGTTTTCCCGCCTTCTCAGTCACCTGGGTCGCGACGTGTGCAAGACCGCGCGTCACTGACCGCCGCTAACAGCCGCGAGCCTGCAGGGAGGGGTGCGCCGGCGCGAGGGCGGGGTGAGCGCGCATACGCCCCGCCTTCTTAGCCGCTATTCGTCGAAGGGATCCGGAAACTCCCCAGAGATCCAACAGAGAGAGGGGGAGGAGGGAACTGCAGAGAAGGCTGGACGGTGATTGGCCTATTTGCATATGGGGCGGTGCTAGAACGTAAAAACTTCCCGCCCTCTGCCGTTGCTTAGCACCCGGGCCTCGCGCGATCTGGGTTTCTAGGCTTTGATTGACACGGGGTGGAGCCTGTGAGAAGGTTCTTAACTGAGTCTGAGTTCGGGTCCCCGTAGCTTGTCTAGGGGCATTGGGGAATCTGGAGAGAAGGCCGACCTTAAAGGAACAGAGGCGCGTTTTTGGTTTGGTTTGGTTTGGTTTTCTGGAGAGTAGAGATAAGCAACATTAATTCAACTTGTGCCAACAATTCTAAGACTCTCTCCTCTTGGTGGGTGTGGCTGAAGAGAGGTGGTTGTCCCAAAGTATTTGCATATCAACGCCGCAGATGGCAGCGTCTGCCTTTCTGCCCCTCTCCCCCAGCCCACTAGCACTGCATTCTCTGTCCCCCAAGAGAAGGTGAAAGCATTCGAATTACACTAAATTCTTGCAGAAAGAAGTAACCCTGATAAGAACACCTACACCCCTATACAAACACATACCCCTAAGGACAGAGGGTTTATCATTCATTCCCTTCTGGGCCAGGTGGTGTACTCAAAAGCAGAGAGCATAATTAAATCCCTGCTCCACCAGCTTAATTTTTGAGTGTGTGTGTGTAAGGGGAGAAGAAGCAAGGTGAAGGAGACAGAAATAAACAATTATATACTTTAAAAAACTTCCCTTAAAATATATCTCCCCTCTAATTAACTGTTCTGGGTACTCTGAGATGTGGAGATCCCACCCAAGAGTTTAGGAAAGATAGTGAGTGTAACCTGGCTCTGCTAACCAATGATTGGAAAATCCCATTTAGTGAGAAAGCTGGGAGAGTGAGTTAAGGTCTGAGTTAATGGTTACCCCTGGCAAATTGTTGAGCAATGAAGTTACGGAGAACTGGAGGCCAGGTGACAGCTCTAAGGAGTGTCGGGGAGGGACACACCTTCCAGTCTGGGGTGGAAAGAGATTAGGGACTGCTTTACCAAGCTGAGGAAGGGGAGGTAGTGGAGAAAGAAGCCTGGGGAAGGAAAGCGGAGATACTGAGATAGGAGAAAAGCAAAGGCAAGGAGACTGATATGGGAGGGAAACTTCTCTGATGCAGGATTTGGGGGTACAGCCCCTGGCTTCAAATCCATAAGGCACTGATGGATGGCACCAGGAGAGGGCAGCATTCTCTGTCACGTGGGAAGTTAAGGCAAAATTCTTTGTGGGTAACCATACCAGCTAGCCAAAGTCAATATTGATGATCAAGGCAGCTCTAGCTGTAAAAAGCTGTAGGAGGGAAAAGAGGCAGGGGAGAATCTGCCAAACCTGTTTGAGCTCAGGGCTGGCCCCATTTGCCTGAGGCTTCTCCCAGAGGGGAGATTTTTGTGGAGCAAATTGACCACCTGGAGCAGAAGAGGACCCTAGGAAGTAGCTCTGCTTTGACCTCCCTTCCTCAGATGAAAGGGCTCTTGTGTGCAGATTTTGAGGATCACACATAAAGGAGATTCCCCCCCCCAACAAATGCATACTCATTGACTCATTCTACATCCTTATAAGCTGTGATAATTCAAGGGAGCAAACACCACATATATTCCTTCTTGGGGGTGGAGAAACGCCTTCCCGCAGGGAGGAAAAAACCCACAGAAGAGGAAGCATAAGAGGAAACCACTAACTGCTGGTTCGAGCACCTCTCTTCTCTCCACTCTCTCCTCCCCCAACTCTCTCCTTTTCTTTACGTTTTTAGCCCTGTTTTGCCCCTATGTCCTTACACTCCACTATGTTTCTCTGAAACTGTAGGTGTGTTGCTAGACAGAAGGTGGTGGGGAGGAAAAAGATGGTTAGATAGGAGAGAGAGTCAGATGTAGAGGCTGGCCTATGTCCAGTTCAGAGGACATATTTTTGGGCTATTTTTCAACAGACCATAAAGAGTTTGCTAGAATCTCCAAAATTAAGGTTATTGGGAAGGAAGAGAGCTATTCTTCTGTCCTCCCTACTTCTCTAATTGTATCCCCAAGGACTCCACTCACACTATCCTGTCTAATCTTCACTTTTTTCCCCACTGTTAGGACTAGCTACCACCAAGACCTTAGGATCAGGGCAGAGCTATCCTGGGGCCACAACAACCCTAGGCTCCTACCCTGTCTCCAAGGTAACGTATCAGTGAGAAAAAAGGACAAGGGGCACAGGAAGGGGCCCCAGATGACTGATCAGGCTACTGAGTGGTAGCGGACCTCCCCCAGTGGTTAGGCAGCTTCCTGTTTCCCCAACACGAGCCTGATTATCTCCTTTCCCCGCCCCTGCCCTACATTTCACCACGCTTTTCCCAACCCCAGCTTCCACTTCCAAGTCCCTTTCCTGGACCACAGTCCTAGGAACCCAGACTTTGGACTGGAGTCCGAAGGCAAGGTGGAAAAAGGAATAAACCACCACCTTTCCCTTCTATAATTCCCTCTCTGGGCCGTCAGGGACGTGCTCAAGCAGTGGGTGTCCGGTTTCTTGTGTGAGGGTGGAGGGAGAGTGTCCTCTGATGAGTGAAGCAGGGAAACTGAGGCAGAAAAAGTTCTGTGTTCAGGGAGACTGGCGGAGAAACAAATTTCCCAGGATTCCCTCTCCTCGATACCCTCCTCCTCGATCATCTGGAAAACCTGAGGATCTCCCTTCCGACCCACTCCCTGAATCGTCCCGCCCCCCGCCGGTCCCCTCCCCAAGTTCAGGGCGGGGCGGTCTGTGAGTCAGCGGCTCCCCGATCCGACCCAGGAGGGGGCAGAGCTAGGGTGTGGAGGACGCTGGACCGGTCGGGAGGCCGCGTCTGGAGTGAGCGGGTCTGATCGGGCTAGTGCGGCGCTGAAGGGCCAGACCTAGGTCTAGGGGACAGATTCTCTTCAGTGAGACCCGCCTTCCCTGGCCCCGGCCCCGGCCCCGGCCCCGGCCCCTCCCAGTTCCCCCAGCGACGGTCGCTTCCTGGTCCCCGTCGCAACCATGGCTGAAGAACAACCGCAGGTCGAATTGTTCGTGAAGGTAAGAACACCCTCCCGCCCCTAGTCCCCCCTCCAAATTCCTAGAAGGTAGCTCTCACCTTTCCCCAGCTCCAACCTTTACTCCCAATCCCTTCCCTCTTTGACCCCCAGCCCCAGTCCCAACCCCACGTGCAATCTTTGAGGGGCGTGTGGTACTGTGGGGGGGGGGGGTTAGGGCGGGGAAGACAATTGACGTGTGTGTCGATAATGAGAAATCTAGGTTCAACTCTGCAAAGTTTGTAAAAGTGCAAGTTTCCAGCAGCCTAAAGGACAGGAAGGTACAGAAAAGGGAGGGTTTCCAGAGTGGAGAAGATTGACGGGGAGTGGGGGGTGGAGGACAAAGCTGATAGGGGGACCAGGAGAGACGGGGGGCGGCCAGAAACCTACAGGGTTTGGGTGGCACAGAGGGAAACTTCAGGATATGGGCCCAGCGAGAAGATCAGAGGATGAGGGGTGTAGTGGGAGAGACTTGGAGGCGTGTGGGGGGGGAACGGGGGAGGTTTCAGGGAAGAGGGTGTGGTAGGGAGGCCTGGGAGTGGGACTAGGTGAACTGGGAAGAATTGGCGGGATGAAAGGAGACAGGAGAGTGGGAGCGAAGTTCTAGAACCTGGGTGGGAGAGGTGACTGGGTGGTGAACAAGTGTCCTGGGGACTTGGGGAAGTGAGGAGGGTGGTGGCGAGGAAATGAGAGCTGAGCTGTGCCTACCATGAGGGTAGATGGGGAGACAGAGCAGGAGGAAGAGAGCAGGGTTAGGATGCTTAGGGTTTGAAGTTATAGAAGCAGAAGAAAAAGTCACCCCAACTCTCTCCTCTCGGCCGGTGTGGATTAGAAGAGGTGGTGGTCCCATGGAATCTGCATATCGAAGCCGCAGGCGGCAGCCTCTGCCTTTTTGCCCCTCTCCCCTCCCCACTAGCACTGCATTCTCTGCCTTCTCTGGACCTCTTCCCTATGCCTCTCCCTCCCTCTCTGTCTGTGTCTCCCGGTTTGTACATTTTCCCCATTCTTCATTTTCCTGCCTCCTTTCTCTCCACTTCCCTGCTTTTGTTCATCTAGCCTTTGTGTGTTCCTGCCGGTTTCTCCCTCTCCTTTATGCTGGGGCTTCTTGGGCAGCCATTCCCTCTCTGTGCAGCCATGCAGGGTCCGCCCCCTTAGGTGTGGTCCCCACCTCCCTCTCACACTTGGCCTCAAGGGCTATTTTTACTCCTGGGTGAGGCTGTGCTGCAGAGATTCCTCCAGCCCTGGGTCCAGCATGGGGAGGATTATCTGGAACTAGGGGAATTATACTTGGAGACCCCGGCAGTGCCCAGGGAAGAGGGAGGTGGCCTTTGCTGCTTGGGCCTCAGCCTCACAGGTCCCTGCCCCCACTCCTCGCCAGGAAGGAAGCTGCTGAGACCAGAGACACAGTGAGATGAATCACCCTCAGCCTAGGGGGAGGTGTCCCTTGGGAGATGAGGTCACCACTTGCCAATTAGAGGGCAGCCCCCTTATGCAAGGCCCTCCACATCTCTAGGGCAAGGCCCTAAGTCCCTTGCCTCCCCAAGCAGCTGCCAGAAACTGCTTGGGTAGAGGTATAGAGAACCAGACCTCCTGCTTCTGAGCCCTGCCCCACCCCTCATGTCTTCAGGCTGTATTCCTATCAGGAATCCAGGAATCCAGGCCTCTAGCCTACAACCCTAGACTCCCCAAAGCCCCTCTCTAGGCACCATTTCATGGGTTAAATTGTGAGAATTAAATGAATTTTTGTATGTAAAGTGCTTAGAATAGCACAGAGGAAACTACACTAGCATTAGTCTTCCCTCTCTAGGGTCCAGATCCTCCAAGTTCTCCGAAGCCTGTTCCCTCTGCCTACCTCCCACCTGTCCTCAACTCTCTGGGGAAGCAGAAGCCTACCTTTGTAGAAAATTCTCACTGATCCACCTTGGGTTTGATCTAGCCCCCCAGGTGGAGAGCCCAGTTCTGGGGGAGCTTTTAGCAGTGAGACTGAGTATGTGTCATGACGAGGCAGGAAACAGGTCTGGGAATAGGAGATGCAGAGAAAGACCTGGAGATGAGTGGGATGCACCAGGCCTAACCTTGGAGTGGGGCTTTCTTTCCAGGCTGGCAGTGATGGTGCCAAGATCGGGAACTGCCCCTTCTCCCAGAGACTGTTCATGGTGCTCTGGCTCAAGGGAGTTACCTTCAATGTCACCACTGTTGACACCAAGAGGTAGGCCCACTTCTGTTCCACTAAACATCCCTTGTGCATACACACATGCGCATACATACCGTCACCCACCTGTGTCCTTCCATGCTGAATACTTTTCCCCTCCATCTGGAGCCCCTTTTCTTTTCCCACATTCCTCCCCCTCCCCTTTCTGGTTCTCCCTAAACCCCTTTTCCTGTCCTGATGCTGGGTCTCTCCTCCAGGCGGACTGAGACGGTACAGAAGCTGTGCCCAGGAGGGCAGCTTCCATTCCTGCTATACGGCACCGAAGTGCACACAGACACCAACAAGATTGAGGAATTTCTGGAGGCGGTGCTGTGCCCTCCTAGGTATAGGGGAACTCGGAACAGGGAGTGGGGAATCTGGGAGACTCAGAGAAAGAGAATGATTGAAGAAATGGAAAACGCAGATGGTGGTTGGGCAAGGGCAGGGTTGCTGAGGCTCCTTCTCAGAAGAGCTCTTATCCTGTTTCTCCCATTGGTTTTCAGGTACCCCAAGCTGGCAGCTCTGAACCCCGAATCCAACACTGCTGGGCTGGACATATTTGCCAAGTTTTCTGCCTACATAAAGAATTCAAACCCAGCCCTCAATGACAGTGAGTCTTGTGGATTGGAGGCCTGAGTCCTAGGAAGAATGAAGAAGAACCATGGATTAGGGGCCCCTGGAAATTCAGATATCAGGGAAATGGAGCAGATGTTGGCAAACTTGCACCACCACCACCCTGCACCTTATCTTTGTTTAACCCCCATATTTCCCTGAATTCTCATTGACTGTGACTTTTAAGCTCCTCTCATTTGTTCCCTAGCCTCTTCTGCCCCACCGGGGACATTAGTTGGGTTGACTGCTGGCCTGTGTTCTGGCAGAAGAGGATTTTGCTTAAGAACAATGGCTTTAGGTAGGAGGGAAATAGCCCAGTGGTAGAGCACATGCTTAGCATGCAGGAGGTCCTGAGTTCAATCTCCAGTACCTCCATTAAAAACAAACAAACAAACAAAAAACAATGACTCTAGATCCAGACTACCTGAGTACAAATCTTACTAGCTGGGTAACTTGGGACAATTCATTTAACTTCTCTGTAAATCCACTTCCAGATCTATAGAATGAGAATAACAATACCTGTTTCTTGGGTTGATGTGAGAACTAAATGAGCTTTTGTGTGTAAAATTATTAGAATAACACATAAAAAATGAACTACATTACTGCTAGCAATTATTATTTTGGACTGGCCTCGCCATTAGTATTCAGTACCCCCATGGGTCTTCTTGGACCTTCTGATGTTCTTCCCAACTTCTCTCTCTTGCACAGATCTGGAGAAGGGGCTCCTGAAAGCCTTGAAAATTTTAGACAATTACTTGACATCCCCCCTCCCAGAAGAAGTGGATGAGACCAGTGCTGAGGATGAGGGCATCTCTCAGAGGAAGTTTCTGGATGGCAATGAGCTCACTCTGGCTGACTGCAACCTGTTGCCAAAGCTCCACATAGTACAGGTGGGTGGTCATGGTGGGAGGAGAGGGTGGTCGCTGGGATGGCTTTTTAAGGGGCTCCCACATGGGCTTCCCATGACAACTGCTCCAAAGGTGGTTTCTTTACTAGGATGATTTCTAATAGCAGACACCACCCCATTCCTTCCTGGCATTCTTTGCTGGTAAGACTTGAGAGAATTCTAGTCCATGATACAAGAAGTGAGTGCAAACAGACTAGCCGAGAGTAACACATTCCAGTATTACTTTCAAAAATGCTCTTGCTGTCTCAGTCATTGCCAAATCCCCAAATCAGACAGAGCAGGCTTTTCCTAAAAATCAAAGCTTTAAGTCTGTAGCTTCAGTCTTCACTTCCTCTTGTCGAAGATGAACACTGCTGGTTCCCATGTTTTTATCATAGCTCATGCTATGCTTTAGTTTGTGAAACAAGGGATACTGAAGTGTCAGTCTGCTGCAGAACTGTGTATTAAACATCGGTGTACTGGGCACTAAAAGACATGAAGATCTGGAGTGATTGGTCCTTGCCCTCAAGGAATTTGAAATCTAGCTGAGATGATAAAACATTCACATGAAAGTTAAGTAATAATACATGGTTAAAAGCCAAATGAAAAGTAGACATAAGTTGCTATGGAAATTCAAGAGGAGAAGTGTGTGGTTTGTGAGTTATATCTCAAAATCAAGAGGGGAAAACTAGCACCATAGACTGAGGTGGTCTGAAAAGGGCTGGTTGGTTATAAATGGCCAGGATTTCATTTAAGTGGAGAGGAAGGCTAAAGAGCTTACAAGACAGTGAGGAGTTAAGAAAACCCATCAAAGATGATTAATATGGGAGATAAGAATCTTAGGAAGAGAAACCAGAGAGTGGAATTACTTGAATGCCTGGACAAGGAGGCTGGATTTTATCCTGTAGGCCTTGGCATAAGGGAAAGACCAAGAGCATGATAACTATTGTGGCTTCCCTGAGGCTAAGCTATTGGTCCTTCTCTCCTCATCCCTAGGTGGTATGTAAGAAGTACCGGGGATTCTCCATTCCTGATGTGTTTCGGGGAGTGCATCGCTACTTACGCAATGCCTATGCTCGGGAAGAGTTTGCCTCCACCTGTCCAGATGATGAGGAGATCGAGCTGGCCTATGAGCAAGTGGCCAAGGCCCTCAAATAAGTCCCTCCTGGGGTTCCCTCACCCCCATCCATTTTCTCCATCAAGGCCCTGGATCGTTTGTTTCCACATGGCTACCCAATGGACACACTCCAAAACGGCCGGTGTACAGAGAATCCTGGTGCGGGGCTTGCTGGGGGGTGATGAGGAGAAAGGATGGGGGATATGGGTGAGATTTTTATTGTGGGGTCGGGCGGATAGGACAATGTGTTTCAATAATAAAATACAGAAGGAAAATCCAGTGTTTTTACACAAAGGGGCTTGAAGTGTGAGTAACACGGAATGAAGGGTGGGTAAGTGACCCTGAGCTCCGAGCAGAAGCCCGGAATTTAGAAGAGGGGTGCTTGTGATGGGGCTGCCATTTTTAGTGCTGGTTCACCGTTGAGCTGTCTTGCGCTCCATGTCGCATTTGCAGCCCAGCCGCAAGAGCCGGCCAGATCTGGGTGGGCCTAGGCAGCGCTCTTGGGGCGGGGCTGAATTCAGAGAAGGAGCGCAGTCCGGATAGAGTGGGCGCGGCGTAGCAGAGCGGAATGGGCGTGACCTCGAGGAGCCCCGCCCCGTCCCGCTTAGACAATGCCCCGGAGCCGCCAGATCGTCGCGACCCCGCCCCACTGTAGTACTTGAGCTCGCTTACCCCGGGACCCCTCAAAGCCAAAGCTCCAACCCTCAAGGCTTGAAGACTAGGACTCTTCTTCACCAACTCTGTCCTCAGGGGGGTGGGGCCGCAGCCAAGATCACAGAGCGGCAGGAGTGGGGGTGGCCGCTAGAGGTGAGTCTGGGGTGGGAGGTGGCCCTTGGATCATGTGAGGGCCAGAGTTTGGGGGTGAGGGGCCCTTGCTTGTGCCGGACAGTGCGAAGGGTCGATATTTGGGTGTGGAGCTGAGTGGGAGTGGACTTTGGGGAAGATAGATCCGAAGACTGGGGGACCGGGTCCTGGTGCCCAGAGTGGCGCCGGCTCCCCAGAACCACGCCCCCGGTTTCCCCGCCCCTCGGATTTCGTTTTAGACCTCTCCCAGTCCTCCGGGACTCAGTCTGGTTTACAATGGGTCGCGCTAGGAACGGAGTGACCGGTCGGGGTGGAGAGAGGATGTTTAACTCCTTAGTCTCTAATTCCTCCCTCCTTGTCCCTCTCTCCCTTTCTCATTCGGACGTTTAGGACTTCCATCCCCCAAGCCTTGACTCTCCCCAGCTGTCTCCTGACCCATAACCTCTGTGGGCCCCTCGCCACAAGTCGGGTCCCTAAGGCAGCGAGCAGCTGAGGGTTAAGGGGGCGGGGCCGCTACATTTTTGGGGAGTGAGCGCATCCTAGCGGCTGCCAAGAGGTGCGCCTGGCAGGGACCTTTCGAAGCCCCCGAGCAGGGGCAACAGGTGTTTTGGAGATTAGGGATCCCGATCTTGTTCCTCGGACTCCCCCTAAAGCTGCAGACCCACGAGGGTGTGGGGTGGAGTGGGGTCGGCAGAAGAGGACCGACTGGAGGGGGTGGGGTGGAGTGGGTGGGGCACCCGGAGATGGCAGGAGGAAGACCTGGGCGCTCTTAACCACCACCCACTACACCCTTTTCTGCATGTTTCTTTCTCTGCTTCACCCCTTTCTTTTTCTTCTCCCAGACAGGTGAAGTAAAAAGAAAACTAAGAAATCAGCGCGGCCGGAGGGGGCTTCTGTGTGGATGGGATGGGGACGCCAGGGGAGGGGCTGGGCCGCTGCTCCCATGCCCTGATCCGGGGGGTCCCGGAGAGCCTGGCGTCGGGCGAGGGTGCAGGGGCCGGCCTCCCAGCTCTGGACCTGGCCAAAGCTCAGAGAGAGCACGGGGTGCTGGGGGGTAAACTGAGGCAGCGATTAGGGCTGCAGCTGTTAGAATTGCCTCCTGAAGAGTCGTTGCCGCTGGGACCGCTGCTCGGTGACACCGCTGTGATCCAAGGGGATACGGCCCTAATCACGCGACCTTGGAGTCCCTCCCGCAGGCCGGAGGTGAGCGCCTGGGTGCGGGTTAGGGTAGGGGGAAACTGGATCTGGGCCTCCAGGGCTTTAGGGAAGAATGGGGATGGGAATGTCTCCGCCTCGCGCCCTCTTCTGCACTAAGGTTGATGGAGTCCGCAAAGCCCTCCAGGACCTGGGGCTCCGAATTGTGGAGATGGGGGACGAGAACGCGACGCTGGATGGCACTGATGTTCTCTTCACTGGTGAGGCTGGGGTGCCTGCACCCTAGGGCTTGGCACAGGGAAGCAGACTTTGGGAGACTGGGCCATCCAGCGCCTTGTCGCCAACTCACTCCCGCCTTAAACCTGGCGGCCTCCCCGGGCTCAGGCCGGGAGTTTTTCGTAGGCCTCTCCAAGTGGACCAATCACCGAGGAGCTGAGATCGTGGCAGACACGTTCCGGGTGAGGAGTAGGACCCGCCTTGGGCAGGGGGGTGGGGGGAGGGCATGGAGCAGATAGGGGCCGGAGGAGCCTCGGCGGCGGGGGCGAGGGGAGACTTAGCGCGGCACTGAGGAGGAAGAGGCTGAGTCTGTGTTTGAGGGTATCCCCTCACCCTTCCCGCGCCCTTGAATACTTTCCCTTATTCCCCCGCCGCTAGGACTTTGCTGTCTCCACGGTGCCGGTCTCGAGCCCTGCCCACCTGCGTGGCCTCTGTGGCATGGGGGGACCTCGCACTGTGGTGGCAGGTAGCAGCGATGCTGCCCAAAAGGCTGTCAGGGTGAGAAGGGGCAGGGCTGAGGTGGGGCGGGTTGGTCCGCGGCCAACGAAACTGGGCGTGGCCCCGGGCCTGGGAGGCGGGGAGCTGGGAGGCTCTGAGGATGAGCCCCAACCCTTGCCCTCACGGAGCTGTCCATCCAGTGTAAAAACACCTGAGAAAACAAGAAGTTACTATGTGGGACAGGGGGCTGGAAGACCGAGGAACAGGGGCAATTAAGATTGTCTTCCCAAGTTTCAAGAAATTCCCAAAAGTGGCATCTAAGCTGTGACTTAAAGGATGGATAGGACGGACAGGTCGGGTCTGGAGTAGGGGAGAAGAGGGTAGCACGTGGAAAGAACTGCATGTGAGTCTGAGGTGAAAATTGCAAAGTTAATTAAAGCACTTACTGCCTGAAACATAGTAAGTGCTATGTGCTTGCTGTCATTATTATTCCACAATAATTTAACTCTGTCCTCAGCCCTTAGCAGTGGTTGGGCAGCCAGACTCAGTTGTGAAGAGGCTCTGAGCCTTGCATGCTTCCTCTCTCCTGTCCCCCAGGCAATGGCAGTGTTGACAGATCACCCCTATGCCTCCCTAACCCTCCCGGATGATGCAGCAGCTGACTGTATCTTTCTGCGGCCTGGGATGCCTGGTGTGCCCCCTTTCCTCCTGCACCGCGGAGGCGGGGACCTGCCCAACAGCCAGGAGGTGAGAGAAGGCAGGAGCTCTACCATCACCACCAACCAGAGAAATGAGCCTCAGGCTTTCCTAGTGGCAGGAAGGAGGGAGACCTTCTCTAGAAGCCTGGGTGGGGCCACTCTGAGCTGGCTGGTGGGAAGGAGGCCTTAGCTGTGGGCTTTGGGGTCTTACTCCCTTCTCCCCACACACTGTCCTCCCTGCAGGCACTGCAGAAGCTCTCTGACGTCACCCTGGTACCCGTGTCCTGCTCAGAATTGGAGAAAGCAGGCGCTGGGCTCAGCTCCCTCTGCCTGGTGCTCAGCACACGCCCCCACAGCTGAGAGCCTGGCCTTGGGGTCCTGGCTGGCCAGGGGTAGGGTGGCACAGGAGTAGAAGGGGAAGGAGGATTCAATAGAGGATGGCGAACAGTAGTAGTGGGGAGAGGGCCCCAAGATGGAGGGAGGGCATAATGTAAGGAAAAGGATAGGGGCCACTGGGTAAGTCCTTTCCCCAAGAACTAATAAAATAGAACTGACCTTTTAGACTGGGCTGTGACTTGTGTCTTACTGGGGCAGAAGGACAAGGGCAGGGCTGAAACCTGAGGTTAGGTCAGTGCTGGGAAGGAGGCCTCTTTCATTCATCAAACCCTCTCTTGGCACTTACTAACTCATGGTCCAGCCCTATCAGAGGTGTTTGGCCACAAAATGGACAGGACAGAACTTCTGTGGTGGGGAGCACGTACAGGGCAGAGAAGAGAAAATATGAGTGAATCAATCACTGCATTTATCTAAATGTCAGATGATTCAGAGACTAGGAGATTAACAGTCCATCCATAATTCATAGGAGGAAATGACATTTCCAGGGACATTCATTTTTACTCATTTACTGAAGCTTAGCAGTGATACAAAAAGGGTTAATCTCTTGGTATCAAGGAACTCATGGTACATGAAAATTTCTTATAAATTGAAATATGGTTTGTAATGAAACAATTCACAGCAGGCTATGAGAGAAATAAGGGGACCCTCTAGGAAATCAAAGTGTATGCAGGGATGGGCAAAGAGGGGCAGGGATCACTTCCCAGAAAAGGCTATGCTTGAACTGAGTCCTGCGGATAAATAATAGCCAGGCATACAGTGGGAAGGAGACAAAGGGTAATTAATCTAGGAAGAAGGAACTGCATTGGGCAAATGCATATTTGGGGCTGGGGAGACTTTCTCTATAGCTGTCATGTTCTATGCATGTGAGTGACAGAGATAAGCCTGGAAAGTAGGTCGAAAGCTATAGCACCTTGTACCCAAATCTGAGGACCGTGGACCCAGAGCTGAAATACTGCAGTTCTGAAATACAGGCGGTCAGGAGCAGGTTAGCATCTAAGGAAGATCTTAAGCAAGGGTAGGAGGATGAGGTGGGGCTATGGGCAATCTAAGGAGGAAACGAGGAGATGAGATTCAGGTGGCAGTACTGGGCATGAAGAGGGTGTGGATTTGACTGTGACATTAAAATAGAAAGGCACTTGGTTAATTGTGTGGGAATGAGAGGTGTACATGACTCCCAGTTTCTGGCTTAGGCAACTGGGTTGATCAAGAGAGAATGCAGAGGAGGAAGGGTTAAATTAAGTAAGTGGCTTGGGAGATGACAGTGAGTTGGGTTTTGGACCTGCTGTGTGCAAAATGCCTAGGGCCAGCCAGGCAGGGATGTCTGAGGGACAGTTTGGCAATCCCATATCAGGGATCTGAGCTAGAAAGAGTTCTTGCTGTTGTTTGCAGAGGTGAAGGCTGAGGACTGGCTGTGGATCATAGTGTCCCAGAAGAGGGAGAAGGCAGATAAAGACAGGGACAAACCTAGAATGGTGGGGAATACTGTAGGGGGGAGAGAGCAAGGAAGAGGATTCCAGAAGGAAGATATCAACATTAAAGAAAAACAGCTTAAAGATGAGAGTAATCAAAGGCCAAGCCAGATGAATGATAAAAAATGTCTGCTGAGTGTAGCTATTAGGACATCACTGGCAATCTCATGGAGAGGGGGTGAGCAGTAGGAGGTGACTGAAGAAAATGGAAGAGCTAGGTGTAGGCCATTGGTGGAAAGAGCTTGACTGCGGAGAGAGGGAAAGAGAGAGGGCAGTAATCTAGGAGTTGTAGATATCTCAACATGGGGAAGCAGGGCTTGATCAGCTCTAGAAAGGAAATCAGTGGTGAAGGAGACATGAAAGTTGTGGGGAAGGAAGGAAGAAGATCAGTGACAGGGATAGCCTGGAGCCCAGCTCTTCTGACTCCCAGTCTAGTGCTCATTTCTATCTCACAGTGCCTTCCTTTCCCACGTGAAGGGCCAAGAAGGGGAGGGTTATGGAGACCTGGGAGCCCCCAGCTTGTGAGGTTTGGAGTAAGGGGTTCCTTTCAAACTACAACCGCATAGATGGTGGAGGCATCAGCTGGGGCCACTGGGGACAGTCGGCAGGGCCTTCTGAGGGCCATATGATCCAGGTCTGCGTACAGCAGGCTCTGAAAGGTGGGGAGGAAGGCAGGAGGGTCTCAGAAGTCTGACTCCCTTGGGGATCCAGGCCTCTGTCTTTCTTGATCCACTTTACCCAGGGATTCTGACCAGCCCCCTTTCCATCCCCAAGCCCTTACCGACTCTTGATCCAGGCCCCCTGAAATCTTTGGCTCCTCCTCCTCTACTGGCCTCTGGGGCTCGGCTTTCACGAGTGGAACTATGTGGGGGGGACAGAGCTGAAGAATTGAGAGAAGGTAACCAACTTGTCTGCTCCCAGAAAGGGCTAAGACTCCGGCATTGGGTGGGGAATGTGCGGAGAAGGAAAATGGGGTGGAGTTAGTCTCACCAAATCTGGGCAGCGGTCGAGGCGGGTGAGGGGGCGAGGGCGGGTGAGGGGGCGAGCGCCTGTAAGGATGGATAAAAGTATTTGAGAGCCACCAGTCTTCTCTCGCTAGTTCTGGGTCCCAGGACTCACCAACAACCCACCAACTCGGTGCAGGCTCTGACCCACAAAACAATTTAAGCCCCACCCCCACAGATAGTTCCGCCCACGCTCTGAGCCTGCTCCGCCTCTAGCTTCGCTTCCCTAGCCAGGGCTCCACCCACCAGCTCGTGGCTTCGCCAAGTTCTGACCTCCTCCATTCTTCTCCAAACCAGACCCCAGGGCTCCAGATCTAGCTTTTGTCTGCAAAAGTTGTGGTCCTGCCCCTCCCGCCTCCGGTGAAATCCCGCCCCTCGTGCTCACCTGCGCAGCCACCAGACCAAGCCCAGCGCTCCGAGTCCCAGCACCAACCCAACGCTTAGCAGCGGGATCAGGATCTGGGGATAAACTGACCCGAAGGGAATGTTGGAGGCGGGGTGGCGGTGGATGCCAAGGTCAAAGGTGCGAGGACAGCTAGGTCTCCTACTCAGGAACCCCCAGCCACGGCCTCCCTCCCTGCCGGGGGCGTGTGTCAGGGTTAAGTCTCTTGTATATGAAGTCCTAGACCTACCTTGGGTAGGCTCCGGAGCTCTGCAATTGGCCAGATCCCCCAGCACGTGAAGCACCGTTCGACTCTCTCCCTGGTGCTGGCCCTTGCAGATAAAGGTGCCCGAGTCCCCCGTGCTCAGGAGCAGCTCCAGCCGCCTGATATCAAGGTCCAGAGCACGTAGGCGACTAGCAAAGGGCTGAACGGGAGACGCGGTGGGGGTCCCGCTCGGTGAGGCCCACAGGATCGGGCGACGTCCTTTGGACAGACCCTTGCAGGCGGGGAAGCTAGGTGCCCAGACCCAGCGGCTGGGTTGCGATACCCCTTCACAGGAGAGATTCACCCTGTCCCCAGGGCGGCCGACCAGGGAAGCTAGGGGAGGCCAGAGGTAGTGGTTAGGAAAAGTCCACAGGGCGAGACGACCCCTCACTTACGTCTGCTCTCCTCTCGTCTCCTCTGCTCTCCAGCCGTCCTGGATCTTCCCACACACATCCCACTCCTCCTATTTATCCCCGCCCCCTGCCTCAGTCCTTCGTCGCCATTCTGACTTTCCCGGGATGGCTTACCCCCGGGGCTCCCGTGGGCCCTCGACAGCAGCAGCGGTAGCAGCTGCAGAACCAGGGCCATAGCTGGAATGTGATGGTAAGAGGCGGCGAATGAATCAGCGGAGGACACCGGAGGGAAACCGGAGGTGGGGGTGGAGAGGGAGACCGCAGGTCTGGGGGCTCCGATAAGGGGTGAGGGCGGGGCCACCAGCTGCCCTGATCCCTCTGGGAATCTTCCCAGGCAAAGTCACAGCCCTCAACCAATGCTCACTTAAAATTCCTGCTGGGGCCGTTTTCACCAACACTACCGCAGACTTCAACCACTGCAGCGTCGCAGGTGCCTAATACACCACGATTTCTAGATCCCCACTGTCTGAGTTGAAATCTTGACTTTGCCATGTACTAGATGCATGATGTGCACAAGTCGTGTAATTTCTCTGGGCTTGTTGACATTATCTGTAAAATGGGGATAAAAACACCTACCTTGTAGAGTATTGTGAGAATTAAGTAATACACCGAAAATGCCTAGAACAATGGCTGAGACATAGGAGCACTATGAACTTGCCATTATTACCATTTCTGTTCTTATTTTAGCTGCTACCTCACCTCTCTGTGCCCACGCTGTCCCTCCCAGCCATTGGTGCTGCGCCCAAATTGGCAGGTTTTGATTGAGGAAGTGCTTTGGAGCAGGTGCAAAGCCCCACACCCAGGACTTCATCAGCCCTTACCAGACTGGAGCAACCAAGTCCAGGCCAAGCCCAAGCAGAGCCAGAGCCAGGACCTCAGAACCTTCAGGGGGCCTGAAGCAACCCTTCCTTAGCAGGCAGCTCCATCCCATGCCTCTGCTGCTATGACATCACAGAAGCCCTTGGTGACATCACAAACCCTTCATCCTGTGGCTGAGCAGGGGTTGGGAAGACCAAGTAGGGGCTGAAATGAGGTTAATTTGGTGCTCAATTTCTGCCCACGTGCCCCTACAAATGCCCACCGGGGATTAAATTTGGCACTCAGCTTGGGCCATACCCCATTGTTCATTTCTCAGGAACCAGCAGATGCTACCACCACAGCCACTGTAACATCACAGGGGCCTTTGGTGATACCTCTTCAGAGGACTGGGCAGGAGGGGATATTACTCTTGGGGGCCAGGAGGGTGTGTCTTGGACTGAAACCAAGAACCAAAATGGAGTTGGCCACTAGTGCACCTACCCTCCCCACCTCTCTCTCCCATCCCCATCCCCACTCCCTCACTGGGCCCTGCTTAGCCCCTCCCTAAATGGGGAGGGAGGGGCCACCAGAGTCAGGGAAGGGAGGGACCGTTGGAATTATAAATTCCAAAAAGGCCACTCAACTCCCAGAACCCAACCCGGAAATTCTACTCTGTCGGCTGCTGCTACCGCTACCACTCTCAAGACACTCACCATGAAAGGCTTTCTGCTGCTCATCCTGTCTGCTCTGCTCTGCTGGGTCTCAGGTGAGCACCTGGGGGCCCCCAAAGACCTGGTTCACCTGGTCAGGACTTCCACACCCTGTCCCAGCCACTGCCCTACACTACCCACAACTCAAGATCCCCAGTGCCCCCAGACCCAACTGGCTCAGTTGACCCTGTGACGGAGTCCTTGCTCCATTTCTCAAGGACTCCAGTCTCCATCCTTCAGACTCCTCCCCACCAAGACCCACTCTTTTAACCTGCCCAGGGTTCCAGTTCCCCTGTTCCCCACTCCTTCTTGGAAACTCTGCTCTCCAGTTCCCCTGCCAGCCCCATTCCAATAATGAAACTCTCTAGGATGCAGCTTACCTGCTTCCTTCTCTCACCACCTGCACTCAGCAGGGTGTTCTCTCAGAAATCTAGACATGCAGTCAGGGACTTCTTTTGCTCTCCATCCTCCCTTCTACTCCATCAGGGACTTTGTGCTCAGTCCGTCAAGCAGTGGCTTTTCCTGATACGCTCTGCTCCTCCCTGGGGTGCATACCCCCAAGGACACAAGCTTTCTGGAGGGTTCCAGTGGCCCCTCAGAACCTCCCAGAGAACCAGGGAGATTTCCCAGCCTTCTGGGGAGGGAATACCGGGGCTGCTCACCCCCAGATGAGGTAGGTTTTCCTGAGTTGCAGTCCCAGGATCCTCCACCCATAGATTGAACCCTTTCTTCACTCAAACCTTAAATCAGCTGAGGCAGAAACTTTAAGGGGTGTCATCTTCTGCCCTCATCCTTCCATTTCGGTAAAGTGCTCAGATGGATTCCGATGATCTGTCTCCCAGATATTATTCCTTTCTGTCAGAGAGCTGCTGTGTTGGGAGGGTTCCATTCAGGTCTGGTTCTTCTTCCCACACTCTTGGCCACCCCTGGGTTGAAGGTTAAATTATTAAAGCTGGCCCCCGGTGGCTTTCTTGCCCACCTCAAGTTCCAAGCCATTTCTACAAGTGTTGTAACGCCATGGTTTTTACTTTTAATATTTCTTCCTGTTTCAAGACTCCATCTGTGATGTTTTCTGCATTCCTTCATCTTCTCCCTCACCTCCTTCATTCCTTCCCTGTGGTAGGCTCACATTCCGTCCCTCCCCAGCCCCATGTTTTTCTTGGTAACTCTGCTCCTCCTGACTCATCTCCAGGTGGGGTGGAGTGAAGAAAGATGTTAGGGTGCAGGCTATTCACAGAGCAACAACTCCACCCTCACCCACTTCCACTTCTGCATCACTCACCTGCTCCGTCCCTAGCAGACCAAACAGGTCAGAACACCTACTTGATTGGCTCTTCTCCACCCTATCTCCCAGCTCGGCTCATCCCGAGGTGAGTCAGACACTCCATCACCTCAGCATGACTTCTGTCTTCCCAGCTGACATTCGCTGTCACTCCTGCTACAAGGTCCCTGTGCTGGGCTGCGTGGACCGGCAGTCCTGCCGCCTGGAACCAGGACACCAATGCCTGACAACAAATGTGTATCTCGGTAACATCCCTTCTCTAGTAGGGAGAGGGGTCCAGTGGGAGACTATGCCTGGGGCTGAGGTGGAACAGAGAATTACAGCAATGATGGTAATTGGCCAAGGACTTTTGTGCGCCAGGCACCATTCCGTGTCTTTACATGGATTGTTTCAATTTATGGTCACAACAACCCTAAGATGTGCTGCTATTGTTCTACTGAGGAAACAGCCTCAGAAAGAGACAGTAACTGGTCCAAGACTTCATGGCCAGCAAGTGATAGGACCAGGATTGGGGTGATGGGGCAAAGTAAGGAAGTGCAGGAGGTTAGACTGAGAAGAGATTCAGAAGGGCACGGCCAGGGGCAGAGTTGGGAAGGAAGGAAGCCTGGGTGGGGTGCAGGGGTGGGAAAGTGGACACAGGCATGTCAGGTGCCCACCTTAACTGACTCCACTGGCCACTTCTAACCCCAGGTAAGATGTGGGTTTTCTCCAATCTCCGCTGCGGCACACCAGAAGAGCCCTGTCGGGAGGCCTTCAACCAAACCAGCCACAAGCTGGGCCTGACCTATAACACTACCTGCTGCAACAAGGACAACTGCAATAGCCCAGCCCCTCGGCCCACCCCGGCCCTGGCCCTTGTCCTTGTTACCTCCTTGGCTGGCCTTGGCCTCTGGCTGTTGCACTGAAATCCACTCCGTGGTTGCCCCTCCTCCCACCTGCCTTGGCCTGAGCCTCTCTTCTTCTGTCTTTGTAACCTCTGCTTCCCTTTGCTCAGAAAAGCAACCCTCCAGACCCTTCACATTTCTTTGCTTAGACAGTGGTCTCCCGCTCCATCCTTCCACCCCACACCCTCCACTCTGCTTTTCCGGAGTCCTTCCCCATTTCCCTGAACACCACTCCAGATCCTCCATGGCCTCCTAAAAGGCCCCCCCCCCTTTGCCTCCTGCACTCTCCCATGCCCTCCTTGGGGAGGGATTGGAATCTGGGCTGGAAATGGGGGTTCTGCCCTGTCCCCAGTGAAGGCTCCCAAGAAGGACCTGATGACCTCATTGTATGAGCTGATTCCCCACACCCTGGCTGTCATATGTGCCCCAGCCTCATTCTCACCCCTTTCCATTTTGAGTAATAAATGTCTGTATCTGATCAATTGTGCATTTTTGTGAGAAGATCTATTGACAGAAAAGCCGCCCACCCACCCCCCCACCCCCGCCAGGAAATAACACTCTCAGACCTCACCCCCATCAAAGAACCCCTCAGGGAGTTTTTCTGGGAGGCTGGGCTGCGACAAAAGGAGAAACAGGTTTTTCAGGCCTCCATCCCTCTTCCGGTGTCTGGGGGTGGCATACAGCTCCCAGTGTTTGGAGAAACAATCCTTATCCTAAATTTAGGCCATACCTCTGATGTACTGTCAAGAAGGAGGTACAGCCTGGCTTGAGGGATCCCCAGAAAGGGTAGGAGAGTTGCATGGGGATGGGACATGGGACCCTCTTGCCAGGCCTCACTCCCTCAGGTTAGAGTCAGAGGCCTCCTGGCCAGGTAAGTGAGGCACATTTCCTTTCTCAATCCAAAATAGCCATACTGGGAGCTAAGTTGCAAATGGAGGAAAGGGGAACAAGCCCAGACAACCAGGCTCATTGATTCCTGGTGGCCCCCACTCAGCCCAGATCCTGCTCCTCTCAGTGATCCTCGTTGCTAAGGAAGATTCTCTCTAGCAACAGGATGTAGGAGCAACTTAGGGCAGATTCTCCATTGTCCTTTGGGGTTTAGTTGGCTAAGAAGTGCACCATTGTAACTAAGTCCACTGATCCTTGATGACCCCTAAACTCAAGCCTAGATGACCCCATATCACTCCTTCAGCCCTCCCATCAACAAAAGATGGAATTTTCCAGTCAGCTTTAGAGTGGTGGATAGCTTTTAATGGCTCAAAGAGGAGTGTTTGTCTTCTCACTTCAGAGTGCCTTAGTTCCCTTGCTCCATTGCTCCCTTCCCTTCCCCGGCTCCCTCTACCCTCTCCACAGTCCCGGCAGGAGCCAGACCAGGGTGGTGGCCGCTGCGGCCAAGAGGCATGCAGGGGCCGCAGTGCTTGCCACAGCACTGTTGCACAGGTCTCCGACGCAGCAGTCCCTGTGGGTCGTATAAGTCACCTCTCCCACCACTTCTGTTTCCACTCGATTGCAATGATGGGCCGCCACACAGGCTGGATGATGATGAATCAAGGTCACTGAGGCTGAGAGAGAGAATGAGACTGGGGTGTTGGACGCCTGGCTTGAGGACTTGCCTTCTGCGGCAGAGCAGATGTGACTTCAAGGAGCCCAAAGGGATCCTCCGCCCCCTCAAAAAACACCTCCCCAAAACCAAGTGATCACAGTTAACACGTTGACACTGTGAATCCCCTGATGGGATGCACTGAGAGAGACCAACATCATTTCTTGCCCAAATCTCATGAGCTCAATCTAATCATGAGAAAATATCAGATAAATCCAAATTGCAGGATGTTCTATAAAGTAACTTACCAGGACTCTTCAAAAGTGTCAAGATCATGGGGAAAAAAAAGGAAGATTCAGAACTGTCACAGAGAAGGGGCAACTAAGAAGACATGAGAGCTAAGTGCTATGTGGGCTCCTGGTTTGGGTTCTGTATCAGAAAAGGGACATAAGTGGGACAACCAGCTAAACTGAGTAAGGTCTGTAGAGTAGCTGGTAGTACTGTACCAGTGTTATTTTCTGATTATGCTAATTGTACTATGGCTTTATAAGATATTAACATTTGAGGAAGCCGGGTGAAGAATATACAGTACTATTCTGTACTATTTTTGCAACTTTTCTGTCAATCTAAAATTATTTCAAAATTAAAAATTGGGTGGGGGGCTGCTCCAGGAGCAGTAGGCTGGACCCAGTCATCCAAAAATTAATTAATCAATTAATTAAAATTTAAAATCACACACACACACACCCCTCTGGGATCCTTAACTGATGCCTGCAATTTGAAGTTTGGTTGAATATTTTGGTCCTTCAAGGGACACAGCTTTTCCAACCATTTGTGAGTGAATGGGCCTATGAGACTCTGGAGAGTCAAAAGGAGGGAGGTGGGGCTACACAGATGGCAGGCTTCCAGGGCTCAGCGCCAGGAGCCAGAAGGGGCTACAGACTGCTCCACTCCGACAATGGCACCATCTGCCCAGAGCCAGACTGAGCCTGGAAGGTTCTGGAAGCCAGAAGGATTGAGGGATGGGCTGGAGGCAGGGAGGGGCTGGGAGGAAGGGGGAGAAACTGAGGACTCACGGTTTCCAGACAGCTTGGTCTGTCCCACGTCCCCTTTGGGTTTGCGCTCCAGGAAGCCACAACGTTCGCCCTCTCCACAAGTGGTCACGGTCTCTTGGCAGGAGCCGCTGGGGCCTCCACCGCAGTCGTAGCACCGCATGCGATTTCCTGGCAGGAGAGAAGAGGTGCCGGACCTGGGCTCTCAAGGGAGCCGCTGGCAGAGGGGGACCGGCCTGTGTGAGAGGCGCCTGGGCTGCCTCCTTACCCAAGGCAGCCCCCAGCAGGGTGCTGAGTAGGATCCCGACAAATAGGGGGTTCATCGTGTCTGCCTGTGTCCAGAGCGCCTCTCCCTCCCTCCCACCCCCCTCCCTGGCCCTGCTCTGCCAGCCTTTTATCCCCCTGGCCTTGGGCTTTATAGGGCAATAAAAGGGGAGGAAAGAGTCTCCCCCAGCAGGCACCGGGGCCCCAATGGGGTCAGGGAGGGGCCCCCACAGGAGTCCCCACATTCCTCTGAAGTCCTCAAACTCCTCCACCTCAGAAACAGTTCTAAAACGGTGGCCCCAGAACTCCTGGGGGTCCCTAAGACCCTTTGAGAGGGTCCTTGACAGTCTTCCAATGACTTATCTGTGTGAGGTCAGATTTTCACTATAACCTCAACCAAAATAACACATCCCAGCAGGTTGAATGCAGAAGCAGATGTGAAAACCCAGTCATCTTCTGGTTCTTCTATTAAGCCTGACATTAAATAGATTCTCCCAAGGATAAAGCAACGCCACTCTTCTTACTGTATTGTTGGGTAAGAGGCTATTTTTCACAAAACCATGTTTTGTTAACATGTAATAGGTTTATTGATTTTTTATTTTTATTTTTTATTTTTAAATTTTTGAATAAACCTATCACACTGTTCTATTTCGATTTCTAGTATAACAAATAGCGATGTAACTTACATAAGAAAAGCTCTTTGGGGTCTTCAGTAATTTTTGAGTGTAAAGAGGTTCTGATATGAAAAATGTTTTTGAAAACTGCTGTTTAACAAATACCTGGGTGTCCTCTGTCTCACTCCCTCTCACATTCCCCCAGCCCAGTCTGCCTCTTACTCCTCCTGGTACATTCTGCCCTGATTCCCTAGATGCGGCTCTTCTCCCTAGACTCTCAAGCCCTAGTCTTCCAGACTCTACCACACGCCCCACCACTGCTCCAGATCTTATCGCTGCCTTCCTTCCTAGTCTTTCTGACCCCCCCAACCCTGCCCCAGTGGAAACACATCAGTCCCTCTGGCCCCACCCATAATTAATTCTTTCCTCCAATGTAGTAAAGCAGGAGAGATAATTATGGGATAGCAATGTTAAGGCTTGGGGAGATCAAAGGGATCAGAGGCTGGGTGGGGTCCTCCCTTACGCAGCTGCAGCTGGGCTTTGTGTGTGCAGGTTGCGGGGTTGGGGGGTTGCTAATTCCACACTCAAATACCATGCGCAAACAGATCTGGGCCCAGGCTGTTTAGGAGGGTGACCTTCAGAGACTTAAATGCACAGAAGGGGAAAACACCAAGAAACAAAAACTGGGAGAGAGCAGAGAACAGCTTGAGACAAGGGGAGGGAGGGAGATGAGTAGGAGGGGAAGTGACAGACACTGACAGACACCACTCAGGAGCGGCAGACGCAACTAAGAGTAACAGGCAAACGTTAAGAGCAGAGAAGATCCTCAAGGTAAGAGCAGACTCCAGTAGGAGGCAGGGAGGATGTGAGAGCAGTGGGGCCAGGGCCCCTGCTGTGTCAGGCTGCTGAATCTGTTCCCAGTTCCGCCCCCCACAGATTCACTCCCTAGGTGTGTTTGTTTTCTGGTCCCTCCCTGTCTTGCTCAGATGCTCCAACTCTCCAACTCTCAGATCTCAGGGTACAGATCACATTCTCCCAGACTCCTGAGCCCCGGGTCCAGCCATGGGCACCTCCAGCATCTTCTTCTGCATTCTGTTTCTTGGTGGGGCACTGGGTAAGGGTGAGCTGGGGAATCCTTGGGGGCTAGAGGCAGGGTCGGGTGGTGGCAGGGGCTTGTGGAGGAGCCTGAGGGCTGGGGAGGGGGCTGGGGAGTGTGCTGAGAGATGCCAAGGAGAGAGCTGTAGGGGTTTTGGAAAGAAGAGATATTTGGAACAGTCTCTGGCCAGTCTAATGAGGTGAAACAAAAAAGTTTCTTTTCAAAGACATTTGAGAATAACTGTCTCTTCCTTCTGGCGTCTTTGACATGCCTCTGTCTCCCCTGACCCTTATCTTGCCTCTTGCTTCTTGGCTGGGCCCCTTGGTCAATGTTAATTCCTATTTTCCCATCTGACTTGGCACCATCTGCTTAACTTCTTCACTGCCATCCCTCTCCCATCCCGTCTGGCTTTTTGTATCATTCTCTGTGTTCATCTCTGAGTCTCTTGGCTTCTGTTCATGTTTGTGCATCTCTCTCACTTCCTGTATCCCTCTTGCCTCTGTGTCTTTTTCTTTTCTGGCACTGTCTCCCCTCCCTTCTCTGTGTCTCTTTTTCTACTTCTGTCTGCTTTTCTCTCCATTTCACGCTTCCCTCTCCCATTTTGTGTATCACCTCTCTCTGTGCATCCCATTCCCAGATCTGGGCTCAGCCTCTCACCTGTCCTGTTTGCCTCTCTTCCCTGCCTGGTCTCCATCCATCTCACAGGTCTCACCACATCCTCTGCCCAGGGACGGCTCCGCTGTTACACCTGCAACTTCGCCAAACCCTGCTACCCTATTCCCACCGAGTGTCAGGATGATGAAGTTTGTGGCATCAGCATTGGTACCTCAGGTAGGATTCTGGTCCAGTGGACCTTCTCCAGGTCTTCCCCACTGCCATCCATCCTACCTTTCCTGTGGCCTCCTGGCCCTTGCCTCTTTCCTGCCCAAGCCTTGGCATTCTCCCTTTGTCCCACAGAGCAGAGTGAGGTCATCCAGCGGAAAGGCTGCCTCCCAAGGGCCCAGTGCCCTCTGCAGGGCCATGCCACCTACTGGGAGCGCTCCTACTCTCTGCAGCACCACTGCTGTGAGCAGGACCTGTGCAATGCGGCCACCACCTTGCAGCGGCTCCCCAGCTGCCTCCTCATCACCCTGCTCGTCCTCATGGCCAGCTTCACCTGGGGAGGCCACCTTCTCCACTAGCCTCTCACAGACCTACAGCCGTCAACCTAGGACTCCTCTACCATCACCATGGCCCTGGGAACACCTGCACAGACACTTGTGAGATTTGGCCAAGAACCTGATTTTGTACAGTGACCTCAGATCCCTGGTCTCAAGAGCTTCCCAGAACCCCCACAAGACCTGATTCCTGCAGGCATTGCTCCAGCCCCTCCTGGCCCAGAGTTCCTGCCCAGAGCCCAGCCTCATAAAGAACACCTGTTCTAAATCTTTGGCCTTTTCTAGATGTCCATTGCTGATGTGTTCTCTCACCCCAGCCTTCTGGCAAGGCAAGTGTTTGATGGAGCTGGGGGTCCCAGGCAAGGGGATTGAAGGGGCATCAGATGTGGTGGGGAAGAGAGTTCTGTTAGGAAAGGTTAATTTAGTAGGTCAGGAACTCAGGAAGGAGGGCTTGGGGAGCTAGGAAGAGTATACATAATAAAAGTGCTGTCTTGGGAGTCCGGAAACGCCTGTGTGTGTGTGTGTGCACGAGCACACACGTTCTCTCTCTAAAAGCAAACTATAGCTGCTTGGTGGGTTGGGCTGGGATGCTGGCACCTGAAAAATAACTGTCCCTTCATCTTCCATCTGTCATTGGCATCCTCCTTCTTGCCAATAGCTTAGCTTAAGCCACTGCAGCGTGAAGGCTGAGGTGAGACTTCCAAGAAAGCTTTTCTCCAGCGAAGCCCCAGCTTGACTAGATACACAAAAAGGCCCTTTCTCCAGTGAAGCCCAAGCTTGACTGGATACACAAAAGGGCCCCTGGTGGAGTGGTGAGGGTGTGGCTAGGAGGCCACAGGAGACAAGGAACACCAGTGTCCTCCCCCGCTTCACCAGCCCAGACTTGTCCATGGTTTACTGACAAACCAGATTACACACCCAACCGGAGAATCCACCCACCCACCGCTGAGGACACTCTCGCTGCCTAAGGAGAGAGCATGTGACTTGTGGGGCTGTCAGGATGTCAGGGTGACAAGCTGCTCCCTGCTCCGGATGCCACAATGGAGTGCTGAGGATAAGGAGGGGTGTGGGGGGGGCACCCCATCCTGACCCCTTCCTTCCCCTTCCATCTGAGGAAGTCTGGGGTCCAATTAAAGGTGCTTATTCTCTCTCAACTTCTCTTTGTGAGAAGGAGACGGGGGTGAGGATCTGGCTTAAATTAGAAGCAAGTTGAGTGTTATTTCCATTCTCTCTGTCCCTCCATCCTCCCACTTTGTACTTCTATTTTTCTCTCTTTCTGTCTGTCTCTTTCCCCTTACTCTGCCTTGAGCCTCTTCCCTTCTCTCTTCTTCAATGTCCCCCATTTGTCCTTTGGTTCCCCATAGCTGATTCTTTCCCAGCGCTCCAGCCTCTGGATTCCTCTGTGTCTTTTCTGCCCATCCCCAACCCTCCTCAGCCCTTGCCAGCTACCCCAGGCTCCCTTCATCCCATGGTACTGCAGGCTCAGGCCACCCTGTCACTGGCTACTGCGAGATAGGAAACCACACCTTTTCATAGGTGACATCACAAAATAATTCTTCTTTCTTTCAGCTCCCAGCCCCTTAAAACACACATGCACGCACACATACACACAGACACACAGAAAACATAGTTTGGCTGCTGGAGACCAGCTGGACTGGGAAGTAGCACTCCCAGCCCCTCCCCTCTTGCCAAGGTTTTCAGGGAATCCTTCAGGTGCCAGATGACCAAGGAGACAGCAGGTGACACTTCCCAGCAGCTGTCATTAAGATCACCTGGTCTTGGGGGCAGGTGGGCTGTGGGTTTTGCAAAGGAGAAAGACAGATTAAGGATACTTCCATTCGCCACCTCTTGGGGACCAGCATCTGATCCCCACCCCACCCCAGTCTCCTCTGGGTTTTAAACCTCTGCCCCCTAGCTCCTCACCTGAGATGGGCCAAATGGATATTCTCATAGACCTGGATCTCGGGTTTGAATTGAGGAATTGAGGCATCTGGGGAGAAGGAGCCATAGCGGGTGCGGCAGAGAAGTCAGATAACTCAGAATTGTATTCCTTACCCCCTCCTCCCCTAGGGAAGACCACATAAAGCAAGATGTGAGCTCACCCCCTCTGCCTCGTGCCCACAAACTCTCTTCTTCCCTCTGGGGAGGAGGGACTCACCTCTGCCCTGAGACCCCTGGACCCTCCACCTCCACAGCATGATGCTGAGGACTAGGATAATGATCCCCTGGCCCACTGCAAGCAACAGCATCAGGATCCAGGGCACACCCCAGTCTGTGGAAGGGGCACAGAGGGCAGGGGAGGCGTCCATGGAGGCTGCAGCAAGGACAAGACAAGAGGGATCAGGAGGGATGTAGGGAGGGGGTCTGTCCCTTGTGCCCCACAGAGAAGCTTCCCCCATAGTCTGGTGGGCTCTTCCAAAAGAAGACTTCATATGCTTCCTTGCCCCCAATATCCACAACCCCCCTTCTCCCATTTCCAGGCCTCTCGCCCTGACCCCCTGAGCCAACACTGATAGAGAGTGCCAGTGCCCCCTGCCTACACATGGACAGCTAACTCTAGGGCAGACCATGAGTCACAACTGCAATTTTTAACTCATACCCTTCCTAGTAATCCACCCTTTCAAGAAAAAAGACAGTGCCTTCTGTTTATTCGTTCTTCCATTCATTCACTCCATAAGCATCTGCAGAGTGCCCACCATGTGCCAGACACCGTATTAGGTGCTGAGGATGGAGAGGGAAATAAAACCCAGTCACTGCCCATTAATTGGCCTATGCTTACCAAAATAATGGGCATTGGCTCCTCCCTCCTGCCTTGCGAATGGGTTATTCTACAACCAATAGCATTCTTTCTCTGCATAATGGACTTTTTACTGTAAAACAATCATATATTTTTCCTCCTTCTGCCTCCACTATCAATGGGCCATTATAACATCGGTGCATATATCCTTTCTTCAAAAGACAACTGCCCCAGCAATAATTCTTACTTTCCTCCTCTCTGCTAAGGGATTTTTCACAAAAGTCACAGATTATTCTATTTCTAAATACAGATATAGACCACCAGAATTCTTCTCCCTCTTGGCTGATGGTCTATTCCATGAGAAAGCTCGCTTAACCAACCCCCTTCTCTGCTAAATGGATTGAGTCAATGAGAAAAGAGTCCTCCTCCTCCAGGCAGCAGTCTGCTCCACCAAAAATGACCCCCTCCACACTGCCCCACGTGGCCAATAACAGATTTGCCTCCTCTCTCCCCTCCTCCCCAGCCAGCGGTGTGGGATGTGTTGGAGGCAACATCCTTCCCATAGTGTCCCTCAGTTTACCTGCCAGGTTAAAGCTGATCCCTTTGTTCTGTGGCATGAGGCAGCGGATGATTCTTGGTCTACGTCTCCTGGGCTCAGGAAGCCCCTCCCCAGGACACACCAAGAGCAGGGCAGCCCCATCACCCCAGAAGGACTGTACATGGCCCCTCACAGTACCCTTCCCCTCCAGCCAGGTCACAGAGTCCAGGCGCCTGGCAGGGACCACAGAGCACAGGAGGACAGAGCAGGGGGATCCATCTGCAGCCCTTGCAGAGAACTGGGATCCTGGAGGGAGAGAGGGAGCCCTTCGTTTTTTGTCTGGGCTTCCCTAACTCCCAGTAGCCCCTGGTCTGCTTGCCCCCCACTCACCTCTGAGCACGGAGACATCATACACCCTCCAGTTCTGGTACTTGTTGTGCTGACCCAGCACAGCGCACCAGTACCTCCCAGCGTCTCCCTCCTTGGACCCTTCCAGCCACAGAGAGTAGTTTCCCAGCAGTTTGAGCTGGGGTTCCCTTTGGAGCTTCCCAGAGTAGGGAGTTGGTCTGACCATTTGGACTTGGGCCACTAAGACAGTAGAGGAGACTGTTGCAGGGCTGCGGAACCATGACAAGATTTCATCCCCATGCAGGGTGGGCGGTGAGGGGCACGGCAGCTCCAGCGTCTCCCCCAAGGCGACATAGATGGCCTGGATGTTGTCTGTGGGGAGGGGGTTGTATGAGACCAGAGCCCTCCATCAAATCCACAACCCCACCACTCAACCTCCTACCTTCCTCCCCTTCCTGGGTACCCCCACCACTGGGCCTGGCTGTAAGCACATTTTTCAAGTGACAGCTACAAAAAATTGAGGTGAATAGAAGAGGGTAGGACTCCCCCATCCCCACCAAGTGAGTGAAGGACTCTGAGGGCAAGAGGGGAAAGGCTGGAATAGTTAAGAAATGCCCATCTCCCTTCCCCTCATTTCTCATTTTCTGGATGAGCATTTACTTGTCCGTTCTTGTTTTCTAAAGGAAACTGTACCTGACCTGGACCCTCATGGTCTCTGGGTCTTCCCCAGTACTAGAGACAGGGGGAGGTCAACTGGGGTAAATCTATCTTCGTGAGCCAGATGCCTTCCCCAGGCCCCTAAGGAGAAATAGCAGCAGTCCCTCCCAACCTTGGGAAGAGCTAGAGAATCCCTCACCTCCTGCTCCTTACCTGCAACAGCCTTGGGGAGCCCACACAAGCACAGAAGGGGTAGGAATAAGACAGCCATGGGGAGAGCTTGCCAACTTCTCTTGCCTGGGACCTGCTATCCCCAGGGAGGAAACAGAGCCCAGATAAACGCCCATTCTCCCTAGTCTGGAGTGACAAGGGCCTCTGAAGGGGATGTGAATGCTGGGGAGATAAAGCCTAGCTGCATGTCTACCAGGGAGAAAAAATGATCACCACCTTTCCATGCCGAGAGAGAAAAGACCCAGTTCAGGCCACTCTGAAGATGACCCCATCACCCTTCAGACTCCACATCAGCTGAAGGAGTCAGATCAAAAACTCTCCATGCTAAGACGTCTGCCCAGAAGCAGTCACGGTTGTCCACATCCCATCAGTCTGGAATTACATTCCCTGTTCTGCCTTCCAACCCTAGAGATCTCAGCCATGAGTGAAGATGAGTCTTCATGTTGGTTTCCATGGAACCCCAGCACAAGACTGCACACCCAGTCAGTACTCCATAAATGACAGAATGACATTCCTTGTGGCTGCCTGGCACACCACAGACTTCTTCTGAGCCTCTGATGAGTATATTAAGTTATTAACTCAAGGAGAAGGCTAGCAGGGGCCTGGAAAATTCACTGATTCATCCCTTTGCCCCAGGCAGGACTCTTAGGGCAGATCTTCATATAGCTCTAATAGTTTGTAATGTGTTATTTATTTTCAAAGGCTATTCCTTTAACAGTTGTTTTTGATGAAATATTTCATGTATACCAAAGACTATATCTAATGTACAACTATATAATGGCTAAATAAACTGTGGTATATTCATACACGGAACACTCAACAGCAATGAGAATGAGTAAACCACAAAGATATGCAACAAGGTCACAAACATAATGAGAGTAAAGAAGCCAGAAACAAAAGGCACGTATTGCATTTATATAAAGTGCAGAAATTGGCAAAGCTAATGTACAAGGTTAGAAATTAAGATAGTGATTACCTCTGGTGGGGTGGTAGCAAATGGTAGTAATCTGGAGAGGGTCTTCTAGATGCGGTAATGATATGTTCTTGAACTGGGTGCTGCTGATCACATGGATATACTCAACTGGTGCACTTTTCTGTATATGTGTTTACTGCAGTGAAAAGCTAAAGAGTTTATATATTACGTAGGTGTCAGGTACAAAGAAAAATAAAACAAACCTGTATACCTATTGAGAAACAGAATACTATCATTTCAAAGATGCTCTATGCTGTATAACAACATTCTAAATTCACTCTTTATCTTTCACATACTTGATCATTAAATTTTATGTGTTTTTTAATTTTATACTATGGTGTCATGTTGTGCACAGTCTTCTGTGGCTTTCTTTTTTCCACTCAATATTATGGTTTTGAGATTTGTTCAAGCTTAAGTACGATAATTCATCTTTTTTTTTTTTTTTTTACAGTATTTCACACATCTTAACAATACGAAATCTTCCTATCCATGACCACGGCGTAGCTCTCCACATAGTCAAGGCTTCGTTTACCTCTTTCAAGAACTTTTGTAATTTTCTTGGTAAAATCTTGCATATCTTTTATTAGATGTATTCCTAGACACCTTTTTTGTTGCTCTTGTCAAATGCTCATGATCCTACTCTTCGTCCCCACTGTCACTCGAGAGTCTGCCAATAATAAGGGATAGAAAAAACTGATTTACTTATGTCTGATAATTCTCTACCTCCTCGCATTCCAAACGCCTCCGACTAATTTCTGTCCATTGCTGTACCCGTAGCTCCAAGTGCGCGAAACTCTGTTCGGGAAGCGCTGAAAATGTCTCGACTCGGCACGAGGCGGAGCCGGTACGTGCTGACGTCAAGGGCACGCAACATCTTAGAGGCCGGGGGAGGGCGGGGCCGGCAGGGGGACCTGCTGCTGGAAGAGCAGCGGCCCGGCCCGGGGCCATGGCGAAGCTGCTGAGCTGCGTCCTAGGCCCCCGGCTCTACAAAATCTACCGGGAAAGGGACTCTGAAAGGGCCCCGTCCGGCGTCCCTGGGACTCCAACTTCAGTCACTACCCCCCCTTCCAGCTCCTGGGTGAGTCGAGTTCTCCCCTGGTTAAAAACATAGTATGGCCCAAACCCCTTTGCGGCCTTTGATCCCCAGAAGCGCCCATTATTGGAAATAGGGGGAGCCTGCTTGTCAAGCCAGTTGTCCGCAAAGTCTGCGCTCTTTGTGCTTCCTGGGTTAAAGTCACGCCTGTGGACTGGCCGTCTGCTTTATCGCTGTTTGCCAGTGCTTTCTCATTCTGACTACCACTCCTTTTTCCTCTCGCGGCCTCTCACCCTACCCGTCGTGGTTCCTGCCGGTCCCAATTGACTCTTAAAAGTCCTGGAAGAGACCCTGCGCGGATTCCGGAGCTGGGTGATTTTGCCATCACGCTCTCCATTTCTTCTTACTCAGTGCCTCACTCGGTTCCGCTTATCCTCCCCGGCCTTGAATTTCAAAATGATTTCTTCAACGTATCGTGTATCCGCTCTCCCCTCACCCCACACCCAGCCTACCTTGGAGACCCCAGGATCACTGCGTTCCTGAAAGCTGGGGTGGTGGTAGGCTGTGCCCGTAAATGTTGTCTTCCTTTTTATCGGGAGTCTCAAATTATGTTTACTGTCCTCTGCAAACTGCCCACCTCCAGCCACACCTACTCCTAAATAACAAACGAACAAAAACCCACTCTTATTTCTGGCTCTTCTTTCCCTTTAAAAGTTGTCATGGTGTCTTTTCCTTCTCTAACCCCTCTCCCATATGCAAACAACCCATTTAAAACTGCGTTGTGAAAAAACAAGAGTCGTCCAATGTTGCTTTCACTTTTCCTTCCAAGTCCAGCCCCCCGTGTTTGTTCCTATGGTCTGGAGTGGGAAATCAGGCTTTCAGTTGTGATGGGGAAGGGAGGCTTCCTTGGGAGCCAGAGGTGTCCCAGGAGAGATGGCTTTGGGGGCTAGAACCAAAGGACACACATCAGGGCTTCTGAAAGGGAAGAGGGAGAACTTGTCAATGAGCGGGGTCCTTAATTCCACCATCTGTTTTGGCAGGATACGTACTATCAGCCCCGTGCCCTCGAGAAACATGCTGACAGCATCCTGGCACTGGTATGTCTGCCCCGGGCATCTGAGACTACTACTGCATCTTTTCAGAGCCAGTTGCCCTCCTGAACTTCCTCCTCCCCAGCCTAGGAGAAGGCAGCGCCCCTGGGGGTGGGGAATGCTCTGGGCTTTGCAGCAGACATCTCCAACACACACACATAGACGGCTCTCAAACGCGCATACTTGGTACTCCCCTTTGGCATGTGCACTGCTTTCTCTGGGGCAGCCTGAGCCACGAGGAAACCCTTTACTCTTGGAACCATCCCCAGGTGCTGGGTCCTGCAGTCCCCAGTGACCTGTCCTCCCTGGCAACTAACCTCTTTGGCTGCAGAGACAGCTGTTGTCTCTGGCAAGGTTCCTGTGGTGACGTTTGTGCATCTCTTGGGGACCAGGCCAGGGGCTGTCCTGAGCAGAGCTGATTGAAGAGGCTTGATTGACTTGAGTAGAAAAAGAGACTGGCCTTCAGATGTGATGAAATTATGTCCGGAGATGACTAGATGAAGAAAATAGAAGCTGTACCTAGTTTTCCCAGCCTGTGTTATGCTCTGACACACTGCTTTTCAACAAATTATTGAGCACCTACTGTGTGCATGGTGTCATGCACAGAGTAGGTACTTGATATGATACTATCCTTCAGGTTATCCACTTTGCTCAGAGCCTAGGCCTGGAAATGGCAGACTTGTGTGTGCGTGCATGTGTGTGAGTGTATTGATTGCTTGTCCCTGTCTCTCTGCTGCAGGCTTCAGTCTTCTGGTCCATCTCTTATTACTCCTCTCCCTTCGCCTTCTTCTACTTGTACAGGAAAGGTCAGTGTGGTTTCCAAGGTGGTGGGACAGGAAATGGGCAGGTTGTTGGCAGCTGAGCCCATCTCCTAAAGGGGAAAGGGAACCTGTGAGGATGGCTTGGCTTCCCTCTTCCATCAGGCATCTTCTTCCTCTGAGGGTGTGGCTGTCCCCCAAAGAGGGTGTGGGGTGGAGATTGGGACCAAACTGGGAAAGGAGCTGAGGGTCAAGGGGGAAAGCGTCTCACATAATCCCTCTCCCATCCAGGTTACCTGAGTTTGTCCAAAGTGGTGCCATTTTCTCACTATGCTGGGACATTGCTTCTACTACTGGCAGGAGTGGCCTGCCTCCGAGGTAGGTGGAGAGGGATCTGGTTTGGACATACCATCACTGGGTAAATATTCATTAAGTACCTTCTGCAAATATAATTTGGTGCTGGTCTCTGAGGGGGAGTAATTAATGGTCAAGGCATGATCTTTTCCTTAAAGGGCTTGAGTCGTAAATAGAAACAAATAATTGGCAGAAACATTTGCTGTTACCTAGAAAAGATGCATATACCCTACAACAGTTCCATATATATCCATATATATGTTTGTAATAACCCTAACTGGATTGCATGGCCCCGAATAGCAGAATGGATAAATACATTAGGGGGTATAGTCCTGCAACAGAACGCCATAGAGCAAGGTAGACACACAGACTGTAGAGTTACACTCAGCAACACAGATGGATCTCAGAGGTGTTATGCTGAGTGAAAGATGCTGACCACCAAATAGTTTATGCAGTATGTTTCCATTTATATGAAGTTCAACAGGGATGCAGATCTAAGTGGTGAAACACTAAAGAAAATCACAGGCATGGGTATCTTGAAATTCAGGAGACTGCTTACCTGGAGTGGGGAGGGAACAGGCCAAGGAGGCCTCCTGGCGGGAGATGGCTTTGTTCTCTTGCTCATCCTGGGTGATTGGTACATGAATGTTTGTATCTTTTAAGCTGAATGTATGTTTTATGTACATATGTTATTATCTCACAATTTTAAAAATGGAGAGACAAACCAAATCATTGCCCTCTGGTGGGTGCACATGATGAAAACTGGGGGAGGGGGGTCCTGAGAAGGGAGTGGTGGGGTCAGGAGCTGGATGGCTACAGGTGGGTCCAGCCCAAGGTGAGGACCTTCTGCTTGTTCTGTCTCCTGATCACCATGGGGCTGGGCTCCCTCCTTAGACAGGCCCTCCCTGATCACCCTGCCTAAAAATAGATCCCACTCCTCTTCATTTTTTTAATCTGGGGGAAAAATTCAGTACAGAGAAGTCCAGAGAACAAAATACCAAAAAGAACTAAAATGTTTGTGTTTTGTGCTATTGCTTCAAATACGTTTTGTCAGTAAAATACTAAAGCATTACAGATAGAGTTGACATTCCCACCTAAATCTAACCCCAGTCACACGTTCCTCTTTCCCCAGAAGTAGCCACTGTCATCTGGTGTAGGTTTTCTTCCTGGTCCATATTTTTTACTTTTACACAATATATACCTCATTCCATTAAATCTAAGCAGCTATAAATTGTAAAACACACACTGATTTCAGAGTTTTCAAATATGAAAAAAATAGGCATTTTAAAGTCTGCGACATGGTGAGTATAAACAATATGTAGCATTTGGGGGGGCGCATTTTACCTTTTTAGCACAAATGGCATCATTCTATCCGAATCATCCTGCAGCATGTTTCATTCTCAGTATTGTTTGGGGGCTCTCCCCTTGATAACACATAGCATTCTAGTTCATTCTGGTTTTGTTTTCTTTATAGCACTTACGCTTCTCTGAAATGTTCCTGTTTACTCATTTACTGTCTTTCCCCAGCCCCACCCCACCCCCAACAGAAAGGCCAGCTCTCTGAGGGCCGGACCCGTGTGTCTCGCTCGTTTCCTGCTGTTTCTCCCACATCAGAGCAGTGCCTGGGGCATGACTCCTTCGGGTCAGAGGGAGCAGAGAAGTCAGGGTTTGAGACTCCTTGGCAGTCATGGGAGAGCAGGTGCGATCGCTGAGGGGCCAAGTGAGGAGAGAAAAGAGCCCAGTGTTAGGAATGGCTTTCGATTCCGAGAGGGACGTAGAAGGGAGGCAGGAGAGGAGCAGTCCAGGAACTGAATGAGGCAAAGATGGACCCAGGAAGCAGAAGAGAAAGGAATCCCCAGGGACAGGAGGAGTGCTGGGTGGCACAGTTAAATGAGAATGAGGACAAGGAAGGGGACTCAGATTCAGCGAGGACATAATTATGGGGCAAGAGCAAAAGCTGTGAAGCCAGATGACAGGGAGTTGGACTATACAGAAAAGAGGGAAGGGTGGCATCAGGGATGGGTGGAGTGAAAAGAAGAGAGACCCAATGTTAGCAAGGGCGAAGCGTGCGGGCGTGTGACAGTGTTTTATGACTGGGGAGAATGAACGTCCTGGAGGGTAGAAGGTCGATAGTCTATAAAGAAAAACAGGAGAAGTTAGGGGACGAATGCTTTCGGAGGATTACGGAGAAAGGGAGTTGGCTTAGGTCTCCTATCTCCCCAGCTCCAGGGCCCTCTATTCCTTTTCCTCCCACTTCTTCTTCCAGGGTCTTCTCCAGCTCCAATTCTCTTCCTGAAACCTACTCATCTTGCTTCCCAGTTTTCCTAACATGGTTTCCTATCCTCTCTCCACCAGGCATCGGCCGCTGGACCAACCCCCAGTACCGGCAGTTCATCACCATCTTGGAGGCGACACATAGGGACCAGTCTGCGGAAAACAAGGTGAGAGGTGCCGCTGCCTCCCCGGAGCACTGGTCCGGCTTCTGTTGGGTGCAGGGGTGTGTTTTGCTTGCATGTCACTGGATCCCCTCTCCCCTCCACAAGTGACCTGTCCACCCGAGGAATTTTTCCACCCTCCCACTTCTGATGAAATATTCCACTAGAACAATCCCCCACCCTCCACCTGCAAGAATTGTCTAGATGTGAAACATTCCACAGTGTTTCTTAGAAAGGGGTTTTCTCTTCATCACAGCGGCCCATTCTGTAAATGTCTGTTTATTTTTTGCTGTGTGCATTGAACACTGAGCTGGTTTTGTTGAGGGATAGGACGAGATGGACAGGTATATCCATTCTCACGCCCAGGAGTACTGTCTGGCGCCAGGAGGGACAAAAGCCAGGGCAGACTGTCCTTGGACTTGTTCCAGCCCTGCCACTGCTGGAGTGTGATTATCTTTGAGAAGGGGCCTTGGGGCTTTATAAAGCTCTCTCCTGGAGCAAAGGGGTTTCTGGGATCAAACAGCTATGACCACTGTCATCATATTACTGGTCACCCCACACCACCACTTACGGAGCTGTGTAATGATGCTCTGCCATGCCGCCGGCTGAGGCATTTGGGATACACCATTTCTAGTCCTCACACAACCGCATAAGGTGGCATTATTGCCCTTATTTATATGTCTGAGGAAACAGAGGCAAAAAGAGGTTACATGACCCAAGCAGAGTCACAGAGCAGGGAAGTGACTAAGAGCATTTGGGTCCAGGTCTGAACAGAGCTTGCCTGAAATGGGCTTTTCTTCATTTTGTTTTGTTTTGCCATTTACATTTCTGTACAGTTTTTCTATTGCTCTCTTTTAGTCCAGCTATTTTTGAAAATGTCAAAAAATTCCTGTGACAGAAAGTAAAAAAACTATTCTCAAAATAGAGTGCAGGGGAGCTCTCGGGGTGCGGGAAGGAATACGGCAGAGTGGAAGACACCGCTCTTGCTGCCCTCAAAAAGCACGGGGGCTGACTCAGTGGGGTGAACAGAGGCACAGATGGTCTGGGTGGCATCAACGGCCCGTGGCTGCAGGAGTTGAGGGAAGGGAGGTGGCCATGAGGATGGAACAGTCAGAGAGGCTTCATTCAAGTGGTGGCCTGGTGCAAAGGAGCTACTGTGGGTGTGACTTTCCCCTTCCCTCCCTCCTCACCTTGGGACAGACATGTTGATCCTTCAGGATTGCATCATGTATAGGACCCAGGTGGGAAAGGGAGCCTTACCAGCCAACAAGCCCCCATCCCTTCCTTCCAAAGCACCAGCACCTCCAGCCACCCTTTCTGGGGGTGAGTCAGTCTTAGATTTTAGAAAAGCAAAGAGTGTTGGGTCTCGCTTCTAGACAAGGGCAGACAGGCTGGCCTGTGTGTCTGCTAGGGAACCCTCCCTTGCTTGATTTTTCTGGCCCTGGCAGAGCTTTCCATCTGTGAACCGGAGAGTGTCAACCTCTGCTTGTCTCCCTGCAATGTGTGGGGACCAGTCCCCTGGATGATGCGAGTGTCGAGGGTGGGTAGGTGGGCCTCCACCTACTCCCCTTTTCATGGTCTCCCTCTTCTCTCTCGACCTCCCACAGAGGCAGCTTGCCAACTACAACTTTGACTTCAGAAGCTGGCCAGTCGACTTCCACTGGGAAGAACCCAGCAGCCGGTGAGGCCCCAGTTCTTTCGCTCCATCCCTACTCTGACCTGTCCCCCACCTCCACCCTCTCTGGGTTCCAGTGCCTGCCTTCCAGTGCCGTCTCCTCATTCTTCGACCCCACTGTCCATCAGACCTCAGACGTCCAGCTTGCTGCTCCTGACCCCGTCTTCCCCTGCATCTTTCCATTCTTCAGGAAGGAGTCCCAAGGGGGCCCTTCCTGCCGGGGCGTGGCCCTGCTCCGCCCAGAGCCTCTGCACCGGGGGACGGCAGACACCCTCCTTGACCGGGTCAAGAAGCTGCCCTGTCAGATCACCAGGTGGGGAGCAGAGGGAGCAGAGGCTGGCAGGGGTGGAGGGGCATGGGGCGCAGGCTCTGGGACTGGGTGCTCCATTGTTAGATAACTGTCAGTTATTGAGCCGAATGTTGTATACATCGTATTATTTGTAGCCGAGTAATTTTGATTCACGTTTCTGTGTGAAAAGAAGAGGGTCAGATATCCAGAGTCTCACAGGAGGAGCGTGAAGAGCTGGGACACAAGGCAGTTGTGTCTGACTCAGAAGCTGTTTCAGGGAGGCTGAGAAGGAAGAATGAGGTTGCAGGTGGGGAGGGAACCCATAGCCTTAGCGCAGCAGGGTCTGGTGGCAGCTGCGGCCCTACCCTGGCCCCTCTGCTCCTTGGTCATTCCTCCTCGAAGGAGCTACATTTTCTGTCTCCGTGAACAACTTGCTCACAGGGTTGGTGAGATTAAGTAGGTAACATATTCAGAAGTGCTTCCACCTTGCCTGGGTGCCTGGGAGCACGAGGTGAGGCCCAAGTAAAGTGTAGTTGTGGGCACTGATGACATCTGAAGTAACACCAGTGACCACCCGGATCTTACAGTGGAGCAGCACTGTGGGAATTCTGTCGCTGGGGCCTGGGGGGTGGGTTGTGGGCTACCAAGGAAGGGGTGGACTTAGTGGTCGGTTGTTGACCATGTGCTGATTGACCAGAGGGGCAAGCCAAGTGTGAGGTTTTGAGGGGGCTGTTGGAAGGGGTTGTACAGTGTTGTTCTGGGGACAAATCCTACTTCAGGATTAACTGGAACTGCTTAACTGTCTTTTTCAGGAACAGCACCTGCCACATCTTTTGTGTCTAGATTAGTACATTTGTTCAAGAAATATTTATTAAGCCCCTACTCTGTGCCAGGCTTTTAGCACTTACCACATGGCAGACATTGGGAATGTCGCAGTGATCAGTATTGCCTATTTTGGGACTTCTAATAAATTGTATTTATATATTATCAGAATCATAATTGTTAATTACCTTGCTTTTACTTATCGTATATAGAAAGTGTTATCTCATAAAACTTTCAGTATTATATGTGCATATGCATGTACCAGGCCATGATATAAAGTATCTTTGAAAAGTTGCCGTGAAAAAGTTTGAAAAGTTGGTACATATATTATTGTTTCATTAAGTCCTGAAAGGGGAAAAATGAACCTGTGAAGGTCAAGGGTGAGGCAGGCCCCAGAGTCTGTGAGTGCTAGGGCTGGGATGGTGCCAGGGCCCCACTGGGGTTGGGGGTTCATTAGACCCATGTTCCCCACAGCTACCTGGTGGCACACACGCTGGGGCGCCGGATGCTGTATCCTGGCTCAGTGTATCTGCTCCAGAAGGCCCTCATGCCTGTGCTGCTGCAGGGCCAGGCCCGGCTGGTAGAAGAGGTAAGGCTCCCCTTCCCTTTCCCCTCCACAGCCTTTCTTCCCTGACCTGGGATGTGGCCTCCTGCCCGTCCAACCTGGCTGTTGCATCTCGCACACTCAGTGTAACGGGCGCCGGGCAAAGTTACTGGCCTGTGACGGCAACGAGATTGACACCATGTTTGTGGACCGACGGGGGACAGCTGAGCCCCAGGGACAGAAGCTGGTGAGAGGGAGCAGGGAGTGCAAAGGCAGAATGTGGGGAGGGCAGTGGGGGTTCTGGGGATCTCAGTTCTACAGCCCCTAAGGAAGCACAGTGGGGATAACCCCATCTCCCAGCTACACCCTAAAGACCTCTTGGTGCAGGAAATCCCTGTGATAGGGAAATAGATGAAGAAGTAGGAGCTGACACGCAAGGATCAAAAAAGTCATCATCGTAACAGTTGCTGCTGAGACAGCACGTACACATGCAGGGCATATGTTTGATCTCACAGCAGCCCTGTAAGGTAGGTACCGTTTATATTAGCCCATTTTACAGATGAAACTGAGGCACAGAATAACTTCCCCAGATCACACAGTTAGTGAGTGGGAGAGCTGGGATTTGAACCCAGGCAGCCTTGCTCCGAAGTCTCCTGCATCCATGCCACAGCCCTGGAACGAGCACTGAGCCAGCAGTACAGGGAGCTGGGCTTTAGTCCTGGCTCTGCCCAGCTGCTGTGAGGGTCTACGTAAGTCCCACCATATCTGGGCTCTGGCTTCGGGCACCAGTAGAGTATATCTAGCCACAAGTCTGGAGCCCAGGAGGGAAAGGGAAAGCACTTGGCATACCACATGAAAGAACAGTCACAGAAAAAATGGGCCCAGAAACCAGAAAGGGAAAAAACATCCATAATCCCATCCTGAGAGCTATCCAGGTGGTGGTCTTCCAAGGAAAAACGACACTGTGCTGGAGGGGTTGAGCATCTCAACTCAGATCATTCTTCTTTCTCTGAGGGCTCAGCTTGCTAAGCACTTTTCTTCTCACTTCATGGACCCTGTGAAATGAGATGTTTCCATTCCCCTTGGAGAGAACAAGAAACGTGAGCTTTCCTCTTCCCTAGGAAGCTCCCACAGGCTGCCCTCCCTGCCACTAGGGGGATGTTTGGTTCCAACTTGGCTCCTTCCTGCTCCCCCTGTAGGTGATCTGCTGTGAGGGGAACGCGGGCTTCTATGAGGTGGGCTGCGTCTCCACACCTCTGGAAGGTAGGCCCATGCCTCAGGCCTCTTATCTCTGCCCCTTGGAATGGAATGTCCCCAGCTTCCCAGGGCCTAACCACTTTCTCTGGGAGAGGTTTTAGACCCTTGCCTTTGGGGCAAAGTGCATTCCCGATTTGCTTTGCTAAACTTACATCCCTCCCCTTGGGCTGTGTCCCTAACCTCATTATGCTCCTTGTTCTGTTCCGCCCCCAACAATCACGTATCTCTCCCTTCTGCTGCCTCAGAACCTTTGGTGTCATGTCTCCATTCTGGGAACGCTTGGAGTTATTTGCCTGAGTTGGGGGCTGTTTAGGGCTCCATTGTCCTGTGGCTCCTTCTTCCAGAGCTGGGGCAGGGGGTGGACGTGGGCAGTAAAGTTCCAGCCCTTCCATACCCTGTGTTACAGCTGGATATTCAGTCCTGGGCTGGAATCATCCAGGCTTTGCTGGAAGCACGGTGAGACCTTCTCTAGAATCCCTTCCTCTTCCTGAATGATGGTCTGTCTCCCTCTGGTCAGCTCCTGGAGTCAGGGAAAGTCATGTATATTTCTATGGGGTCTCCCACTCACTGTGACCTGGGTGCCAAGAGCAAGGGGCTGCAAGCCCCCTTCTCTCACACTGAGGGATTGGCAGGAGCAGGGGAGGGAGGACCTTGCTGTAAATGACTGGTTTCTAGAGAGAAGAGCCCCTTCCACCACCCTATTCTTTTCTTTTTTTTAGGGTATTTTCCCCCTCTTTTTACTGATTTTTTTTTTTATCATTACATTTATTTTTATTTGGAGGGGGAGGTAATTATGTTTATTTATTTATTTTTAAGGGAGGTATGAGGGATTGAACCCAGGACCTCATGCGTGCTAAGCACACACTATACCACTGAGCTGTACTCTCCCCCACTCTTTTCTTCTTTTTAAATGCCACTGACAGAAATTTATTCTTCCATGAAATAAGACTACAGATTTATTCTTCCATGAAATAAGACTGTAGCACTCTGAAATGTCTGTTCAGAGCTGCAGTTCCATCTTCTCTGTTGCAGGGTAGCTGCAGGAAGGGTCCATGCTGGAAGGGTGGGGGTGGCAGGCAAACCAGCCTTTGGTGCTGACCCACTCAGCACCCTTTGCCCTTCTTCCTGCAGGGGGTGCCGTTCCCACAGAATGAGGCCAATGCCGTGGATGTGGTGGTCCAGTTTGCCATCCACCGCCTGGGCTTCCATCCCCAGGACATCATCCTCTATGCCTGGTCCATTGGCGGCTTCACCGGTAACGGCCTCTCTCCTACCCCCACAGCGCAGGCACATTCATGCCATCTCCATGCTACCCCACAACCCAGGAGAGGTGGGGAAACGCACTGGTGGCCCAGGAGTGGGGTGGAGGCTTAAAGAAAGGAATGGAACTGGGATCTCTGAGTGGGTCTGGAGGAAGGTATCCTATTCATATACACTTCATATTTCCTTCCACCCTTGTGCCCAGTTATTAAAAGAAGTAGACCTGGGTCCTGGGATGGGGAGGTCAGGGAAGTGAATGTTTCCTGTGTGTATTGTCTTCAGTGCACTTTGTTCTCTCTCCATCCTCTCCAGGCAGAGCCCTGGCTGACTGAAGTGAGGGGTTAAGGAGAGACCTGGGACTAACTTAGTAGGGAGGATGGGGTCCGCCTACAGGATCAGTGGGATGAGGGTGGGGGTGGTGGGCAGAAGCCCCTTGATCATCACCCTTCTTCCCTGTCCTGGTACCAGCTACGTGGGCAGCCATGTCTTATCCAGACATTAGTGCCGTGATCCTGGATGCCTCCTTTGATGACCTGGTGCCCTTGGCCTTGAAGGTCATGCCAGACAGCTGGAGTGAGTGCAGGGAAGGGGTGGGCTGGAACTGGGAGCTGTTCTAATTGGAGATGGTTCCCCTTTCTGTGGGTGGGGAGTAGGTCACCCTGTTGAGAAGCAGGAGGACTCCCCTGTCTGGGGACCTCAGTTTTCTATCTCCATGAACAGTAGGGACCTTTGTGTTGGGCAGGGGCTTTGTCTCTGCTGTCGCTTCACTTTTATCTCACTCTAGGGGGCCTGGTGACCAGGACCGTGAGGCAGCATCTCAATCTAAACAACGCGGAGCAGCTGTGCAGGTGAGGGCAGGCCAGTGTCCGGCATATAACACCTTTCCCCCGCCTCACCCCACCATAGACATGGTGCTGCGTATTCAAATGCTGAAATTAGTAGTAAAGTGCAAGCTGGCAAAAGGCCACTGACCCACATCCCCTGAGTGACCCTGCCATCACCCCAGCAGACCCAACCCCTCCCAGCTTCCCTGGGATCCTGGACCCTCCCATGATCTGGTAACCAAACAGTTCATACCTGGCATAGCAGGGATCTCCCAGCAAGGCCTGCCTTTGAGCAATGCCCACTCTTAAGTGTTCAGACTCTCAGCCCTGGGTGAAGGGCTTGCCTGGGTGAAGGGGCCCTACTGTAGCAGGGGGTAAGAATGCAGCCAGTGTAGGGGTGGGGTGGCAGTGTCACCTGTCTCCCTCTGAACTCTCCCTCCCTACTACACTGTCCTCTGAAGGTACCAGGGCCCTGTGCTGCTGATCCGCAGAACCAAGGATGAGATCATCACCACCACGTGAGTGCCTGGGAACCTCTGCCCTCCTGGATCCCAGAGACAGCTAGGAAGTTGTCCCTCCTCCCTCTGCCCTCCAGAAACCCAGGTGTCCAGACCCTCCCTCCCCAGCCTCCAGCCCCTCCAGTGTACATTCTTCTCACCCTCCAGGGTTCCTGAGGATATCATGTCTAACCGAGGCAATGACCTCCTGCTGAAGCTCCTGCAGCATCGGTGAGAGCCAGGGTGTATGTGTGTGCCGTCACCAGCGCAAGGAGGGCGGGGAGAAGGGTCAGGGATAAGGAGTGCAGAGAACTGGGTCCCGACCTCCTGCCTTGGCGCTCCCTCTGTAGGTATCCCCGTGTGATGGCAGAGGAGGGTCTTCAAGTGGTGAGGCAGTGGCTGGAGGCCTCCTCACAGCTGGAGGAAGGTGAGAGGGGACCCACTGAGGCCTTTGTTGGGGGCCTAGCAGGGCCAGGTTGCTGATGGGCACTCCTCTCTCTCCATAACCAGCCTCGATTTACAGCCGATGGGAGGTGGAGGAGGACTGGTGCCTGTCCGTTCTCCGCTCCTACCAGGCCGAACACGGGCCTGAATTCCCCTGGAGTGTAGGTAAGGAGTCCCGGGGCAGGAGAGGGGGCTGGGGATGAACACCCAGGTGCATGGCCCAAGTTTGAGCGTGTCCTCTCTGCAGGGGAGGACATGAGTGTGGATGGACGGCGGCAGCTGGCTTTGTTTCTGGTGAGCTCCAGGGTGGGAAGCAGGAAGGGGGTGCCTGAATGGCCAGGGGGCACATGTGGGGCTTGGGAACAGGGTACCCCATAAGCATTGGAAGCGACATCTTTTGTAGAGTGGGCAGTGGGTTTGGAGGGTGTCCGTGCTCTGCACCCCACCTGTCCCACCCTCTCCCCTCAGGCTCAGAAGCATCTGCACAACTTCGAGGCCACACACTGCACCCCACTCCCAGCCCAGAATTTCCAGATGCCCTGGCACCTCTAGGGACCACAGTGGGAGTCATTCTGGAAGAATGGATGGGAGGAGACACAAGGAAGGACCCCATTATTTGTGATTCTTTGTGTTTATTTTGCTGTTTATAGTTTGTGGCAGGCGGGGGGCCATCCCCCTTTTCACTGTTCCTCCTGCACGGTTCCCCTCTTCCGTCCTGCAGTACCTAAGTCTCCTGGACACACGCCCTGCATTAAATGAATGGATTATTCCTAATAATTAATAAAAAGGTATTTTTTCTACTGGCTGGCTAATAATGTGACTTCCCAGGTATCCAGGAAGCCAAGGCTGGGAGTGGGGAGCTTTGGGAAACCCCAACTCCAGACAGCCAGTTTAACCCGCCCTGTCTCTGCTGTCACCCCAGGCCTTCAGACCCCAACCTGAGCTGCCGTCATGCAGTGGGTCCCCAAGGCCTTCCTCTCCTTGGCGTGCCTAGTACTATCACGACTCTGCCTCCTCCCTGGCCCCTGCCTAGTCCTTCCTGCGTACCACCACCCCAGGAGCCCGTGGTTGCCTCCTCTTGCTTACAACTCATGAGCTTTGTTGTTTACAAAGTATTTTCTAGTAGCTGATTTCACCTACTCAGCTCTTCTATTGATCGCCAGGTCCAGCCTACATGGTTTCCCCATCAGTACCTCCTGTTTTCCTTGCTCAGCTCTTGCTTTTCCCACAGAGAGTGAGGAGTGGCCTGCACCCCGTGTCTTATGCAGCAAACCCAGCACACTCTCCTCTCCATGTCATCAAATTTCTCTCCTCATATCCTCTTTGCAATTCAACAAACATGGGGTCTGCCAGGGACTGAGGACCGAATGACAAAGACTTAAGTCCTCCGAGAGCCATACTTTACCTTTTTGGACAGCTGTTAGAATATTCTTAGTTTGAACCTGAGGAAATTGGTTCCCTGTAACTTCTGTCCTATTTCCCATCCTTGGACCTCACAGAACAGAATGAGTCCCTCTCCCACCCATCCGTTTGTTGCCTGGCCACTTTCTTCCCTTGGAAACCTCTTTTCCCTGATGAAATGCCCCTAGGCTTACCACCCTGGGTCCACTGTTTTGAACAAGATACTTAACATGGGCAACAATATTCTGATGTCCTAACTAGATAAAGTCTCTGGCTAATTTCAGTGTGTCCCCCAACCTCAGTGTACAAAGCTCCCCTGCTATCCCTGGGGCAGAGGCTCTCTGCCCCCACCAGCTCAGCAGCTCCTTAAGGGGAGACATAGTTTGTCTCCACCAGAAGGAATGATCTGAGACTTGTCAGGTAACATGATGCTTACTACTTGGAGTTAGAAGAGAGGAGGTGGCCACAGCTCCAGAATGCTCCACCTTTAGCAAATACTGGAGAGCAGATACTGGTACCCATCTCCTCTGTCCTGTCCTAGGGAGCAAACAGGATGGGAAGTGTGGAATATGGAGCTGTGGGACCAGTGGCATGGTGCTGAACCTCACCTTCCCAGATCCACCAGGACAGTCGTCTCCTGGAAACCAAGTCTTTGTTCAGCTAAGAGAACCTCCTTAAATGCAGTCAGGAGGTACCCAGCCCCACCTCTCACACCCTAGAGACAAAGGAGTCCGTCTTCCTGGCCATGGCCGCCAGAGACTCTGTTGATCTGTCTCTACCACCACTGCCCTCCTCACTCCTTCCTGTACTAACTATAGAGAACAGTGGATGCCCTGATGGGCCCTTGGATACCTGAAGTGAGTAGGGAGAGGTGAGGTTCAACATTTGAATTCTGGACCACCCCACCCAAGGGGCCTCAGATTACTCCCCACCTGATAAGGCTCACAGCAGCTGTGTTTTCAGAACCACCCTCTACCCCAGGATGGAACCAGCTCCCTGTCCACTCTTCACCCTATTTAGCAGGGTTCTCGCAGTCTCAGGGGAAGACCAGCTGAGATGTAGACCCTAAATCTGCTGGGGCTCTGGATCTTGCCGTACTGGGCACCGGGTGAGGCCTGGTTGCCCAGGCATCCTAGAGTTGCTGGGAAAACTGGGAGAGGGAATGGAGACTGGGAAAAAGGAGATCTAACAACTGGATTGGAATCCGGGGAAGAAGAGATGGGGCTGGGCCACCTCATTGGCCAGGCCCCGCCCTGCACTGTTCCTAGTGGGAGGTGCTGGACTCAGCTCTGGGCTGCATGTTTGGGCAGAAGGTTTGCTCTACGTCCTCGGGAGGGGCATGTGTTGCTTACACAGCTGTCACAAGTGAATGAGGGACCAGAGGGTGGAGGGTTCCGGGGGGTGGGGGCAGGTGTTGGGGATAGCTCATCCACCCATCACCAAATCTTCCCAGCTCTCTCAGGAGCCCAGTCATTCATTTTTTCATTCATTTATATTCAGATTAAATATCCCCTCTCTAAGTTCCGCTCCAGAATGCAGAGTCGCAGCCACTTCCCTAACAGAACCTGGCTTTCGAGGGCCCAATTATCTGTAGCCCGGCCCCTCGTTTGCCCAGATCCATTCCCGAACTGTGGCGTTGGGTCCTCAAGCCCGACCTCCTTTGTTTGGTCATTCAGCTGCTTACCCGCAGCTATCCCTTGTCCCGGGGGAGAGGCCCTCAGTCTGGATACCATTATCCGCAGTTGTCACCATGGCGACTGTTGGAACGCCCCGCCTCTTCACCCCAAGAAAGCCTCCAAGGTGCCCGTCACCGTGGCAACGAACTCCGGCAGTTCTGCGCGCTCACCCGCCGCGCCCTGCCACGTGGACAGGGGAAGAGCGAAACGAAACTAGGGCTGGATTAATAACCCTAAGACCCCACCCCCTCCGAAGAAGACCCAGCGCAGCCTCGAAATACGACCCGCCTCTTCGCTCCTGCGACCCTTAGGGCGCGTGGCCGATGTAACTCCACGGCAAGTCCTCTTGGACTTCTCAGGGGGACCCCTGCCTCAGTCACCCATAACTCTAGTCTTTAGCCTTTTCGTTACGGTTATATTTGAAAGAGGGATTCAGAGGGCGCTGTGAAATTCCCTTCTGCTCCCCTTTGCCCTCCTCGCTTCAAGAGCAGTCCCCGCCGTCTGATTCTTTTCATCTATCACTCTGTCACTCATTCAACAAAGATTTATATAGGTGCCGGTGCTCCTCCCCATTTCTCCATTACCTTGACTTTCCTTTAAAATAATTCTCTTATTTCTATCATCCCAAAGCTTTTGGGGGTGGGGGGTAGTATAGCCCAGTGGTAGAGCGCGTGATTAGCACGCACAAGGTCCTGGGTTCAATCCCTAGTCCTCCATCAAAAAAAAAAAAAAAATTGCTTCCAAAGCTCTTGGGGTGCGTGCAGTGGCGCGCGTCTTCCTCTCGTATTTCTGTTTTCGCGTCCGTGTTTCTCGGGTGTGTCTCCGTGCGTTTCTTCCCATCTTCCTCATCAGCACCCCGAGACCGAAGGATTCTTGGGTAGTCCGAGACAGTAGCTGCGAACCCTCGGGCACGTTCCCGCCCCAAACCTCCAGACCAGAAGCTGGAGCAGGTGGTGCGTTCCTGGAAGCCGAGGACCCCCCCCCCCCACGGCCCCCCAGCCCACCGACCCTTAAAGCAAAAACCCTTTCTCCCACAGAGAGGGAGGGACTGACCTGACGAGATGCCGACAGAGCAGTCGGGGCGGGCCCAGCAGGCCCCGGGCGGAGGAAGTGGATACCGCACCTGAGGCGGGTGGGCGGCCGCTCATTGGTTGCTGCGTGGGCTCCTAATCCTGGTCTGGGAGGGATGTTGGCGCCACAGTGCCACCTTCTGGGGAAGCCGCGTAGTGTCTGGGTGTCGGCTAGGGCCAGACGCCTGGGTCCTGATGCCCGGCACGCCGTTCCTAGGTTGCTTCCCCGCGGCAGGGACAAGAGCCAAACTTGGGCTGGCGGCCGCCCTCTCGTCCTCCCGAAACCTCTGAGGTGCAGCCAGCCGCGGAGTTCGAGCGCACAGCGCCGGAGCCTGTGGGCGCCGGAGATCAGACCCACTGACCTGCAGCAGAGCTGAGGCGGGCCCGGAAAAGGGGGGCGTAGGGAAAGGCACTTACTTTCCAGAACCCACAGGAGGCACTGGGCTGAGAATGACCATTCGGGGCCCAGGTGTCCTCGCTTTTGGATTTCTTTTATTTTTAAAAAAATTTTTTATTGCGCTTTTGGATTTCTGACACGTCTTTCCCATCTTAGAAAATGGTATCACAGTCACCTGCTTTTGTAAGCCTATCCCCCTTTCCCTCACCCTACATTCAGTTTAAGTCCAAATTTGTCCAGTCTTCCTCCTAAATGTTATCTCAGAATCATTCACGTCTCGGCTTCCCTCTCTTTTGCTAGACCAGGCCGCCATCTTGTGACTGGACTCAGGAATAGCGTCCTAACTGGTTTCCCGGCCTCAGAAATCTTTATGAACAGAAATCTGATCTTGTTACTCCTCTGCTGAAATCCCTTTGGTCAGTAGTTTCCACTGCCCAAGTGCCCCCGGAAAGCACTCCCCACCATCATTGCTTGTTGACTTGCCTCCTGCACTAGACTGTGTGCTCTGTCAGAGTACAGACTTTGTGAAATATTGTATCTCCAACACCTGATTCAATGAATGTCTGTTGAATTAATATGAAAGAAGTTTCCCCTCTCATTCCCCTGTTGCTGGGCCCTTGTCCCCAAGCCAGGATGTTAGGCCCCAGAAAGGCTGTGGGTGGGGACACTCTGTCCCTCTGGCCATTCTGGCACTGATTTCTACCCCAAACAGGTGTTGCCTCTCCCTGCCCTCTTGGCCAACTTCTCTTCCACCAATATAAGGCCAAACCAGAGGCTGATGGGAAGTCATAAACTTAATGGCAGTCCCTGCAGGTAGCCGGAATCTGAGTTCCCCCCAAGCCCTGTACATTAAGAGGAAAAGCCCTGTCCTCTTAATAATTCTGGTCACGATGAGCTTCGCATTTGGTAAGTGGCTCTAAGGGGTCAGAAGGTTCTCCTAGCCTGCTGGATAGAGAAATCCACAGACACCAGGTGTCTGGGTACATCTTCCAAGGATGTTCAGGTAAACCTAGGCAGGAGGAAAGATGGGATGTGTGGGCTTGGTGGGATAATGCCTGCAGACTGATAATGGACTGATGTTCATTCTGAGGGAGATTTCTGGTAACTTCCCCAGGGATGTCTCACTCAACAGCAGTGACCTAAATGGATATACTAAAGGGAACCTCTTCATATCTGAGGACAATACAGAATAGGGAGGGTTGGACGAACATACCAGATGACAGCACTAGGATCCACCACGTAGAACAAGGCTGAATCCAACCTGATAACCTCATTTGGCTGCAAAGTACCATCTACACAGAAACAGGATTCAGTGTTTGCTCAGCATCTGCTTCACACCAAGTGCTCTGCCGGGTCTGGGGACTCATTAACATGTGGTCTGGGCCTGGGACCAGAGGAAGAGGGAGATGAATATGCATGTAATAGAGGAGGGCTTTGGTGGACAAAATTAAATGAGTTGGATCAATGAGAGGACCACCAAACAAAGAATGTGGCTGTGGGCTACTTGAAGTCTCTTGTCTACACAAAGCAGAGATTCTTCCTGTCCTGTGATGGTCCACGCTGGTGTTTTCACTTCTGAATGTTACAGATTTAAGAAAGCATATTCAAGAGAGTCTGGGAGTGTGGAGGAGTGTGGGGAACTGTGACACCAAGTCACAGAGGAAGAACTGTCCTAACAGGGGTACCCAAAGTTGGAATGGGCTGACTTGGCCTAACCATTGAACTTAGAGGCTTGCAGAGTGCTGGGCACATTAGCCCCTCAAATACATGGTGAATGAATGAATGGATGAATGAGTTCCTCATTTCAGGAGGTATAACAGCAGAGAACGGTGGTTTTTAACAAGCACTAAGGCTTCTAATGGAAGATTTAGCCGGATGGTTTTAAAGAATTGGTAATTTTATGGTTTTTTGAGATGGGTAAGTGGGAGGGAACAGTGGGGTTGGCCAGCCTGGAAATTAGGTGGGTTTGAAATCAGTGCTTCTCTATGTTCTAGGTCAGCTCAATCTTAATGAACAAGAACCCCCTTATCTGCCTCAGTTAAACAAATACCTTCGCTGCTATCGATGCCTCTTGGAGACCAAGGAGTTGGGGTGCCTTCTGGGATCTGACATCTGCCTTGCCCCGCACGGCAGCAGCTGCATGACTCTGTTCATAAAGAACAGTAAGCTGCTTTCCCCCTTCTGTCTTGGGCCCAGTCTGTTCCCAAACTGAGCCTCTACCAGCCTTCTAGGCTGTACCCCAAGTCTGGTTCCCACAGCTCTAAGATACTATTCCATCACTGTCTGTCTTTCCTTTCCTTTCCTTTAGAGCCACTCCCTATCTCTACTTCCACTCTCCTTCCCTCCTCAGCTCACCCTCCTCATAGCACCCAGACTTGTAGGGGACCCTCAAGATCACCAGATCCACAAGCCTTTCTTCAGGCTGCCTTCTCCCCATCTGTCAGCAGTAGTTCCTGCCAGCATCAGTCTTCTCCATCTTCCACTGCTTCTTCCCAGTCTCCTTCATGAGTCTTGCCTTATTCTCCATAACCCTTAACAGTTCATGTTCACCAAAGTTTGGTCCTTAGCTCTTTACTCTCCAAGAGGATTTTATCTTTCTTTGGCTCCACCTAGCAGCCATGTATGGCATCCTCCTAAATCTGAATGTTAGCCAAAACTGTCATATCAAATTGCCCTCTAGACATCTCCACCTCTTTTTCAACTTGCTGGAAATTGACTACATTCCCTTGTTCCTCATGCTTGCTCTTCTACCCGAATCCTCACCTTTTTCAAGTTAATAAGCACATAACACAGACTATGTGCCCAGCACTGTTCTAAGCACTAACAACCCTCCGAGGTAGACATTATTATCCCCATTTTACAGAGGAGGAAACAGAGGTGCAGAGCCTTGCACAAATCTCCTAGAGGCTGAGTCACACAGTTTATGGTCGCTCCAGAGACGGTGTTCTTATCAACTGCTGTTCACAACTGCTTTCATTCAAATCCTTTCATGATACTTTTCAAACAGCTGATGCACAGGTGTGGTTCCATATCAGAGTATTCAGGGGTATCAAAGAGAAGTCTCCTTCCCACACCTGGCCCAATCCATTCAGCTCTCAAGCACAAACAGCAAAAAACTATTTAAAAATGTCTTTATTATCCTTTCTGTGATCTTTTATGCACATCCCACCTATACAAATATGCTGTTTACTCCTTTTCACCTCTTTTTTTTTTCCTCCACAAAGAGTAGCATACTACTGTAAACACTGTTCTGCACTTGTTTTTTAAACTTAACAGTTATGGGAACTTGATGTTTCCATACCAGTTTGTAACTAGCTTCCTTGTTCTGCTGTCCAGCCGCGTAGTATTCACAGCATGGGCATGTCAGAGACAATTTATTCATCCCCCTACTGGACCTTTAGGTTGCTTCTAAGTTTTCACTCTCTTAAGCAGGGCAGCAATGACGATCCCTGGACATGGGCACAAAGATTTCCCCCCTCCAGTAATATATATAACAGCAGCAGGAACATCCTCTTACTTTTGATCCATAAAATAAATGACAAACACCTCCCCTCTGCAATCTGACCTCCAATACATCTCCCAACTTTTTCTTACATGGTCCCATCCAAAGTGCTGGTTCTCCCAACTTCGCTCCGCAAGTCCCAACTCACCCCATTCCAACTATCACTGTATTTCAAATGGCCCTTTCTCACCAATCTTCGTTGGGAAACTTCTGAAGAGTTTATGGCTGGTGAATTCCTGGCACTCTCTGCCTCTGCCCAGTTCCAGGAATCTTTGCGTTTGGGGGGGTCCAGGGTAGGGTTTGAGGGCAGTGTGGTCAGTCCATGCAGAGTGAGGGGATGGGAGGGTTCGAGGCTTTGCCTGGACCTCCGTGTCACTGACTGCTGCCGTCCCTCTGCAGACAGTGGTTCTGACATCATGGTGAGTGACTGTCGTCCTAAGGAGCAGATGAGTGATTGCTCGTACACCCGCACTTCTCCGGTGCTTGGCTTCTGGATATTCTCTCGATGCTGCTTCCGGAATTTCTGCAATAACCCTCAGAACAGAGCGCTCTATATTTCTTAGAAATTCTGCGGAGACCTCTGGAGTAATATTCTGCCAAATTCCAGCCATCCCCCCAATTTCCACCCAGGGGCAGCTGGGACAATGCCCATCCCTGCCCACCAGCCCTCCCTGCCTCCCCCGAGTTACTGGACCCCAGCCCTATCTACTTCTTGGTTGACACCCTTGAATGTCCCTGTTTCCACTCTGCCCCTTCCCCAGGCTCCCTCTCCAGAATTTCCTTCAGTCCTGTCTGACAGCTTTCCTCCTGTCTGCTCCCACCTGGAAGCTGCTGCTTTCCCCTGCTTTGCTCCTTCCCTTTTTCCCACCACAGGCCTCTCTTGTCCCAAGTCCCCAGCTGTTCCTGCAAAATAAATTGAGGTACTGAAGTATTTGGTTTGTCTCTCTTCTGGTGGAGGTGGAGGCTGAGGGAGGTGGTACTGCCTGACGGCCCCCTCATGGAGCCCGTAAGGAGCTCCCAGCTCAGCAGAGCTATGTTCCCGCTCTGCCCCACTGTCTGTGACTCAGCTCTTGGCACAAAGAGGTGAAGAGGGACTGGAAGCCATCCTCCAGGGAAGACCAGAAGGGCAGTGGGTGTCCTCAGAAGTGCCATCAGACCCAGAGCTATGGGGACTAGTGGGCAGGTCCATGGGGGTGTGTGGGTGGGAGTGGAGCTGTGGAAGAACCAGGCCAGGGAGGAGAAGGTGCGGAAGAAGTTTTGTGAAGAGATGTGAGGCCCAGTGGAGCACTGGCCTCTGTGGTCTCAAGCTCAACATCCCTTATCAAGGACCACAGTAAGTTACTCAACTTCGTGCCTTGGATTTCTCAGCCGCTGAGGCTGTCTTCCAGTTTGACTTGCTAGAGCTGTGTAAACCCTGGGCCTTTGCCTTTTTTTTTTTTTTTTTTTGAACTTTTTTTTTTTAATAATAGCAATGTCAGTATCTTATTATTTTTTTAAATGGAGGTATTGGAGCTTGAACCCAGGACCTTGTGCATGCTAAGCATGCACTCTACCTCTGAGCTATATACTCCATCCCTGGGGCCTTTGTCTTATTTTGAAGTCAGAGGTCACGGGGAAAAGTGGGCCAGCAAGAGGGGGACAACTGGTTGGTACCTCTTTTTGTACCTCCAACTGCTTCCTGACCTAAAAACAAACATTGGTGTCTCTCACCAGAGCACAGGCTGTTAAAGGGGCCACGAAGACCTGTTAACTTATGTGCAAAATGTTGTGTAATTTAGATGCTGCGTGACACCACTTCTGTTCAGCACACAGACAAAATTCATCCATGGCGGTGCGACTCAGGCCAGTGGCTGCCCCTGAGAGCTGGCGGGGAGGGCTGAGGAGGTAGCTGTGTGAAGGCAGCTTTGGGTGCTGATAAAGGCCTTTATGCTAACTTGGGGAGTGGTAACACAGGTGTGTATTTTACAAGAATCCATCTTTTGGTGTGCAAACTTCTGTATGGCCAAAAAGGTTTAAAACTGTATAGGCCAAAATCTGTGTGCATGTTTGTCTCTAAGGCATGTGTCTATTTCTGAGCCCCTACTTTCCATTTGTGTGCACATATTTACACTCATTCTCTCAATCTTATGAGGCACTATCCCTACTTGACAAATGACCCAAGTGAAGCAGAGACCAACTTACCCAAGTAGCAGAGGAGCTGGGATTTGGCCTTCTAGCCACAAAGCTGCACTACTTTTCAGAAAAAGGTTTCATAATCCCAGAACTGGGTTACAAAATTCAGAAGGGTGGATGCCTGGATGTACTCATCTTCAACTCCTGGTGCTTAACACCAGGCCTGGCTCAGAGCAGTGTGTTCAGTGTTTATTGAATGTATGGGAAAGGATCAGTTATGAATATTCATTATTGCCCTCTGCATGCTTACAGTTTTTCAAAACATTAAAATGAAAGATTCTACCACTGCAACCCCACCTGTGTGCTCTCTGTACTTCCCCACAGAGGAGGTTCTAGGTGCCAGGATCCTGAAAACTGAGGATAGGCAGGAACGCAGGAACCTCAGCTCCGGGTGACTCTGAGATGCAGACCTGGGCCCTATGGTTTGCTCTTGAGTTTCCCTGGTTGAGTTTTTCCTCTTTTCTTAGGTGGAAAAACCTGACATCACTCAGGTTTAGCTACCTAGGTTTTGTAGGGTATGTTTAAGGCTGGGAGGAGTCACAAGGACTCTGATCTCTTGCTGAGCAGAGGGCGGAATGGATGAGGGCTGTGTGGGACGGACTACGAGGAAGCCACAATGGTTGAGTGGGCAGGGTGCTGCAACCCTGTTGGAACCCCACACCCAGTTAACTTTCTTTAACCTGTCTACACCTGCCCACACCTGAGCCTGACCCCATAAACCATGTGACACAGACTTAGCCCAGTTTGTTTATTGTGGAGGGAAACTGGGGAGTGTGGAGCAGAGGACAGAGCCTCTCCCCTCTCCGGGAACCTGTGGAAGCGGGTGCCAGGACTCAGTGGCGTGAAGTGGAGCTGAGGAAGCCAGAGACGAAGATGAGATGAGAGAAAGCAGTAGGAGACCAGGTGGGAGTGAGGGTGGTGGAGACAGTGAGGTAGGAACGCCAGAGTACCAAGTCAGGAAATCTGCACAGAAGTCCATCCCTCACCCTTCTTGATGCAAGTCCAGTCTGGCACAAGGTTTTAGAGAGAGTGTAAGAATGGAAGTGGGAAGTGACCAGACTGAGAGAGGATCAGGAAGCCGAGGGGGGGGATGACGGGAAAGGGATGAGGAAACCACTGTGCCTTTCCTAGGGCAGCCTAGGCATTACCCACCTTTGAGACTGTTTTCTAAACGGACAAAGGGCAGTGGGTGCAGTGCCAACTGCTTTCTGGGGAGGAAACTAAACTAAAACAGCCATGAAGTACAGAGGAAAAGAGGCCCGAGAACTCACAGACCAGAGAATGTGGTCTTCTGAGAGGGCAGTGAAGGATGCTGGGGTGTTAGGGGAGAGATGCCGGATTAGAGTGGAATCCAGGAAGGGTAAAATGTCAGGGCTCAGCCTGGGGAAGAACCAAAAGTCCTGAATTGTTGAGGAACAAGTATATGCGGCGCAGCTCAGCAATGGACAAGCTCAGGTTCAGGGGTGGGGCGGCCAGGGGGTCCAGGCCTTCAGGCTTCTTCTCAGCATGGAAGCTGGGCAGGGGCAGTGAGAGGTTCAGGGCCTGGTAGAACCACTGGATCTGGGACTTGGACAGGGGCCGGGGCAGGGACCCGTCAGTGGGCTCAGGCAGGGAGCCCTGGACCTGGGGGCTGGACCAGGAGTTGCAGTAGTCGTACTGGCAGCACTCAGCCTGGTACCAGTACTCTGGGAAGTAGGTGGAGCGTTTTTCTTGGCAGCGGTAAGAATTATACTGTCCACAGCCTCGGATGAAGAAGCGAACCTTGGTCTCTAAAGGGGAGGGGACAGCTAATGACTCCTGCTGCCTCCCACAGTCCCCAAACCTGGCACCTCTTTCACAAGCTCTCTCCATCCCTCACCCAGACCCAATTCCTATCCCAGACTCCTTTAGAAGGAGCCAGAAAAATTAGCTTAACTGGCTCCCAGAATCCCAGACCCCTCCACTTCCCTGTCTTATACCTCAGGCTCCAAGCAGCCCTCATCTATGAGACTAAGCCATAGGCTGTCCTGCTAGTATCCCCTTCCTGGGACTTGACTCACCATAATAGATGGTGATCACCATGCATGGGGATGCACTGCTGACAGTGCACTTCTCCGAGCCTGAAATGCATCCTACAGAAGGATCTTCCAAGAGGCAGAGGTGGCAGGTCCGGAGTTCAGGAACAGGAGCTGGGGAAACAGACAGGAGGGATGGGGGTGTTGACCCACTCCAAATTCCCTGCCCTTCAGGGAGCCAGCACATCCAGTGCCACAGCCCACCCCTCTGCCTGGACTTAATCTTTCCTCCCTCCCTGCCCCTGGGCCCCACTTACCCTTTCCCACTGTGAATCCCACCATGACCAGCACACCTACAAGCATATGGGCCTTCATTATGGAATTCTGGGGAGAAGGGCAGTCCATGAGGGGTGACCATACCCCTTGAGCCTGAGCTGCAGGGTGGTTTTGACAAAGCAGAATCTGGGCAGGAGCTACCGTAGGTACAGAGCTTTATTTCCGCCTGGGGCAGGATTCTGGCTGGAGGAGGAAGCTATTAACTTGGCAGGAGGGACAGCATGTCCTCACCCACAAGGTCTGGTTCCTGAATGTAGGGGCAGTCGCCCAGACAGGGGCAATACCTGGGCCCCAGTCCAGCAGTTTACCTTTGTCCTGCCTGCCCCTCACAGATCTACTCCCGCCCCTCAAGGCTGCATGGATTAGTTTCTGTCTCTGGCACAATGTGCTATCCTCTCTACACAACAGAGCCAGTCCCTATTGCGCTGGGAGAAACTTTGGACACAGTGACCCCATCCTTCTGAGATGAGCAGGTCTCAGCTCTCCCAGTAGAGGGCGCATAGACACCACAAAGCAGCAATTATGGACCTGTCCCTCCTCTCCCCACCCCCTACAGTTGTCTTGTTTTGGGAAACCACTTTCCCTGTAAAACCCAAACTGAAAGTGTTGATTACATCCCTTAGAGTATAAACAGACAGCCATAGGTGACCCAAAAAGAACAAATTATCTCTCTAGCCTTTGAAATCTGACTTTTCTGAGTCTTTCCCTTGTGATCTTTGCACATCCCCACACCCAGTCCTAGGAACTTTGCTCTACTACTAAAAACATCATCCAAATCCACTGGGCACAAATCTGTGCTGGTTTTCAATTTGAGGAGGGTGAGCTTGGCCAGGAGGGCTCCTGGGGTCCAGCACACCATCACCCTCCCTTTCCCAACCCCAAGCACCAGCAGACCAGCCCATGGCCTTTTCTTCCACTTTATTTCATATTCCCACCACAATAATGACTCCTTTAATTTAAACTAAAAACCAAAGAGGGTTCCTGAAAGGGTGGCAGCAAAGGAATGAAAGTGTCAAAGACTGAGGGACAGGTAGGGTGGGGAATCAGCGAATCGTCTTGACTGGGCTCTTGAAGTTGCTGGCGGCTTGGAGCTGCAGCTGGTAGGCCATCGGATGAATCTTGAAACCGTAGAGCCTGGTTTGGGGCAGAGGTCAGAGAGGCAGCAGGGTGAGCCCCATCTTGGCCCTGTCAATGGCCTGCCTTCCCGCCTCCCTATCCCAGCTCCTTTATGGGCCTGCTCAGCGCTTAAGGGCAGTGGTTCCCAAACTTCTTCCCTCAAGAATATTGAAAATGTGCTTTAAATATCTGTTAAAACTCAGTATACATACATAGGTGTGTGTATGCACACATGTCTACGTATGTGTCTATGTGTACACGTCAGTACTTGTTTCAAAACTATTTCAATACTATTCAGCTTTCAAACCTGGACTTCCCTTCTCTACACCAGAGTAAAAATGATGCTCCAGGAAGATAAACCACACTTGAACCGTGGCTCTGAGGATTTCCTGGCAGGTTGAGGGCAGATGGCGACAAGGACGGCTTTTCAACTGCCAAACATTACTCTAAGCAATTCACACATTTAAAAATATGCTGTTGGGCAGGTATTGCCATCATCCCCATTTTATGGATAAGGGGACTGAGACATAGGTAATCAAACAACTTTCCCATGGTCACTCAGCAGGGAAAAGCCATGGCTCTGGGAGAAGTAGGCCTCAAGAAAGGACCATGCCCTGTACTTGTTCACCCTTCTTTCTGGGGGCTCCTGGGCCTTGCTTTTGACCCTTGGTGACTCTGTCCCTACTCCCCACCTGGGCACAAACTGGTTGGCGGGCCGCTTGGGCCGGTACTCGGGGTGCACCATGAAGAGCATGTGAGGGAAACCGGTGCCGAAGTAGGCGCCGTCCGTGTGGTGGTGCCTCGATGACTTGGGTGTGTACACGTCCATGCACTTGGGGCAGTAGAGCTTCACCATGGCCTCACCTGGGATGTCCGAAAGGCCTGGGAGACAGCCAGACTCAGCAGGCCAGGCAACCCCAAGCCTGCCCAACCTCCCTCCCGGACTCAGCCCCAACTTGCTGAGCCCCAGCTCCTTCCCAGTGGACCTGCCATTTTACACAGCCCTCCTTTCCCTTTTCCAACACTCACCGATGGGAAGCATTGGCTGGTTCTCACAGTACACACGGGGACAGTAGCCAAAGTCTCCCTGCTGGTACTTTTCCAACTGAAGTGAATAAAATGGAAGGGGTTGGTGGGTAGGTGCGAAGTGAAGAGGCAATTCCCCTCCTTGGCCCAACCCAAATCACTCTGTCCCCAACTCCTCCTGCCTCTCTCTGTCCAGAGGCCCCTTCTGTGGCTCAGATTGGCCCTTGGACTCCTCTGCTTCCTTTCCTCCAGTTACACAGGCTGCAGACCATCAGAGCCATTCGCTGCTTGTTCCCTGAGGAAGAGGCAGTCTACAATTTCCTGCCCGAGGTCACATCTCCCTCCCTGTAAACACCCCCTTCAGCACAACCCTCAATCAGGTTTTAACCCCCAGGCCCAGGGGTTCTTTCTCTCTTCTCAGCTAGATTCCTTGACAAGGCTGAAACAAGTGACTTCTTGCTGCAGGAATCTGTTTCCCTTGTTGCCTCTGAAGGAGTCAAGTGGGAGTAGAGAGGCCTCACCATCTGGGCGATGCCACGGTTGGTGAGGATGTAGCGGGCGTGGATCAATCCATAGAGCATTTCGGCTGCCTGCTCAATCAGGTCGCTCTGGTTGGGGTTGTCTTCCAGCTCCTCATCTGCAATATGGCCCAGGCTGAATGCAACCACTTGTCTGACAGCTTTTTTAGGTGCTCTGCCCACCCCCAGGGGCTGCTGGCTACTCAGTTAGCCCAGCATCCAACTCAGAGCCTCACCCACCCACAGCCCAGGCATTTGACCCAGAAACCTGGGCCTCTGACCCTTCCACCCACCCAAGGCAACTGTGCCTTCTCTCCGCCCCTCTCAGCTTCTGCTCCCTTCTCTCCCTCACAACTCCCTTCTCAACACATAAATACAAAGATGTCAACACAAAAGATAGACTCTAGACTGAAAGGTGCCAGCCAGGAGAAACAGAAAATCAGACCCATGGGGAAACTGGTATTATAGAAGAGAGCTGAGTTATAGGATCAGAGTGTGGGAACAAGTGGTATAAGTCATAACACTCAACAATCAAGTGGGGAATCAAAATGGAAGTAGAGAATTTGGGGTTAATCGGATCAGAGAACCAAAAGGAAATTTAGAAATTCAAGAAGCAGGTAAACAGAATTTGAAGAGGAAAAGAAGCATAGACACACAAAACAACCCTGAGGGTATCTCACCAGGCTCCAGGTCCAAGATCATGTCTAGAGCTTGACGATAGTGAGGCACCTGCTCATTGAGTCCAGTGAGATTGAATTTGTCCTGGATGTAGTCTTCATCCACCTGTCAGGACATGGAAGTCAAGAGGAACCCACAGCAGAATCCTCAGCTTTGACCTAGGCAAGTTGCCCTAACTGATGCCTTATCCTCAACACAACTGCTCCTGTTCCCTTTGATCACCACTCCCAACTCAGCAGAAGCACCTGAGTCTCCATCCCCAGTCCACGTATACCACCCATAAAACCTTTGGCTTTTCTTTTCTAAGGATAAACAGGTACAGCAATCCCCTCCTTAGAGAGACATTCCTTTCAAGACCCCTGTCCCTCTTCCTGCTCCCCATCTCCAGGTCTCAGTTTTGGCCTCCTCTTAGGGGCAGCTGGCTCTCTGAGGAAGGTGGAGGCTGAACAGCTTGGGTTCTGAAGGCAATTACAATCCCTTATGTTAACACACAGCTTTACATGTTACCAAGCATTTTAACATGCAGTATTTTATTTCTCCAAAGACAGGTTCTACTAGTACCACATAAAAAAGAAAACACACGGGTTGACATGGCCAACATTATACTGCTGGAGTATGGCAGGGTTGACTTGAGGCCCCAGTCTTGCCCATTCACCACAAGTTAGCGAGGGGGTTACTGAGGAGACTCTTCCTTAACAAGAAAGTTTCTATAGAAGCATGTGAGAGAAGTGTGTGGAAACTGAATAAATGGGAGAATATCTGGCCAGATTATACGTGGAGATGGATAGGAAGATTGAGGAGAACTCACTTCACAGAAGAATTCATTGCCACGGAGCCCACAGAACCAGGAAATCCAGGACACCTCCTCTGAGCTGCTCATCTTCACGTCAGCTAGAAAAAGAAGTGTAAACCTAAGATCTCCCTTCCTGCCTCTGGTATCCTCCCTCCTCCCACACTTTGCTCTCCAACCGCGGAAGAATTTGGGGCCACCCTTTTTTAAAGGATCCCAGGCTGCAGCACGTCTCTGTACATCGTCTTATTCACACCTCAGGCAATTTTCTCTCACTGAGATTAAGGAATTCTTTAGGGTCCTACCACTTGGAAGAAACCGACAGCCACCAGTCCTACCCACATCCCTGACGCTCCCGAAGGCCAGGCCTGTCTCCTCTGTGTCAGCTCCGGCAGGGCCCCGCGGCTCAGGCTGCCTACCCCCGCAGGTCTCCCCGTGTCCCTGGCCCCACTCCCAAGCGTTTCAAAGTTTATCCTTTCCAAACAAGGGCTAGGCCCCTCCTCTTCTCAAGGCCTGGCAATGGCCGTCAGGTCCCTTTCACAGGAGTCCCCACATCCCGCCTCCATACTTCAGGCCACCCCTCCCTCCCTCGGTGCCGGACCAGGTCACTTCCTTCCCCACCCCCACATCAAGGCGCCGAGACCCCATGTGCCGCGCCCAGGGACAGGAGACACCGAGCGGCGACGACCCCAGACTCACCGGCTGAACGGGGACCGGGACCGGGGGGCGGGGAGGGGAGGGGAGTTTCTACTTCCAAGGAACCGCGGCGACCGCTACAACGCAGGCCGCGGACCCAACCGCGGCAGGCGAAGTGGGGTGGGGGGAGTGGAAACTGGGGGTGGGGTGGGGAAGAGGGCAACGCGCAAGCGCCTAGAGTCGGGAGCCGCCGTGGACGCCGGGAGATGGAGTCCCCGGTGGGGAGAAACTGGCGAAACTAGAGAAAGACGAACTACGAACCCCAGGATAACCCGCGCACGACCCTGGTGTCGCGAGGCCCCTGAGGGACACGCTCGGGGGCGGGGCGCAGAGAGGCTCTAGGAGTCGCCACCGGAAGCGGAAGCTCAGTAGCGTGTTCTGGACCGGGGAGCCTGAGAAATAACAGCCCTGTGATCCTCGGACCCTGGAGCCGAGAGGGGGCGGGGAAAGGAACGAGGCTGGCTGAATCGTTTCCAGCCGTTCCCCTAATACAGCATGCCTCAGGTCCCGACGCGATCCTGCTACTGAGGGCATCGACCTCATCCCTTGCCAACCAGCCGGTTCCTTATCGCCTGTCGAGCCCCTTGCCCGAGTCAGCCTGCCAGTAGAGACCCCTGACGAGGCCCATGTTTCACCCCGGGGTTCGGCCTCCTGAGGTGGGAGGTGAGGCTGGATTCCGTGTTGAGGGACTTGGGTAGGGTGTACTGGGTTGAGCTGAGCGGTGTGAGAACCGGGACGTCCCGGTGCGCTAACCTGAGGTGGCGCCAGCCATTCTGCTGCTCGTCCCCTTGCACTTCTCCATTTCCTCTTGGGGCTTGAACAGAGCGTTCTGCTGCGGGCGCTAAGTGTGACCTTCGAACCCTGGTCAGAGTAATGGTGAGGGGCTGCGTAATGTTATTTCATTTCACGGCTTCTGGGCATTCTCCGCCTCCTTGGGGCCTTTTTTAACCGCGAGAGTGGTTTCCCAGGTCCAGAAAATGAGCTTGTAGCAGGGGCCACGTTGAGGGAGGCGAAGGGCATTGTGGGGGCGTTATGTAAAAGCAGGACCCCTCTGCCCCAACCGACGGATCCTTCTTGGTCCTCGCGCTGCCTGGGCACGTGGCGCTTTTCGCGTATGCTATTGGAAAGATTCCAGGGCGGGAAACACCCCAGCGCTTGCGCATGCCTGCGCCCTCAGTAATGTTTTGGTGTTTTGTTGTTGTTGTTGTTGTTTTTCCCCAGCCACGCATGCGTGATTGTGTCATGTGGCCACTTGTGGACTTCTTAGCTTGGAGTAGCACCATTTTGCAGTACGGAAACTACAAAGCAACGCAGACTGGAACCTCTCCTCGATATCTGCTTCCTGCTTCCGGAGAAGTCTGTTTTGATTTGGGAAGACGTTACCCCGAAATAGGATCAAGGGAGATTTAAACAGCCAGGCTGTTTTTCTTAATGGTATGTCTTGTGCGGTGGTAAAGTAGTTTCAGAATTTATTGGCGGTGAGAATTGGAGTGGGGGCGGAGTCCAAAAGCTCTGGGCAACTGTCTTACAGAGTCTTCTTTGTTAACCTTTACTAAGGGACATGGTCTGTTACTGTTGGGTTTCCAGTTTTTCCACAAGATCTATGACCCTCAGGCCCTGCAGAGTCCTGGGTTGTGGGGTTACATTTGGGGTATGAGGGGATTTTTGACTCTTAAGGATACTTTTCCTTATCCCAGCAGGTGTCTGGAGGTGGCTCTGGTCACTGCAGGACCACCAAAGGCTTGGCTTCCTTGTCTCATCCTCCCCTTGCCCAGTCTCATTTTCCTAGCTCTCCCAAAAGCCATGTCCAGGTCCTCCCTCATTAACTTTACCCCAGCCACTGACCCCAGTGACCTCTGGAAAGATGGGCAGCTGCAATCACAGCCTGAAGAGCTGGAGCCCACCCTTGATGGAGCTGCAACCCGGGCTTTCTACGAGGCCTTAATTGGGGATGAGAGCAGCACCCTGGAACCCCAGAGATCTCATCCTGAGCCTGCCAGTAAGAGAAAGAGGAAGAAAAGAACAATGAGGGAGGCTGCAGCAGGAACATCAGGAGGACATGGACAAAGGAGATCCCTGGAGGCAGAAGACAAGATGACCCAGCGGATACTGAGGGCAGCCCAGGAGGGGGACCTGGCAAAACTAAAAAGACTGTTGGATCCCCATGAGGCAGGGGGAGCTGGGGGGAATATCAACGCTCGAGATGCCTTCTGGTGGACCCCGCTAATGTGTGCTGCCCGGGCCGGCCAGGAGGCAGCTGTGCGCTATCTCCTGAACCGTGGGGCTGCCTGGGTTGGGGTCTGTGAGCTGAGTGGCAGGGATGCTGCTCAATTGGCAGAAGAAGCGGGCTTTCCTGAGGTGGCCCGCATGGTCAGAGAGAGCCCTGGAGAGACGAGGAGTCAAGAGAATTGGTGAGGGGAAGCCTTAGCCCACACCCATCTTTCACTGTATTCTGCCCTTCCTAGCCACTCCCCACCAGAGGCCCCAGAACAGAGCTGAAGGGTTCTCTCCCCTGCCCCCCTGTGTAGGCTGATAAGGCAGTGTAGTAGAGTGCTTATAAACATGAGTTCCCTGAGTTTATTTTTTAAATATTTTAAAATCTTTTCCACTTTTTATTTTTCAATTTTTTAATTGAACTATAGTTCAGGCATAATATTACATAAGTTACAGGTATACAATGTAATGATTCATAACTTTTAAAGGTTATACTCCATTTATAGTCAAAATATTTGCCATATCCCCTGTGTTGTACAAGCTCCCTAGATTTAAATCCTGTACTTAGATGGGCACCCTAATATCTATGTGCCTGTTTCCTCATCTGAGAAATGGGGGAAATAAGAGTACCTTTCTCAATAGGGTCTTGAGGATTAAATGGGTTAATATATGTAAAGTCACAGAACAGTGCTGGTTGCGTAGTAAGCACTATATGACTACATTAGCTGTGGTCAATTTTATTTTTCCCTTGCCTGGGAGCCTTGTGAGGCCTGATTACCATCTCTTCTCCCAACTGTGCTCCTCTGAGTCCCTCATTGCTAAGTGGGGAGGAAAGCAATTTGTTCCTCAGCAGAAACACTGGAAGGACCCTGTCCCATTCTGCCACCCACCCCACCCCCCGAGGCCTCAACCTTTGTGCTGTCCTAAACCCTTTCTTCTCTTTCTCTACAGGTCCCAGTCCCCCTCCCCCCAGTACTGTGAGACCTGTGGTGCCCACTTCCGAGACTCTAACCACCGTACATCCACTGCTCACCTGCTGTCACTGTCCCAGGATCTCCGGCCCCCCAGCCAGCCCCTTGGGGTGCCTACCTCCAGTCCAGGCTTCAGGCTGCTGCTGAAGGGGGGCTGGGAGCCTGGAATGGGGCTGGGGCCCCGGGGTGAGGGCCGTGCCAACCCCATCCCCACTGTCCTCAAGAGGGACCAGGAAGGATTAGGCTACAGATCAGCACCCCAACCCCGAGTTACACATTTCCCAGCTCGGGATACCCGGGCAGTGGCTGGGAGGGAGAGAACCCCTCGGGTGACCACAATGAGCCAGAAGAGGGAGAGAAGGCAGGAGGAGAAGGACAGGGCCTGGGAGCGGGATTTGAGGACATACATGAATCTTGAGTTCTGACCTTGGCAAGGTCTGACCCTGGTCTGCTTGAGCCTCTGGCCTGGGCACTTTGGCTTCTACTTCCTGAGGTCTGCTCAGGTCCCAGACCCTCAGGTTTTGAACAGTGGGCTCTGCCTTTGGGAGAGAGAGGCTGAGAGTTAAAAAATAAAATTTTTTTTCCTCTTTGGTGTTTTATTCACTTTTCTGGAAGCTGTTGCAGGGAAGCCAAACAAGGCTAGGGACCACATACGTGAGCTAGAAGAGGCAGCTCCTCTAGGTGGCATGATAGGGTCACCTTCCTGCTAGTCTGGTTCACTTCTAGTCCCAGCCACTGCCTTGAGGGACCCACCTTTTCCTTTCCTTTCCGTTCCCTTCCTCTCCTCTCCCTTTCTTTTTCGTTCTTTTTCTTTTTTCTTTCTTCTTCCTTCTTCCTTCCTTTTCTTTCTTCCTTTCTTTCCTTTTTCTTCCTTTCCTTTCCTTTGTTTTAAATATATTTTTATTGACGTATAGTCAGTTTACAATGTTGTGTCACCACCTATTCTTTCAATCCCTGAACCAGCAATTACCCATCTCTGTGCAAGTCTAGCCTCCCCCAGAAATCATCTGACCACTCTAGCCAATTCAATCACTGATTTCACATAGAAGTTCATGTGCTATGCACTAAAAGTAGGAATGAAAGATACTCCCAGTCTTGGGGTTGCTCACAGCTGGAGGAGGAGACTGTATGTGATAAAATACAATGCACGGTGGTAGAAGTCAGAGAAGGCTCAAAGATGATGAGAGTGGGTAGGGTCTTGGAGGAAGAGGCCAGTGTGATAGGAGGGCCTGATTATGAAGTCTGTAAGCTATTGCTGAACTGGGATCAGAATTCTGGCCTTCCAGATCTGCATTTTAAGCCAAGATTCTTCATTCTGCTACCTGAAAACTGAGGGCTGGAAGTACATCCTATTTGTCTATACTTGTCTTTCCCAAATTTCCCTCTCTCCCTCCTCCCTTATGCTGCTCATACCAGGTGCCAGGCAAAAGAAGACCTCGCTGTTGTCAAATCTAGGAGGTAAATATGCATGGATGGGCGGAGGGCTACTCAAGTCCCAAGCCTTCTCTCATAGCTTTCTTTTCCAGAAAATCCTTTAATGAAATCTTGGACTTTAAGAGAAGGAATGGTGGGGGATACGGGGAAGAACTCAAAGGCAGGAGACTAATGGGAGTGGGCGAGTTTAGGGGACACTGGTGGTCCCGGGACCTCTGGGCGACGAAAATGGAAGGCTGGATTTACTGGCCCCCAGCGACCTCGGCTCCGCGCCGTGTTACGGCCTGGTGCGCTCTGACGGCGCGCACAAGCGGCGCGGGGGCGCGGGGGGCGGTCGGTCGGCAGGGTCCTCCCCGTGAGCTTCGGGCTCCGCCCCCGTCTGTCCCTGTAGTCCCTGTGCTGCTGCTTCCGGGCTCTGCGGCTGGCTCCGGGCGGCTCCGCGAGGCCGCGGCCCCGACGCTGGGTCCGGGAGGGGCTGCAGCGCCCGGATGCCTGGCTCCCCACGCAGGCCCGCGCTTTGCCTCTCGACCGAGAGCTCCGAGGAACCCTCCAACCTGACCTTGCTGAAGCTGAGTCTCAGCTGTGTGCTCGGGGACCGGTGGGGCTACTTACAGGATTCACAGCCCTCTGAATCAAGGGACGAACGCTGCTGGCTGGAGTTTGCCGGATAGCTCTCCCCCTATCCACCTAATAGACTTCCTACTCCTGAGCTCCTTTAGGATAGCAGTTCAGAACTCCCTCAGTCGGGAGCACCTAGGACCCGGGGCCACCTTTCCTTCCTTCCTTCTTGGATGGAGCACCGCCTCCCCATTTTCTGGGGCACCTTGGGGCGTGGCCTTGGTGAGTGAAACTTGGGGTGCTGCCTGCTGGGAAAGAAACCCGGAAAAACAGGGAGGACACTGTGGGGGTGACCCAGGCTTTGTCAGATCCCGAGACTTTCGGAATCTTGTGTGGTGGTGGTGGTGATTGTGGTGGTGGTTAATAAATTTGGATGTGCCTAACTTTACCTCAAAACTGAAAAGGAAACAAGCCACCTGCCACGTTTGAGGCTGCATAACCATCCAGGGAAGTGGGGAGCCACTTCTGAATTCAGAGTAGGACACACCAGGCAGATACCTGTTCTGAGCCTGAACAGACTCTGGCTTCTGAGGAGAACTTCAGCCCTCAAACCTGAGAGTCTAAGCAGTGCCAGGAAGCAGCACCAGAATTTGGGGCTTCATTACACACCCCAGCCATGTTCCTGCGACGGCTTGGTGGCTGGCTACCTCGCCCCTGGGGCCGCCGGAAACCAACGAGGCCTGACCTGCCTGCCCCAGAACCCAGACAGATGGACAGCTCCTCCGAGAATTCAGGGAGTGACTGGGACAGTGCCCCAGAAACCATGGGAGACCTGGGGCCTCCCAAGACCAAGGACTCAGGTGCACAGATGAGCTCTGGGGCTGCTCCAGAACCAAGCAGGGAGTCCCAAGTTGAGCAACTGGAGAGCAAAAGAATGGATTCTTTCAAGTGGAACAAGACTGTCTCTAGCACTCAAGGGTCTGGGAGACTGGAGGCTGGACAGGCCATTCCCAAACTGGGATGGGATCCTGTGGACTCAGGTGGCACCAGGAAACCTGGAGTGTCCCCTGAAGAGGGACTGAGCCCCTCTGGGCCTGAAGCCCCACTGGAGAAGCCTGGTCGGCGTCAGAAGCTGCTGGGCTGGCTGCGGGGGGAACCAGGGGCTCCCTATCAGTACCTGGGGGGCCCAGAGGAATGTCTGCAGATCTCTACCAACCTGACCCTGCACCTGCTGGAGCTACTGGCCTCAGCCCTGCTGGGGCTATGCTCAAGGCCATTGCGGGCAGCCTTGGACGCGCTGGGCCTGCGTGGACCACTGGGCCTCTGGCTACATGGGCTACTGTCCTTCCTGGCTGCCCTGCATGGGCTCCATGCTGTTCTGAGCCTACTTACCGCTCACCCCCTGCACTTTGCCTGCCTCTTTGGTCTTCTACAGGCCCTGGTGCTGGCTGTCAGCCTCCGGGAGCCCAGTGGGGATGAGGAGGCCATTGACTTGGAGGGCGAGAAGCTGGGGAGGGAGGGTGAGGAGCAGAGGGGAGACCCAGGAAAGGGGCTGTGACCACAGGGTGGGGTGTGTCCCATGGCCCCATCCTCAGTGAGGTGGGAGCAAGGGTGAACACAGTGTGGCCTTTAGGAGAGTGGGGGGCATGATTTAGATTGTAAGCACAGGGACCTCAGGGATGGGGTAGAAACCCCAGAGTATGAGGGCACAGAGCCCCCCTTCACACACAGGAGAGAATAGAACTGTTTAGGTGTCTGTTTATGGACAGTGAGGGCATTGCCCTTGAATTCACCAGCTGTTGTTAATTTTTGCTTTTACATTTCTCCCACCTCCAGTTATTTTTTTTTCCACCTCCACTTTTTAAAAGAAAAAAAAAAAGTGTGATGGTGGAGAATAAAGACTAAAAGTCCCTCTCTACCTTTCAAAACTCTCCAGGGGTGGAGGAGACCAGAGGTATGACAGATAGATCTCTGGATAGGGTAAGAGGGTGGTTGAGAGACTCAAGGTATCCCTTGGATCCTGGGATCTGCACCATCTAGGGAGGAGTGGCACTGCTAGGTGGGTGAATTAGGGGGTCTGGATGGGGTCCTATAGGTGATGGAGCCTGCAGGGAGGATCTGGGTGTTCCCAGTAGCCAGAGGGAATGGGGACTGTGCAGGCATTGTTAGCAGGAGGGCCAGCTCAGAGGGGCTGTCAGCTCAGACAGGCAGTATGGGGAGCACTGGAGTCTGCAGACCCCACTGGGGCGGGGGGGGGGGGTGGTTAGAGATTTGCTCACTCAGCAATAAATAACTCTGTCACACCAAATCCTCAATATACCACTACAAAGTAAGAGTTACTGCCAAGTGTCCTTCCTGACGCCGTCCAACTGGGGGTTTATGTGGTAGAAGGTCCAGGGAAATATTGAAATGGAGGGAGTGGGACTAATGTCTAGAGACAAACCCCCTAAATTAGATGAGGATTGAAAAACCTTTATTACCCTTGAAAGGGAGTTGGGATTTTCCAGCTTCTCCCCTACTACAATGTCAGCTTCTATTGTATCCATCTGGGGGTACAGATGAAGCCACAGGTCAGTTACTGGACAGCTCGCAGGCCTCTGGTGGGAGGAGGATGAAGAGAAAAAGATGGAAAGGAAGGAAACCCAAGGAGAGAGGTAAGGCTGGTGGTAGTGAGATGAGGAAGAATGCACTCCCTCATTCCCGCATTTCAGAGAAGAGGGTCTCTGAGGCCTTTTTGCCCTGCAGACCTCTGCACCATGTCTGACCCTTCACCCCCTTTATCCACTGCAAAATCAGAAACCTCTCTTTTGAGTAGCCCAGAGCCCATGATTACTTTCTCTGGTGCCATCACAGCCTATGACACAAATAGAGGTGTCAACACAGCCAGTCTGATGATGCCAGCCTTTGCCCAGCCCCTATGCCCACTTGAGTCCCTTTCAACCAGGTCTCACAGAAGACTTGGTGAGTCCTAGTTGTCTTCTGTGAGACTTTACCCCCTCACCTTGATTCCTGGGAGTCAGTAAGAAGGCCTTAAAGTCCAGGCAGGAGGTCAGGGACTGGAATTCCTCCACACACTTCTCAGGGGGGTGTGGTGAGCGATCTGAATGGACAGAGCAGGCCCAGGTCTGTCAAATCCCCTGCTTCTAAGCACCACCTCTGGTGAGAACCTCATGGAAGCACCCAGCCCTTCTTGGGATGATGTCACAGGGCCCAGAGGAAGGGGCTCTCTTGCCCCTGCAACCTCACCATGCTTCCCTCCAACCCTTCCTGCCTGGCATCCCCACTCACTGTAGAGAAGGAAGCGCTGGTAACCCTGGCCTGTCTCTTTCAGCATGATTCCGCCTGGGCATGAGCTGGAGAAGAGTTTGGTCTTCATGTCAGGGCGGCCTGTGAGGGTGGGTGGGAGGAAGTGTGAGGACAGCGATGCAAAACCAAGCAAGCCCAGGAGGCTTGGGGAGAGCAAGGGCTGGAGAGAACCAACCTTCAGTTCTGAGATCTGTGCTCCCTTCAGACAGGTAGTAGATCCATTTCCGGGGCACACACAGCCCATTCTTCCTGCAGAGGTGGTGGTGGCAAGGAGAAAAGACTGAGTGACCTCTCAACCACTCAGGACCAGCCTCTATTTATTCCATCTTATTCCTCCTTGAAGCCTGGGTCCCCTTTGGGGGATGGTTAGGTCCATCTCTCTCCAGAGGGAAACTAATAGAGCTATTGAACTCAATGGGCCAAGGATAGTGGCTATACCAAAGAGCCCAGCTCTTTCTGGGTGGGTGCTCTCACCTGGGGCAGAGACTGCACCTACTAGTGCCTCTGCCTCCTCACCACTCACGTGCGGATGGTAGCTTGAAGCTGGAGCTGCATGGGGGCAGATCCCGCAGCCATGTTGAAGACAATGTTGTCCACAGGGTCAAAAGTCGCCAACTCCTCCTTGGTGGGAGCTGCCCCTGCGATAAAGAACCACCGGCCAAGGTGGGGCTCTGGGAACTGAAGAGACAACAGGGGAGCAGAAGAAGGTGGGTCCCACTACAGAATCCATCCAACCTGTTCGTTAATCAGGACTGCAATACTTACAAGTGAAGGTGTTGGCTGGCCTTTTTCCAACTGGGGGTTGGATCCACGAGATGGGAGTCATTAAATGACTTTTCCTCTTTGCCCCTCCTCAGTAAACCTGCCCCCAGCCCCATCCAATTGCACCATGTCTTCACAATGATGGCCACAGCACTAATATTTCTTTACTTGTTCTTGCCATTATCATCACAACACCTGCAACCTCTTCCCCACTTCCTTTCCCAGTGTGGCTTTCTGGTCATCCCTCAGACCCTCCCCACCCCAAGCTTCCCGAACTCTCAGTCCATACCTCTTTCCCATCCACTCCTTGAGGTGTCAATTGACTGTGCTCAGGGCACTGGTAGATGGAGTTAAGAAGAATGCCATAGAGGTAGAGTACAGCTGCCCAAATTTGGTGGAACATCTTCAGGAAGGAGGAGCTGGTGCTCTGCCTGGAGTGGCTGGTGTCTTAACTGTTCTCCCCCACTGGCTGCTCAGTCCACTCTGCTTCCAGCCCCCTTGCCTTGACCCTTGATCCTTCACCTGCTAATGAGTAACTTCAACCTTGTTTTCCAGCCCAAGCCTGGATTACTTACAGTGTTTGGGTCTTCTCCTCTACTGAATGTAACCACTTCACAATACATCCTGGCATGTCCAGGATTTCTCAGGAGTTTTAAGGAGAGTTGAGCCCTCCAGGTAGAAGCCTGTGGTCTTTCAACCCTGGATATCTGCTGCGCTGTGCAGCACTGAAGAGAGGTGGATTGATTCTTTCATACATTCACTCAGCAAACTGTTTTTAAGTCCCAGCTGTTTGTTAGGAACTGGCTAAGCCCTGGGAACATAAAAATGAGTAAGACAGTTCCTGGCCTTGAAGAATCAGTCAGAGGAAAACTAGCTATGTAAACAAATCATTTTAGTACAACCTGGTAAGTGCTTTAGAACAGGTATGAACCAAGTGCTAGAGCATGATGAATGGGAGGCTTTCTCTCTGAAGCTGATAATTGGGGAGGCAATATGTATACCCCCTCCCCCGAAAAGTCTGCCGACACATGAATTCATTCTCTGGTTTATTACTACGAGTAAGAATCCATGTAACCTAGTGGTTAAAATGAATAGACATTGGGGTCAGGAGAGTGAATCTACTACTTATTAGATATTGTACAATTTTATTCATCTTTATGCCTGCTTTTTCATCTGTAAAATTAGCAAATCATTGGTCTCATTCGATTAAAAGAGAGAATGCACATAAAACCCTTAGCAACGGCCTGCACATGGTTAAGTCCAAAGTAAATATTCGCTATAATTAATACTAATGATTGTAAAGCACTTATTATAGTCTCTGGTGGGTATTAAGTTCTCAACAGGAGGTAAGGAAAGAATTATCAAGAGGTAGTCATTGGGTAGTGCCAAGTGGGTGGAGCAGTTAATGCAATGAAAATTGGGGCTTCCTTTATAACCCACAGACTGTCATAAAGATTTGTTCTCAGAGGTGAGGCTTGCTATGGGCTTATGATTTAGTTAAAAGAACAAAATTTGGGTGATGGGTATTTGAGGTTTCATTGTATTGTTATGGAGTCATGTTTGACATCTTTTTACAATAAAAAACTAAAATACAAGTTATGGGGGCACTACAGTATAAGTGTTTGACCCAAAGGAGTCTGGTAGGCCTGGATTTGTCGGTTCTGCCACTTACATTCGCCTAAAGATGGATGTAATAACCGTCTCAAATGTTGAAAGGTTTTTAAATGACAGTACCTGAACTCCTCAGCAAATTGGCTGACACAAACCAGGGGCTCACTAAATAGGTGCTTATTAGAACTCTTAATTGAAACAGTACTGGGCCTTGGGGATAAACTACAAATCCCAGAAAAGCTGGGCACGAAGGCAGGCACCCCGGCAGGACCGCGGGCCGAGGCCCTTGCCCGAAGAGTGGAGACAGAAGAGGACACAGGGACAGTAACCCCCGCGGCTCCCGGCGCGCAAAAGCCTTCAGGCGGCCCTTTTAATCCCCCAGGGTCAGAGCCTTGTGTTTCGGTTCAGTCAGACTCCATTTGCTCCCAACTCCCAAACTCGGAGGCGTCCTTTTTTTTTTTTTTTCAGACAAAAGTCTTGAAAGGTAGTAAATCCTTAGCTTCTCCAAAACATGGCGTGTCCCCTCGGCCGCACACCGCTGAGGAAGAACATGGCGCCCAAACTCGCAAGATGCCCACCGGGCGAAACCGAGCTCGAGCCCAACGACGCCACCACACGCAAGTCAGCTCGAGAACCACCTCCAACTGCCTAGGTAAAGAGTGACTTCCGGAGGCGCGGAAAGAGTGTCGCAGCGAGGGGGATAGTGAGAGGCGGACAGAATTCTAGGTGGCCAGGACAGTGCCACCTCAAATTCTCTGCAGGCCAAGACGTTCACATAGATTGGCGAGACATAGTCTCCAGTCTCCCAACTCCAAGATCCATACAGCCGTTCAGTGCACCTCTCCAGGCAGTCGAAGAGTCCCATATGGTAATTAATTTTTTCAGGCATTTATAGTGGCCACCACAACTCCCTACTGCTCAAGCGCGCGCACGGGAGAAAGGAACACCGCCGGCGGGGGTGGGGCGGTGCCTAACTCTGTACGCTTACGTAGTACGACGCACGCAGGCGCAATACGGTCCCCCGGGCGACGGCGGCGGCGGCTCTTCGGGGTGCTCGGCTCCCTCCCATCTAGGCCGGCCCCGGCCCGTCTCGGCCGCAGAAGCTTACTATTTGGGGCCGCGGACTTTCTCGTCGTGCCCCACAAAAGTAAAGCTTGGGGAACTGGGGGGAGCCGGAAGTACCGCCTCGCGATCCCCAAATACTATTGGGGAAACGGAAGTGGCCGTCGGTGGCAGGTTGGGGGAGACCGGAAGTGACGGTCCCGTGGGGAAGTCGGGGGCGGAGCCGCTGGCTGGCGCTGTGTGTGTTTGGTGTGTTGAGTCTGGTGTATTAGTTGGGCCGCTTTGCTAGAGCACCGAGGGAAGGCGGAAGAGAAGGGCAGTCAGCTGGCCGGTCTGGCCCTCAGTGAGTGTCCGTCATCTCGGGTTTATCGTGACTTAGGCGGGTTCGATGGGCGTGGCGTGGCGCGCGTGCGCGCGAAACCACTTTCTCCGCCAGGTCTGGCGCGACCCTCGCTCTTGCGTTGTCCCAGGGTTTGCCGACTTCTTGGGCCCTTGTCCTGTCGCGACCGGTGATGACACTGGTTTTGTGTTTCCTTCCTTCGCTGCTTTCTAGCCCGACTGGCCCTCCCTTATTGTGATTGGCTTCGTGGAGCCCCTCCCACCTCCCGTCCTCCAGCTCCGTGTGCCGTAGATCTCTTGCCCTTTGTGTCTCTCTCCCTGTGCCCCGGAATCAGAAGAGGGATGGGGGCGGGTGTGAGTGTGTGTGCTTGTGTGGGAGAAACTCCTTAGGCATTGGGGCGGAGTCTTGGGCCGGGGAGGCTTCCGGGTACATAAAAATCTGCCTTGGGCGACAGCGGGCCGCCTCCTTTCCATTCTTCCTTAGACAGCTGTCGGCCATGGAGTCTAATGATAGTACCAGTACCACTATGAAGGAGCCTGACAGCCTGGAGGTGCTGGTGAAGACCCTGGACTCACAGACCCGGACCTTTATTGTGGGGGCCCAGGTGAGAACCCAGTACTTCTGGAAGACATCCATTAACTCTTTCTCTTGTAGGTTCCTTAGCTTGAGAGAAGAGTCTGATTTTCTGGTCTTCAAATTTCCTTTCATTGAATCCTTTGTTCATGTTGTAGGCAGAGCATTTCCTGATGTTACCTCTATGATTTCTGTTGGGTGAGGCAGATTTTCTTCTGCCTTCCTCCACCTCAATAAAAATGCAAAGGGAAAGAAGGAGGGAGGAATCTGTATGCCAACATCGTGAACGAATCCCAGCCAAAGGGACGGACATGGCTCCTGCCTTTTGGAAGGGAAACAGAACACATAGACCTAAAGTGCAAGTGTGTCTTACAAACAAAAACTGTTGTTTTTAAAGTAGAGAAAATGGAGTTCATAATGCAGGAAGAGCCCTAATAGACTCTTGAGTGGAATTACTAATATTTACGATGTATTTTAGGTTTTTTGAGCTTAATGGCAGGAATACAGCTATCTATGTCATTATTGGAGACAAAATCATGAGGGAGTTGTTCTGTTGTTTTAAAACGTGTTACCTGTTTTTAAGGAAACCATATAGGCTTTTGCAATTAGATGTATGTAAACAGCTTGGTGCTTCCCAAGAGTCAGTTGTATGGTTAGGACAAAAGTTTTTCTGTTTTGATCCCTTTTCTTTCATCTTGGCTCAGTCTTCCCACCTTAACCTGATTCTCCACTCCATTTTCTTTGTCAGCGTTTGTATCTTTAAGATTACAGAGTTGTATCATTTTGTGTTTGAGAAGGGGTCACTGGTATCTTTAGACACATTCCTTTGGTATCTTTAGACACATTCCTTTGGGAGCCAGGCAGAGGAGGAGAAAAGGGAATGTCAGTCGTCTTTTCTGTTTTTCAGCCCTGTAATTTTCACTAGGCATATAACCTGCAGTTCCCTATGTGTATCGTAAGTATTTTGACAGGTGTTGCCTTAGTTCAGGGCTTTGCACAATGATTACCTCACAATTAAGACAAATAGGTAGTGATTTTATGATGGGATGGCTTTTTAGCCCTCACAAGTCAGTTGTCCCTCTTCTATCTTTCCTGTTTTCTTCCATTCCCTGCTTCCTATTCATGTCTCTTCCTTACAGATGAATGTAAAGGAGTTTAAGGAGCACATTGCTGCCTCTGTCAGCATCCCTTCTGAGAAACAACGACTCATCTATCAGGGACGAGTTCTGCAGGATGATAAGAAGCTCCAAGAATACAGTAAGGGAGTGGGGGAGGCCATTCAGAGGCTGAGGCAGTTGTCCAGAGTCCTGAGCTGAGGCTGTGGGTTTACCTAATGTTACAATGTTTTGGTGTGTATCTTTTCTTCCTGCAGATGTTGGGGGAAAGGTTATCCACCTGGTAGAACGGGCTCCTCCTCAGCTTCAGCTCCCTTTTGGGGCATCTTCTGGAACAGGGTCTGCCTCAGCTACCCATGGTGGGGGACCCCCGCCTGGTACTCGGGGGCCTGGGGCCTCTGTTCATGACCGGAATGCCAACAGCTATGTCATGGTTGGAACCTTCAATCTTCCTGTAAGCTTGTGTTCCTCATGGGAGGGTTTTTGTGGGAGAGTGTAGTTTTGGTAGTGGTAGCAGCCAAGACCTCATAAGACCGGTTTCTCAGTTTTTAGATTGGGTTTGGAGGGCCCTGTGGTCTGATAATATAGTCTTTGTCTTTGAGAAGATAGTGGGTGGGGCTCCAGAGAACCAGTTGGAAGTGTGGGGGACCTTAGTATTTGGCTTCTCCCAGAGCAACTTCCCTTACCCTTTCCCCAGAGTGACGGCTCTGCTGTGGATGTTCACATCAACATGGAACAGGCCCCGATTCAGGTATCCCGGGGCCTGGGAGGGTCAGGGAAGGGGATCTGGGAGAAGGAGGCCATGAGGTGGGGGCGGATCTGGCTGAGGAAATGGCTGGGACCTGGTTGTGGAGCTCATGGCTTTATTCCAAGCCTGCCCTGATTTTTCCTTCTCTTATTGTAGAGTGAGCCCCGAGTCCGGCTGGTGATGGCCCAGCACATGATCAGGGACATACAGACCTTACTATCCCGGATGGAGGTGAGTGGGCAAGGCCGGCTAGGGTCTGTCTGTCTCTCTTCCCATCCTCCCTACCCCTTTTCTCTCAGCCCAAGGGTGAGGACATGACTGGCCACATCCACTGGATTCTTTCTTTCTAATCTGGTCTCTTCTCTGCAATCTTTATTCTTTCGGGCAGAAAAAGTAGCTTTGTGAGACTGTCTTGTCCCTGCTGATCCCCAGATACCTGGTATCTGAGAAGTTTGTTGCAGACTTGTCAGATAACTCACAATATGTCTTTTCAATTAAATAAGGATTCTGTGCTTTTTAAAAATGTCTTAGCGTGTTTGATACGGGGGTGGGCTAACTCCGTTAGTTTGTACTGCAGCTGCAACCAGTGGCCTTTTCTTTCTCTTCTCTTGGTGGGTAGGGAACTACAATGCTTACTTTTCTTTAGTAATTTGTTTGCAGGTATTACAGATATTTGTCACACATCTGATTTGTTTAAGCTTTACACTGGTTGCTAGGGGGTCAGAGATACAGATGAGGACCCCTGCCTTCAGGGAGCCTGGTCAGCACAGCTTCTCTACTCAGTCCGCTTCGACCTGGGTAAGCCTCTGCCGCAGTCTCATCCTGCCTTTGGTGTCCTGACTCTCTCCACCTGCAGTGCCGAGGAGGGTCCCAAGCACAGCACAGTCAGCCACCCCCTCAGATACCAGCTGTGGCCCCGGAGCCAGTAGCCTTGAGCTCTCAAACATCAGAACCAGTCGAAAGTGAAGTGCCTCCTCGGGAGCCCATGGAGGCAGAGGAAGTGGAGGAGCATGCCCCCGCCCAGAGCCCGGAGCTCACCCCTTCCGGCCCAGCCCCAGCGGGCGCAACACCTGCCCCAGAGACAAATGCACCCAAGTGAGAGATGGAGGGAACCTTTTGGGGTGGGAGTGGGTTGGGGATTCTAAGTAACGTATGGGGACCAGGAGGGGTCTGATGGGAGAGGAAGAATTGCTTGGAAGTCTTCCTTGGAGGGTTGGTGTTGAGGGGCAGGGGGTAGTAGGTAAATGAAGTTAGGACTGGCTGCTGAGCCAGAAGCCCTGCCCTCTCTGGGGCAAGGAAATCCAAATGGTGCTTCCTGAGCCTGATGGAGATTCTTTCCTCTGAGTTCATCCAGGCCCCATCTCTTTTTCAGAGTTAGATTTTCGCCATTGTAGGTACAGGATAAGTGTGGTGGGGAGGGTGGAAGCGGTTTATTTTCCTCTCCCCATCTTCCCCTGGGTGGGGTTAAAGAACAGAAGCTCTGCTAGTTTGGGAAGGATTGGGTCAGGGGTTTGGGAAGCCAGGAAGAGACAGGGTGGGCATGTGAGGTTGGGAATCTAAGGAAAACCTTGGCTTACTGCCTCTTGGGGTTGCACACAGCCATCCTTCCCCCGCGGAGTATGTCGAGGTGCTTCAGGAGCTGCAGCGGCTTGAGAGCCGCCTCCAGCCCTTCCTGCAGCGCTACTATGAGGTTCTGGGTGCTGCTGCCACAACGGACTACAACAACAATGTGAGCCCCGCCCGCCCCCCACCTCCACTACTCCAGGTGGAACAGGGTGAAATGCAGATCACCCCTTCCCCCTACAAAACACATTGTCTGCAACAAAATTGTTTCTCTCTGGACTTGTAACAAAATGGTTTCTCTCTGGACTTGCAAGTAAGGGATCTTCCCTTCCTGACAGAGAAGGTGAGGATCTTAATGATAACCACTGTTCTTGCAACCTTTTGGTCCCTCAACTTATTTAGGAAGTTTAGGAAATAAGGGATACATTTGAAACTAACATTGCAAATTGATTACACTTCAATAAAAACATAAAAAAAAAACTAACAGATTAGCAGATGATACCTTATTGATTTATTGTAGGGTTTATTTTGATAGGAAACTATGTGTGTAGAATAGAACTTATTGGCAAAGATTTGATCTACCCAGAGGCTCCCAAGGATATGCTTGAAGATGTAGAGGACATGATATTCTCAAGGTGGTGGTTTTGTTAGCAAGGTGAATGCCAGCCTAATGTTTTCTGCTTTTCTGTGTTTGGCCTTGGGGCTACAGCAAGAGGGCCGTGAAGAGGACCAGCGCCTGATCAACTTGGTTGGCGAGAGCCTGCGGCTGCTGGGCAACACCTTTGTGGCGTTGTCAGACCTGCGCTGCAATCTGGCCTGTGCGCCCCCCCGCCACCTGCATGTGGTCCGGCCCATGTCTCACTACACCACCCCCATGGTGCTCCAGCAGGCAGCCATCCCCATCCAGGTGGGTCAGAGGAATCCCGGCTGAGAGACAATGGAGGGCTGTTGATAGGATGACCCAGAGAAGCTGTCGGCGCAAGGCAGGTTAGAAAGGGTCAGACTTTGGAAACATATTGTTAGGCAGGATGGAGAATTTAGAAGTATCTCATGGGTTGCTCTGGGTTAAGCTCTGGGGTTTTTCTCACTGCTGCCCTGTTCATCTGTGTCCTCCAGATCAATGTGGGGACCACTGTGACCATGACGGGGAATGGGACTCGGCCCCCCCCAACTCCCAATGCAGAGACACCTCCCCCTGGTCCTGGGCAGGCCTCTTCCCTGGCTCCCTCTTCGACCACTGTGGAGTCTTCGACCGAGGGGGCTTCCCCACCAGGGCCAGCTCCCCCTCCAACTGCCAGCCACCCGAGGGTCATCCGGATTTCCCACCAGAGCGTGGAACCCGTGGTCATGATGCACATGAACATTCAAGGTGAGTTAGGAACAGTTGCCAGCAGAGAGAAGAGCAGCGCGATGAGGGAGGTCGGGCTGGAACTGAGGTATGAGAGAGCCAGGGCAAGGGAGCAAGAGGCCAGGGCTGTCAGCAGTAACTGAGACCAGAGCAGAAGCTCTTTGAGTTGGCGTGTACGGCGAGGGGCAGGAAGAACTGCTTGTCCTTGGAGAGTTGTTTGCACGATGAAGGAAGTGTCTCCTCCGTGTCTAGATGGAGTGAAAGGTGGGCTTTCTGGTTGAGGGAGTGAAGGCCTGCAGCTTGCTGATCTCAGGAGGATACAGTTAGGCCTTGGCCCTGCCTGTCTCAGGGCCACTCTCTCTGTCTTCTTGCCCAGATTCTGGCACACAGCCTGGTGGAGTTCCGAGTGCTCCCACTGGCCCCCTAGGACCCCCTGGTCATGGCCAGACCCTGGGTAAGAGTGAGGGCATCAGAGCAGGTTGAGCTCTGGGTAGAGACGGGGTAGAGCCAAGTGGGTGGGTTGAAGGGGGTCCAGGTTCAAGGTTACATCAGACCCACCCCCCAGGCTCCACCCTCATCCAGCTGCCCTCCCTGCCCCCTGAGTTCATGCACGCCGTCGCCCACCAGATCACTCATCAGGCCATGGTGGCAGCTGTTGCCTCCGCGGCCACAGGTAATGACCAGAAAGGGGAAGCCTGGGCGGTGGGGCCCGGTCCATGGTGTTGGTATCGTCGGCTGGCGGGCAAGGGCCCGGCCCTCAGCCCTCTTCGGTCTCTCCCCTCTGCCCCCTACAGGACAGCAGGTGCCAGGCTTCCCAACAGCTCCGACCCGGGTGGTGATTGCCCGGCCCACCCCTCCCCAGGCTCGGCCTTCCCATCCTGGGGGTCCCCCTGTCTCGGGGGCTCTGGTAAGTGAGGTGGCGGAGTCCCAGTGGGAAAGAAGGTGAGCAGGAAATTCTGTGGTGGGGCATGGAGAAGCCAAGACTGAAAGCCTCCCCTTCTTTCCCCTCAGCCGGGCGCTGGTCTGGGGACCAATGCGTCTTTAGCCCAGATGGTGAGCGGCCTTGTGGGGCAGCTTCTTATGCAGCCTGTCCTTGTGGGTGAGTCTTCGTTCTTCCCTAGCTTGAACTGAAGAGGTCTCCATGGCTCTGAAGGCCGGTGTTCCCCTCCCGGTCTCTTCACTGGCCGCTTCCCAGTTCTCCATATTTCTCTGTTCTTGCCTTCCTGCTGGGAAGGCCAGAATGGAGATCCTGTGGTGTCTTGTTTTTCTTCAGATTTCAACGTTTTTCTTTTGGTCTCTACAGCTCAGGGGACCCCAGGAATGGCTCCACCTCCAGCCCCTGCCACTGCTTCGGCCAGTGCTGGCACTACCAACACGGCTACCACAGCTGGCCCTGCCCCGGGGGGGCCTGCCCAGCCTCCCCCCCCTCAGCCCTCTGCCTCTGATCTTCAATTCTCTCAGCTCCTGGGGAACCTGCTGGGGCCTGCAGGGCCAGGGGCTGCAGGGCCTGGCATGGCTTCTCCCACCATCACTGTGGCGATGCCTGGTGTCCCTGCCTTTCTCCAGGGCATGACTGACTTCCTGCAGGTGAGAGACTGCATTGCTCTCTACTTCCCCCTTCCTGTTCCCAAGCTTGGGGCACTGGTGTCTTATTGCCATTATATTGCCACTTGGAAGGGACCCTGGGAGTGTATTGACTTAGAATCCTCCATTTTGGAGATGAGGAAAATGAGGTTGAGAGAGAGAGGCATAGTAATTTGTGTCATTGCTTTCTGACCTGACTCATTCAGAAGGAGAGAGGTAGTCTCTGGACCTCACTTTGCTGTGGAGTAAACTACTCCTGGACCTTCTGCTTTAAGGAGCAGAGACCAAAGTAGAGCTCCCTGTCTTCAAGACCCCTGTTGAGTTGTGCTTTCCTGATGCCATTTTCTGTCCTTGTCCCCATTCTCACTTCATTTTCTGTTCTTTATTTCTTCTTTGTTGGCCAGGCAACACAAACGGCCGCTCCACCCCCTCCACCCCCTCCACCCCCGCCTCCACCTCCAGCCCCAGAGCAGCAGACGGCGCCCCCACCAGGGTCCCCTTCTGGTGGCACAGGGAGTCCTGGAGGTCTGGGTCCTGAGAGCCTGCCGCTGGAGTTTTTCACCTCAGTGGTGCAGGGTGTACTGAGCTCCCTGCTGGGCTCCCTGGGAGCTCGGGCTGGCAGCAGTGAAAGTATCGCTGCTTTCATACAACGCCTCAGTGGATCCAGCAACATCTTTGAGCCTGGGGCTGATGGGGCCCTTGGTGAGCAAATGAGGGTGCCTTGGCCTTCTCTAGGGAGGGGCAGCCAGGGGAAGGTAGATGGCCTTTGTTTAGGGATATTGCCAAGGTGGGATGAGGCTGATGGGCTGGTGGGTAGGCCAAGTGCTCAAGATAGCTGCTGACTTCTGCACCTCTCCCTAGGATTCTTTGGGGCCCTGCTCTCTCTTCTGTGCCAGAACTTTTCCATGGTGGATGTGGTGATGCTTCTCCACGGGCATTTCCAGCCACTGCAGCGGCTCCAGCCCCAGCTGCGATCCTTCTTCCACCAGCACTACTTGGGTGGCCAGGAGCCCACACCTGGTAACATCCGGGTAAATGAAGACCTTGGGCCCAGAGCTCTCCTCCTTCTCACCTTCTCTTTCTTCTTCCTGACTTTTTTTATCTGTTGTCTGAAGCTGCGACTGCTCCAGCCCAAGCCCTAGACTTGTGGTGGGGTGGGGAGTGCCTTGAGGGGTGGGGCTTTGTTGTAAAGCTGTGCTGTTCTCCCCTAGACGGCCACCCACACGTTGATCACGGGGCTAGAAGAGTACGTGCGGGAAAGTTTCGTGAGTAGCCCTCTCCCATCCCCTCCATTCCTGGCTCCAGGTGGGATGGCTGCTATTCCAGCTGCTTCACCCACAACTCCCAGTCTCTTGGGCTTTCTGATTTTGGGGTCTTTGTGTGTCTTGTGTCTCAGTCATTGGTGCAAGTTCAGCCAGGTGTGGACATCATCCGGACAAACCTGGAATTTCTCCAAGAGCAGTTTAACAGCATTGCTGCTCACGTGATGCACTGCACAGGTCAGGGGCTGGCTGGGCCAGGATGAGTTGGGGGGTGTGTTGTATGTGCAGAGCAGCTACCGGGTGCCAGTGTTCCTTCCTTATGTCTTGCCCACAGACAGTGGATTTGGGGCCCGTTTGCTGGAATTGTGTAACCAGGGCTTGTTTGAATGCCTGGCCCTGAACCTGCACTGCTTGGGCGGACAGCAGATGGAGCTTGCTGCTGTCATCAATGGCCGAATTGTAAGCATCACTGAGCCCCAGATCCCCAGCCTTTCATTTTCTTGGGTTTCCATTCTCTGGTATCCTGCAATTCTCAGTTTTTTCCCTCCAAACTGTCCTCCTTTACTCTTTGATATCTTTCAAAAGCTGGTTGAGCATTTTGTGTTCTAGTCTGCTTTCTGCCCCTCAGCGTCGCATGTCTCGTGGAGTAAATCCATCCTTGGTGAGCTGGCTGACCACTATGATGGGACTGAGACTTCAGGTGGTCCTGGAGCACATGCCTGTGGGCCCTGATGCCATCCTCAGATACGTCCGTAGGGTTGGTGACCCGCCCCAGGTAAGGAACCTGATGGACTGTGGGGTCAGGGGACCTGAGGGACCTGGAGAGATCTGAGAGGGCGCTTTGTGGTGTTCTCCTCTGTCTAATTTCACAGCCACTTCCTGAGGAGCCAATGGAAGTTCAGGGATCAGAGAGAACTTCCCCTGAGCCTCAGGTACCAGGGAGAGGTTGAGGAGCCAGATAATATGGAGTGTGGAGGGCTGGGGCGGAAGGGCTGGAGGCTGAGAATTCTGAAGCCTGGATCTTCCCACTGTCCGACTCCCAGCGGGAGAATGCGTCCCCAGCCCCTGGAACAACAGCAGAAGAGGCCATGTCCCGAGGTCCACCTCCTGCTCCTGAGGGGGGCTCCCGAGACGAACAGGATGGAGCTTCGGCTGAGACAGAACCTTGGGCAGCAGCAGTCCCCCCAGTGAGTGTCAGGAGGTGACCTAGTGGGCTAAGGCAGCTGAAACTTGTGGGAATTTCTCATCATCATTCCCCCCCCAGGAATGGGTCCCTATTATCCAGCAGGACATTCAGAGCCAGCGGAAGGTGAAGCCACAGCCCCCCCTGAGTGACGCCTACCTCAGTGGTATGCCTGCCAAGAGACGCAAGGTTGGTTTGCCTCTCCCCTGACGTCCCCATTACCCAAATACCCTTCTCAGAATCAAACTAACTAGAGCTGGAAGGAATTCTTTCTAGTTTAGTCTCCTCATTTAAGTGACACCAGAACCTTTCTGGGACTCAGACTTGCTCACGGTTGTCACCTCACACCTTTGCATTAGTCTGTTAGCAGTGCTGTCATCCCTCAGTTGCCTAATCCTGTGACTAGGGCCCAGCTTCCATAAGGTGGGCTTCCGCTGGTGACTAGCTGGCTGTGAATGCTGGATGGCCTGACCCATCCTGCCTCTCTTATTTTGAAGACCAAGTGAGCAAATTCAAATGCTGGTTTTGGCCAGAGCCAAACAAAATTAGGAAGCCATTTCTGCTGTCAAAACTACACTTGGATTATTTCCCTTCTTTCCACTAGAATGGAGACTCAGTGGTTGACTCATGGAAAGGGTGAGCTGGGTGGTGGCATTGGAGCTGACGTTGATCCTCTTTTCCCTCCCGACCCCCTGCCCCCCAGATGATGCAGGGTGAGGGCCCCCAGCTGCTTCTCTCAGAGGCTGTGAGCCGGGCAGCTAAGGCAGCCGGAGCTCGGCCCCTGACGAGCCCTGAGAGCCTGAGCCGGGACCTGGAGGCACCAGAGGTTCAGGAGAGCTACAGGCAGCAGGTGCCCCTACCGTTAAGTAGCATAGGGATGGTCAAGTGGGAGGGGTTGGGCTAGGGCCCGTCTTCCCTGGATTCCTTCAGAGGTGAACTGGTCAGTCTGGGGCTACCGTTTGATGGTTTTAAGATGCTTTCCCTAGTAGCATCTGGGGAGGCTCAGTGATGCCATGTTGGGCTACTGGACAGTATATGGCTGTTGGGGAAGTGTTGGCCTCTGAGGGATGGCTTCGTGTGGTTGCTGGGATTGTAGGGGTTTGGCCAGTACCTCTCCAACCTGCTTTGCTCTCTATCCAGCTCCGGGCTGATATACAAAAGCGACTGCAGGAAGATCCTAACTACAGCCCCCAGCGCTTCCCTAATGCCCACAGGGCCTTTGCTGATGATCCCTAGCTCTTTGCTCCACGGCCCTCCATCATCTGGGGACCATTTCCCCACTCTTCCTTCACAGTATTTAAGAAATAAAAGTCAGATTTTCCTGGCTCTTTTGTCTCTGAATTGTCTTCATTAGGTAGTCTAATTCCCTTATGTCTTCTATGAACTTGTTTTTTTAAATTAATTCCTAGGAACCCAGCTATATTGGGCAGCATTTAACATTTCACCATGAGCATATATATGCAGTATTGTTTGACTGCAGCACGAGAAAACGTACAAGCCTGTTTCAATGTTGGCCACTTCCAAGGAACGCTTTTGTGCAAAAGCCTTTTGCATGTAAACAAACATACTGTGGGCGCATTTTATAATAGGGCTCTCAAGCTATCTAGTAAACCATTTTCCAAGCAGCTGCAGACCTAAAGTCTTACCTTGATGCATGCAGTAGTACCAGTGTAACTGAACCAAGTCTGACTGTGATGGAACTGGTCTACCTTCAGTCTTTGACAGCTATAAAGGCACTTCCTGTTTGTAGACAGGACTGAAGTGACATGTGGCTGCAAATTCTTTGCTACTCCTTTTAAGACGCAGTTGCCGTCCCCTCCCCCTTTTAGCCAGCTTAATGCTGGACAAACAGAATGTAGAAGAGGCAACCTAAGGCCAGGTCATGAGCTTTGCAGCTTTTGCCCAGACCTCTTGGAACACTGGCTCATGGACATAAAAGGCCTGGTGACTCTATCTTGCTAGAGAACTTATACAGAGACATTGGTTGACAATCCAATGGATTCTACCTTCCAGACGGCCCACCACAGCCCCGGACGTGTGAGTAAAGCCCTATAGGATAGCCCAGCTACAAACTGGTTACCAAGCAACCTCACAGGCACAAGAAACAGATTTGCCCAGGGAAGCCCAGATGTAATTCCTGGCCCACACAACTTTAAGATACAATAAAACAGTTTAAGTGTTGAGGTAGTTTGTTACAAGAGATCACTGAAGTAATAGCAATTCCCTGAATGAAACCACTCTACAGATCACCTGGCATCAGACTATATGACAAGAGATTGCAAACAGCCAACCCATCCCCAAAATCATTTTGGAAATACTTTTTTTAATCCTTTTATTCTTCTTTTTTTAACAAACGGCCCCAGGGATAGGGGACCAGGGGAGGGGGAAGGAGGGGAAGCAAGGCCCCAGCCCTACAACCCTTCTCCACCCACCACCCCTTTTCCCCCTTATATATTTATAATCTATATACAAGCCCCGGGGATAGGGGGCAAGGGGAAATCCCTCAGCGGGGTGGGGGCAACCCAGGCTCCTTGTCCCCTCGGGACCCAGGCTCCTCTGCCCTTCGGGACGGCCCCTCTCGAGGTGGCCCTGTCCGCTCCCAAGGCTTTGGCATCCAGCGCAGGGTATCAGATGGGGACGCCTGGGGGACAGGTACATGTGCAAGAGTTATGTCAAAGGGAGGTCAGGGATGGAAGAACAGGAACTCAGGTGCTAACTCCTGTAAATTCAGACAGGAGTTTCTCCCTCACCTGCTGGTAAAGGTCGATGCGCTGGGTGCGGAAAACTCCACTGTAGGTGGAAGGCGGGGCCTTGAGACGGCAACTGAGGCCCGAGAAAGACCTACAGGAGGAAAAGTATTTGAAGTGACCAAAGAAGTCCTAGGGGACAGGCAGTCTGCATTCCATTCCCTTCTCTTGCCTTCCAGCTGGGGGAGTACGTGACGACCCAGGTCCCCCAAGGTTGCTGTTCAATTTTCGATAATCCTGGAACGGCTTTAGTTCCACTGGGTGCAGCTGAAGGAAAAAAAATTCATGAGAATCCTGCCTTTCAACCCTTTAATCTTGATACTGAATTCCTACCCCTAAACTCTCAGGGTTCCCTAGCACCTCAGTTCCTGTACCTTACCTCTGCTCGCCCCAAGCTAGGGCCGAAGGGCCTGGCAGGTGAAGGCAGCACCCCAGTAGCAGGAGCAGGTGGGGGCCGCACAGCCAGACTAGGGGGCTGCAGAGCAGGGCCCACAGGTAACAGAGAGAGGGGAGGTGGGGCGGGAGGTGGCGCTGGTGGCAGGGAGCCAAAGTTCACCACAGGCAGCTGTGAGTCCACCATGGGTAGAAGCATCTGTAATGAGAAACATGGGAGTGTGTGTGGGGAACAGAGAGGAATGTCAGAATACCAGGAATAGCGTCCAAACAAGTTAACAAAAAAAGAAGCTCGAAAGAGAACAGAATGAGAACATAAGCAGTACCTGCTGGGCAGGGGCCCCTGAGGGGAGGAAGCCACTTTGGCCACTAGGTTGCAGAGTAGAATAAAAATCTGAGGGGGATGGCAGATCCTGACGCACCTGTTGGGGAACAGGGAGAAATACGTCAACTCCCCAAAAAGCATTCTTCCCCTCACCCCTAACTCCCCAAGCCCAGCACCCACCCACCTCTTACCTGAAGCAAGGGAGGGTCTGGTAGAGGGCTAGGGCAGAAAGCTGGAGAGTAGAGGAAGGAAGGTGGAGGGTAAAGAACTCCTCCAGCCGGCAATTTCCCCAGCTCTGTTGCTTGCAGTGCTGAGAAATCCAGAAACTGGCCCTTGACGGCCACCCCAGAGAGCAGAGCAGAGGGTGGAGCTGAGCCTGGGGGGAGGTACAGGGGCTGTGATCTGAAAAGAAATTGGAGCAAGGATGAGGAGAGGTGTCAGGAAGCCAGGGTCATTTACTCCGTTAGCCTTAACCATGTGGTAAGTTCACTAGCCTCTGGGTACTCTAGAAATACCTTACTCTTTCTTCTCCCCTAAAACACGGCTCCATTTCCTTCTGAAGTCCACAGAAATCTAGTCTTACCTGTAAGGGTGCAGCGAGGGTGTCCCAGGGCGGAAGCCTCCACTGTTGGGATGTAACTGAGAGTCTATGGCTCCCCCTGAGACCTGAAGAAGAGTAAGGCTGGAATAGTTCCAATTTCTCTCGTCAAGAAAAGCTCACCCACCCCCCACCCACTATAGCAAAAGCAAGGAGAAAAATGAAATGACAAGAAGGTATAAACTACAAATTGGAAAGGTTTGATTTTAGAAGACAGTAGGCAGAAAGGGTCATGGGATAGGAAATAGGACCTACCTGAGAACTGGGAGGCCCAGGGCTGCCATAGAAGACCTCAGGGTACAAGCGTTGGCCTGAGGAGCTGGGCTCTGGGCCATGCCCAGAACCCATGTTCTTGGATTGTGGCTCAGCTGAGGCAGAAGCACTGGGGAGCAGCTCCCAGTCCTGGGAAATAGGAATGGCCTGGGAAGGAGAAGCCTTATCAAGAGGGCTATCTGGGCATCCTGGATGCCCTGGTGACTCCCAGACACCTTATCCAGAAGTCTAAAGCCTTTCCATCAATCTCACTCTCCCACTTACCTCAGTGACTGATGCAGTTAGCTCCTTCTCTGCTTTTAAACTATCTCCTACCACTAGACGCAAGTCCGAGTCCTGTGATCACAAGGCAAGGGAGATTATCCCATGTATCAGACGTGTGTCCTCCACTTCCCACTTCTAACCCTTCCCTTCTCTCCAGCCAACCCAAGTCACCCAGATTCACCCCATTCAGACCTTGTCACTGGTACCAAACTGGACTGGGGGACCAGGTCGATGGGCTGGGCGGAGGGAGCCAGGCTCTGGGCCTCGGTCTGTACGCTGCAATCGTTCTGTGCCAATGGGCCCAGGGGGCAGAGGCTGCTCCCGGGGCAACTCCTGTATTGGGCAACACAATGAAGGGTTGGGGAAGGGAAGGCCAAATCAGCACACATAGGCAGAGGAAAGGGCAAAGGTAAGGTCAAAGCCAGAGTCCCAAAAACCTTCTTACCCTTTCGTGGTGATTTACCTTTCTGTCCCCATCATGGGGCGCAGGTGGTCGTCTCCTAGGAGGTTCAGAGGGTTCAGAGCCAGGTGGACCCTCACCAGGAACAGCATTCAGAGGTGAGGGGCCTCCAGGCCGCTTGGGGGGTCCCTCTGCTGTCCCCTTGAGTCCTCCATCAGGGGAACTTCGCTGGCTGCAGGGACCTGATGACACCTGAGAATCCCCACTCAGGTCCACCCCACTGTCAGACTGACTCATCTGAGAGGAGTGGAAAAGGACTTAAGTCAGAGTAGAAAGCACCCCAATATACCTGACTGATGTACACACACAAACTAAAGAAAGGAGACAACTGCATGACCAAACAGCCCCAGACTCATTCCAAAACGTGGGGAATTAAGACCAGTGCTCAATAAAATTCCAACTCAGACACTCCCTCCCACCCTCACTTACCTCTGTGCCAGCCACATCCTCAAAAGGACTCAGGGGTTCCATCCAAGGCTCTACAGAGCCAGGCTGGAAACTCTTTCGGCTAGTGGCTGGGAACAGCACCAACAGAACAGAAGTGAGAAAACAGTTCTGTAGCTCACCTCTCTCTAAGCTCTCTAACACAGGCCTTCCTTCTGCTCAGCTTAACTCACCAGTATGTAAACGGTTCCAGATTTGAGGGGTCAGGGCCTCTGTTCCTGCATCTCGGGACTCTCCCTGAGGGCCTGGGCCCTCGGGTTTGGGGCCCAAGAATCCAGAGGTATGAGAAGATGGCAAAGATTCCTAAAGGTTAGAAAAGTCAGAAGCAAAACATGAATGAGGGCATTACGGAACGTAAGCAGCTGAGACAAGAGTGCCCCACGTGTGGGGCAAAGAAACATGGGAGACAAGCAGTGACTAATACTGAGGCTTCAGGGTGAGAACACAATGACACTAATAGGACAGAGACTAGAAAAAAAGAAAACATGAGTAAAAACGTTTAAGTGAGAGCAGCTAAGCACAACCTCAAGCCCCACCCCTCACCTCCTGTAGCAGCTCTGGTTTTCTGGGAGGTCGCTCTCGCCGTTTGGGGGGGAAGGGATTGACCCCGGCAGAGTCCCGGGGAGTCCCGCCCACCCCCCTCACCACTGGCCCTGGCTCCTCCAAGTGGGGGTCTGGAGAAAAGGGGAAATCTGTTAGCATCTGCCTTGCTCCATCACTGACCCGAGCACTTCCTCCTTACTCCACCTCCCAATCCTTCTACCCTCAGTGCAGACATCTGGCATCAAGGCCCCCCAGGCCACAGAATCTTGCCCCTTCAGCATCTGATCTTCTGTGGGGATGGAGACACGCACACCCTTAGTCCCTCCAGCTTACCTGAATCGATGCCGTTGTTGTTGGCCCTCTGAGGATCATACCGGGTTGGGGGCCGAGGGGAGGGGCCTTGAGGGGTTTGGGGAGCTCCAGGCTTGGGCCTTGGGTGGCTCCCTGGTGCAGCTGCACTTCCTTGGCGGCTGCTGAGCTGCGCCAGGGCCTGTTGGATGCCAGCAGGGTTGCTGTGGATAACTTGGTCCAGGCGGAAGACAGCAGAACTGCTCGGGGGCGGGGGAGGCAGAGGAAGCCCTGGGGGACGCTCCTCCGGAGGACGGCTGAAGAGAACAGAGCATCAGCTCCAGTTGTCACAAAATTGTTATGTTTTCCCTAGAAATCGAACTCTACTTCATCTTCGACCTGTCCTCTGCTAAAATCCAGGTGTTTCTGAGCACTTTTAAGCAATTATACACATACATATCTATGATGGGGAGCAAGGATTATGGGTGTTCCCAACTTATCAATTGCTTTCCAGCTGCCTTCCCTCAACACAAATACCCCAGTGCCTAACAGCTTAGCCTGTGCCCTCAGATCTCAAACTCCACAGCCCCCAACTTCACACCTTTCCCTCAGGTTTCCTCCGCACCTCCACCCTGATTTTTCAATCTTCCCCATCCTGTTTTTAACTCTACAATTAAACTTTGTAACAGCCTGTTCCTACCCACCTTCGGTTCTTGGGAGAGGGCCAGCTCCTCTTGTCCCCTCGCCCTGGGCCGGTCCTCCCTCCAGGACCCCCACCTCCTCCTCCACTGCTGCCGCCACCACTGCCAGCCTTGCTGCTTGGGCCTGGGCGCCGGTTCTGCCTTTCCATGCCGGGCCGCTGACTTGAGAAGCTCCGCTTGCTCAAATCCTTGGCTCTCTGGCTCAGATCTCCACGGGACATGGCTGAAATGCCTGGTCCACCTCCAACGCCCCCAGGAGTCCCCATAGCTTTGGGGGTTAGCAGTGCTGGTGGGGGAGCCTCCTTGTCTCCCCGGCGCTCACTAGCAAAGTCGCTGCTCTCTGACGCTGTCTCCCATTCCTCATTGGCTTGGTCTGAGTTCTGGTTTGACAGATCAGGAGACTTGGCAGCTGCCCTGCGAGGAGGTGGAGGCACTGCTACTGTTGTGAGGGCCTCCTCCGGTCCAGGAGAGGAGGCTGGAAGGGTTAAGGAAGAGGGCTTGCCCTCAGTCCCTCTGGCAGCATTCTCCCGTTCCTGTTTCAGCCTCCGGAAACGAGGTGGTTTGTCCTGCTGCTGAGCCCTCCCATGTCGCCTCCTCCTGGGCCGCTCCCCATCTTCCACACCCATACCAACATTGCTGCCTCCACTGCTGCCTCCTCGGGCCATAGGGGACAAAGGTCCTGGAATCAGCTTCTCTTTCAAAGGCTCCTTATTTGGTGGCAAAGGACCTGTTGGAGGCTTCTTAGGAGCCAGGGACTTGGTTGGAGGACTCCAGCCTGGGCAAATGGGGGGAGGGGGCCGCCCTCCCCCTCGACCCCGGCGGGATGGCACCCCTCTGGGAGTGAAGACACGCCCACCCCGGGCAGTTGAAAAGCGGGCTGGGGCTGGTGAAGGAGGTGCTTCTGATGATGGGGGAGCAAGAGGAACCTGGGTGAGAACTCCTTCCTTGGGTGTGGGGGCCTCCTTGTCTGATGGGGCCAGATCACTCTCATGGGTCTCACTGCCTGTTTCTGAGCCCCGCTGACGGCGCCGCTTGGGGATCTCTTCATACTCTGAACCCTCACTTCGTGTCTCGCTGGCAGTGCGGCCTCGGGGAGCAGGGGGATGATTCGGTCCCCCGGCCCCACCTCCACGCCCATCGTCTCCACGGAACTCTCGGTAACTGCGGAACTCTCGGCTTCGGGTTCCCCGCCCCCGCCCCCCATAAGTCCCCCGAAAACCCCTCCCTCTGGCAAAATATTCCCCACGGCCCCGCCCCCTGCAAGAGTTAGGACCCACTCTTTCATAGGAATAGTCCCTCCGAAGCCTTGGGGCAGGGGAAAGATTCCCACTTGGTGGGGTCTCCTTGGGGCCCCCTATCTTCCCCTTTGCCATCTTCAGTGGGTCTGGCTTTGGAACTTTAGGGGTTTCATCCCCCTGTTCAAGGGGCTTAGGGGGCAGCTCTTCAACTTTCGTAGGTGGTGGGGGTTTCTTTATAGGCCCGGCCCGGCGGGGAGGGGCCCCAGGCTCCTCCGGAGGGATTCCACGACGACTGCTGCCCGGGCGAGGTCCCCAGCGGGTCTCAGTGCGGCTTTCTCTGCGAGGTGGCAGGGGGCCTTGGCCTCCAACTCCGCGGGCAGGCTTCCGGCCAGCTTCTGGCCCTGTTAGCTGTGGAGTCTCCTCCTTGGGGGTTTCCTTCTTGGGTGGTGGAGCTTGTATCTTGGCCGCCTCATCACTGCCTGGGGGCCAGGGGAGTGGACGGGGCCCTGGGGGAGCTGTCTCCTCCAGAGGGAAGCGAGGGATTGGGGGCCCAGGGGCTCCATTCTCAGGAAAGCCTGGATAACTGGCCAGATAGGGTGGTGGGGGAGGTACTGGAGGGGTCTCGCTCCTGAAGAGGGAGACAGAAAAGAACGGAAATATCTCAAGACGAGGAAAACAGACTAGGTAGGGAAAGAGAATACTTTATTATGACCCAGACACTCCTTTCATGTTTATCCCTATCACCTCACCAATAATCCAAAGTACCTTTTCTCCTACCCCAGATCTTTTCACTATGAAACTCACCCATTTCTCTCCCCAGACTCACCTCATCCCCTTGTCGTCCTCATCAGCAGCCTGGCGCAGCGGTGAGGTAAGTGGGCGGGGGTCAGCAGGGGTGGTGGTGAAGACATCTCCTACCCAGGCCAACTTTGGATCCACTGGTGGGGTGCCCCGGTCCCGTAAGAGTGGGGGTGCGTGGCGTTCAAATGGCTCTGAGCTTGAGCCCCCACTGTCTGAACGCTCCCGGGGAACTAGGCCTGAGGAAACAAAACAGTATGAGAAAAACCCTTTTTTCATGTTACAGGCCCTTCAGCACAAAGTATCACCCAGTCTAATCCTCCATGTCTGTCCAATCAATGTCAGCACCTCCATCTCCTGGACCTTGTCTGCTCTCCTGAAACAGAGTTGTCCACTAAGCTTCTCTATAAATGAAATCAATCAATAACCCCCACATTAATCCTGGATAAAGAACTACTCTTTCATTCTTGCAACAAGAAGTTATCTCAGCAATGCTAAGCTTCCTCTTAACTAGTAGCTTTTCTTCTCCATAGCAAGATGCTGATCCCAACTTCCAGGACTAAGAGGTTCCCTGTCCCCTACCCCTCCTATGGCCCCTTACCAGAGGGGTGCACACCAGGAGGGTAGAAGTCCAGAGGGGGCCGGCCTTGGAGGAGCCGGGGGTCCACATAAGGAGGAATCATCATCCATCGGGGATCAAAGTTCATTGGGGGCATGGGTGGGGGCCGGCCCAGAGCACCTGGGTACAGGGCCTTGGGAGGGGGTGGTGGAGCCTGTGGAGCCGGCACAGCCCCCAAAGTCACAGGCTGTGGTGGTGATGGGGGCACAGGGGCAGGTGGAGCGGAGCCCTGTTGATGCTGCTGCCACTGCTGCTGTTGTTGCTGCTTCAAGAGCTGCTCCTGGGGAAGGAAAAAAGGAGATGAGAGAGGCATTAAAGGCCCCAGACAGAAAAAGGAGCAAGATAAAGGCAATACATAAATGTTACAAATACACGGGCTAGATGGAAACTAGGGTGACATAATGGAGACAGAACTGGTAGAGGGACCCAGAAAGTAACTTATGGATAGAATGAATGTTGAAACCAAGGAAAGCAGCAGTCCTTAAGAAAGTAATTCAGCTTCACCTGCTGCTGCCGCTGGAAACGAGGAGGCAATGACTTCTGATATTTGGGGTAGCCTGAGCTTTGGCTGGGGGGCTGCCGGGTGGGACCAACCCCATCACCCTTGGGTTCCACCTTTGGGACCGGAGGTGTGGCAGGAGAAGGAACCTCTTCTGACAGTTCAGGACCCTCTTTTGAGGGCAGCTGAGGTTCCACTGCATTGAAGAAAAGACAACAATCAGAGTAGCCTAGTCTACCAACAGATACTCCATCAACACCCCCATAATTTCAGCTCTCACCTCTAGCTCCCCCTCTAAAGGTTAAGACTTTCCCATTTAAAACCCATGAAAACACTTCATGGTATTTCAAGAGCCAACAGTGGTGGCATTAACTTCCCATGAAATCACCAAAATAAGACACTTTCTTCAGTCTTGCTCCATGCTAGGCCTATGGAAAGTGGTTTTAGATCACTACTTACTCAGGGATTCAGGTACCAAAATCTTTCCCCTTTAGATGTCCACACAAGCACAAGGACCCCTTTTACCCCTACCACAGACAGCCCAATAAACCAAAATAGCTGCCTTCTATTTCGTTTACTCCCATCCTTACCACCTGCACCCTCGACCCCAAGCAGAGATCTGGCACCTGGTAGTACCTATCACCATCTCCATACCTGGGCTGGCTTCGAAGCTGCCACTGCTGGTGCTACTGGTACTGCCACCACCACTCACCAGAGTGGGAGCTGGAGCCACACCTGGAGTGGGGGTGGACTGGGCAGGAGCCATCTGTGCCGGCTCTTCTGGTTCTTTTTCAGGCGATGGGACTGGTGCAGTTGGAGGAACTGGAGGTGCGGGCAGTTCCTTGGGGGCTGCAGGTGGTGGAGCAGGGACAGGAGGGGCAGCAGGTGGTGCAGCAGGCTCTGCTTTGAGCCGCTTGTCAGGTGCCCCAAACTTCTCATCGAGTCGCTTGAGCTTCTCAGCACAGGCTGCCCTGCGCTCCTCCTGCATGCGCCGCTCCTCCTCCTCTCGCCGTCGCCGGGCCCGCTCCACAGCCAGGGAGATTTCAGAGGAAGACTGCTTTCGCCGCTGTCGCCATGCCTCATCCTCGTCTTCGGGTGCTGGGGGCTTGCAGGGAGGGCCCCCACGATCCTGTCAGTGGGCAGACCCAGCAGGGCCAGAGGTGTCAGTCATTATGTTTCTTACAATCTCTTTCAGACTCACCAACTGTTTCTAGCTGTAGGTGCAAAGACCAGGCCTTGGGGCCGATGACCTCTCTGGGTAGTAACAAACTCATCATCCTAGTCTTGTTTCCTCTTTCAAAGACCCCAAAACCCAGGTCTCCCCGTTTTTCCTAACTAGCAACCAATTTCTCTCTTAACCCAGACTTGCTTGTCACCAACAATGTTCAACCTTTTCAGAGATGCTCCACAGCTCTACACTTCCTGCAGCCCATTTCTGGCCTTCCCTCCCGCTTCCTCTATTCCTACTGCTTCAATTACTCAGCTGAAACTAATCTCCCACAACTAACCCTCTCAACCCCTCATTGTAGACACTCACTGGGTAGTCCCCAGGGGGGCCCCAATTCCCGGCGGGGCCCCGGTGAGGTGGGGGTGGGGGAGGCTTTGGGGCAGGAGGCCCCGGCTCTGTCTCTGGAGGCCGAGAGGTCTCTGCCCAGGCCGTCTTAGGAGGGGGCGGTTCGCTGCCGGGGGAGTTGCCCTTTTTGCCATCTGCTTCAGGGGGCCGTTCCTCACCAGCAGCTGACTGGGACTCCTTGCTGTGAGCAAACCAACAATGGAATTAAAATCAGCTGAAACCCAGAGCCTTTAAGAGTATATTACTGTGAGAGAAACTGAGCTCCCCTCCTCTCCCCAGAGGGCCCTAACTCACTGGCCCTCAGCTCCCTCCTCATCGGAGTCTCGCCCATCTTCCTCATCGCTGAACTTGAGCTTCTCAGTGTAGTCAACCTCCTCGTGGGCCCCTGAAGAGAAAAGTGATGACTGGAACCCAAGCATTCTGCTCTCTAGTCTGATATCCACTGGAACACAGGAAGGGATCTGGAACTACACGACAAGATGCACTACCAATGCCAACTGCCCTCCCGATGGATGTCTAGATCCACCATGGCTCCTGTCACTCACTCCTCTCAGCTCTCTACCAGGACTTGGCTTTCCTCCATGTATCTCCCTACCTTTCAATGTCTTTTATCACACCTGACCCCATTTTATTTCCTCACCAGATTTTGCCTTTTAAAACTAAAATACTTAGTCCTTAATATCCACTCACCTGCCCAACCATCATCATTCTCCTGGTCCAACTGGTCAAACTCTTTGAGGTTATCTTCTTTAAGAATGGAAGGCCGACCCACAGGCTCTACAAGGCGCATTGGTGGTCCTGAGCCTCGGGGGCCTGCCACACGGGGAAAACGGCTGTGTATGAAAAGGCAAATAGGAGAAGAGAATAAAACAGTTTTATAGACACACGTAAGACCAAGCCTCCTCGCTAGAAAACCATCTTCCCCAAAAGGCTTCCCCTCTCCCCAACCACAAACCCAGAACTGGATTACTCACCTGGGCCCATCAGGAGTGGGGTATCGATAAGGCCCCTGGGGTCCATACGGTGGAGGAAACGGGAGATATGGGGGATACATCTGCAAAAAGGCCCAACAGTAGCTGCTCAGAGACAGTCAAATAGCCAACCAGCTCCCTAAACCTATCATCCTCCCCCGACCCTCACTCTATGTCACAGGCTCCTGTTTTCCAGCTGCCCTCTCCACAAACTAAGTCCTAACCCTTAACTCTCCAGCTTCCAGTCCAACCAATCCAAAACACATCCAAACTCACGAAGGGCGGCATCATTCCGCGGTAGGGAGGGAACTGGGGTGGGCCTGAAGGCTGCAGCCCAGCCCGGGGATCATGGCCATGATGAAGTTTGGAGTCCGGGCCCTCCAGCTCATCAGGGCCACGCCCACCTCCGTCCCTCCAAGTAGTAGAATCTGTATTTTGAAAAAGGCAGAGTGTGAATGTAGCTGAAAATGATGGGGAGAAAGATAAATAAGCCAGTACTTAGTTCTGAGATGGAATAAGGTTATGTCCTGCCCAAGAGGGTAACTTAATCACTCCTTCCCTCCCTCCCTGCCTCACAACAGCCACTCACTTTGGGGGCGGAGGTTTAGTCCGGGCCCAGACGACTGTTCGGCAGACTCCCTTTCCTTGGCAGCCTTGTCCTGGTCGCCAGCCGCCTGCAGGGTCGGAAATTCCTCTCGAGAGAATCGTGACAGTAGGCTTGATGCCCTTCCACCTGTTGGGGTTGAGGTTCAAGAATAGGAGACAAAAATACATTTACTGAGAATGCACCATCAAAGTTGAAGGTCCTGATGGGTACCAGATCCAGTTCCACCTCCAAACTCACCCACTATGTATTAGGTACTCATTCCCCAAGAAACAAAGTCAGTTCTAGGACACTCTCCTCACACTTGTGTAACACTGAGACAAACTTGCTCAAATGCCCTATAAAACTGAATATGCAGTCCAAAATTTAGTCAAAGAGGAATGAGAACACTTCGCTGAAGGTATAGTGCAAGGCTCCTACCTAAAAGGGTGCCTGGAGAGAGCTCCCCAAACAGCCCTTCACTCACCATCTCCATGTGCTCCATGGGTGACGCTGGCTTGTGCCCAGGACTTTACCCCGCTTGGAACCGAAGGAGTGTTCTGGGGAAGCAGTGAAATAATAAATGGCAATGTGGGTGAGGAGATACAAGCCATTCTTGCCCCCCAACCCTTAAGTAACATCCATTTCTTCAATACCTCGGGGGTTGCTGGGGGTCGTTTCGGTTGGTTGGAGGCAGGCGTCTGTGAAGCCGGCAGTGGCTGCGATTCCGGCGGCTGAGCGGTTGAGGCATCGGAACTAAGGAATGGTAGAATAAGGTTATTCAGAGCCTAAGATGGTTGTGGCTCTCCTGCTTATCCAACTGGTCGAGGACAGGAACTGAACCCAAGCCTCTTAGATACTGGTTACAAATACTAGAACAAAATGCCATAATCTTGTCTTACTGCATAGGCTGAACTGTTTCTTCCAACTTTCTATCCATCTGACAGAAAGCTAAAAGGTACTATTCCCTAGTCATTTAACAGGACTGCTGCAGTAGGCAGGAGAAAATCTTCTCTGTCTCTGACTCTTAAGTGGCAGGGCTAGACCAAGCGCCAACTCTTCCTGAAGTTCAAAGTTAAAATACTCGTAACTCTGGGTCCCCCAAGCCTCTGTCTACCTCTTGGGGTCGGACTGCTCCTGTTTGCTTGCCCATCCTGTTCCGTCTTTCGGCACTAGTGAGACGTTGGGGTCATTGCCTTTGTTCTCGGCTTTCAGGCTTGGAAGGTTGGCTGGGGGTGGCATACGCCGTGCAATGGCAACTTTCCCGAGACTCTGCAAGCCATGGCGAGGGGCAACTGGAGAAAAGGTGGAGGATGAAAAATGCCTCAGAGATCTGACAGCATCCTACCCTAGGCTCCATTTAGACACGCATCCTCAGTCTCATTACCCAACTTCTCTTAGAAATCTTCCCTCCCTTTGCCCTAGGCAAACTCCGAAATCCTATCAGGAAGACTGAAATGTTTTACATTCAATACTTCTTTGTGGGATGGTTGATCTTGAGCCTGCAAGGTGCAAGCTGGCCCCAGATTTCTCCAAATCCACATTTCTTTGCCTCCAATTCTTACATGTCCAAAGATAGGAAACCATAGACACGCCTTTGTAGGAGGGTACTAGTGTTTACCCAAAGTGCAACATGCCCTATGGGACCCAAGACAAAACTGGAAAGTCTCTAGTGTTCCTCTTTTTTTTTGATGTATGTACTACAGCTGTTTCCCTTTGGAGAGCTCTAAAACACATGACCCATTCATGCCCAGCCTCCAATAATTAAGCACATCATTGCAGGACCCTCACCAGTGGGTTTCTGGATCTCTAAGGACTTGCCCTTATACGTATCAAACAGGTTGAGCGAGGAATACTTCTTTCCATCCTTCCCCTTGGCAGTCGGCCCCGAGCGATCGGACATTGCGCTGGAAGCTCATTGAGTACGTTGGGTCCTGCAGGCACCTCCCCCAAAACGTGTCGGAGCCTGTGGGCCAGACACCAAGTGTTTCAGTCTCTGTTTCATTTACAGATTCCAACAGAAAAGCCTAGATGCTCCCTTCCATTCTCAATAGGGGCCCAGATATGTGGCTCTCTCATGTCTTTTCCTCCCATCTAATCAAACACCCCAGTCTCTTTAAGCAATCATTATCTACTTAACTCCCAACAGAGCCCAAATGCCATGTTCCCTCTTTTCCCCAGACATCTCTTGCCATGAAAATGCGAATAAAAATTCAGTATCTTCTTGTGTAAACACCCTCCCTTTTGTGCCAGTCTATAAAGGGCAGCAGCCTCTTCACTAACCCCACAAGTAATAACCTCTTCTCCCTCCACCAAAATCATTTCAGAGACCTACAATAAAAAAAAGAGCAAGTCTAAGCCCCAGAGAAAACCAGAAAGAGGAATACAGCTCTATCATGTAAGGTACAAATATCTAGATCCCCTACTTATTAGACACTAGCTTCCTAACTGTGCCCCGGGTTCTATTCTCAGCAGCCTCACTCCCATCTGGGAAGATTTGCAGGAAGGTATGCCAGGAGTTAAAGGATTTTATGAGCCTGCTCAGCCAGACTTGGGGCTGGTGCCAGAGAATTCCTCATAGAACAATTGGGGCTCTACATACTCCCAAGTTATAGAACCAAGTATTTGGGATAACCTATCTTTTCCTACACTTGCCCCTATCCTGCCTCCTGGAAGAATTTTTTTTCATTAGATGAAACACTGGCAGGCTCTGGTTCACCTTCTGGAGATGTGAGCGAAACAAAAAACATAGACACCCTGCAAGCTTGGGGCCAAGGCCAGAACCAATTTCATTTTCCTTCCCAGTAAAAAGGCCTATCAGCAGTCATTTCTTTCCCTAATGCCCCTTGCTCCTTAAGCAGGCCAAATGCTCCATCCTCAGTTCCTGAGCGACCAGGCATTCATTTATAGAAAATAATGTAAAGGAAAAAGATGGAGGTTGGTGGGATATCCAGACAGGACCAGGATGAAAGCTGAAATCAAGAACTTTAAGACAGGTTAGATGAGGGGATGGGGGTCTCTTTGCAGGTATTTAAGGTCAGTCTCTGAAGCAAAAGGAGACAGAAGAATTGTGGAGTGAACAGACTAAGACTAATAAAAGAGAGTTAATATGAAGGCAGGTGGAAAATAATACACGTAAGCAGGAGTTATAGGAAAAGGATGTAGATCACAGTAAGGGGGGCCAGTGTCAACAGGCCCAGAAAAAAAGGGGGGGGTGGGATAGAAAAGACATAGAGAATAGGAAAAATGAAAAAAAGCAGAGGGGAGACCGAGGAACGCAAAAAGCACAGATGCAGGATAAAAACAGGGTTTCAGAGTGGGAGTGACTCGAAGCGAAGTGGGGCGTCAAGGGGATACCCTAGCGCTGAGTGATGGGAGGGGGTCCACTATGGAGGAAAGAAGATTCTGGGAGAGCACAGTCAGGCGCGGCCCACCCCAGAGTGGCCGCAGAGAAGGGGGCCCACAAATAGGGGTGAGAAACCAGGAGCGCAGTGGAGAATGGGGAGTTGCGGCCCAGGAGTGAAGGTCGCTCCAGGAAGCCAGGAAGGCGGGAAGGTAAGGACAGGCTGTGGACTCAGAGGAGGGCTGGAGGTGCGGGTCCCCGGGTGGGAGTATCGGAGGGGGAGGGGCAGGCAGGGCCCGGCAGCAGGAGGACAAAATGGCGGCGGCTAATGGCAGCTTCTCCTCCCCCCAGCCCGCCGCCGCCGCCACCGCCGCTGCCACCACCGCTCCCGCGCCGGAAAAGGGCGTTAGCATTCGGCTTGCCCAGACTCACCTGGCCGGGTGCGCGGGGGTCCGGGACCGGGGCCTAGGGACTCCCCGGAGTAGGATGGCGGTGGGGCGGGGGCGGATGGCGGCGGATGGCGCCGGGTTCGGCTCCTCCCGTCTCCCTCGCTCACTCCGCGGCTGGGCTCCGACTAACGGCCCATCCGGGCAACCGCCGCCCCCGGGAGCGCCCCCCCACTCCCGCCTCCCTCCGCGCCTAGACACGCCCCTTGATTTGCATAAAGGGCGGGGCGCTTTCTACCGTATTCCTCTTTACTTCCAGGGTTGTCCTTATTTTAAAAAAAAAAAAGGCCTGCGAAGCAGACATGGATTATTTGCATAAAGAGGAGGGACTTACAAGCGCTAGGACGCCGGTTGGCTGAAGAGACGGGCCCCCGGCGTCGGCCGTTGAGACGTGTAGAGGGGGCGGAAATGCGGCGCCGGGCGGTTGGGTCGCAGAATTTGCACGACAAATAGAGAAAGAGGCGGAGCGTGCGTCGTGCGTTCGTGGAAAGATGAGAGCGGAGAAACGTAGGGACGCCGAGAGTAGAAGGAAACGATGGTAGGCCCGTGGCGTTTCCGGCGGAGGAGACGGAGCTAGAAGACGGGGCGGAAGGGATTAGTTGCCGGAGGGCGGAGCTAACGTAACCAGGGAAGAGTCCCAAGTCATGCATTTCTTCGCGAGAGGTGAAAGCACTGGAGGAGCGGGGCCTTAGTTTATTAAATCACGTCATGCAAATAAAATGGATACACAGGCCAATTCAAGGGTCCAGGGGAATGCATCGTGGGCACCACACAGCGTAGGCATTCTGTGGGTAGGTCTTTATTTGCATAATTATGCAAATCATTTGAACAAAGATAGGCTACGAATAACATACTCAAGAAAATATTGGCAACCAGTGACTAGGACGGACATTTAGTTTTATAATCTATAATTTTAATGAATATATTTGTATATTTGATATTTTTGGCAGTTTGCGTTCCCTTCACAATGGGTTTAATAATACGGAATGCAGTACCATTTTTCTCCTTTGTCTCCCATTTAGTCTCCTTTTATTCGGCTCCAATCAGACCTACTACCCGTTTAACAAATCATTCAACAATTATTTTTTAACCAATAAAAATGCGTATAATAGATTTTTATTAGAGGGATTTTAAGTTTACAGAACGAATGAGCGGAAGTACAGAGAATTCCCATAAACTCCTTCCCCTGCCTCAGTTTCCCCTATTATTAACATAGTGCATTGGTGTGGCACATTTGTTGCAATTGATAAGCCAGTAGTGAAAAGTTATTATTTTTTCTTCCAGTTTTACTGAAATATGATTGACATACAGCACTATATAAATTTCAGGTGAACAGCATAATGATTTGGTATAGGAACATCATGAGATGATCACCACAATGTTTAGTGAACATCTATCATCTCACATAGTTAAAACTTAACGAAATAGAAAAAAATGTATTTTTTCCTTGTGATGAGAACTAAGGATTTACTGTCTTAACAACCTTCATCAGTTTTAATTATATTTATCATGTTGTACATTACATCTCTAGTACTTATCTTGTAACTGGAAGTTTGTACCTTATGACTACCTTCATCCAATTCCCCATCTTCCCACTGCCTCCTGCCTCTGGTAACCACAAATCTGATCTCTTTCTCTATGAATTTGTTTGTTTGCTTGTTTTTGAAGTATAATTGACCTACAATACTATGTTAGTTCCTGGTACACAAACAGTGATTTGATATTTTTATACATTTCAAAATGATCCACCACCGTAAGTCTAGGTACCATCTGTCACCTTACAAAGGTATTACATAATTATTGATTATATTCTCCATACTATATGTTTCGTATCTGTGACTCAGTTATTTTATAACCGGAAGTTTCTATCGCTTAATCTCCCTTGCCTGTTTCTCTCCTACCCCTACTCTCCTACCCCCGGCAACTACCTGTTTGTTCTCTGTATCTATAACTCAGTTTCTGCTTTGTTAGATTTGTTCATTTGTTTTGTTTTGTAGAGCCCACATAAGTGAAATCATACAGTATTTGTCTTTCTGTGTCTGACTTATTTCACTTAGCACAATACCCTCTAGGTCTACCATGTTGACACAAATAGCAAGATTTTATTCTTTCTAATGGCTGAGTAATATTCCATTGTACATAAATACCACATCTTCTTTATCCATTCATCTATTGATGGGCACTTAGGTTGCTTCCATACCTTGGAATATATTATAAATAATGCTTCAATGAACATAGAAGTGCATATATCTTTTTGAATTAGTGTTTTCATTTTCTTTGGATAAATATCCAGAAGTGGAATTGCTGGATTGTATGGTAGTTCTACTTTTAATTTTTTGAGGAATTCTCTATATTGTTTTCTATAGTGGCTGCACCAATTTACATTCCCACTAACAGTGCACTAGTGTTCCCTTTTCTCCACATCCTTGTCAACATTTGTATTTGCTGTCTTTTTGATAATAGCATTCTGACAAGTGTGAGGTGAATTTCATTGTAGTTTTGATTTGCATCACTAATCATCCCTTCACTAATCACTCCTGATGGTTAGTGATGTTGAGCATCTTTTCTTGTACCTGTTAGCCATTTGTATGTCTTCTTTGGAAAAAATGTCTCTTTAGGGCCTCTGCCCATTTTTCAATTTTTTGTCTTTTGTTTTTTGCTTTTTTGATGTTAAATTGTATAAGTTCTTTGTATATTTTGGATGTTAACCTCTTATAGGATATATCATTTGCAAATATCTTATCCCATTCAGTAGGCAGGCTTTTTATTTTGTTGATAGTTTCCTTCTCTGTGCAAAAGCTTTATAGTTTGTTGTAGTCCCATTTGTTTATTTTTGCTTTTATTTCCCTTGACTGAAGAGATATATCAAAAAATAAATATTTCTGAGACTGGTGTCAAAGAGCATACTGCTTATGCTTTCTTCTACGAGTTTTATGGTTTCAGGTCTTACATTTAAGTCTTGAGTCCATTTTGAGTTATTTTTGTATATTGTGTGAGAAAGTAGTCCAGTTTGATTCTTTTGCATCTAGCTGTTCACTTTTCCTAACACCATTAATTGAAGAGGCTATCTTTCCCCCATTGTATATTTTTGCCTCCTTTGTCCTAGGTTAAGTGACCATATAAGTGTGGGTTCATTTCTGGGCTTTCTAACCTGTTCCATTGGTCTTCGTGTTTTTTGTGTGTGTGTGCTAGTACTGTATTGTTTGATTATTGTACCTTTGTAGTATAGTTTGAAAACAGGGTACATGATACCTCCAGTTTGTTCTTTTTTCTCAAGATTGTTTTGAATATTCAGAGTCTTTGTGTTTCCATACAAATTTTAGAATTATTAGTTCTAGTTCTATGAAAAATGCCATTGATATTTTGATAGGGATGGCATTGAATCTGTAGATTGCTTTGGATAGCATAGTCATTTTAATATTAATCTTTCCAATCCATGAGCACAGTATGGCTTTCCATTTGTTTGTGTTGTCTTCAGTTTCTTTCATCAGTGTCTTATAGTTTTCTGAGTAAAGGTCTCTTGCCTTCTTAGTTAGATTTATTCCCAAGTATTTTATTCTTTTTTGATGTGATTATAAATGAAATTATTTTCTTAGTTTCTCTTTCTGATAGTTTGTTGGTAGTGTATAGAAATGCAACAGATTTATGTATATTAATTTTGTATCCTGCAACTTTACCTGATTCATGGTGAGTTCTGATAGTTTCTTGGTGGCATCTTTAGGGTTTTCTATGTGTAGTATCATGTCATCTACAAACAGTAACAGTTTTACTTCTTCCTTTTGAATTTGGATTCCTTTTATTTCTTTTTCTTTTCTGATTGCTGTGCCTAGAACTAACAATACTATGCTGAATTAAAGTGGTGAGAGTAGGCATCCTTGTATTGTTCCTGATCTTAGAGGAAATGTTTCAGCTTTTCACTATTGAGTCTGATATTAGTTGTGGGCTTGTCATATATAGCCTTTATTATGTGAGATATGTTCCCTCTATACCAACTTTCTGGAGAGTTTTTATCATAAATGGATGTTGAATTTTGTCACAAGCTTTTTCTGCATCTACTGAGATGATCTTATCATTTTTATTCCTGTTTGTTAATCTGGGATATCACATTGATTGATTTGCATATATTGAACCATCCTTGCATCCCTGGGATAAATCCCACTTGATCATGGTGTATTTAATGTATTGTGGCATTCCATTTGCTGATATGTTTTGAGGATTTTTGCTTGTTCATCAGTGATATTTTCCTGTAATTTTCATTTGTCTGTGTGTGTGATATCTTTGTCTGGTTTTGGTATCAGGGTGATGCTGGCCTCAAAGAATGAATTCAGAAGTGTTCCTTTCTCTGCAGTTTTTTTGAAATAGTTTCTGAAGGATAGATGATAACTCTTCTTTAAATGTTTGGTAGAATTCACCTGTGAAGAAATCCAGTCCTGGACTTTTGTTTGTTGGGAGTTTCTTTTATTACTGATTTAATTTCATTACTGGTAATTGGTCTGTTCATGTTTTCTATTTCTTCCTGATTTAGTCTTGGGAGATTATACATTTCTAGGAATTTGTCCATTTCTTCTAGGTTGTTCATTTTATTGGTGTATAATTGTTCTCTCTTATGATCCTTTGTACTTCTGTGATGTTGGTTGTAACTTCTCATTTTTTCATTTCTGATTTTATCGATTTGGACTGTCTCTCTTTTTTCTTGATAAGTCTGGCTAAAGGTTTATCAATTTTGTTTATCTTTACAAAGAACAGCTCTTAGTTTTATTAATCTTTTCTATTCTTTTTTTTTTTTTAGTCTCTATTTCATTTATTTCTGTTTTCATCTTTATTGTTTCTTTCCTTCTACTAACTTTGGGTTTTGTTTGTTCTTCTTTATCTAATTCCTTTAGGTGTAAAGTTATTTTGTTTATTTGAGATTTTTCTTGTTTCCTGAGGTAGGCTTGTATCGCTGTAAACTTCCCTCTTAGAAGTGCTTTTGCTGCATCCCATAGATTTTAGAGTGTTGTGTTTTCATTTTCATTTGTCTCCAGTTATTTTTATATTTCCTCTTTGATTTCTTCAGTGACCCATTGTCGACAGCTGTGTTTTGGATGCAGCAGAGATATGCACAGAATGTTATAGAAGTGAAGGAATAAAAACCAGATCATGCCTGGGCAGGTTCAGAAATGCTTCTAGAAAAATGTGACTGTGGTTAACTGATATGAAGAACTAGTTAAGATTTAGCCAAGTTTAGCAGCACTATTTACAATAGCCAAGACAATGAAAACAACTCAAATATTCATCAATAGATGACTGGATAAAGAAGATATGGTGTATATATGTGTGTGTGTGTGTGTGTGTGTGTGTGTGTGTGTGTATATGATGGAATACTACTCAGCTATAAAAAAGAATAAAATAATGCCATTTGCAGCAACATGGGTGGACCTGGAGATCATCATTCCAAGTGAAGTAAGCCAGAAAGAGAAAGAAAAATGCCATATGATATCATTTATATGTGGAATCTAAAAAAAAAAAAAAAAAAGGACACAAGTGAACTACTTATTTATAACTTAAGTGATTGATATCTTGAATATGTGTAAGCACATTTGACTGTCCTTTATGATTGGATTACTGCATGTTACTCTTATTTTGTGATTGGCTTTATTCCTTTGATAACTATGTAAGTTTAAAAAGCTAAATTAAGAATATGAAATGTATGTGTATGTATCACTGAACTATTATGCTGTGCACCAAAAATTGACACAACATTGTAAACTGACTATAGTTCAACTAAAAAATATATGTTTAGCCAAGTTTGAAGAAAGGGTACACATCTCAGGCCCAGTGAACTGATGAGCAGAGGCATGGGTTTAGAACTTATGCCTAGGCTGGTGTGGCTAAATTAAGGGACTGCCTGTCCATTGTGGACATTAGAGGAAAAAATTTAAAAGAATGTGTTAAGAATTTTATCCTGGGGCTCTTTAAGATGTTTGAGATGGTTGAGTTCTCAAACTTTCAAAACGTTTCTCTTGTCCCCTTTCCCTGATCAGCTACTACTGCAAAATTTTTTGGAAGAGCTACCCATACACACCATCTCTTATTCTTTTGTAAACTCACTTCAGTCAAGCCTTGATCCCCACCTTCTACCCAGACTGGGTATGTCAAGGGCATCAGTCTTATGGCTTGAAATAGCATTTATGTGCTAATCACAACTAAATGTTTATCTTCATCAGAGGCCTCTCTCCTAAACTCCAGACGTGAATATGCAGCTATGTACTTGACATCTCCTCATGGGTATCTAACAGATCATTTCAAATTCAGTGTGTCCAAAACTGAACATTTGATCTCCAGCCCTTCAAAACCTTCTCTAGCCACAGCCTTCACCATCTCAGCTGATGACAGTTTAAAAATTCCAATTAAGTCAAAAGTCCTGGAAACCTCATGGACTCCCTTCTTTCTCTCCCTCACCACTTTCAGTCAGACAGGAAATCTTATCTTGAGAAAATATCTGGAGTCCAACCTCTCCACTTCCACTGCTTTCACCTTGATCTGAACCATCCTTATCTCTCACCTGGGTTATAGCCACAGCCTCCTACTTGGTCTTCCCGAGTCTACCCCTGCTCCTGAAGTCTGTTCTCTGTACTGCAGTCAGAGTGGGCCTTTTCTCAAAAGAGGTTTCAGGGGACTCCTTTGCTCAAAGTCCTGCAGTGCTTCTTTGTTTCTCTCTGAGTAAAAGCCAACCAACGTCCTTACAGCAGCCTTCAAGACCCTTGATGACTTGGCCCCCTGTTATATTTCTGATTGTATTACTCTCCCCATCTGCACAGGCCTGTCTCACCTTGGGGCTCTTCTGCTCCTTTTCTCTCTGCCCAGTTGGCTCTTCCCCCCAGGAACCTGTATGGCTCACTCTTTTACCTCCTTGAAGTTTTTGCTTAATGTTGGTCACCTTCTGGATGAGGCCTATCCTGATTACCCTTCCAAAATTTTAATCTTCCCTTACATCCTGGCACCCCCGATTCCCTTTAACCTGCTCTACTTTCTCTTTTTGTCATAGTATTTGTCATCTTCTAAAAGAGCATACAAATTGTAAATTCTGTTGACCTTCTATTGTCTGTCTCTCTTCCCGCACCAATTCCCACAATGGAATGTAAGCTTCACAAAGGCAGGGAGCTTTGTTTTGCTCACTCTTATATCCCAAGCACCTGTATGGTGCTTGGAGGGAATGACACATAATGATTTTTTAAATGATTTTAAAAATCTTTTTTATCAAAGTATCAAAGAATTTCATAACTTTTCATGAACTAAGCAGAACATGTAAACAAAAACAGAACCTTAACTAGCACCACAGAAGCTGCCCAAGGCCTTTTCTAGTCACTGCCCTCCCCCAAGGCTAACTACTATCCTGACTTTTAACAATATTTATTAGTTTTCCTTGTGTTTGTACTTTATATGAGTGAAATTGTACAGTAAGTGTTCTTTTTTGTTTGTCTTCTTCTGTGCCACACTATATTAATGAAATTGTTGCATTTAGTTTGTTCATTCTTATTACTATATAATAATAGTCTGTTGTGTAAATATAACCCAATTTATTTATCCTGAATGAACAAGTTGTTTAAGCCACAGATCCTTTGTATCCTCCTTGGTGTTGCCAGAGTTGTTGCAAAAATTAAATGAATTAATACACGGAAAGCATCTATCCAGTATATAGTGTGTGCTCCATAAAGGTTAGCTATTAATTTTTTTATATTCAGAGAGTTTATTCAACCCGCATTGATTTCTTCTTCATTTGAAGTCCTATACAGTTACTGTAGCACTCTTTAGAATGCCAGCCTGGCTTTACCATTGGTGTGGGTCAACATGGGTGGCCCTAGGGCGCCCATTTGTCCTCAGTAAATGAAACAAGCTGGGCCAATTGGATTCTTGCTTTCCAAGGAGTAAGAAAGTCTGATGTAGTGGCCAGAGACTGGAAGTTGCTGGAGTTAATACATCTGGACCCCCTGGAGGAAAGGTCCAGGAATAGCCTCACTGAAGGTCTGGAAACTCTCAGGCTCCTGCCTTCCCTGGAGTTGGCTATTTAACTCTTGCAACCATCCGTGGATGCTGTATCCCCAGAATCTGCCCTTAGTTTCTTCCTAATACAAACCCTTTTTCCTTTTATTAGGTAGACTCAGTTTTTGTAGCCTGTCCCCAGAAGGACCTCAAAACTCATTTTCACTTAAATTATCCGGCTTTATAGGGTCATTAATCCTTTACTTAATTTGATAACACCAGTTATTTCATCCATCATCCATCCATTCATTCAAGGTTTATACCTTATTGAGAGCCTATGATATGTCAGGCACTGCAGGATAGATCATATTATTTCCATTTTCAGATGAAAGACTCAGAGATCCTGAGTGATTTGTTAAGGTTACGAAGCTCATAGTGATAGAGAATGTTGATTCAAGGTATCCTTGCCTTTCATCACTGGCTTGAGCAATAATACTTTTTGTCTGTACATGTCGTTTCATCCCACTTAAATTCCTTGAGTTCAAGGCTATCTTATACACCTGGAATCCTCCTTGGTGTACAAAACCATCTGCTGTGGTAGACATACTACAAAATTGTTAATGGATTGGTCATTTGGGAAATCCTTGTTATCTTTGCATCAAAGATGCTTTATCCTTCCCAAACCCAGGAAAAAACATCCCTCCAAAACAAAGACCAAGCTGAGTTGATCTGAACAAGGATAATTTATTTAAATTAATTTGACTCTGGCTCACAGTTTTGTCTTTCTTTTCTATGCTGGGGTCACTAGAAGCCCCTTCAATCCTACCACATCTCCCCACCACAAATCAGGGCAACTCGGAGATAGCTTTCTTGGCTGGGGGACCCGTTGGCTTCTCCTGTTCTCTCGCCTTCTCTTCATACATAAGGATCCTGGTTGAGATAGGAAGAGACTTGGGGATCAGGGGACAGTCGGACAGTCGGACAGTCCTCTCAAGAGAATAGATCTTAGGCTGCTGGAAATTCCATAAAAGGATAAGGGTTGTGGGGGTAGGAGGAGAAAGAGGAAGAGCAGGAGTGGGAGTGCTGGGGGCTGTGGGGACCAGAACCATGGAGGGGGATAGGATTTTGGAAGGGTCTCTCAAAAGATGGAAAAAATAGATGCTGAGTAGTATAGAAGTTGAGCCTGGGGACAGAGGTAGGGGTGGAGAAAAAACAGGTAAGTATACAGGAGGTTGGAACTGGACCCTTACATTTTTAGGATGGCAGATCTCTTGCCCAACATCATCTTGAGAAAGTCAGAGTAGCTGAAAGTCTCCCCAGAGCCACTGGATACCTCCCGGATTAATTTCTTTAGCTCCAGGTGGGTCTTGGGGACCCCAAGTTTCTCCAGCATTTGCTTCAGGGACATGATATCTGGAGGCAGATGATGGAGGTGAAGAGAGGAGGACCCTCTCTCTCTCTACCCCCGCCCACTTCCATATTCCCACTCCCCTTCCTCCTATCCTGGGAGCTGGGCTCTCTCCCAAACCATTGGGAATGGAGCACTGTAGGAAAGACCTCCCTCTTCCTAGATCTGCACACTCCCCCCAAATCACCCTTTTCTCACCGATATCTCCATTTCCATTCAGGTCAAACTCCATGTATTTCTCTGGGTGAGAGGAGAAAGCAAAGAGGATAGCACTGACTGGAGGGTCACAGGCAAGGGCAGGGCAGGGATTGAGAAGGGGTTACTAGGTTAGGGAGAAGGTGAGGAGGAGGTGGGGCAGGGGGAAGAAGTGGGGGTTGGGGAGTTGAGAGGCCCTAGTAAGGTGTAGGGAACTAGAGGGGGTGCTGAGGGGCAGGACAGGGGAACAGACTGTAACTAGGGTGGCAATAGAGGCACCCTCCCATCTTCCCACCACAAAAGTCCACTGTTTCTTCTGTCTCTTCTCTGTTCTTAGGGAAATCCTATCCTCCTCACCCCTTCTCCACCCCTACAGTCTCCCCCTTACTCTTGAAGGCTTCCAGCTTGGAAGGCAGGTCCTCGTCACTGCTAAATTTGGGATCATCCAGGAATTGCTGTGGGGGAAAGCAAGATCCTGGGTTGGCCCTCTGGGTCCACCTCCCCCCCCACACCCTGCCCCTTAGTTCTTCCTTTTACCTTGTTGATTTCATTGAGTCTCTCTTCCTGCTGGGCCTTCAGCAGTCCAAAGGCTTTTCCTCCTAAAGGGGCACCAAGGTTAATGTATCCTCATCCCTACCCCCACCCCGTCATCTTCTCCTAGCCCCCAGCCCAGGACTGTCGAGCTCCTTTCTCCCATTTTAGGATCCTGCCTTATGCCACCTTCCCTACCCTGTAAATCCCTGATTTGGCTCATTGCTCAGCAGATGCTGGTGGAGATGTTGGTGGAAACAGACCAAACTGGCTGCCTCTCTCTGTCTGTCGGCTCTCCCACCAGCTTCCTGGAAGCCTCCCTCCCAAACTTCCTCTTTCCCCTCAGGTCCCAGGCCTCACTTCCCCATCAGTTTCTGCTGACACTAGCACCCAGGAAGAAGGAGGAGCTGGGTGTAGAAAAGAGATGAGAAAATAACATTCTCCTAAATTCCTCTTAAGGGGAGCCCAGTGTGTGCATGAAAGAAATATTTTGAGAAGCCACCAGAGGTGTGGGGGAAGGTCGGTAAGTCCCCAGGGACATTTATTCTCAGGAACAAACGGTCTTTGAACAGGTCTGGACGTTCAGGTAACTCTAAGTCTCGGGTTTCACAAGTCTGGGCACGCAGGTTTGGATAGGGAGCGGAGGAAAGGCTGACTGAGGTTTCCTGCTCTGTGAATGGCAGGAGAACCTGAAGTCCGCTGACAGATTTGGGAGGGTGGTGAGATGGGGTGCAGGGTCTGGAAAGGAAGAGAAACTCCTCTTCTAGCCTGGCAGCTCCAGAGAGGCACTTAGAAATACGGAACTAACAAAGGAACCTTAATTTGTTTCTGGATGTGCAGTGTAATCCTCTTATCTCCTTGGAAATTTTCAGTAAAATCAACATTGCTCAGGAATTCAAGAATTTAAGTAGATTCTTTGGAGCAACATGATACTGAGAGAGACCGGATTGGTAGACCCAAGGGACACCTTTATCCCCTTTGCTGCTCGTTTTGGCTAATGGCTTCTAGGGGAGGCAAAGACGGAGCATCCCCCTCACTGAGACACTTTTGTCTAAACTCCCTTCTATGAACTCCAGCCACTCTGCCCCAGATGGACACACCTTTCCTTCTCCTCTCCTCCCACAAGCTATTTCCCCTTCTGCAGCTGCGAGGTTTTACTTCTCACTGCCCTCTCCCTGACCCATGCAGGTTGGGGGAGATGCTGGAGTGGACTCTGACCTCTTGACTTCTCTTTATTGCAGCTGCCTCCTCCCTGAAGAGAAAGCTGCAACCCTGCAGCTGGATGGTCCAGTGGTCTCAGTGCCTAGTGGGAGGAATTCACTTTTTTATTCATACATTCATTCAACAAATATTTATTGAGTACTTACTATGATACCAGTTGTACTTCTCCACCCAGTGAACCAAATGAATGTAAACCCTTGTCCTCATAGACAGTCTAACTGGGGAAGACAGACAATAAAAATACTATATATAAAGTAGATAAACAAGTTTCTACTGTATAGCACAGGGAACTACCTTCAGTATCTTGTAGTAACCTATAATTAAAAAGAATATGAAAAGAAATATGTATGTATATGGATGACTGAAACATTATGCTGCACACCAGAAATTGGTGTAACATTGTAAACTGACTATATTTCAATTACAAAATAAATAAATGAATAAACAAGTATATTAATGGCAGTAGGTGCTTATGGAGAAGAGCTAAGTACGGAGGAGGGGGCTAGGAAGGGCTGTGTGGACTGCAGTTTTTTTTTTAATTGAGTTATAGTCAGTTTACAATATTGTTTCAATTTCCAGTGTAGAGCACAGTTTTTCAGTTATACATGAACATACATATATTCATTATCACATTCTTTTTGCTGTGAGCTACCACAAGATTGTGTATATATTTCCCTGTGCTATACAGTATAATCTTGTTTATCTATTCTACATATACTTGTCAGTATCTACAAATTTCAAACTCCCAGCCTGTCCTTTCCCACCCCCTCCCCCTTGGCAACCACAAGTTTGTATTCTATGTCTATGAGTCTGTTTCTGTTTTGTATTTATGTTCTTTTTTTAATATATATATTCCACATATGAGTGATCTCATATGGTATTTTTCTTTCTCTTTCTGGCTTACTTCACTTAGAATGACATTCTCCAGGGACATCCATGTTGCTGCAAATGGCGTTATGTTGTTTTTTTGTGGCTGAAGAGTATTCCATTGTATAAATAGACCACATCTTCTTTATCCAGTCATCTGTCAATGGACATTTAAGCTGTTTTCCATGTCTTGGCTATTGTAAATAGTGCTGCTGTGAACATTGGGGTGCAGGTGTCTTTTTGAAGTAGGGTTCCTTCTGGAAATTGGACTGCAATTTTAAATAGGGTGCTCGGGGAGGCTTCTCTGAGAAAGTGATATTTGAGCAAAGACTTCAAGGAGGTGAGGGAATACGCCACGTGGACAGATGGGAAAGAAGCATTTCAGGCAGAGGGAACAGCAAGTGCAAAGGTACTAAGGTGAGGATATGTCTAGATGTCTGAGTATTCACGGAGCAGCAGGGAGGCCAGCGCGGCTGGAGCCACGTGTGTGAGGGAAAGCAGAGGCAAAAGATGCAAGCCAGATTGTGTCGGACCTTGTAGGCCATTGGGAAGAATCTGGCTTATATTTGGAGTGGATTGCCTCCCAGAGTAGTAGTTCCATGGAGGGTGGCTTGGCCGACTACCAAGGTGACATAGAGTTTGGTGCTCAGAGAAACTTCCTGGGATAGAGAAAGTGACGGCTGCTCTGGCCATGGGACAAAAGTGAAGGATAAAGGGCATCGAGATGGGCCAGTGAGTGGAGAATGAAACTCAGCCTAAACACAGATATGGGGAAAACCTGGAAAGAACAGAGATGCCAGAAGACACCTCTCTCCCAAACTCAGGGCCCCACCCCCTGGACCACAGAGAGGGCTTGCTCACAGTTAGGGCTGAAGGGGAGGCGGGCCCTCTGGGCAGAGAGCTGCAAAGCAGCAAGGAATCTGATAAGAACCTAGAAATAAGGGAAGTAGATCACTTTGACATTTAGGCTACACAATCTAGATCTGAGCAGAGATATGCAGAATCTCCTTAAAGCAGTGGTTCTCAATGACTGGTCCTTCCGTAGCATCATATGGAATCATGTTAGAAATGCACATTGTTGGGCCCCAGCCCAGGTCTGTGGAATCAGAAACTCTGGGGGTGGGGACGAGCAATAGCTTCTTTTTTAATAACTTAATTTTTTTTAAAGTATAGTCAGTTTACAATGTTGTGTTAATTTCTGGTGCAGCTCTGTAGAACCAGAACTAACTCACCGATGTTGCTGTTGCCAAAGACTTTTCTAAAAAGCCTCCTTGTAGAGCTTTATGGGGAACATACCAACAGTTTATTTCTAAGTTTCTTCTCTTGATGCCTGGAAACCATAAAGAAATTGGAAATACACACACACACATTTTCAGTGAAGCTAGGAGGTAACCTACAAACTCTAATTTATGCGTTACATGTGACCAAATACCCAGCTGAGCAGGCCATCCCCAGGAGTGCCTCTGGGAAGAGCTTAAGAGTAGGGAGGGTCCAATGACTGCTGGAAAAAAAAGCAGATATTCCTTCCTGGGAGGAAAGTCTTCATCCCAGGAGGGAAAAGCTGAAGTCAGAGCTGACTGAACAGATTCAAATACTTGTAAAGGTGGAGAGAGAATGATTTAACGTGCTCCAAAGAACCCAACCCAGAGGTGGCAGATTTCAGAAAGGGCCAGCAAAATTCTTCTAATATTAAGTGAATCCCCTTAGGTGCATTTGGCAGCCTGCAAGGTCTCTTGTGAAATAAAAAAAGCCTAAAGTTGGTGGTAAAATGCTTGCTTAACTGGGATATGTTCTCAGAGACCAAGGAGGTAGTGGCTACACAATATTTAAGGTAAACCATTGTTATGGCAAAAGAGGAGTCATCGAAGTTGTAAGTCTGGAAAGCCCTCCTGGGCACTCTCCCCACCCTCACCTTCTAAACTGCTAACGCTTTAGAAGAATCTAGCTCATTTATAATGATGGGTAACACAACATATGAGTAGGAAGATGGGGAAAAATACAGAAAACAAAAATACAAAGCCATTTCAAAAGTGAACATTACATTTTATGGGAGAAGAGAGACGTTTAATATATATTCCTAATTTTAAAAATCATAAATAACTGTTGTAAAATGGGTTTTTTTCTCTTTTTAAAATCTGAATAGTTGTTTAGCATGAACAGTTTTTGTGAAATGCTTTTACCGTATTAATTGAGGTCATATGGACTTTTCTCCTTAATCTCTTAATGCAGTGGTTTGTATGAATAGAAACCAGGAATTGCATGAATAGTGAATTGCTTTCCTATGATAAAGACTGCTTGGTTAAGTTTTATATTATTTAGTAAATTCTATTCGGGTTTGCTAATATTTCTAAGTTTTTTTTTTCTCGCATCTGTCTTCGTGAGGGAAATTGTTATTGTTTTATAGTTTTATTTTCTCAAATTGTCCATATAGCAAGGGTATATTAGTCTCATGAAAGAAGTTGAGAAACTTTTCCTGTTTTTTGATCACTGGAATAATGTTTATATGATCGGAATGACCTCTGTTTTGAAGGTTTCACAACTATCTGGGTTTGGTGATTTTTTTGGTGGTTAAATTTTGAACATCTAATTCAGTTTCTTTAATGGTTACAAACATATCAGGCTTTTAATTTTTTCTTGAGTCAGTTTTGGTCATTTTTTTTTCTAGAAAATTATTCATCTTCTCAAAATCTGCAGTCTAAATATCTGCTGCATCTGGCATTACATTCCCTTCAAATTACTTTTGTGTATGCCTGTGTATGCCTTTTCTCTTCTTTTTCTGCTTTACCAATTTGGATAGAGATTTTTTAATATAAGAAGTCTCTGTAAATAAACGAATAAATAAATACTTAATTACCCTCCCCCCCAAAAAAAAACTAAAAAAAAAAGATATAAGAAGTCTCTGTAAATATGTATTTGTTTTCTGCTCTATTATTTTCTATTTCATTAATTTCTAAAATTATCTATTATTTCCTTCTAAGATTTTGGGGAGTTACTCTGTGCACTTTTTGTAATTTCTTGAGATATCCGTTCAACTCATTAATTTTCAAACTTTCTTTTGTAATATGCACATTTACTTTCTTCCATGAATTGTTTTAGCTACATTCCACAGTTTAGATATGCAGTGTTTTCCCTGTCATTCCATTCAAAATATTTTAAATTCCATTGTATTCTCTTTTAGCATTTTAATTATTTAGAAGTAGGTTTTTTAAAGTTTACAAATATGTTAGAAATGCATCTTTAAATTTTCCAAACATATGATAAATATTTTTTGTTACTCTTCAATTGTCATGGATTTTGGTCAGCAATTGTATTCTATAGATTTTGATTCTTTTTTCTAAATGTCTATCTGTGTACCTGAAAACAATGTCTACTTCCTAATTTTTCTAGTTATTCTAATATACTGCATAGTTCCATTAGAGCAAAATTGTTGATTGTCTGGTTTCACTCCTCTATGTCTTTAGGTTGATTTACCACTTTCTGAGAGATGTAAGTTAAAGTCTTCCACTAATATTATAGAGAAAAAAAAACAAAAAAGGATCCTTGCACGGAGAGTCTGAGGGCACCCAGGAGTGGTCGCAGCCATCCAGCCTGGCAGAGTCAGGGAAGGCTTCTCAGTGGAGGGTGATCAGTTCCCAGAGGGAAAGGTGAGTACTTTGCCAGTGTTGGCTCATTCTTCCACTCAGAGAAATCAGGGAGAAAGGGAGTGAGAGATGGAGTAGGGGAAAGAGGTGTGCTGATGGGGAAGGGTGGGAGGGACATCATAGAGTAAGATGAGAAAGCAAAAAGAGATGTGGAGAGAGGTGGGGGAAGAGAAAGGGAGAAATATGAAGAGAGAATGAATTAGTGAATAAGCGGATGTGTACGTGCACTCACACACACACGTGTGTGTGTGTGTGTGTGTGTAGAGAGAGAGATAAAGATATTTAGAGGGATGTGGCATGTGGGTAGAGAGATAGGGAAGAAACAAATGGTAAAAAATAATAAAGACAGTGAGACAAAAAAGAGTTACGGGCAGAATGTTGAAGATATAGGAGATAAGGCAAGAAGTGAGGGAAAGAGAGCCCAGGGAAGATGAAGATGGGATGTTCGCTCCACATTACTCTCTGGGGCTGGGCATGGGGTGTGGATAGGACAAGGCAAGGTAATGGACAGACAGAAGCTAAAATTAAGGCCCGGTTGGGAAAAGCCATGTATTGGTTCCTCAGGCTGCCCCATGCTCTGTGACCACCAGGGGGCAGCCCTTGCCTTGCCATGGAACTTCAGTGCCACAGCCTCTGCTTAGATGGCCCTGAAGAGGCAGCCACTGTTGATGGAGAATGGCTGTTACTCCTCCCCAGATTGTGGGGTACCTGTGCTTGTCTGGGTGGTTCAGAAAGGCTCAATAACTTGTTCAAGATCATGTAATCAGTTTGTAGGGAAGCTGGCATTTGAATCTAGCCTGACTCCAAGCCAGCGTTCTTAACCATAAAATCGGCTCACAGCAAAAGAGAATGTGACAATGAAGGTATGTATGTTCATGCATAACTGAAAAATTGTGCTCTACACTGGAATTTGACACAACATTGTAAAATGACTATAACTCAATAAAAAAAATGTTAAAAAAAATAAACCCATAAAATCAATGCTCCTTCAAAAAAAAAAAAAAGGCTCGCAGTCCATGCTCTCCCAGCATTCCACAGGGGACCCGGTTCTCACCCAGGATGAGCGAGGCAGGCACCCGGAACCCGGCTGCAGTGGGGCTTACTTCCCTGTTGAGCCCCTTTATGTTGCATGTTGATGTTCTGGGCTCCAGGGCCCCTTTTCTCTGGTCCTACAGGAGGGCAGATGGAGCAAGAAGAATAGAGTTTCTCTTGGGGCAATAAAGGTTGTTGTGATGTGGGGGGAAAAGGCTCCAGATCACTGCAGTGAAGGGTGGGAACTGCACAGTCTACAATTGTATTATGAAAGAGAGCTGGAAACACGGACAGAAAGAGTATGTATTAATGTGAAAGGAACCAGAGAGCAAATGTGCAGTGAGGGCTGGGCAGGTTTCCCCCAGCACATTACACGTCATCCTTCTTTTCTTTGTGCTGTGTTATCTCATGTAGGTGGGTAATATGTATCCAAGAGTTTGTGGTGTACTCTTGTACTAATCCTCCATAACCTTGGAGTTCTGTGTATTGCAATATGTTTTTCATTTTTGTCTTTAAAAATATATTTTACTACAGAAAACTACATTTTCTAGAAACTAGAAACTACATTTGTAATTGCTCAATAATGTGAGTTAAATAATGAATAAAATAATCAAAATGAGTGAATTTACCAGTGGGTGATAAATCTGTGCAGAATGCACTAGGTAAAGCAGACCTCTGTGAGAGGTGTATCCCTTTAGTGGAGACCAGAATGTGAATGAGTCCAAACTTCTCCATCAGCTGCACTCTCTCTGCCAGTCCACCCAAGTCCACACAGTCTAAGTGAAACCGGATGACTGCTATGTAAATGCAGCTTCCAGACAAAGTCCCTAGCAACCCCCTGCAGCCGCCAGCTGATGGATGGCGTCAGCTAATCCTCTTATTTATAGGATTTCTAGAGCAGCCCTGGGGGAGGGCCAGAAGGGAATGGATGGGGTTGGCTTGGGCACTGTTGAGCCAAGGGGAGGGGAAGTAGTTTAGCTCTGGGCCCAGAAAGGCTCCTGGAGGCTTATTCTGGGTAAGGGGCTGATCTTCTTGAACCTCAGAAGGTGGGGGAACCACTTCCTGGTCTCACTTGTCCACCAACCCATCCTGACTTACCAACCATCTAAGCTCCACCCTCTCCCTCAAACCTGCCCACATGCTGCCCGCACTTCCTAGCGACCCAGATACCGCTGTCTGCAACATCCTCTTTCCTCAGGGAGGCATGCATTTGATGCCCGATGTCCTAGGCAGTTGAGTCCTTGGTAAGTGATGTGTGAGTCCTGTGTGTTATAGGAAGCCCCCCACCCCCATCTAGTGACCCAAGGCCTGGTCACAAGTAGTGGGTCATTCTTCCTCCACCCAGACCTCACTGCTCAGGTTCCCCTTGTCAACAGGAACGCCCTCTGACATGGCCCGGATTCTGTTGCTCGTCTTTATCACAGTCCATCCAGGTGACAAGGCTTTCTTCTAGGACCCTGAGGGGTGTGGGGCTGGGAGGAGGGAGGAGGCTGGATATAGATGCCCCAGTTCACAGTTCCCTTCATGTCACCTGCTCGGAGGGTCATTCCCCAGCTTCCATCCCAGAATTGTTTTCTTCTCAGCCACCTTCCTGAAGAGATCAAATTTAAAGAACCAGTAAAAAGGAAGGAAGGGCTTGAAGGATGGGGTCAATTTTTTTTTAAAGGGGTCAGTTTTAATTTGATGAGTTTAATAAGCCTATTAAACAAAACCTATTATCTAGGGTCTAGATCAAATTAGCAGTTTGGGAGACCTAATTAAATCTATTTCTTAATGAACCTGATTTTAATTATCAGACAGATCCATTAACTAAATGCAGTGTGAACTCCAGACCCTCAGCTTCAGCATCAGCTGGGATCTGGGGCAAATTCCCAAGACCCACTCCAGACCCAGTGAATAAAGAAGGCTGGGAGTGGGGACTTGGAATCTGTCTTAACAATCACTCCAGGTGGTGCCAGTGTGCCCTCAAGTTTGAGAATCACTGACATAGAAGCATGACTGGTAAATTTCATTAACTAATGAATTTAATCAAGGATTTTAGTAATTGGTTTAATTCATCAATTTAAATGAGTTAAACAGTGATCTCAATCAATTATAGCCATGTCTTCACCTGGAGATTTAATTAGTTAATACTCTTTAACAACAACAATAACAACAAAAATTAGCAAAAGTGGTCTACTACTGAATGCTGTTAGTACTAAAATAATACTTGGAATAATGTAATTAATGATATTGTTTAACTAGGCAGCCACGTTCATTAATGAGCTTCAATTTCACTGTGACAGGTTAAGTTTCAGCAAAATGTTACTAGTGAATGTAACTGGAGAATGATGGGAGAGGGTGAGAGTTGGTATGGGAAAGAATTTGAAAAACTATTTAATAAGCAATGTTAAGAAATTATGTTGGTAAAGAGAAAAGGGTTTTAATGAGGCATCTAAGGACTTGTCCCTCTGGGCCCTTAATGGGTAGGGGTACAACTGGGGTATTCTACTGCAAGCTCTCTTGTCTTTTGGAGTTTTGTTTGTTTTGTTTTAGCAGGGAGGTAATTAGGCTTATTGTTTATTTTTTTAAATGGAGGTACTGGGGACTGAACCCAGGACCTCGTGCATACTGAGCACTCACTTTACCACTGAACTATACCCTCTCCCACTCTTGTCTTTTATCTTTGGAGTAGCTAGGGGGTTGTTTCTCTGGGTCTTCTCTCTGCCCCCAGGATCCTGTGTTCTTTGGGTGTCCCAGCTCCCTGAGATCCACACCCAGGAGGGCCCCCCTGCCTCCCTACCCTGTTCCTTCAATGCCAGCCAAGGGAGAATGGCCACTGGGTCTGTCACATGGTACCAGGACAAAGTGGCCCCAGGGAAGAAGGTGAGAAATGGGACCCCAGAGTTCAGGGGCCATCTGGCCCCTCTTGCCTCTTCCTGCTTCCTCAGTGCCCACCAGGCTGAGCTGAACATCTGGGACACCTGAGACCATGATGCCAGAGTCAGCACATGCCAGATGGAGGTACTGGGCCTGGGTGTTGGAACAGGGAATGGGACTCTGCTGCTGATGGAGAAAGATGAGTTGCTGAGAAGTTGTCTGGTGCTCCTTGTCTGGAGGCTCCACTCTCTCTAGAAGTTGAGAGACCTTCCTGAGGCCCGCTGCCCTCTGTCCCTCCCTGACCCTGTGCACGCCTCTTCCCCAGGCATCCTTTACTTAACGCTCCCCACCCCTTGCCCACATGCAGGACCCCCTCTACTAGTGGCCGGCACAGCCCTCCTCTTTCGGGATGGATTCTATGCCTTCCGCTTTCTCTCTGTGGCCATGGGCAGTACCATCTATTATTAGGGCAAATGTGAGTAATGGAGCCGGGACAATGGCTGAAGAGATGAGAGGGTCAGTGAGAGGCCTGGAGGAGGAGACAGAGACCAAGAAGAGGAGGAGGGCTCCAGCGCTGCGCGACTCCTGTCACCTCTCCATCAGGCCACTGTCACCTGGGAACACACTGCCCCTCCCTGGATGGCCTCTGATAAGTGATTCCAGACCCCAATAATCCCAGTGTTCTTCAAGAGACCCCAATAAATCCCTCTCTGCCTCACCATTAGCTGCTTCTTATGAGTCTTGTGTATTTCTTCTCCATCTTCAGATGCCCCCATGTGCCCCTCTCCGGGTTCTCCCGACTGGCTCTTACTCTCCCTTCTACCAAGTTGGGCCTGGATTGGCCCAAGAAGGGAGCTTCCCAGCACTCCTGCCTAGAGCCCCCTCCCACCACCACCATTCTGGGACTCAACGTACCTCCCTCTCCCACGCTCAGGAGGCTAAGTCCCATTCGCCTGAGAAATGCAGTTTCAGGCATGATTAGTCCTACTTGTCAATGGCCCATAGACAAATTCTCTTTTCTGGCCTTCAGAGGAGCGTGGGTCCCTCAACACCCTTCTTAACCCAATGAATCCCTATCTGACCCCAGAGCGGGCGGGAGGGTAAGTCACTTAGACTTTGATGATGGCCATGTGGAGCCGGGGTTTGAGAGGGATGGAGAAGCCCAAGACACAGAATGTGTGAGATCATGGTCTTTACTGGGTGAAACTCAGGGCGGCCCTGACCACCCGCCTGCGGTGGGGGAGGCATCTGGGGGTGCTCAGGTGGGTTTGTTCTAGACAATGCAGGCGTAGTCAGTGCTGAGGTCCTCCTTTCTGTCTTCCCTTTCTTGGTTGCGGAGGTCAGGTCCCTCCCGCTCTGGCAGCCTCAGCAGGGATGCGTAGTGGAGCTCCTGTTCTGGGAGCTGGGACTGGGCCCGGGCATAAGGCGCTGACAGGAGGTCACCCAGGAGCCTCCCCACCAACCCCAACCCTTCCTTCTGAGTGCTTGCCACCCCCACCCCTGCTTTCTTGCCTCATTGCCTCCTCATGAGGGGAGATTCCATCTCTTTCCATCTCTCTCTCTCTCTCCCACCCTTTTCTCTTTGGGTCTCTCTCACTCTCATTCTCCCTCTTATTTTTCTTTTGGTTTCTCTCTTATTTTCCCTGTGTCTCTCTCATTCCCTCTCTGACTCTCTCATGCTCCTGTTTCTCTCTCTTCTCTTGCCCACCCCCACCACAGCCCTCACATCCCCCTCTTGTGGCCCCATCACACACTTCCCTGCCCGCAGACTCACCCAGCTCCTCTCCAGCCTCTTCACTGGAAGAAAAGAAGAAGCTCAGCTCAGCCCTCCTGTTGTGCTATCTTCCAGCCCCCTCACTCCGCCTCCCCACCCCCAGCAGGCATTTCCTCACTTGCCAACTTCCCTGTGGTTCACACGGCCAAAGACATGGCCTCTCTCTTTGGACACTCTCCCCTCCCCTCTCCCACCAGACTTCTGCCCCCTTCCTCACTCAGGATTGGTGGAGACTTGGAGAGAGAGTGGTAGGAAGGGTGTGGTATGAGGGGCAGGTAGCAGGGGGCATGGCCGAGGAGCGAGGAGCAAATGAGGGAGCTAAGGGTGGGGCTCACCTCTCACACGAAGCCGACACAGGCAGATGGACAGAATGACCAAAACCAGGAGCAGGAGCCCCCCCAGCCCTAAGGTCACATACTCGTAAAGACATAACTCTGTAGGGAAAAGAGGGGAGTATTAAAGAGCCCATTTCTCTTCAGCTCACCCCATCCTCCTGGTTGGCCATGGATCTCAACTCCTCTCTCCAACAGTGTTAGAGGCAGAAGATTCTCTGAGAGATCCTTCACCCCAGACTGCATTCCCTCACTTCCCACCAGAGGTAGCCATCCCTCACGGGTTACCTCATTCACCCCTCAGAAGCCTCCCACTGCCATCCCTGCCCTCTCTGGGCCTCCCCATGAAGTCCCTTGTCCACTTGCACTCTCTGGTCCCGAGAGGCCCTGGCCACCTACTCATGAACCACACACACCACTTTTTACCCACGGTTCCCCGTGCACCACAGCCCTCCCTGGGCAGAGCACTGCCTTACCTCGAGTCTCACAAATCATCACTAGGTTGGGAATTGAAGACTGGCCTGCAGGTCAGAAAACCTGGCCCCTGCTCTTCCAGGCTAAATGGCCTGGGGTGAGTCACGTGCCCCAAGTTCCTCATCTGTAAAGTTCAGGGCCCTCTGTTACAATCATTTCCCAGGCTGAGGAGCCTTCGTTACGTGCCAGCCCTGAATGGGGCGCTTTCTGTTTGTCACTGCAAATCCCCGTAACAAGGACATCCAGCCCAGCAGTGGCAGAACTGGGGTTCAAGGCCAGCTCTGTCCAGCTCCAGAGCTCACCTCCTTTCCCCCACTCCAGGCTGACCAGCTGGTTCACAGGGCCCTCTCCAGCACTGGATAGTTCTAGGTTCTGGTGAGGGGGCTGAGGGAGGAGCCAGGGTAGGGCGTGTGGGGACTGGTGGGGAAACAGGGAGGGCGGTGCCCAGTGCCACCTGGCCACTGGGGCTGCTCCTTCAGCCCCAGAGCAACTCAGGAGAATGGGGCCCTGCTGGGCTGGTGTGGAGAGCTGCTTCCCTTGGGCAGATATTGCTGGGGCTGAAGTAGGGCCTGGAGGTGTGTCTGGGGTCCGTAACTTCCCCTCAGGCACTTCCTGCCCTGCAACCACTGGTTCCTGTTTGAGGGCGAAGAGGGGGTCGCTGACTTCACCCAGAGCCAGATGCACTGACCAGGGTCTGGAAACTGAGACCATCCTGGGTTCAGGAGGAATGCTGGGGTTTGTGTGGGTGGGGGGAGCAGAAGCACAGGTGGAGAGGAGGGTTTGGGTGGTCATGAGGGGCAGTGGGAGTGGAAGTAGGTTGTTTTAAATTTCTCTGGGGAGCAGAGACAGAGGCTGGACAGAGGATTCCTCCAGGGTCAAGAGAACCTCAAAGCCATACTCTCCCTTCCCTCATCTTAGCTGCTCCTCCCTCTGGGCTATGTCCATCCCCTCCCTGGGTTTCCCCTGTGAGGGTTCCAGCTTACCCAGACTCTGTGGCCTGCGGGTGGACACGCTCCAGACCAGCTAGAGCTGCCTGGGATGTGTTGCCACCTCAGACATTCCTGCCCCTCCTCTGGTTTAACTTCTCCCCCAGCCTGGGTGACTCTCCAGCATCGTTAGGAGAAGAAGTTAGGCTTTGAGGGTTAGGGTTACAACATCTTTCCTTTCAGACTCCTGAGTCTGTAACTTAGCCTGTGAACCCCAGCAGCTCCAGCCTTCCTACCGAGCCTGCAAATCGCCAGTGAACGTATGCCTTCCAGGTGCCTTCCCTGATTACCTTTTCCTGGTGCATCGCTGAGAGCTCATGATCCTGGTGTATGTGTGTGGACACACACCCCAGCTCCTGCAGCTGACTGGGAGTTCTGGTGGATTTAGGGTAACTTCCTGGTGTTCTGGAGCTGTTTCTAACACTTGGCTGACTGATTAACAAATGGGAGAGTCAGAGGGAGCTGTATCTACATGAGCACTGCTAATAGATCAAGGACAGAAAGATGATGATAAGTTGGTGCTGGGAAAGGATGTGTGGGCAATCCAGGTGGGCTTCCTGCAGAGGGCAGCATTCTGATGTTAAGCACAAAAGTAAGGGTGGCTATCTGAAACCCTCTGGACAGATGAAGGCCTCTTAGCAGCACTGTGATGGAGAGGGCGATGGATGCTGGAGGATGGCACACCTAGTCATTTAGGAGGGTGAAGACTGAGGACTCATGTGAAAGCCAGGCGTGGGGAGGAGATCTGGTGCCTGGGTCCATATGTACTTGCGTTTCCTTCTCCAAATTCAGAAACTTTCTGTTATTTTCTCCCCTTCCCCTATTCACGATGTTCCCCATGCAGGATAGTAGGACAATATTCAGTTTTTAAAAATGTTTTATTATTAAAATGTTCAAACGTAGAAAAAATTAAAAGAATTTAACAGTGAACGTATCCCTACGACCTAGATTCTACAATAAGTACTTTTCTATATTTGCTTTATCACCTGTCTATCAATCCATCTCATTTTTTGGTACCTTTCAAAGTTGCAAACATCAGTACATTTTACCTCTAAACCCTTTACGATGCTTATCATTGACTTGAGTTCAGTATTTGTTTCCCCATTTCTTTTTTTGGGGTGGTAAGGAAGGCAAGATTTACATACACTGAAATGCACAAATCTGAGGTCAGTACTCAGTTCTTAAACTGTCTTGTGGTTAAGGGCATGGAGCCAGACTGCCTGGGTTCAAATCCTGACTCTGCCACTTCTGTGTGACCTTCCACAAATTCCTTAACCAATATGTGCCTCAGTTTCCTCTCAGTTTTTGTCAGGATTAAAAGCGTTATTATATATAAAGGGTGTAGATCTGTGGCAGACACACGCCAAATGCTTTTTGTATATTAGCTATATTTTATTATCATTATTATTATTAATATTACCAGAACACACAGAGATATCAAGAAGGAGAGATGATCTGGGACTACCTCTAACTTCCTTGTCCTGGTTTTTCCTCCCTTCGACTCCTACTGCACTGCCTACTATAGCATTCATTTGGTCCATACTGCTTTGTTTTGCTTACTCATTCATTTATTTGTCCTTTCTTCACTTAACACTTAGCCAGCATCTATAAATGGATGGGGCTCATTCTAGATTGAGAAGCTGTCTGGGGGTGGGTGCCTCAACACTCTCCTGTCTGCACTATGTGTAGCAAGAGAGGTAACACTCCATTTCCATCCCTCTTCAGTGAGTTAACAGTCAGTGGTGAGGCTGAGGCCCCCTTCAGCTGTCATCACTGTGGACTGGTGCCTTACTCACTTAGCTCTGGGGGCTAGGAAGGAGCAAAGGAATGGGAGGGGCTCAGCCCAATGTGGGGATAGGTTCTTCTTAGGGACCTAGACATCCACCCCTCAAGACCCCAGTTCCTGTCTTCCTATTCCAGCCCTTGACCTCAGGGATACAGTCCTCCCTCCAGAACCCACCTCTGGGGTGCAGAAGAATGCAGACCACACTGGAAATCTAGAGTTCTGCATTCTCACTGCAGCTGCCTGACTTTCTGCAAGCTACCTTCCCTCCCTGAGTCTCAATTTCCCTCCCCACTGAGTCAGAAGATCTCTAAGGCCCCCTTGAGCTCTACCCTGAAAGCCTGCCTCTTCACCCCAACTCCTTCCCCAGTTCAGAGAACCCAAGCATCCAGCTGCCCCACCCTAGCTCTGGGTAAACAGGAAGCAGGGTGAGTGGAGCAGGGGTGTGCGGAAAGTCCCAGCCAGGTGTGTGCGTCTGTGGGGAGGGGGTGGCCCCACCCCTGAGGTATGAAAGCCCCCCTGCGTTGGCCCTGGCTCAGTCTCAATGGGGGCACTGGGGCTGGAGGGCCGGGGCAGGAGGCCTCAGGGGAAGGGATGCCTCCTGCTGGCTGTGGCAGGAGCCACTTCCCTGGTGACCCTCCTGCTGGCTGTGCCTATCACTGTCCTGGCTATGCTGGCTTTGGTGCCCCAGGAGCAGGGAGGACTGGTGAGTGGCTGCAACAAATCCTTGAAGGGCTGTAAATTGCTGCTGCTCACTCACCTCTGGTTATGCCTGAGGGTTTCTTGCCTCATCCTGCTGAGCTGGTTTGGCTGTCCTCAGTGAGGATGTCTTGTCTGTCTCTTTGCTGGTCTTCTCTCCGTGTTCCTGTGATGCTGTTGTGTCCTGATATCTCCAAGCCCTTTACTGGTTGTCTGCCTGTCTCCTCTTCTCTTTCCAAGACATACTCGGGCCTCTGTCTCTCTGCCCAAGTACAGATGCCTTGCTTGCTCTCCATTCCAGGGAGGTGTGTGTTGAGGCTGGGGTTGGTGGAAGAGTTTGGGTCTATGTTGGGAATGGGAGGGGTGGGGTTGGTATCAGCTAAGACTGAACTCTGGGCACTGTGACCCCACCCACTCAGGTAACAGGGACTGCTGACCCAGGCGCACAGGCACAGGCCCGGCAGCAACTGGGTAAGAGCAGACCATCTCCCCCTCCCCGGCTCCTGCCTCTCAGGGGCTCCCAGCTCCCATCCATCTGCATCCCCAGATACTCTCTTCCTCCATGAATCCAGGTGCCCCATCCCTGGGCCCTGGTGCCCTGTCCTCTTAGGAGGACTGTGTGTGAGTGGCTGCCTTGCCCCCAGTTGTGGACCCTTTGCCCCTTCCAGAGTCCCAGGAGCAGCCAGAGGAGGAGGTAGAAACAGATCTCAGCCCCAGGCTCCCAGCTGCCCATCTCATTGGTAAGGATCTCATAGACCTGAACAGTCCATGAGTGCCAGTTCTGCTCTGTTATTGCTGTGCTCGGTTGCCCACCTGCTCCACCGCCACTCTAGTGCCCACCCTTCCGCTTGTCCAGCATTCTTGTTTCTCGCTTCTCCTCCGGAGGAGGCGAAACCCGGTCTGGATCTTCCCATTACGGCGCTCTGCACGGCACACCCAGGTGCCCTCGGTCCCCAGCCAATACTCACACTGGCAGAGTGAGCGCCATCACCCCGCTGCCCCGAGCCCGGCTGGCTTCCTGCCGGGAATTAAAAAGCACCACTCCCCCAACACCAACCCCCACTCCCTCTTCCCCCGCTGGTTCCCGCTCACCATCCCAGAAAGTCCCGGGCCTGGGTCACTCCTCTCGGGATCCCCGAGAGCCGACAGGCCGTTTCTCCGCAGGCGCTTGGACCACCGGGCAGGGGCTAGGCTGGGAGACGAAGAAAGAAGAGGCATTTCTGAGGAGCGGGACGCAGTTCTCGGGCGCCGAGGGGCTGGCCCTCCCTCAGGATGGACTTTATTATCTCTACTGTCACATCGGCTACCGGGGCCGGGCGCCCCCTCCCGGCGGGGACCCCCTGGACCACTCGGTCACGCTGCTCAGCCGGCTGTACCGGGCGGGGGGTGCCTACGGATCCGGGACTCCTGAGCTGCTGCTCGAGGGCGCAGAGACCGTGACCCCGGTCTTGGACCCCTCCCGGAGGCACGAGTACGGGCCCCTCTGGTATACGAGCGTGGGGTTCGGTGGCCTGGTGCAGCTCCGGAGGGGCGAGAGGGTGTACGTCAATATCAGTCACCCCGATATGGTGGACTACAGGAGAGGAAAGACCTTCTTTGGTGCGGTGATGGTGGGCTGAGGGTTGCTGGCGTCCTGGGGAAAACGACTGCATGGTGGGAGTGTGTGAATGAATCAGCCCAGATATTGGGGACTCAGACACCAGGGACCCCATAGCCGTGGGGAAAATGTAGGTGATGGGAAACTGATTTTGAGCCTTATGGAAATAAAGAATGTAAAGCTTTAGTGCTGCCGATACAGATGCTGAGATGCTAATGTGTCTTCATTCAGGGTGGGTACACAAGTCATGGTTAAATATACTGGGGTTATTTTGTGTGTGTGTTCTTTTCTGGTTTCTTGAAACAGTTCATGACATTTGGTATGGCCTCTGTTCCCTGGGTTGGGGGTCTGTGGATCCCATCCACTCCTGCCTCTGAATGGCCTTGCGCCATTGGCCCATTTGGATGGGTAGAAGGAAAGGGACCTTCTCAAATCCCAAAGCATCTCCAAGCATCCTAATTCTCAGGGCCACATGGTCCCCCCTGGGACTCAACACTGCACTCTTTTCTCTTGGGTCCCTACCAGCAGTGACAGAGGTCATTACAGGGGAAGGCAAGCACAACTCAGAAAGGCCCAACTGGCAGAGTAAATCCAAATAGGGCTGATAATGAAGCACTGAGGAGTCAGCACTTCTCCCCTGCTAATTGCTTGAAGGCTCCATTAGCTACTATCTCACAGTCAACTCTTCTCTTCCAAGGGAAGAACCAACAGCTCATGGGATATGAAGTCAGAAGGCTGAAGGAGACAATTGGGAGGGTGATGAAGAAAGGGAGATGGGGTGGGGATAATGCCTAAGGACACCAAGGAGAACCTGGGGAGGAAGGGGAGGAAGAAAAGCTGATGCCACTTGGTCCTGTCCAGAATGGGATGGAAGGATGTGAAGACCCTCACCTTCAGGTCCCCTTCTCTAAGAAGGGTGGGAGCCCCAGGGTGAGTGACAGTAGCCCCCTCACCCCATGACTAACGTTTAGCCCTGGGCTGGAGGAGGCAGAAAGGAATCCAATGCTCTATCTAGGTTACCCCAGTGGGTCACCCCACCCCTGTGGCACACCACACGGTTTTCCCCGCCTGGCAGGAAGGAAAATGCAACTTCTGAGCCCAGAGGTGGGGCTACAACTCTCTGAGTCTTCATTTCTGACTCCATATTTATCTTTGTGTCCAGAAGAGCCTTCCTGGGTGTGTGTTGGGGGGAAGATGGAGGGAATGCATTTTTCTTCTCACTTCTCCCATCTCACATCCCTCTCCTCATCCTTTGCCAAGAAAATCAGTGAGACCAAGCTGGCATGGAAGTCCTTGACCTACATCTTCTTCCTTGTTTATTTTCTTCTTTCTCTTCAATCCCTTCCGCTAAGGGATGGAAGGGGATAGAAGACTGGGAGCTGGATAAAGGGAGAAAGCCAGAATTCACTGGGTGCTCTGCTAGGTACTCAGATGTAGTTTATTTAGGTCTTCTGTTCTCACATGGCTCCATACATGGTCAGGGTTCCTACTGCTCTTTGATAGATGGGGTTCAATATCTGGTTCTGGTTGCACAGTTAGGAAAAGGCTGGCAGGGGAGGGACATGGGGTGGGATCAGGCGATTTGGAGCTCAGTTGCCTGAGTGTCTGAAAGTCCCTTGGCTGTGACTCAGGTGTTTGTGAATTTGGCCCCTCTCCAGCTCTTTCTCTCAGGCCTAAACAGACGGAAATCTCACCTGAGCTGCAGGATTTCCCCGGCTTGGATAGGAATTCCCAGAGTTGGAAATTCCCATGCCCCAAGGGAGAGGTAATGAAGTTTAGGCTCCTTTCTTGGGGGAGGAGCATATTCCAAAGGACTTTGTTTTCTGTAGGGTCCCTGGAGTCCCAGTCACCCCAATAATGAGAACTGGGTCCAGGGACCTTAAGCCTGAGAAGAAAGAACTTCAGGGAGCGGCTCCCATGCTCCTCACAAGGAGAGGCCGATGCAGAATTAATTCCCAGAGAGAGAGGCCATACTTCTTTTCTAAGCACATTTTATTTCTCGCCACTGACCAGTAGGGCGATTACAGACACAACTCCCCTGGGGAGCAGAGGTTCAGCGATGTAGCGACAAGTCAGTCACCAAATCAGCGTTATTTAGACAGTTTGATCAGATAAATAGTTTTTTAAAAAACATAAGCAAAAGGAGGCACAGAGGCTAGGAAGCCAGGTGGGAACAATCTAGAATTCAGCTCCGTTTTCACAGAAAACATGTCTTAGCCAAAGCAACCCCTACACTGGCTCTCCCAGGACACCTTGACCTCCTAAATAAATACATTCATTAGTAAATAAATAAATAATAAATAAATAATAAATAATTACAAGTGCAAACATAAATAGAGGGAACTGGCCCTGCTAGGGGTGGGGGTGGGCCCTCCATCTCAGGGAAGTCTGGAAACAGTTGAAGAAAGGAAGGCCTGAAGTCCACTCATGTCAAGTTCCAGGTGAGATCTTCTCATGGGATGTTCTGAAGTGTTCCAGACAGAAGCCAAGGTTCCCTGGCTCCCACATTCCAGGTGTCCCAGGTTGCATCCAGGAATCCCAACCTGGGGACCCCAGTGAGTTCTGGAAGACCTCGTTTGAATTCTCAGTAGTGGTCAGTGCCCCATTGTCCAGGCCACATGTTCCTGCAACCTCAATTTCTAAGTGTTGTTACTGTTTAAAGTTTTAAGCTTGGAGCCCAGCCCTCAGCCCCTAGTTCTCTTTCTAAAGCAGAAGGGGATGAGGGGTCTGAAGGATTAAATAATAAAGGGATTGAGGTGGGAGGGGATGATGTCCTGCCCCCTCACAGGGCAATGATCCCGAAGTAGACCTGCCCAGACTCAGCAAAGTCCAGGTAGTTGGGCATGTTGATCTCAGCACTAAGTCGATCATCCTTCTCCAGCTGGAAGACCCCTCCCAGATAGATGGGCTCGTACCAGGGCTTGGCCTCAGCCTCCTCTGAGGTGTCCCCCTGGCAAGGGCTCTTGATGGCAGAGAGGAGGTTGGCTTTGTTTGGGTAGGAGACTGCAAGGCGGCTGATGGTGTGAGTGAGGAACACAGGGGTGGAGGGGCAGCGCTGGCCACTGAAGAGGACCTGGGAGTAGATGAGGTATAGCCCATCAGTCGGTACCACCAGCTGGTTGTCTTCCAGCTTCACACCATTGGCCAGGAGGGTATTGGCAAACCGCTTCTCCCACTGCAGCTGCCCCTGGGCAGCGGGGTCGGCTGGAAGGAAGGAGAAAAAGAGGGCGGGGTAAGTCAGTGTGACCCTGTCAGTTCCACTCTCCACATCCTGGCCCTCAAGTTCTGCCCACCCCCCACATCCGGTTCCTGTCCCCTCTGTTTGTCTTCCCACATCCCATCTGGCCATGAGGTTCTGAGTCTCCCCCTCAAGTGCTAGGTATCCTCCACCCTCTCCTTGAGCTCAGTGAGTCCTTCTCACACTGTCTCCCGGGTCTGTCTATCCTCAACCTGGGTTCAGCCCCCAAACCCTATCCCTCCCCGTCCCATCTGCTTCTTCAGCCCCCAGGAACAGCCTCAGAACTCTTACCTACAACATGGGCGACAGGCTTATCTCTTGAGGCTTGAGAAGATGATCCTGAAGAGGAAAGAAGAAAGAAGAAGGTGAGACCCTTCAGCTTCCCAGAAAATATCCCGCTACTTTGACCTCCATTCCGTCTCCCCTCAAACCCAAAACTCTAAATTTCCCCTACTGCTTCTATCTCAGGACTAACCCCCACCTCTGCCCAAGCCCAGAATTAGGAGAGAGGTTTTGGAGACACTTACTGAGGGTCTGGGCCAGAGGGTTCATGAGCTGGAGGCCAGTCATGAGCTGTTGAGGAGAAGATGGAGGATTAGTATCAGAGCAAGTCACCCTTAAAGGAGAAACAGCTGGCTGCCTCTCTAGTTTGTGCTCTCTGCCCTGTTGTGTCTAGTCTTCTCTCTCCATTCATTCATTTTTTCATCATCCATCTGTTCAATAACTCTTTCACTGAGTTCTTTCCACTTGCTAAGCACCCTGTCTACACCTTTCCTTCTCTCTTTCATAGCTCCTATATCCCTTTCTATCTCACCATCTTTGTCCACATCACTTGTTTTTTCTCCATCTCTCTACCCTCACCCTTTATCAGTTCACACATCTCTCTTTACATCTGTATCCCTGCTTGCTCATTCATTCAACAAATATTTAGAGAGCATCTCCCAGGTGCCAGGCACCCCATTTCCCTGTCCTTCTCTCTCTTCCCCCATCTTTCTCCACATCTCCTTCTGCCTGCCCATCTCTCTCCATGTTTTTCCTCCCCATGCCTCCCCATCAGCATACCTCTTTCCCGCATCCCATCTCTCACCCTCTTTCCCCCCTACTTCTCTCTGGGTGGTAGAATGAGCTAAGGCTATCCAGGCACTCACCTCTTCTTTCTGGGGCCCAATTACCCCAAAGTGCAGCAGGCAGAAGAGCGTGGTGGCTCCTGCGACAAGGAGGAAGGAAAAGAGGCTGAGGCACAAGCACCTTCTGGAGCCCTGGGGGCCCCCTGCCTTCTTGGGGAGCGCCTCCTCTGCCAGCTCCACGTCCCGGATCATGCTTTCAGTGCTCATGGTGTCTTTTTCAAAGGGTCTTTCTTCCAGCTGGGAGATGGTAGAGCCTTGGGGCAGCGTGTGTTAGAGAGAGAGTCGCCCGGCTGCCTGTCAGGGGTGTGTTTTCTGAGAGGTTGTTTCCAGGGGGGTCTGGAGTTGCTTCTCTCTCTCCTGGCTGGTCCCCTGGTGTCCTCGCTCTGGGAGCTTCTGCTGGCTGGGTGTGCAGACAGCTGCATTTATACGCCCTGGGGTGAGAGGAGGGCGGGGAAAGACTCTCATTCAACCAGCGGAAAACTTCCTTGGTGGAGAAACCCATGAGCTCATCTGGAGGAAGCGGTAGTGGGCCCTACACCTTCTGTCTTGGTTTCTTCTCCATCGTGGGGGCGGGGGTTTGGAAAGTTGGGGACACCCAGGCATCAAGGATACTTCCTACCCTCCTCACCCAGATTCTGAAGGGGGCTCACTGGGCCAGTTCCTGCTGTGTATGTGGGGCCCTACGGACGGGGCTCTCGTTTCCCTCTGCCCCTCACCCTAAATTCCATTGTTTCCATTTCTTTGGTGACAAGGTCTGTGGCTTATTTCTCTCTGATTTCTAGACAGGACTCCTATAGGGGTTGAACTAGAAATGAGAGGGGCTTCAGAAAACTGAGTCCTTAATAGCAAACGTGGGAGAAGGGGTACTGGGTCCTTAGATGTGTATTTCGGTTCCTTGAGGGGAAAGGAAATAGGAGGAAGGGGAGCTTAGGCTCTGCAGAGACTGGGGGAGGAGCACAGGGATGAGCCTGGGACAGTCCCAGAGGGAGTCAAAGCAACGCTGGGAAATCACAAACCCCACCAGAGCAGGCCTTCTCCTTTCACTCTGACGGGGGACTCACCAGAACTCTGGTGCTGGTTTCAGTTTTGGCATCCAACGGAATGTGAGACTCTGATTTTTGCATGAAGTCCCCACCCCTCAGAGTCCCTGTGTGTGCCCATGTATCCCCAAAGAATTCCTGGAGACAGCCCTGGACCTCGGAGCCCCTGTGCGGGACCATGTCTCCTCAAATGTCCCCTGAATTCCCCAGCCTCCTCTCCTTGGAGGCTCTCCCACCTCTCAGGGCTCTTGCCTGGCCATGTCTGTCTGCCAGAGGGTCCTCATACCCTACCCCATAGTCCTGAACACCATTCAGTGTGGTCACTGCTCCCCAAAGGCCTCCTGTAAACCCCATTCCTCAGACCATCTCCACGTGGCCGTATCTGCCAGGGGTCCCTGACGCAGTCCTCCAGACCTTGGACCTGCTTCTTTGCTTTGTCTTCGCAGCTTATCCTCATTTCCCCTGCAGTGACCTGGCTGCCCCACCCCCGCGAGTCCACCATATTTCCCCCAAGCCCCTTAGGCCTCTGTGTACATGCACCGCTCCTGAACCCTCTGATTCCTATCCTCCCACCATTCCTTCGAGACTTCTGGAGAATTCTCCCTTCCCAGACAGACAGATGCAGGCAGACAGCATTTCAGAGAAAAGAGGTTTATTGGGCTTCATCAGAGGTTGGATGTTTCCTCCTGGGCTGTCCAGTCAAGCAGTTGCTGCTTCTTAACAGCCTTTCACTTCCTTCTAGACCCCCTTGGTCCCTCAGATCCACTTCTTTTCCTCTCTCCCTAGGTCATCCTTAAGACGACGCCCTCTCAACTCTTCATCCCTTGGGCATATTTTTCTCTTTCTTCTGTCCCTCTATTACTCCCTCCTCTCCATCCTCCATAAATAAATAATTTAATTTTTCACCTTCATAAATAACCCACCCCCTGCCTCCAGTCATCCCCCCAAGCTCCCTCATGTGTCCCTCCCCTTCCATGTCCAGGGCGAGGACCCCCCCTAGACTGGCAGGACTGGTGAAGGGCTCTGGGTGGGCATTTCTACGCAGGCTTGAAATCCTCAACGGAGCATCCGGGGTGATTCAGGGAGTGTGGTCTCCTGGGGTGCCGATAATTCCTTCTTTGGAACCTCCAGGTGCTGAGAGAGAGGGGAAGACTTGAGATTGTTGGAATGGTCAGAGGAGAGGCATGGTGACCCCTGAAGTGGTCAGAATGGAGGCAAATGGGGAGAAGGCCTTGAAACCAATTTTCTTCTTTCCAGATTTTTCTACAGAGCAAAGGCTCCAAAGAATACGCTACTGGGGCTGAGGAGCAGGTGGGAGATGCCGTCTGTGTGAGTGGATAGCTGGTCTCCCCGGGTGAGCAGGAACACAGCCCCCTGGTACACCGAGCGCACCCAAGGTCCCTGCGGCCCCGGGCACACGGACTTCTGAGCACTGAGGAGAGGCACATGGAAGGGGTACTGGGAGGAGAAGAGCTGGACCTCGTGGGCCAGATAGAGAGGGGTGGGGGTGGCCTTGGGGAAGCAGCCTTCTCCAGAGAAGACCACCTGGGAGTAGACGAAGTAGAGGCCACTGGTGGGGACCAGGAGGGAATTGTTGCTCAAAGAGAAGCCATGGCGGAGGAAGGCACGATCTGTGTTTGCCTTCCAGCGAAGCAAGTCCTGGGTGCTCGGGTCTCCTAGGAAGAGCCAGAGGGGGTGGGGGTCAGGGCCCTGGGGGTCAGAGCCCTGGGGGTCAGAGGTCTCAATCCCTGAGGAGGGAGGTGCTAGACTGAGTTCCTGGGGGGTGGTTGGGAGGACGGAGGGAGTGGGATGCCTCTGTTTTGGGGGTGAGGGAAGATGGGGGAAAGCTGGAGGGGATGCTTGGGTCCTTGAAGGCGAGTAGGAGGAGGGCTGGGGGCTACATGTCCAGGAGAGCAGGTGGGTGTTTACCAACAAGGTGAGCAGCAGGTTTGAGGGTGCCTTGGGCGAAATGCTTCGGGGGTTGCTGATGGGTAGTCCGTGCAGCTGAGGGTGGGAGTCCCTAGGGGAGAACGGAGTTGAGAGAGGATCTAAGGCCCAAGGTTGGGCTGGGCCACCCCTGTGGCCCTGGTTCTCCTGCTGCCTCACCTGGGCCTCAGGTGGCAGGGCCAGCAGCAGCCCTAGAAGGAGGAGGAGGAGGGGGGTGCTGCACACCCTCAGGAGGTAGAGACGTCCAAGTGGTGTCATGGGGAGAACCTGCGGGGGAAAGAGACAGTGAGCGGGGCGGGGCACGATGCGGAAGACGGGCCTCCTGCCTGCAGAGACCGCCACCCTGAGAGACAGGGTGGCAGACAGAGAAGGGGACGAGATGCAGTCAGGGAAACCCCGAGGTGAGCAGGGGGAGACAGAGAGAAACAGGCAGGGAGGGAAGAGAGAGGGATGGGGCAGGAACACACAGCGTGTGCCAGAGGCTGGCACATAGAGTCAGAGAGAGGGAACAAACCAAAACCAAACCCACCAAGGCCCAGCGGGGAGGTGCAGGAGGGGTCAGGGCACGGGGGAGGGACCGAACCCACGGGGGAAGGAGTCCACCCGCCCGGGCAGCCCAGGGAGATGGGGTGGGAGAGTCTCACCTGCTGTGTGGGGCCTCTTGGCCCGGACGCCTGGGTCCCTTTATAGAGGAAGCGGCAGTGGCAGCGTGGCAGGCGGCGGGCGGGTTCTAGGCCGGGGCTGGGGCCCGGGGAAGCCCCCAGGGCTTAGAAGATGCTGCTGTTTCAGTCGAAGGCAGGAAAGGCTGAGGCCTAGGAGAGAACCGCAGGCTGGGGGCTCAGACGACTGAGTTCTGGGAAAGGGAGTCGGGGTCAGGGGAACCGTGGGCTGGGAGGGCCAGGGAGTGGGGTCAGGCTTAGGAGTTCCAGAGAAGGGACAGTAAATTCAGAGGAGAAGGGGAGCAGCTGGGGCGTGGGCTGGTCGCCTGGTTCCCTGAAGAGCGATTATGTATAACACCTTTGCACCCTTGGCTGATTACAGGCTTCTCTCTGTGCACATTTCCTCCTCTGGTACCCCTGTCCTTGTCCCAAAAGGCTCAAGTCACACTTGTCCCAATATGTGTATTTTCCAGCTCATCTGGCAGATTTCACATCAAGAAGTTCCACTAGATACCCTCCTGCCTGGGACATCCTGGTTTATGCCTGTTGTCTTGGTAGAAATATTCATGGAGCCCCCTTTTGAGCTCAAAAGTATCCTGGTTTGGAAAATCCTATTCAAGGATGAGGCAAGGAACTCACATATGATGAGATTTCGTCTTAACTGCTGAAGGATGTCCTCCACCTCATCCCACCCTTAGGTGGGCCCCACAGATCAGACTTATAACCTGTCCCTTCCACACAAATACACTCCAGGATCAAGGAATGTGGCAACTTCTAAAGTTCTCTATAGGGGAGGCTTCAGAATCCCACACAGATAGAGCTTAAGGGTGGGTGACCTGGGCTGGGGAGGCAGGCAGTGAAGGGACTTATCAATGTAATGTCAATGAATGCACTGTTGTAAAATCATCAAGGATTTCCACCTTTTATTGATGTAGACCTTAGGTACAGTGAGGTGCACTTCTCCTAAGTGGATAGCCTGATGAATTTTTTCATCTGTTTATAGCCATGTAGCCACCATCCAGTGCAACATATTTTTAGGTCCCCAGAACTTTCTCTCGGACCCTCTCCCAGTTCATATCTTTCAAAGATAACCAACCACTTTCTGACCTCTGTCACTATAGACTAGTTCTTCCTGCTTTTGAACTTCATATAAATGAAATCCTGTAGACTGTACTCATCTGTGTTTGGCTTCTTTCACTCAAAATTACATTTGTGAGACTAGTCTATATGGTTGTATGCAGCAGTAGTAATTTTTATTTCACTCTGATGCAATATTCTATTATGAGAATATACTCTAACTTACTTATCTATTCTTCTGTTGATGGGCATTCCGTTGGTCTCTAGTTTTTAGCTAGTATGAAAAACGTTGATAAGAACATTCTCGAACATGAGCCAGTTTTTGCTTAGCTTGTAGGTTGCAGGTTTAAAAAAAAGGAAGGTTTCTAAAGATGATTTTTGTCACGTTTTGTAAGACTGAGAAAATAACAATTGGCTGCCTCAATTATTATTATTATTGTTCTTACTTGTTATGCTTTCATTTGGAAGGTTTTGGAGGGGCTGGGGCTGAGGATGGTGGTGATGGAGGCTAAACCTCTCCCTCTGTTACACTGGGCAGAAAGTTCCTGAAGGGTCCTGGTGTCTGGTGGCACATACAGGATATTCAGGGTGTGCATGAGTTATTTTTCCATTTTCCTTCCCCTCCTTGAGGCCCTGAAACTTTGTCTTTCATGCCTTACTAGTCTAACCTATTAGTTCTTTTCGTTCTCATTCCATCTCTTTGGTTTTCTCTCTATTTCACAAACATTTATTGAGCACCTGCACAAGGCATTGAGGAGACGAACATGAAGGACAGTCCCTTGATCTCTGGGAGCCCAAAGACCAGTGTAGGAGACACAATTATCAGATAATTACAATAAAGTGTGATACATTCTGTGACAGAGGGCTTACGGCAGCCCATAGAAAAGCCATCGAACTTGGCCTGGGGGAGAGATGATTCAGGCATCTTATGAAGGGAAAGAAGACGGTGAAACGCATTCGAGATAGAGGGAAGAGAAGGTGCAAAGACTGGATGTAAAAGAGTATGAAGTGTGCTAACATGTGCAAGTGGGTACAAACAGAAGGAGAAGAGATGAGGCTTGGGAGGTAAGCTGAGAACACATCCTGGGGGGTTTAAAACCAAGAAAGAAGGTTTGGATTTCCTTCTAAATAGGATGGGGAGCCACCACAAATTTTAAGTGAGAGAGGGACCCACCCAGATTGGCATATTTTTTAAAAATCAGCCTGGAAGCTACACGAAGAAGGAATTGAGAAAGTAAGGATGGGTAAAACATCTGAAATTGAGGTATGGGAGTTGAGGGGCTGGAGGGGAAACCAGAAGTGCGGAGGGTTTTGCAACAACCCAGCAAGGAAGTGACAGGAGCCTACCTTTATGTCAAGGCAGCAGCAGGAGAGTGGAAAGGAGAGTTTCTAGGCAAAATCTCCAGGTCTTGGTGGCTGACCAAATGTGACAGAGGAAGACGCATAGCCACAGATCCCTCTTTTAAATATCTTGATCTGTATCTTGGTTTCATTTTATTTCTCTTAACCTCATTGTGTCTTTTGTCACTGTTGGCCTCCCTCTTGGTCCCTGCTCCTTTCCTTTCCTGTGTCCCTTCCTCTGGAGTCCCTTTTTCTTCCATCAGTCTCTTTCTGCCTCTCCAGTGGTGGGAGCTGATGGACTGAGAGACCTGAGCTGTATTAAAATATAAAATGGTGTTGCCGTTAATGGTAAGAAATAGAGAGAAAGGGAGAAACTTCAATCAGAGAGGAAGACTGGGGCATTGAGGGACAAAAAAGGGAAGGCGAGGAGGAAAAAAGAAGGAAGGACAAGAACTGGGCCGAGGCTCCGTGTCATGGGTGTTTGCGATGTGCTGAAGGACGCTCCCTGAGATGGGCCAATCTTGGTTTCAATCTCAGTTTCGGAGGTTGTGTGAAATTTGGTTTCTTTCTTGAGGAGGCCAGCAGTTGGTTTGGGGCTTTCCCTGGGTGGGAGGGGTGATGACTGGAGTCTTGTGCCCCAAACTTAGGGAAATACAGTTTCTACAGTGGTCTCTGAGGAGGAACTAGTGAAATCTCTGAGCCCTCCAAATGAGGTTGAACTGACATTAGACTCAAAGTTGAACTTCGCCTCAAAAGCTAAACTGGGATTTAATGCCAACTTTGATCCTAACCCATCTTTAACCTCAACTCAAATCACAACTCAAACTCAACCCTAACCTCAAATATAAACACAGCTCAATAGATGAAGCCCCAAATAAACTTACCCTCTGAACAAACCCAACCCTGTTTCTAGAGCTAGTCTGGAAATCAACTCATCTCCATGCTTAACCCTATAGTTAAACCTGACTCTAAATGTAAGTTCAGTCTGAGCCACAAACCCAAAGTTGAGCTTTATTCTGCTTTTACTCCATTATTCACCCAAGCCTCCATTTAATAATTGAGTCTTACTTGAGTGCTTACTATGTGCTGAGCACTGTTCTAGGCAGTAGGGACATAGTGGCTAACAAGTCAGACAAGGAACCTGCACTCATGGAGCTGACATTCTAGTGAGGCAAGGCAGAAAAGAAATACACTGAAGATGAAATCAGTAAGCAGTGCTATGAGGAAATAAGACAGGGTCATATGATACGAATGGCAGGGAACTATTTTAGACACAGGAAAGGTCAGGAAAGTCCTTCTTGAGTAAGTGGCATTTTAAGCTAAGACCCAAATGATAGGAGTGGCTGAGTGAAGGTTTGTGGAAGGAGCTTTCCAGGAAAGGGAATAGCTATTGCAAGGGCCGGAAGGTGGAAATGAACTGGGGCTGTTGAGGAACAGAGAGGAGGCCAGTGTGGCTGGAACAGAGAGAGTGGGAGACGGGTGGGGAATGAGGTCATAGAGGAGGGGCAAGGGCCAGATCACACAGGGCCATGTAAGGATGGGTAAAGCATCTGGATTTTACTCAACCATGAGAAACTTTGGAGGGTGTCTATGTATGTGTAAATGTATGAATGTGTGCATATGAGACAGAGAGAGGTGTAGGTATGAGGTACAGGTGATTGGATTTATGTTTTTAAAAGATCATCATGGCTGCTGTGTTTAGACTGGACTGTAGTGGGGAAGATTGCAAGCAGGGACACCAGTTAGGAGGCAATGCAGTCATCCTGGAGAGAAGATGGTGGTAGCCATGAAGATGGAGAGAAGTAGACAAATTTGGGATATATTGGGATATATTTCAGGGGCAGAATTGATAAGATCAGAAGATTGACTGGATGAATGGTGATGGAGGTGAGGTGGGGAGACTGGGAGAGAAGCAGGATTCTGATGGGATGGGAGAACTAGAAGTTCAATTTTGGATTTCAGTTTAAATCTATCAGACAGACATTCCTGTCTTGGATGACATTCAAATCTTGCCAAGAGATGTCACTTGGTAGTTGTATATATGAGTAGATTTCAGAGGCAATATCAGAACTAGGGTGTCAACACTGGGAACTGTCAACATGAAGAAAGCCATGGAATTGGAAGAGATACTTTATCTTGCCCATCTCCCTAAGACCCCTTCAAGGTATTTTATGTTTTCCCTCACAATAAATGCAATGTATCTTCCATTCTAAACTCCAGAAGCAATAGCCTCTTGTGTCCAGAAGCAAATCTCTCCAGGCTTTGTCTTCTTCTGAACTCTCACTGGAAATCCTCCCTGGATTCAATTCCCTATCCAATGAAGACTGCTTCTACCAATCCATTTCACAATATTTTATGGAACTCCTTATGTGTTCAAATTCTCTGTTTCACTTTTGAAAGCATCTTCCTCTGGCACATTGTCACAATTTTTAAAATTTTATTTATTTATTTATTTTTAGGTGGGGAGGGAGATAATTAGGTTTATTTATTTATTTTTAGAGAAGGTACTGGGGATTGAACCTAGGACCTAGTGCATGCTAAGCATGCACTCTACCACTTGAGCTATACCCTCCCCTCCTCCTCTGGCACTTTGAAACCTGGCTTTCCCCTAATGATGCTCCTTCTGTCTTGGGGGGGAGAGGCTGCTCTTTCTTTCATGTCCATCACTAGGGACAGGAGGAGTCAGAGGAGAGGCCACTCTTCTCTTCTCTCCCCTCTGAACCATTGATAACCTCCTCCTCTTCTTGAAGTCCATGCCTTTTGCATTTTCCATGTTCTTCTGGTCTTCACAGCACAATCTTCACCAAAATCTCTACCAGGCTCTTAATTTGTATACCTAGCAGTTTTTCTCCACATCTCATCCCCTTCTACTAGCTTTAGTGACTTCAAAACCACACAGACATGATGAATCTTACAATCTGGCCTCTCAGTGCTTCAAATTTTTCAACTTTCTCAACAGCATTATAGCCTCTTTCCCTGCTCCACTTTAGCCACCCGTAAGCATACCACCCAGAAGGTGGTACCTCACACCTCAGCATCACTTGGAAAGGCTACACCTTCAAGTTCTTGAACTCTAAATTTTCCCTCTCATCACAACCACCCACTTTTCACACCTTCCACTCTCTCCCTCCCATTGAATCAGTTCATTCTTGCCAAGACCTCCATCTTCTTCTTTCCTTGTTTTCCTTGCTTATTTGGTTTAACCTGTACTGTATAGTCAAAAATTCAACTACCTTCACTAGCACTTTAGGATCACTGTCTGATATAGGCTACCAAGAAGATCTTGAAAAACTTGATTTTGGTGAACTCGATGGTCTCATGGTTGGGTCTTTCTCCTAGGCTACCAAGGACTGCAGGAGAGAGTGATGTCACCATAAGAGGCCTGCCTTCTACTGAGCCTGGCCATCTAACCTCAGACAACCCTCAGTGTTCCCTAAACTTTGTTGATTCCCTTGTTCTACTCCTGCAGGTGATGTTCTAAATCTCCATGCCTCCCTACTTTTTCACTCTCAGTTGGTGATGCTGTCATCTTTTTATTGAGCTTAAGACCATTCAAGGTGGATCTCTTTACCTCCTTCTTTTCCCTTTAGTTAATATTTCATTTTTCCTTTCGTCTTGACTCAGAGACTCTTCCTCCGGTCCAAGGCTGATGCTTTGTACTCTGTATCCCCCTTCTCTGTCCTTACTATACTCTTTCCCACCTTTGTTATGTTTTCAGTATCTTTCTCTTTTCATGTGCCTTCATTTTACATACTCATCTTTACTTCTTGAAAATAAAAAAAGACTCCCCTGGACTCCATTTTTTCCCTCAAATATCCATTTCATCTCTCACCTTCCTTTTCTGCATGATGTCTCAAGAGACTAGCCCCCTAACTAACCACTTTTTTGGGAACTGGTAAATTTTCCTCATCTGTAGAATTCGTGGGTTGAACTAGAGTTAATTCTCAGTTATCTTTTGTAGTCACCATTCTATGACTTTGTCTTCACCACCTCCCTTTCTTCACCTCCCACTCATTCCTCAACCTAGGTAAAGCAATTTCTGCCCCTCTGGTAAGTGGAAACTGTTTTCTCAAAATTTGTAATCGTCTAGTTCCTGAACCCAAAGGATCCTTTGAACTCTCACCTACTAGGCTTCTTTGAAGCATCAGATGTGGCTGCCCAGTCTCTGCTTGGCACACCCCTCCTTTGCCCTACTTCTCTGACTGCTCCCCCAACCTCTCTCTTTTATTGGTTCCTCTTTCTTTGATCATCCTCAAGGCTCCTCTGGCCATTCTCTTTTGGCGGGGGGTGGGGGGATCCTGTTCAATTAGAGGTTCAACCTCCACTGGAAAAGGAACGATGCCCAAATCTGTCCCTTCAGCAGCCCCAACTTTTCTCTTGAGCTCCAAACCTGCTTGCTGAAACTCTCCACCTGAGTATTATGCTAACACCTTAAACTCAGCAGACCTTCTTTGAGCACTTTACTACTCTAAGCAGGTGCACCTCCCATCATTACCTGTAGTTGGTACTTGTATATTGTTTGTTTTAGACTGCAAGTCCTGTGAGGGCAGTGACTATTTCATTTATACCCATTGTCTAGCAGAGCATCCTGCTCCTATCAGGTCCTTAATAAAAATTTATTGATTGTATGTCTGAAATTAACTCATCTTTCCCCTCAGCCACACATCTTCTTGGTTTAGGGCTTCCGGCATCATCTTTCCAATCCCCTCAGCTCAAAACTTGGAGTCATCTAAGACCCCTCTTCCCTCACTCCCACCATCCAGGTGGTTGGTGTGTCCTAATGACTTCTCTCTCAAAAGTTTGTAAAATCTGTTCCTTCCCTTTAATGCCACTTGGAATGACTGGGACCTAAGTAGACAGGACACAAGTTTTGGAGTAAGATAATTTTAATGCTAATTCCACTACTTTTTAGCTGTGACCTTAAGCAAGTTATAGTGTGTGGATGAGCCTCAGTTCCTCAGTTCCTGTGTATTGGAGAGCCACCACCTACCTTTTGACAGCTGCTGGCAGGATTCTGACGTTAGTTTTGAAAAGGGCTTGACGTGGTTAACATATAGTATGTGTTCAAAGAATGTCAGCTGTTTTCTTTATCCCTTGCCTGTACGCCTGCAGCGCTCCCCAGTTCTCCCTCTTCTTCATGGTTGTCACAGCGCCACTGCTCACAGGATAAAGTCCAAATCCCTTATGTTGACATTCTGTGTCCTTTCTTCAACATGTGCTCCCTCACACCTGCACTTCATCTACCTCGGGACACTCATCTTTCCCGAACGTACACACTCTATTTTCTGATGCCCAGCCTCTGTTCAAGCCGTTTCACTCATCGCCAGAGCCCTTCCTTCTATCACCCCTGCCCGCAGAAATCCCACCTGTTCATCAGCACCAGCTCAAATGCCCTGTCCCTCTTCAGAGACCCCAGGGTGCCTTCAGTTAGAATTCACCTCCCCTTTCTCGATATCCACCGTACCTTACTCTTAACATTTCTCAGCATGCCTTGAATCAGTTAACTAGGTATGGGGCCTGCCTCTCCTGTTGGATGTAAGCTTGAAGCAGAGTTTGAATTTATCTTTGGGCTACTTGATGCTCTGCTGAACTGCACTGAATAGAGTCCCTCCCAGACCCTTTTCTTAACCCAAACCTACCACAATTTCAGTCCCCCAGATTATCCTCTTCAATCTCACCAGTCTCATTCCCAACCCTGTTTCTCTAACTGAACCCCAATGCATTCTCCACTGAGAAGTGATTCCTCATTCCAGCTCTAGAGAGCAGACAGATGTATACACATCCACCTACCCCAGTGTTTCATTGTAGGCACTGAGTCACCCCTTGGGGATCCCTGGTCCCCCCTCCCCACCCACTCCGTGGTGGACAGGATGCCTGCTGCCTGGCCCCAGGGGGTCAGAGGAAGCCAGGGCCTCTGGGGCTCAGTATTTTTATCAGCCTAGGAAATAAGAGACACAGAAGCGGAAACCATGTGGTCAGAGAAAGTGAACAGCCCTCATCTCAGGGGAACCCCCAACAGGGCTGGGGGCCAGACACCAGGTAGAGACGTTGGAAAGAGGGAGGTCTGGGGAGCCAACTAACAGGACTTATTTTGCTTTAGTTTTATGTGACTCTTGCAGAGAGAGAAATAATGTGCTTAAAAACCAGAGAAAAACCTTCTGGGTAAAGGAACACATTTAGACACCCAAGTTTTCTGTTGCTTACCTCTCAACCCCCAGCTTAGGGATCCTAACCCCAACTCCACCCCCCACTCTGAACCTGAGCTCTTTGCATGCCACTTCCGAAAGCTCCGGCCTGTGAGAGGAACCGGACGCCTGGGTTGCTCACAGCTCGAAGTCTCTTCTCTGAATCACAGCAGCTTCCTCTCACAGGATCTTTCTCACCAGCCCTTCCTCTCCTGCCCCATGAACATCTGCCTGGTCGCTCGGAGACCTGGTGCCTCTTGGCTCTGCCTTCTCCAAAGGTCTCACTCCCAACCCATATTCCCATGCTTCCAGAGGCGTCCCCTCCCTGTCCCCTATCGCCCTCCACTTCCACTCCTGGGACTTTCCTGTGTAGACCAAACCTGAAAAATACGTTTCTGATTCATAAGATTCTCTGCTGCAGACACGTGCAGACTGCACACATGCCAGCACACATCTGTGCTCTCCTCTCAGTCCTGCCCTTTCTTTTTGCCGAGCTTCCTGTAGTGTCCTGGTGGAGGGCAGTGGGTTTGGTCCTGTCTACAACTTCCTATCCCAGTTCCGGGGAGCTGGAGTGAGAACTGGGTATGAATAGTGGAAGGGATGGTGCCCCGCTCCTTCCACCTTGGGAATCCTAAACCCTCTCTCTCCACCCTCCAGGATCTCTTCCTCAACCTCAGAAGGAGATGTTTATCTGGAAGGCCAAGATTGGGCTGCCCAGAGACAAGCCCAGGTTTGTTTCTGCCCCAGGATGGGGCAGAAGCTGGATGGAGGGAACTGAGAATGGGGCTCTAGAGGAGGAGACACAGGACTGAGAAGGCAGAGAGGAGAGATGGCCTCGGGTGTGGATCCCTGATTGCCCAAGAACAGACAACCCAGGTTACATAATTTGGCTCTTTCCACCTCCTTCCCCTGCTCCTAACTTTAGCAACCAAAATTCCACTCCCCAACAGGGCTCTTCCTCCATCCATCCTGCTTCTATCCCTCATCCTCCCATAGCCTCCTCATGGTCCTCCAGCTCCAGCTGCCCCCAATTCAGATCATTCAGTGACTCAGCAAAGGGAAAGCCCTGTGTTGGGGGACGGGGGTGTTAAGTGGGGAGGAGGATGTGGTTCTGGTTGGGGAGCTGAGGAGGGGAGGGAAACTGCTTTTGTTCCCCTTTTTGCCTCCGTTCACATCTATTTCTCCAACCACTGACTAAAGAGCGGAGAGGAGCCCAGCATAGGGAGTGGAGAGACCAGAGGGCAAACTGGGCCTTCTTAGGGCTGCCCTTGTGGGAAGGCAGGCAGGCGGGCAAACAGGGAGCTTCTAGTTTCCAGCTGAGGGCACGAGTTAGTGTGTGCATGCATGGTGCAGGTGTGTAGGAGCTGTGGGTTTGGCAGGCGGAGCGGGAAAGGAGATGTCATGGGTGATGAAAACCACAGCAATGGAAAAAGGCAGAGGAGACACCAGGAGTGAGATGTGGAACCAGGTCTTATTAGGAAATGGCAGAGTCAAGGAGCAGTGGTGGTGGCCCACATCCCCCCACCCCCGCTCATTACAAGTTTTGCTCCCACCCCATATCCTCTGCTGTTCAGCACCACAGGCCTCCTCCTTGTCATCCCCTTCCTACTGCCCTGCACTCCCTGCAGTTTCTTGCTTTTTCCCTGGGGTCACTTGAGGGCCTCCGCATGGCGATTCAGGGCCTGAGAAAGGGCGGTCACAGCTCCCATCACACGGCCCAGCTCCCAGGTCTCAATCTGGCTTCGGAATCGCTGCAGGAAGCGGTCGGGGTGCCAGCGGACCTGCTGGACCCTCAAGTACCTCCTCAGAGCCCCCTGCTCCTCCAAAGGGGGGCCCCTGGCCACCAGAGCTGCAGCCATGGCCTCCGGGTCCCCTCCCCCAGGGCAGGGCCAGGGTACATCGCCAAAGCGCCAGAGGCTGCCCCTCCCTGCTCCTCTGGGGTGCTCTGCCCTGGGCCCTGCCCTGGCTGGCTCCTGCGCTCGGTCCCCGGGAGCCTCCTGCGCCCTCCTGGCTTGGCTCTCACGCAGTTCTTCCTCCTTGGCCCGGGCTCGCTCTCGGAAGAGCCGCTGCTCCTCCTCCTGCTGCCGCCAGCTGTGACTGGAGCCCTCAGCCCGCGGGGGTCGGCAGGCTCCCTCCGCCTCACACTGCTGCTGCTGGCGCTTCTGGGCATGTTCCCGGGCCATGCGATCTGACCACGCTGAGAAGGACTCAGGTTCCTGGGTCTCGTGGGCAGCATCATCTGTTTGGGAGGGCAGGATGGGGGTGGTCAGGGAGAGGCCGTGAGAAGGTGCCATGGGAGCATTCGTGCAGCGAGTGGAGGAAAAGCGGCCACTGGGGAAGAAGGGAGGCTGTGGATGAAAATGGATTCCTTACCTTCAAATCTTCCAATGACCTCCTGCCACTCATCCTCCAGCTCTCCCTGTAGCTTCTGTCTCCACTCCCGTTCCTTGGAAGCCTCATCTTCCTCCTCTTCTTCAGCAGAATCCCAGGGGGGTCCCCAGCCCAGAATTTGCCCAGGGGTCTCCCCATCCTTATTCTTTATTCCCATGGCAGAGGGACAGCGACTCAGCAGTGGCAAGAAGAAATCCGTGTAGGCTGTTGGTGTGAGAGCATTGAGCAGAAGTTAGCTGGGACTCCCACTCCTTGGCAGGGCCGCCATCTTGAATCCTGCTGGTCACTCACTGAGCAACAAAAAGGCTGCCCACGTGGATGCCTCCTGGGTATTAGGAAATCACCGTCACTCACAAAATATTTACTGATAGCTTACCACATGCCTGATAAGCATGGTAGTTTAAAATATTCTGACCTGTGTCTTCATAAACCAATTTAGTGTCCTGGGAGCTCAACTATGTCAAATGACATTTTCCGGCCTGCCTCTAGCCATCTAGGGGATGTCAAGAACTCCTGACTATGTATTCCATTTCGGGCTTGAATACCTCTCAATGTGTTTCTCAGCCAAAACTATTCAAACTGATAAAATACCTGAACACCCTACCCTGTACCATTATAAATATAAAATATGTAATATTTACCTTTTTATATCACTTTTCAATAAACTGAGTAAGATAATTATTTTCAGGGGAATTTCTCTCAGCCAGCCTTGCCCAGGGGATGCTGGGAGGGGGGTGAGGAGAGGTAGAGAGTCCATACCAGCAAGGAATTTGAGCCACAGAAATGTTCCCAGCACAAAGCAGACTCTTTCCAAATGACCACTAACCTAAGGCAAGGGAAAGGGGCTGAGACAGAGGGTTTCACCCAGGGGCTGACTGACAGGAGGCTGGCGGAAAACAGCAGAGGGACTGAAATTTCTGAGTTCCCTTCTTCCTGAGCCCTGACCTCAATGCATCTCCTCTAGTGTCTGCCAAGTACCATGCTGCTCACTTCACTGCCAACCCAGCACCCTACCCCTGGCCAGCCCCACTCGTCACGGCCTCTTCACTCCCAGGACAGAGGAAGGGGAGTGAGGCACCCTCCCTTCCTGTAAACCTACTTTCTCTCCCTAGGGCAGGAGGAAATGGGCCAGCAATCCTTAAATCTTTATTCTGTGGTGCTAGAACATACTGGCTACCTTGCAAAAGGACAGGACAGTGGAAGGGTTGTCCTGCCACTGCCAGGAAAGCAGAAGACAGACTGGGTCCAACCTTGGCTGGCCAAGGCCCACTGCCCCCACTCACCTCCTGGCACACTTGCATGTCACCCCACCCAAACCACATCAGGATGAGGGCTGAGGGTGCTTGGCTTTAGTACCGATGTGACCCATCACAAGCCCTCCCAACCTGTCCCACCCAGCAAGTACCTGGTCTTGTCTTTCAACTGTTTATTCCCCACCAGGGTTCATAGCCAGTGTGAAGGTAGGTGGATGCTCAGGCTTGCATGGGAGGCTTTTAAATTCACAGATTTTAAGGAGCAAGTCCTCCAACTATATAAAACATGATAAGTAGAATCTGCTACAGAATGTTAAACAGCCACTAAAAATTATGTTTGTGTGTGGAAAAAGCTCACCTCAAAACTGTGCATTGGATCCTATCACAACTGCATAAAAAAAGAGACCAAATCCTATGGTTGAAAAAATAGCCTGGAGGGAAAGATGTAAAACTTCTAGTCTCTGAGTGGTAGGACTATGGGTGGCTTTCCCCCAGTCTTAGCTGATGTTTTTATGTGAAAGGGACATAATATGAAATTTTTTTTTAAAGAATGAGTAATAAATTTAATCACTGTTAACAATTTGCTATGGACCCTTCCAGTCTTGTCTTGGTGTATATAGACATACATAATGATAATTTCTTTTCAGAGATATGTGACCATACTACAATGTACTGTTTGACAACTTGTTTTTTTCACTTAACACCTCATTTATATTTTCCACAGGAGTAGACATAGTCTAACTCATTCTTTTTTATGACTGTGTAGTGTTCTGCTGTGTGTATGAAACAAACAAATCTTCCCACCCCCAAAAGACAGACTCTGTTTCCAAAAATGATGAGCCTCACGCATCCGTTTTTGTGGACTCCTTACAGTACTTCTGTGGGGGTAGATTCTCAGAAGTGGAATTTCTGAGTCAAACAATATGTACAGTTTTGCCAAACTGCTTTCAAAAAGTTTGGCCAACACTTCATCAAGAATATACGAGTGCTTGTGTCATCCTTTACCAAACCTGAGTATTACCAACCCTTTAAATTTTGCCCATCTGATAGATTAAACAAACGACTTTACTAATGAAAGATTTTTCTTTTTCATATGCTTTCTGGCTCTTTGTGTTTCTCTTGAAAATAAATTGTCATATTCTTTGTCTGTTTTCCCCCTAGAAATTATATATGCAGACATGAGAGCTCTTAATACAGTATAGATATCAATCCCTTGCATCTGTTACATATATTGTAATTATTTTCTCCCATCTGTCTTCTTAAAGTGTTTATGTAGTTAAATCTGAAACAATATTTTCTTTTATAGATTTTGACTTTATTTCACTCTTAGGAAGGTTTTATCCACTCCAAGGTCATTCCTTTGTATTTCTTCCTATCACATTTATTTTTTAGAAATATAAAAAACTGAGGTGGGTGGGTATAGCTCAGTGGTAGAGTGTGTGCTTAGCATGCACGAGGTCTTGGGTTCAATCCCTAGTACCTCCATCAAAAATAAGTAAGTAAATAAAAAGATAAAGACAAAAAAAAGAAAAAAAACTGAAAAAAAAATGTAAAGCACAGTACGATAAGCATCCCTATTCCTGCTAACATATGAGGTATGTTAATGTACTTTCATTTTTACAACATCATTTTACTTTAAAGAAGTAAAAACATCATAGATAAAGCTAAGCTTTTCTTGATTCTTCCAAGTTTTATCCACCCCACCCTCCACTGTGCAGGGAAAACCCTCCCATGCATTTGGTATGTATCCTTCCTGTCATATTTAGATGATTAATCTACTGTAATTTACTTTTGAGTTGGCTGTGAGCTAAAACTCTTCCCCAGAGAAGCCAAATAGTCTAGTACCATTTATTAAATAGTTCACCACCCCCCTCTAGTGATGTGAAATGCTGACTTTTCCATCAATTTAGCAGTCTAAGATCAACTTTTCTCAATGTTCTTTAATTAACATGTTCTACTTTTATTTTGGGAAAAATATGAAAAAACCCACACTTCATCTTAGTGATGGAAGCACTGCTCTTCTCCCCATAATGAGACATGATTTCTACCTTAAAGAGATGTTCATACTAACTGGTATGACATATTTTGAAAAAACTGCCTGTATCAAAAGCTTATGTTGAGTGACGACTGACTGCGGTGCAGAGGAAGAAAAGGTAACAGTGGGCCGAGTGGTTGGAGAGGGCTTCTAGAAGGAGGTGGGGCTTACACTGGCTGAGAAGGGAAAATAACTCAGCAAGGTGGAAAACTTAGCAAGGTGGACAGGAAAGTGAAAGGCAAGAGACAGATAACAGACAGGCAGGTTTGCTGAAAAGATGCTTGGGGTCACTGAAGACAGAACCATGTAGCACAAGTTGCAGATTTGTAGGTGTCCTGTGAGAGATAAAGTTGGAAAGGCAAAGGGAACGTAAACCGGATGGCTCAGTCATCTGTAAAGCAGGGCCACAGCCTACTTCTACTGAGCAGATCAAAGTGGGTAATGGGTGGGAAATGTCTAATACTGTGCTGGCACAGAGCAGAAGTGCAGTGAATGTTACATTAAAAAAAGAAAAAAAAAAAAAACTAAGCTGGCTTTGGACTTGTTCTTTTTACAAAGACTGTGAGAAAATGACCTCCTGTTTCTCAACGTTCACTCAAAGGCTTCAAAAGCAGTGCCATCCACTGGCACCTCACTGGATGTGACAACCCAGCCCAGCCACTCCAGCATGAACTGGCACGTCCCTCAGACCTGACACAGGAACTGAGGGAAAACCTCCACTCCCCCAGGAGATTCTGGGTCATTTCATCTGTTCAAAGAAAACATTTGCATTTTAAGGCAGTGGTCTCCAGAGATGGGCCTTTCTACCAAGGAGTTAGAAGGCCACCTGCTGGCAGGGCTGGCAGAGGATTGGGAGGAAAGAAGGCCTGAGAGGGCTTGGGAGTGACCTGAGTACAAGTGAGATTTCAGCAAGGTCTTGAACCTTCTGGGCCCTGCTTCCCTCATCTGTATATGGAATAATAATATCAATCTCATATGCTTCTTAGAATTCAGTATGATGAAGAAAGCACCTATCTTCTATGAGGGAAATTTTTGTTACTCAGAAAGCCTTAGTTAAATAATGTAAGAATAAAAATATCAGTTCTTATCATCTGGCGAGTACCAAAACTGCACCAAGTGCTTGCCTCATTTACTAGTCACAACTTCCACTTTAGAGAAGCAGATTGGATTTGTAGAGGCTAAGCTGCATGTCCCCATCACACAGCCTTTAAGTGACAGAGCTGGAACTTGGATGGGGTCTGAGGTCTGTCTCAGGGTACTCTGCTCTGTTGCCACGTACAGTGGCAGCTGTCAAGTTGGATGCCTGCCCTTTGAAGACCTTCTCTCTTTGTTTTTAAGTTAAAAAAAATCCGAGTAGGCCAGCCTATCTCACTCATGTTAGGGGAGTTAAAGAAAAGGGGATTTTTGACCAAATTGGGGAGGTTCCAGGGTGTGGGTGGGGTTCCTGTATATTCTTGGAGAGCTGGGGGATGATAACAGCAATCAAACTGAGTTCAGGTTGCTCATCTCAACCTAGAGGTTTTCATCTAACGTTCTTACTCGAGAAGGAAAATCTCTAGAAGGGGAAAGGGGATTTCACCTACTATCTTCCTAGGGAGAGCTGTACCTCTACAGAGCTCCCTCCACTGCCACTATAGTATTAACAGGTCCCCATCTGAAACCCTCCATATCGAAGGCTTTCCAGAATGCAGATATTTTTGGGGATTTGACTGAGTTGATCTGAAAGTACATAGAGTCGGCCCTCCATATACTTGGGTTCCACATCTGCAGCTTCAACCAACCACAGATCTAAAACATTCAGGAAAAATAAAATTACAGAAAGTTCCAAATAGCAAAAATTGAATTTGATGCTTTCCTGCAACTACTTACATAGCATTGACATTGTATCAGGTATTACAAGTAATCTAGAAATGATTTAAAGTAACAAGAAGATAGTATGTAGGCTAGATGCAAATATTATGTCATTTTATATAAGGGACTTGAGCATCTGTGGATTTTGGGATTCAGGGAGGTGGGTCCTGGAACCAATCCCTCTTGGACATCAAGGGACAACTGCACACTGTATATTATGTAACCCAGGAGAGCCTGGGCAGCCCCAGTCCCCAAATGCATTAATGTTTCTGCAGTGAAATGTATGAATATTGACATCAATAAGAGAAAAACATATCAGAGATAGCCTCATTTTAGTTCAGGTTAGGTTTTGTCACCAAATGAGTTTGGTGGCAAACTGACGAAAAATGTTTCATTCTCAAGAGTGTTTTTGAGTTTCAGAACTAAGGGTAAGAGAGGATGCATCTGTTGATAACCACAGGAATAGTGGCCAGCAACTAGAGTGCTTATCATGTGTCAGGTGCTTTAATTATGTATGGTGTCAGCTGATTCTCAAAACACGTGTCACAACACGGGCACTGTGAACACGGGCATTATCACTGTATAATTCTATAAAGTATCACACCAGATAGAGCAGATATTTAAGAGCATGGGTAGTCTAGTTAGGCTGCCTGGGATACAACCCCTGCTCTACCACTTAATAGCTGTGTGACTTTGGCAAATTACTTAACTTCTCTGTGCTGTTTCTGCATCTGAGAAATGGGGGATGATATGAGTATTTATAACTTCATAGGGTAGTCGTAAGAATTAAATGAGTTGCTGTGTGAGAAGCACCTGGCACACAACAAGGGTTATTATTTTATTTTCCACATGGGCAAATTAAAGATCAGCAAAGTTTAGTAACTTGCCTAAGAATACACAGCTATTAAGTGTGGAGCTGGGATTTGAACCCAGGCGATGTAACTCCGGAGAGTACCCTCTATTCTACTTTTTGCACTACAGGCAACAACCAGTCAAGAGACAAAGAAGCTACTAATCCGGAAAGATGTGAAACCAGATACTAGTTGCTGTTTGGGGAATAATGTAAAGGCACAAATGATAGCCACAAGCCAACTTGATCAACTACTTCCCTAAGTCCCATGACCAGAAAACTAGCTTATTTTTCAACCACTGGCCTTCAACCATTGGTCTCAGACCCCATCAGTTGTTCATGACCTTGTCCCCCACCAGGCAGACTCACCATCAGGGCCCTGGCGGGCAGCAGCATGCAGTGCCGTGTCCCCGTGGCGGTCCTGGTGGGCAGGGTCAGCTCCAAGCCGAAGGAGCAGGCACAGGGCAGGGGCATCATGGCGGGCACAGGCCCGGTGCAGTGGTGGGGGCTGCCCAGCATCTACATCAAGGCCTGGGTGTCTCTGGAGGAGGGCTTGGGCCCGAACCAGCCGTCCTGCAGACAAATAACGACGGAAGCGACGTTCTCGGCGTTGGCGACGGGAAGTGGAGGCCATGGAACTCTTGGGCTGAGGAAGAAGGAAAAAAATGCAGCAGTCAGGACCCCCAGCCTTGGATGGTCCTTTCCCTTCCATCTCTGACATTGTTTCTCCCTTCCGTTCCCCATTTCTTCTGACATCTTCAGCTAGAGATAAGGCCTGTCCTAACCCTCATTCCTTTACCAGGCGATAGGTTTGAAAAAATTTTTGAGGGGGGCTGGGGTTACATTTACTTTTTTAATGTAAAATTTGAGGAAAGGATAAATGATTACTTCAAGGCTCACTAGTCCATTTTTTTTTAAATAAAGGACTTTGTTATATAATAAAAAACAGACTGGTGGGGTAAATTTTTATCAAAAGAAATTTGAATCTTAAAAAGTCAGGGATAATTTCAAATAATGATCTAGAAATTGAATATGATGTACCCGGTAGACAGATGTAGAGGCTTCTCCCTCTGGGACTTGGGGGGAGGGGTTACTCATCAGACCTGCCCCCCCCCGCCCCCCTAAGTACCCCCGGAGCAGTAGGCTCAAGGCCTGTGTTTAAGACGCTCGGAGGAAGGGAGGCGGGAAGGGCGGAGACACTCTAGGCTGACGGAAATGGCGCAAGCCAAGACGCAGGTGAAGGGCGGAAATGAACTGTGTGGCGCGTTACCGATGTCCTTCCGCCCCAAGGGGGCGGGAGGCGTTTCCTCGCTGTAGCCTCCGGGGGGGAAACTAGGGAACTCAAGACAAACGGTCCGTCTGAAACCGGAAGACTGGACGATAATGCGATATGCGATGAAAAGGAGCATAGGCAAGGGCTATTTGGAGGTTTAAGCCCGCCTCCCCCAACTGAGAAGAGAGAGGAGATGGTTCAGTGGTAGACAAAAAGATGAGAAGAGAGAAAATAGGAGAATATAAAAACAGGATAAACATCACAGTGAAAATGGAAAACCAAACCCAAAACCATAGTGAGGCCAAGAAGAGGGACAGGTCATAAAAGAGAAAAACACAGACATAAAAAAACACGAGGAGCAACAGTAGGACAAGGAAAGTGAGATGGGTGCAGAAATTTGGAATTGGGAAAGATGTAGAAAAATGAGATGGAAATGGCAGGGAGAAAAAAGAGAGGAAGAGAAATTGGAAGAATTCAGAGAAGCCCAGCATACTCTGTTCCCAACACGCCACGCATGATAATTTCTTTTTCTCCTCAACCCATTTTTAATCCCTCTATGCCTCCTCTCCCCAGTACTCCTTTCCTCTCTACCCCTGCCCCCATTCCTAGATCTTCCTACTGGGAAAGTCTATGATGTTAGCAGGCAGCTTTGGGCGTGGTCTCTGCTGCCCTCAGGCGGTTCTTCTGGGTACTGCCAGAGTGAGATGTGGAAGAGGACCAGCCATCAATGGGAGGATCATTTTGGGGGAGACACCGGGCGCAGGAGGCTGAGTGAAAAGGGGAGCACTAAGACCCAGGGGTAGGGGAAGGCTGCAGCAAACAGCTGGAGGAGGAGAAGTAGGCGGTTTGGAGAGGAAAGAAGGGGGAGCCATCTGGTACCTTGGTAGCATCTGAAACATCATCGGTCATAACGACACAAATGGCCAGTCAGTCCCAAGGTATCCAGCAGCTCCTGCAAGCCGAGAAGCGGGCGGCTGAGAAGGTGGCAGATGCCAGAAAGAGTGAGTCTCCTCATGTCTCCGTTAGAAGTCTGGAAAGAAAATTGGACGTGATAACAAACATTTTTGAGTCCTTGGGATAACTCAAGGCTGGAGAGGAGGGAGACAGCTGGGGGCTGCAGTGGCTTCTTAGAAGGGAAGAAATGGGTGGCTGTTGGAATCTAGCACCTGGTTGGCTGAGAGAAGGCAGAATAACTTTTTGGAAAGGACTGACCCCTACCATCACATTTGGTGGGGGGGGGGGTTCTACACCTCTGTCCTTCCTTTTGCTTCCAGGAAAGGCCCGGCGTCTGAAGCAGGCAAAGGAAGAGGCACAGATGGAAGTGGAGCAATACCGCAGAGAAAGAGAACAGGAATTCCAGAGCAAGCAGCAGGCGGTGAGTCCTGGGGAAGCTGGGAGGGGACTCCAGGGTGCAAGTTGGTGGATACCTCTGGTGAGGTGTGTATAGGGTGATCCCACAAGAAAATAAGGTGGTAAAGGGCTAAAGGGGACCCTGGCGAGGACCATGACATTGGTCAAGCTTTGTGGTATGTAAAAGAGTCTGGAAGTTTTGAAGGGCTTGTACAGTTTAGGGAGGTGGGGGGAATCGCCACATTTTATGTAGAGTATGATGATGACATTTGGGGTGGAAGGCAGAGCTTTATGGGCATGGTGGTGAGATGGTGGGGATTGTACGGTCGGTTTTAGGATGATGCTGCATGTCAGGTCTTAGAGGAGAGGGCGTTGTGTGGCTCTCTTTGGTGTCTGGATACTACCGTGGATGGGAGTGGTTTTGGAGAGGGCCTTTCTTCCTGGCCTGGCTCCAGGATCCTTCCCTCCACATGCCTGGATGCTTCTTTTTCTGTTTCTGCCTTTTCCTTTCTCTCTTCCACTCCTCCCAACCCCTCCCAACCCAGGCCATGGGCTCCCAGGGGAACCTGTCTGCTGAGGTGGAGCAGGCTACAAGGCGCCAGGTGCAGGGCATGCAGAGCTCCCAGCAGAGAAACCGAGAACGTGTCCTGGCCCAGCTTCTTGGCATGGTCTGCGACGTCAGGCCCCAGGTCCACCCCAACTACCGGATTGCTGCTTAGAATCCACCCCAGGGCCTGACTCCTCCTGCCAGTTCCTTCCTTCAAAGAACTCCCTAAGTCAAAATCACCTCCCACCATAATCCTTCTCTCCTTTCCACTCCCTAGAAATTCTTGGAAGCAGGCTCCAATAATTCTCCCTTGAAATTCATAAATGTCCTGCTGAGACCTGAATCTCCTGATTGTCCTTTAACCTTCAGTGGGACCTCATAAACTCCCAAGTCACCCTCATGAAATTTGTAGCATGGAGAAATAGGGATGTGGAAAATACTAACTTCAAAGCCTGGAAGGCTTGGGTCTCTCTCCCAACCCTGCCACTTGCTGGCTTGGCAACCAGGACAAGCTACTTCAGCTGTAGCCCCAGTGTCCTCTGCAAGACTGGAATAGTAACAATCATGCCTACTTTGCAGGGTTGCTGCAATTACTAGGATTCTTCCGTAAAGAGCCTAGCATGGTTTCTGGCATGTGGTAGCTGTGGTCCAATAAATGGCAACCCTGTTATATTATTACTATTCCCTGCCCACCTACCAAAACCTAAACACAGCTGATTCCTCACTTCTGTCTGTGGCTTTCTAATTCTACTCATTCATTCTGTGGTGCGAGTAATTCTCTAAAGAATTGGTTCTTCCCACCTCTTTTCCCAGAGACCTTATGATCCCTGAAAAAATGAAATGATGATCTCATTTAGCCTCTCTACTGTGGTTCCAGGAAGATGTTTGCATTTCTTAGCCTCTCTTTTTGTCTCTCTTAAATTGGTCTTTCTCTTTATTGGATTTCCCTCTCTCCCTAATTCTCCAAAGACCCATCAGATGTTCACTGCTTCCTGAGATCTAAAGTGACCCTGTTCCCTCGTATGCATGGCCTTCCTTTCTACATCTTCAACACCTTACTTTGCCTTTGTAACAATAAAAAAGTGTCAATAAAATAATTATGGGCAAATCGATTGGTGGTTTGAATCAGCCTCCTTTTGTTTCATCATTTCTCATTTTCAGTCACTCTTGTTCCTTGTTTACGGATTCCCCAAACAGCCAAAAGGGCTGTCCTTTGAAGCTTGTTGGAGAAACAAAAGCAAATGGTACGTAATTTTTTCTCTAAAGTGAGAAACAAGTGGTTCCTCCTTTGGGAACCTGAGGACTAAAGATGGCAACTGTAGAGAAAAGCTAGGATGTAGGAACAAGCACTCTGCCCCTTACGTTGCTTTATTTTCCTTCGTAGCACTTATCAATACTTGACATGTTTATGTGTTGTCTCCCCTATTATGTGAACTCTGTGATCACAGGTGTTCACTGCTGCGTCCCCAGATCCTAGGATGGCACTTGGCACAGGATAGACAATTGATAAATACTGTTGAAAAAAATTGATATTGTGGGTTGGAAAAACTGCCCTTCCATGACACCATCCTTGGATTACTGTTCTTTTGACCACAGGAAACAAGCCTGTTTCATCAAGTACTTAAACCAATGAGATAATCCGTAGTTTATTAACTAGACTCTTGAAGCAGGTGGAAAGTATACAGTAGAGAATAAAGAGATGTGTACATTTTGGCTCTGTCACCTGTTAGCTGTATTACTTTGGACATGTTGCTTTATTACTCTAAATCTGCTTGCTTATTATAGAATGGTATTAATGATACACCATGATGTTAAGTGGTTAAGTGTGACAACAGGTAAAGGGCCAAACGTTTGTCATTTTTGTTATGTCACATTTGACTTCTGTAGCATATAAAGGCGGGGGTTGGGGAGGGACACATCAAATGTTTTATTCAAGAAAAATCCAGGCTGAACAAAGGAGCTACTGGGGGCGGGGCTAAGTACATTCTGGTCAAATTAACAATATTTATAAAATGTTACATAACCCTCCAGCCCTACCATTTATCTTTAACACTTGGGGCAGAATCTAGACCCCGTCCCCCATACGGTGGCTTCAGAACACCTTTCTGATTCGCAGTCCAAGTCCACGAACTTCAGGGACCTTAAGGCATCAGCTACATCGGCCCACTTTATTTTGGGTAAATGCCGCCCGCCTGCCCTACGGCTAGGGAAAGGGTAGAGGTAGGACCGTGAGCACTCGCTTCTCTCACCTGGAGCCTGCAGTCCCCTAGCTCCCGCTCCAACGCCCCCAGGTCACCTTGACTACCGGGCCAAGGACCCCGTGGGAACTCTCAGTCCCGCCACCTTGGGTCCTCGTGCCCCCCGGAGGGGTGCCCAGAGAGAAGACCTGCGTGGCAAGAACCTAAATAAAGAGGAGAAGGGCGTGGAAAAGAGTAGGACAAGAAGAAAAAAATAACCATCTGAGAAGATGCTAGTCTCCTTTATGCTTTTGTTACTGGCAGTAGCGGAGCACTTAGAAGTGGCTTAAAAATTTTTTTTTCACACAGGCATCTCTAAAGACAACCAGGGAGCGTGCGGAACTATAGAACAGTGGAAGGTCCTTCTTCCGGTCCCTTGCGTCTGCGCTCTCGCAGCCCAGAAGGCGGGAGACCTGGGTAGAGGGAAGCCGGGAACCGGAAGTGAAGGCAGATTCCCTCCTTCGTCTCTGTTGCCGCCGCCATACGTCTTCGCCTTGCCCAGGTAAGCCTTGGCCTTCCGTACCATCCACGTCCATCTGCGTTCCTCTGCGGCCATCCTGTCTCATGGGCTCCTGATAACCACAGTATAGGCTCTGGTCTGGTCGCTGGGGTCTGATTGGGTCATTACATCCATCGTTTGCATCTCTTTCGGGAGCAATAATTTTCAGGGGGAGGTAGGAAATCTAGGGGGTCAATCCAAGATGGTGGCTTCGCCGCCATTGTGTTTCCTTTGCTCTTCGCTCCTCCAGTGGACTCCTAATTTATCAGAGGCCCCAGCGACCGTGATAGGAGGTGTTAGGCGTTCTCTGATCCTGGGCTTTGGGGGAAGGCGGGGCTCTTCTCACCTTCCCGCTTTTCTCTGAGCCCTCGGCCCGCGGTGGAAGTAGTTGGCTTCTGGGCCTAGTTGGACTTTACTTGTCCACCATTATTTGGAGCGCTGTCCAAATGTTGACGAGTGGTGTCATTGTGTTTTTCGGAAAGGAGTCGTCCCTGAGGAGTAGCCCAACGGTGCTGTGAGACCACTTGGTAAAGGTTCTGTTAGCTGGAACGAGAATACATCTTTCTCAATTATTACCTTTTTACTCATCGTATGAAGGAGTTTTTTCTGGCCGGGCCATTTCTCTGCCCCCCCCCCCATTGATTAAGGATTTCTTAAGCATCAGAAGGAGGTTAGTGAGGACTGAGAGGCTGGAGTGCTGGGTGGGAGAGGTGGATGGCAGCCACATGATGTTTTCATTTTGAAAGATAAGCGCTTTGCGCAATGACGACTTGAATCTATCACCCTTGACTGATGGCTGCTATGTTAGAGGTTGACGCTTTGAGATTGTAGGGAAAGCACCAAGGTCGTCCATTGAGGATTTTTTTTTCTTTTTTTGGTCATTTCCGCCTTCATTCTCCGCTCTCTTCAGTCATTAGTCATGTTTTGTTTTTCACGGGTTTTTTTCCCCTCACTACCGTCACAGACCAAGACTATGTATAAGCTGGTCTTGCCCTTACAACTTAGCTTTTTCTGCTTCTCCTATCCTGTCTCCTTGGGAACCTGTGTCCTAACTACCTCCCTTGGGGCCACTTTCTCTATTACCTGTATTATGTTTGCCTTTTGCTATTATGTTTTGTTCCTTTGTTACTTTTCTTTCCAGGTAAATAAATGTTTCATAGTTTAGGGAGAGCAGGAAGAGTGTGGGTATAGAAAAGGCTGTGAAGGCCCAGCTCATGACTGATGAGTCTTCTCCCTGTTTTTTTTCCCCAGCTCTTCTGTCAGAAACTATTGTGTTTATTTTTTTCTGCTGTTCCTCAAGCCCCCACTCTCCTTCCTCCCTTGTTTTCGCTTATTCTGCGTAAACCTATCCAAAGACCCCTCCCCTTCTCCCCCTGCCGGCTCAGTTATGGCAGAGAACGATGTGGACAATGAGCTCTTAGACTATGAAGACGATGAGGTGGAAACAGCAGCTGGGGGAGATGGGGCTGAGGCCCCTGCCAAGAAGGATGTCAAGGGCTCCTACGTCTCCATTCACAGCTCTGGCTTTCGTGACTTCCTGCTCAAGCCAGAGTTGCTCCGGGCCATTGTTGACTGTGGCTTTGAGCATCCATCAGAAGGTAAATTTTCTGTTGGACAGAGTTAGGCACTGCTCTTTAAGGATACAAGAAACAGATACGGTTGTGGTTCCTCAGGTGATGCAGATTATATTTAGGATAGACGAGGAAATAACTACCAAAAACTGTTTTAGCAATTGAAGAGGTTTATATAGGTAGGTTTTTCATTCATGAGAGTGAGTAAGTACTAATCTAAAAGCAGCTTAAAGTCTGCCTTTCTCCTTGTCTGCTTGTTTTTGATTTTTGTCACTTTGACTTTTAATTTAAAATTGTTAGAGAGGAGCTGGTTGGAGCTGGCCAACTCTTGTCTCTGGAAACGTTTATGGAAGGTCCAAAGATGGCTGGTTTCTAGATCAGGATCGAAGTCCTTCATTTTGTCCAAAGTTGCAGGGTTATGTGACCCAAAGCCCGACAACCTAAGTAGGAGAAATGGCCTGTGACAGGCATTCAGAAGTCATGGATTGTTCTAGATTAAGGAACATTCGGACAGGAGCACCTAGGGTGAGCAGTTGATAGGTGCAAGAGGGTTAGCAGGACTAGGGATGTGGAGCTGGAGGAGGCTAAAGCTAGAAGGAACTGGGGAGGTTTGATTTGGAGATCACTTTGAGGAAGCAGAGAGGTAGAAAAGATCTGGAAATTGACAAGAACCACTTAAGAACTGAGTGATGAGAAATGGGTTTGGCATGGTGGAAAAGGTGGTAGAGTGAAGTCTAATTCAACTTTTTTCCCCCTGCTTCTAGTTCAGCATGAATGCATCCCTCAGGCCATCCTGGGAATGGATGTCCTATGCCAGGCCAAGTCAGGCATGGGAAAGACAGCAGTGTTTGTGCTGGCCACACTGCAACAACTGGAGCCAGTTACTGGGCAGGTACACTTGGGGAGAGTGTTGGGGAAGGGATTTTGGTTAGTAATGTTCGGGAAGGATGTTTTTGTCTCAGCTATGTGGTGCATTCAGAGCCATGAGGGCTTGTTGCTAAGATGAAGTTTATCATCCTTGATTGACAGCTACGGGGCACATGGGGTTAATAATCTAGATCTCAGAATTGTAGTCACTTGTGATCTGCCAGGTGTGTTTTTGTGGCACAGCTGGTGAAGGGATACAGTATATGTGTGTCTCCATCTACTCTTCCCCTTCCCCCCAGGTGTCTGTACTGGTGATGTGTCATACTCGGGAGTTGGCTTTCCAGATCAGCAAGGAGTATGAGCGCTTCTCTAAATACATGCCCAATGTCAAGGTGAGCCGGGGGAATATTCTGGGAGAGTGAGGGTGTGGGGAGTTGGAGGCATTGGAGACTTGTTAGATCAGCGGTCTTCATGTCCCACAGGTGTTAAATACCCGTACACAAATCTCAGTTACATGTATCTTGCAACTTTAGCGTATAAGAGATTTATGTTTTAGGGCTCATTTGCATATGCATTATAATTTCAGAGACCTTTGTTACATTCTTAATTTTGGAGAAGCTTTAGTTTGCGCTGGTTTCTAACACATTGTATAAATACGCCTGTGCATTGTATAACCTAGATAGTCAAAGTGTGGTTCCCAGACCCGTAGTTTCAGTGTCATTTGGCAGCCTACTGGAAATGAAGATTTCATGGGTCCCACCACAGACCTACTGAGTATGTATTCTAAGATTTTCAGGTAATTAGAGTTAGAGAAGCACCCATGTATATAACTTCTGCTCTTCTAGGGGGAAAAAACTGTATTTCTGTTCGGATTTTTAGAATTTTCTCCTCAATTGATTATTACTTTGTATTTAAGACTAGGAACATTTGAGTAGTAGCTTTAATGTAGTAATGGTAGTTCCTGTGCATGATAAAAATGCTTAAATAAGCCATAGGGCCTTATAATGAAAAGATTTGTATTCTTCCATCTAATTGTACTTCACAGAGTACTGCTAGTTAACCTTTTTGGTTTTTTTTTTGTTGTTTTTTTTTTTTTTTTTAAGTTCTGATAGTTTTGTGAAACCAAGTATTCGGCACTGTTTTCTCAGTTTGTCAACTTACAGGCCTTTTTTACTTTTTTCACAAAATTATTTAGCTTGTTTACACTGTTCTTTCTCTCAGAATTTGAAAACTGTATTAATTGAAATTCTCTAAATAGTCTGGATGCTGTATATATGTGCCTGTATTCTCATGTTGTCAATTTCATTAGCATTTACTTTCTGTCCTTTTAGCAAGCAGTCTTTTGGGGGGTTAATTAGGTTTATTTAATATTTTTTTTTCTGGAGTTACTGGGGATTGAACCCAGGACCTTGTGCATGCTAAGCACACACTCTACCACTGAGCTATACCCTCCCCCCTGCAAGCAGTCTTGATTGTAGGTTGATTCTAAAAGTTAATAACCAGGAACCAGTTTCCACTGTTAAGACTGGAAAAATTTATTGTTGAGCTCATTAGAGAGCTAGGATTACACTTCCTCTGTAGGTCTAACTCATCACCCTTGTGGACTCAAAAGAGGATGTTCTTGGTGTCAAGATCAAATAAAAATTATCATGACATCATCTTTAAGTTTTCTTTATTTTGCTCAAAATTATGCTTCAGTGATTTGTTGAAGTGGTTGGGCTAGTTCTACAGAATGTCCTGTCTCTGGGTTTGTCTGGTTATTCCCTTGTGTTTTAACTTGTTCTTCCTTCCTAGTATTTCTTGTGAACTGAGATTTATATTTGAAAGCTTAACTCATTCAGGTTAAACATTTTTGGCGAGAATTCTTCATAAATGATGCCGCGTACCTCTTGTTTTGTTGCATAACTGCTTGTCCCACAATTAGTGGTTTTAGACTTAGCCTAGAGTTAGGGTCATGACGGTCTGAACCCTTGATTGATCTTAACCCCCCTTGAACTAGAAAGCAGTTTTTGATGCTTTTTAATACTGTATTAAAGCCCAGATCCTCAGCAACTATTCCCCTAATGATTTTAACGTGGCGTGGTATGTTTAGCCTGAATCAGTAATTTCCTAGGATTTATGTAAAGGAGTTTAAAACTCTGGAGTTGGTTAGAAACACTTGATGTCCATGAGTTTTTTGTGGTACTTGACACTCTCGCGATTTTTTGCTGTTCTCTCTCTTTTTTCAAAAGGAGGTACTGGGGATTGAACCCAGGACCTTGTGCAGGCTAAGCTATCTCCCTGCCCCTAGCTCCCCCATCACACTGCAACGTGCACCCCCCCCCCCAATTTTCACAATGACGCCTACCCTTAAGAGTCTTGGGGAGGAATATTGTTAGATTAAGTCAGAAGAAGTAGATGCTAGTCCTGACTGTCCTGATCAGCCATATAACAGGAGAAGTCACTTTTGTTTCTTAGCTTCAATGTTTGGAGAGTATGATAATTTTAGACTAGACTTACATTCCCTTTAGTCTGAAATATTCTAAAAATTGGTTTAGAGCAAACTGAAAGGATGGGAATGTTGGGGAGGTTGAATTCTTCCTTGTGAGATGCTCTTTTTCTCTGGGTTGGCAGGTCGCAGTGTTTTTTGGTGGTCTGTCTATCAAGAAGGATGAAGAGGTACTGAAGAAGAACTGCCCGCATATCGTCGTGGGGACCCCTGGCCGCATCCTAGCCCTGGCTCGAAATAAGAGCCTCAACCTCAAACACATTAAACACTTTATCTTGGATGAATGTGATAAGATGCTTGAACAGCTCGGTAAGTAGCAGTGCTGAGACTGGGCTAGTGATCTGGGAGTTGCCTTTTGGAGCCAAATGATGTTTATTTGCTACTGGAGCACTTCAGTGCCAGGACGACCCTTAATCTATCACCCATGACTGATGGCTCTGGCTTCCCTGGTCAGTCTTTGTTAGGCTTTTTAAGCAGCCTTGGTGATCAAGGGGAAGGGTGTTCTTCCCTTCTGTGACAGATGTTTATCTTTGAGAGGAGAAACTTTGCTGATCTTGGACATCAGTCACACATCCGTTCTTTTCTTTATAAATTCCTGTAGTGGGTGTCATAGGGGAGAAAATTAAACTAGAAGAGGAGACAGTCTACTCCTGACATCCTCAGCTTAGCACATGTTGTCAGAATTTATAGCTGAATAGATCTCTAGACTTAAGTTCTAGGATTAATACAGATAGTGTGGGAGTTGGTTTGGTGTGGTATTCTGGTGTGCTAAGTAGGGTTAAGAAAGATTTTTATAGGAACTCAAATTTGGTGAATGAGGGAGTAGGGATGGACATAGCCCCAGGGATAAGTGATTCCAGATGATCTTTGGCTATTCTAGATGGCAAGCTATAAGGTGGGCTGCAGGTAGAGATGTCATGTTTCCCTGACTGAATAGGACAGTGTGATCCAGAGGAAGTACGGAATGGACTCTGACAGCTGGAATGTAATAGGTGCGCCATATTTGTAGACAGCTGGAATGTAATAGGTGTGCCATATTTGTAGACAGCTGGGGCTCTGGGAGAGAGGAGTAAGAAGGGCCTTGTGAAGCATTTTTCAGAGAACTTATCTTTGTGAGCTGCAGTGGACTTTATCTCCATTTCATAGTTGTGGGCTTTGGGGTTTCATTTGATAGTTTGTATGGTTAAAAAACACAGAGCTGGAATCTGGCCCTAGATTCATTGTTCTTTCCACTGTGTTGTTATTATGGATATGACTTCATGGTGGTTGGAGAAAATAGAGTAGAGAGAGACCTGAGGCAAATCTTTCCTTGACATGAGACTTGCTTACCCATTTCTAGCAGTTCTACCTCATTGGGAAGCCTTTTGGTCTTTGTTTATAGTATATGCTTTTCTTCTCCTATAGTAATTTTTTTTCCTCTTCTCAGACATGCGTCGGGATGTCCAGGAAATTTTTCGCATGACCCCCCATGAGAAGCAGGTCATGATGTTCAGTGCTACCTTGAGCAAAGAGATTCGTCCAGTCTGCCGCAAGTTCATGCAAGACGTAAATACCCTTCTACCTTCTCTCCCTCCACTCCCCGCCCGCTGCCTCCTCCCCCTCCGCGCCCTCTTCCTCCAGACTCCCTTGTCCTTCAAGCGCCAAGAAGGGGGCACGTGCCCATTTGGGAGTGATGAAGCCTTGAAGAGACACACAGAGGCAGAGACAGTTAGTGTTAGGGTCTGCGCGGGCGCCAGGGAAACTCCGGAAGACTTGGTCGGGTTAACATGAGAGCGGGTAGTGTTCGACTTTTTTTTTTTTCAATCACAGCATTTTTGAACCTCTTCTCCCTTTTTGGGGGAGGGCAGGATTTTCTGCCCTACCACCCACCCATCGTCTCCTACATACCCCCTACAGCCACGCATCCTCAAGGTGGCATCAAGCATACAACTGGAGCCTTCTGCTCCCCCAAACTCATAACCTCCCGGTGGCAGGAGAGCAAGAGAGGGACAGACAGATGGCAGGGCATGTCCAAAAGAAGAGCAAACAGCACAAATGAATCCGCTCCCTCCCCACCTCCAGGGGTGGGGGCCTTTGGCACCTCAATCCCCGAGTCCCTGCTCCTTCCTACCCGTACCTCCTCGCACCCATCCGGAACCTCAGTTGATGTGAGCCGGCGGCAGAGAAGCACCGTGGCACGGCGGGGGAATGCAGACGGCACCAGCGGTGGATGGCGGCAGCGGAGGCCGCGGGGAACCTGACCAGGAAGCCGAGGACCAAAACCAGCCTCTTTTTCCGTTCCCGGTTTTTTTCCTGAACCCAAGGCGTGCCGTGCTCCCCGTTTCCCTTCATTTGTGTTGGGGGGAGGGGTGTTCTGAATGGGGTGGTAGATTTTTTTTTTTTTCTTCTTTCATACACTTTTTTAATACTCAGAGGGATATGGGAAAGGTAAAGTGAGGAGCTCCACTTGGATGTAACCAGGTGGGTGTTAGGGTCTGGGGCTAAGTGGGGCCAGTTGTATAAGCAGTGGAGCGTGTTCTTTCCCTCCCTGCTCTGCTCCTTCCCGAGGGAAGATAACTCTTTATCTGTAGCTATGCTTGGGACTCAGATGTTGAAGGAGGCCATGAAACTTCTCTTTGGAAAGCCTACCTTTGCTAGTCTGCCTCCTAGGGTTGGGCTTCTGGTTTTCTCCCATGACACATACATTCTTTTCTGAAATCTTAGACCCTGGGTCTTCATGTTAAATACATCCCCAAGTTAGTGAAGAGTGCTAGGGAAGTTGGGCTTTGGAGTTGAGTTGCCAATTTCCATCTTTTTTTAATGCTGCTTTCCTTCCCTTCAAGGGTTGTGTGTGTGTGTGTGGCAGGGGTGTGTCTGTTTTAGGATGAGTGAATAACTGCTGCTCTGAATTTGCTTCTTAGCGCCAGTTATTGATACCTTCCATGTAATACTGTAGATGGTTTGATTCTTAGTTGAGAGATCAGTTTCATCTAAAACTTCCCTTTTAGTCTGAGGGCAAGTTGCTCATCTTGAATAATTTTTGCCTGTCTTTTCATGGCATTTTGACTTGAAATGTCCATTGAAGCATTCTGATCTTAAAGACATCCACTTCCCAATAGGGATATGTTTCTCCTAGTTGAGAGGATACTCAAATGGAGCAGTCCTTGTCCCCTCCCCCATATTATAACCAGCTCTGACGGAGTTATTCTGACCTCGAGTCACTGTTTCCTGTCATTTCTCAGATGTTTGGATTATGTTCTCACTTTGAGAATCATCTCCCATTGTTTTCTTTCTTCCACCGCCTCCATTTGAGGTAATGGCATTTTGCCATTGGATGGTTGCAATATGCCTTTTCCTCCCTGCAAAGTTCTTTCCCATGACAATTTTCAGTTGGGCAGTCTTAAAACTCAACTGATAGGAAGGAAATTAGATCTAACGTGGGAAAGGCCACATTAAAATGTGGGTATTTTTGGGGGTGGGGTTGGGTTTTCAATCTTCTCTCTTCTCCCCATCCCCCCATGGGGTGTATTGGAGATCAGCTTCCTCCACCCCCCCCAGGTTTAACCCCCCCACTCTGCCCTCCTCCCGTTCCCCACCCCCTGCCTCCCCCCTCCCCCCCAGCCAATGGAGATCTTCGTGGATGATGAGACGAAGCTGACGCTGCATGGGTTGCAGCAGTACTACGTGAAACTGAAGGACAACGAGAAGAACCGGAAACTCTTTGACCTTCTGGATGTCCTTGAATTCAACCAGGTCAGTTGTTCAGGGTCCAGTAGGGAAGATGAGCAGAAACGTGTATTATATACCCTTTCATTGAGGAAACCATGTATGTTGTGTAAAAGAAAGGTGGAACAATCCTCTTAAATGAAATTCTGTTAAGTGAGAAAAAAGTGTCTTTTGTGGGGCTGAGCAGGAGCAAGGTGGGAACTGCTTTTCTGTTCGAAGGCTGGCACAGACAGAGTCTCAACAAAATTAATTTCAAGTAAGAAAATCCTTGAACAGTTTTAATAAGTTGGTAAAAGTCCCAAGATATATTAGGCCTGTTGGGTTCTTAAATTTGTTTCTTGTACTGCTTGCTGAGGGAGAAGTGTTCCGTCACTTTACCTGTTGTGTGATTTGTTTGCATTAAAAGCTACTTTCTAGAGTTAGGGTAGTCCTTACATTTGATGTTTTGGTGAGTGAGAAAGTTGGTCTTTCCAGACCTTAGTTCTAATTTTTACACTCTCTCATGAGGTGGCTTCTTTTGTCTCCTAATATGTTTGGTAATTTTGGTTACTGTTTTCGTTACCTTCTCTGTAGCATGTCTTGTCTGCTCAGGAAAAATTAGAGCCAAGAGGGAAAGGCTATGAAAGGCTATATTATACTTAGAGCAGAAGAGGAGACGTGATGGGGACTAAGGAATTCTTTCAGAAGAGTATAATTTCTGAAAACTCTTGCATATAATCTCTTACACACCCACATGGACCCATATCCACCAATCTCATACACACACACACACACACACACAGGTGGTGATATTTGTGAAGTCTGTGCAGCGTTGCATCGCCCTGGCCCAGCTTCTGGTGGAGCAGAACTTCCCAGCCATTGCCATCCACCGTGGGATGCCCCAGGAGGAGAGGTGAGTCAGAGATGGGGAAGATGTTTTGTGTCCTTGAGAGTAAGAGAGACCCTTGTGAGAAGGGAAACTCAACATTTTTATTTTATTTTATTTTATTTTTACTTTCTTTCTCACAAAGGCTTTCTCGGTATCAGCAGTTTAAAGATTTTCAACGACGAATTCTTGTGGCCACCAACCTGTTTGGCCGAGGCATGGACATCGAGCGGGTGAACATTGCCTTCAACTACGACATGCCTGAAGATTCCGACACCTACCTGCATCGGGTAAGCCCCACACCCAGGAGGGCATCCGAGTATCCTCTCCCGTCTCCTTGGTTTCTATTATCTTTTCATCCCTTACATCTTCGTTCCCCTTTTGATTGTCTTCATTCTTCGGGGGTGTACAGATGTTACCTGTCTCCTTCCAGGTGGCCAGAGCTGGCCGGTTTGGCACCAAGGGCTTGGCCATTACATTTGTGTCAGATGAGAATGATGCCAAGATCCTCAATGATGTGCAGGATCGCTTTGAAGTCAATATTAGTGAGCTGCCTGATGAGATAGACATCTCCTCCTACAGTGAGTATTGATCTCATGAAACTGGCTCCCCCAGCTCTTTAGATTCTCCTTGTTACTTAGTGGGTCTTTACTTAAAGCCCCTGGTGCATAGTGGACACTTGACAAATTCATCATCCATTGCCTTCCCCCCACCCCCACCCCATCCATCTTGATGCCCTGTTGGGATGTTTAATTTAAAGACTTCTATATGAGGTCTCTTCTCATCAAATGATTTCTCTTTCTTAACTCCCAAATCTATTCTCTGACCTACACACTATACAAACATCTGCATGTGTTGGGGAGGGGTGGGTGTTTCTGCCAACCTTGCTTTTTCCTTTTCATGCCTTATTCTAATTGCCATGTTTTTTCTTCAGTTGAACAGACGCGGTAGAGAATTCACCCACCCATTCTGGAATGTGACAGTCCATCCCTTTTCAGGAGATGACACCAGGCATGGGGATGAAGGAGACACTACTGCCACCTGCCCCTGACAACCCCAACCCCCACCCCATGGCTTCCCTCTTTTGCATCACCACCACTCCTAATCCCCCCACTTACTGATTTGTCAACTTTTTTTTAACAAAACTAAAAAACATATGTGTCTGTGGTATCTGTAAGCGCTCCGTCCCTTTATTGGATTTGGGGTGAGATTTTAGGGCATAATCCAGAGTAAATTCCTGTAGGGACTGTGCCCTGCTGTGGGGCCAAGGTCAGTGGGAGGTGTCAAACTGGGGGATGTGACTGAAAAGACTGCAGAGGCCATGATTCCTCACTGCTTTCCATATTCTGGCCCTTTGTGGAGGATTCCATTTTCTTAGTGGCTGGGAGAGGCTGGGGTGTTCCTGATTGAAGGGCTGGGGAGAGTGGTATGCAGTATTCCCAGTGTTGGAGGGTTAAGTGCAAACTGGTGGAAAGCTTAGGTGTCTCCTCCTGGGCTCTCCCTGTGTCTCATCTGCTCTTTCAGCTTCTGGGTCTTGAGCACCAGGCCCTGGGCTTCTCAGGCCCCCTCTTGACCTTCCAGCAGGGCCTGGTATAGCTCCAACTGCTGTTCCAGCAACTCCTCAGCCTGGGCCAGCTCAGCTGTGGGATGAGGCCGGGGGTCCTGGGAGAGGGGGCATTAGGGAGGGAGCATCAGCCAGGGCAGGAGGCTGAGGCTCACTGAAAGGAATTATGCATCTTTCCAGTTTTTCAACCTCATTAGTTTTAAGGTCCTCTACTGCAGAGCCAAGGTTAACTTCCTGTCTTAGGCATCGGCCTGGGGCCGGATGGGAGAGCAATTAGAGATTGCAGCCCATGGGCTATGACTGGACTCCCTGTGCAGCATGTGGGGTTATGGGAAGGGGAGGACTGGCTGTCCCAACCCACCCCAAAGAAATAATTAACTGTTAGGGGAAATTCCTGTTCAAGGACTTCGTGGGTTGTGAGGAGGGAAGGGTGCAGTAGAGGGTCCCCTGAGGTCTGGAGTGGTCTGGGGACAGGGAAAGTTCCGGGAAACTGGGTTGGGACTAGGCAACAAGCACCTGGGTTAAGGGTAGTGTCTGCTTTCAGCTGGCCTTTGTTACGGGATGAGATGGAGGTGATTCCCTGTACCCCTCCAGTACAAATTTGCCCTCCAGCCTCACTCTTGGTCCACTTACCCTGGGGGGTGACATCTTCCCACTGCCTGTAGAGCTGGTCTCTTCTGTACTTGCCTTGGGATCTTGGGAGCAGCGCCTCCAGGAGCCCTGGAGTGCAGAGGGCCAGGATGGCAGGAGGAGGAGGCGGCAGCAATGTCCGGAGAGCCAGGGCAGAGGGAAGACCATGGCGGGTGAGGCAGGGAACTGTCTGAGCCACCCTACAGCCACCGGGAACTGGTTTCCTCTGGGCTGTAGCCTTGCTTCAGTGCCTGGCCCTGCCCCTGCCCCTGCCCTGCTCTGCTGCACCTACCCACCTCCTAACCTGGCCCCAGAGTCCAGGAACTCATGTTCCCTGTTGTGAAAATGTTCCTGCCAGGGTAGGCAGTACCTTAGAATTCTGGTGCCTAGCCTACTGCATGTCTAATGTCTTTTTTCTTAGAATGTGTTCTCATTCCTCTCAATTCTGCAAGGTAGGAATTACACTACTGGTTAGCAAATGAAATGCTCAGTTTCATTCAGCACTCACTGATTCGGCAAATATCACTCAGAGCCCGCCCTGGACCAGATGTGCTCAAGACTCTACAGCTGGTTGGTGGAAAATCCTGGAGGATTCATGACCAGGTCTCTCTGACTTGAAAGCTCATACTTGTCTTGACTCAAGTATTGACTGATTCTCCCTTTATTTCCCTTTCCTGTTCTTGCTGTCCCAGAGGGAGCTTTTTTTCTTGCCCCTGTTGTACATTGCACGTTGTACGGGGTTACCTTCTCTGGTAAGTCTGGACACCGTACACTGGGACACTGGTACAGGTTTCAAGCTTTGTTGAACTAGTTAGCCCTCCCATCAAAGATGCACTAGAACAAAAGCCCAGTTCACCCATTGTGTGTGAACCTTGTGTATATATATTGGACTTTCTGCAGTGTGTCCTGAAATGTCCTGTTGTGGCTGGAGGGCACAGCCACAGCCCTGTGGGCAGAGGTGGCTCATAGGGAGTAGATGGTTCCAGCTTTTGTCACCTGGGAAAAGGCAGGTCCTCAGAAAAACATGCTTCAGAAAGCAAGATTGCTGGAGAGTGGACAGCTTCTGGCCAGCTCACTATCTGGGACATCACACTGAATTCAGAGGGAAGATAGCCTCTGTCATGGTGTGGGGGTCCGGGAACCAGGGAGGGAGACCTTCCCGGAGGTCAGTGGTTTTTAACCTTGGGGGACTGAAACACCTTTAGATGAGGTCAAAGACCTCAAGTTCCCCATTGGCTAGCAGGTTCCCACTTTTCAGTGAAAGAAGAACCAAGAATCCCTGTAAAATTTTGGAGGAGAGAAGCTCTCTCGTTTCTTAAGTGATAGGGTTATGCATGGTTCATTTTTGAATTGCAATGTATTCACAGCTTTAAGGCTTAATTATTGGGACATAAGAGGCCCAAACTACTGTTGCTACAGATATGGGAAACTATCTAGTATAAGGTTAAACAACCCACGGTAACACTGAAGCAAAACTAACCTCGTTTATAAATTAAAGGCAAGATTAGCAGCTATTAAGAAAATAAATGAAACTTCTATAGGGCAATCAAAATGATGCACTAGTAACAAAATGTCCTTCCTGAAAACTGGACATTTCAACCATCTGAACTTCTATTTTAGGTTATGAGTTACAAAATGAACTAACACCCAATAATTTACAGTAGGTCATTCTAAGCCGTAAGAATCTGTGGATTTGGCTTTGTTCGTCTGTGAGAACTAAAGAAAAGGCTAGTATTTGGGTTAGTTCAAATCTGTTGGGTAAGCTGGGATCTCACAATCATGGAAATGAAGGAATGAAGATAGATAAATGTTTAAACCTAGATTTACGTTACTGTGTATATTTTTTTGTTACTTCTGAGTGTTTAGTAGTCTCTCCCCCCCCCCCCCCCCCCGTTTATATGAAAAGGCTTTGTTTATGTCTAGTAGAGCCTTAATCAAATGAGGGCTCTGGCCTGGCCTCTGCAGGAGGTGCCTGTCTTCAGCCAGGGACAAGCAGACGATTATGGGAAGCATCAACCACAAGGTCAAGGGGCTGTCGAGCTCCCTGAGGCCAGTGTACCGATGCCGCCCTTTAATATTGCATCCTACCCTGCAGATTGGCAGGACTAGGGTGACCGACATGAATCATAGCCTTCATGTGAAACTCTTGTGGAGCTGGTTTCCTAGATATATTGAAGTCCACCCATTACATTAATGTGAGAGCTTACTGACTGTCAGAGACCCTGTTGGCCACTTTTTGTTCCTGTCACAGGTGACCTTCATGATAACTTTTGAAGAGCGCTTTCTCATTTCACGTTTTTTTTGCATGTGGATGTTCAGTTGTTCCAGAAACATTTGTATGTTCTATTTCTGGGTTCTCTATTCTGTTTCGTTGATCTACTTGTGTACTCTTTCACCAATACCACACTGCCTTGATTACTGTAGCTTTATAGGAAGTCTTGAACTCAGACACTGTCTTCAAGTGTCCACTGACTTTGTTCTCTTATGGTGTGATGGCTATTTTGGCTCTTTTGCCTCTCCATATAAACTTTAGGATCAGTTTATCAGTACAGACTTACCTTGGAGATATGCGTTTGGTTCCAGATCACTGCAATAAAGCAAGTCACATGAATTTTTTGGTTTCCCAGTGTATAGAAACGTTATATTTACACTATACTGTAGTTTATTAAGTGTATAATAGCAGTCTGTCTAGAAAAAAAATGTACAAGGGAGTAAGGTATAGCTTAGTTAGAGTGCATGCTTAGCATGCATAAGGTCCTGGTTTCAATCCCCAGTATCTCCATTAAAAAATAAATACATAAATATATAAATAATCAATCTAATTACCTCCCCCCCAAAAGATTTAAAAAATAAAAACTAAAAAACAATGTACATACCTTAATTTTAAAATAATGCTTTTGGGAAAATGGTGCTGATAGACTTGCTCAGTGGAGGGTTGTCACAAACCTTCAATTTGTAAAAAATGCCAGAATCTGCAAAGTGCAAAAAAGCAAAATGCAATAAAGTGAAGTATGTCTGTATCCACAAAGTAACCTGCTAGGATTTTGATTGAAATTATGCTGAGTCTATTGACCAAACTGGGAAGAACTGACATCTTGATAATTTTGAGTCTTCTATCCATGAACATGGAATATCTCTCAACTTACTTCTTTGATTTCTTTCATCAGAGTTTAAATTTTTTTCCTCATATAGATCTTGTACATATTTTGTTAGATTTATACATAAGTATTTCATTTTGTGGGGTGCTAATGTAAATGATATTGTGTTTTTAATTTCAGCTTCCAGTTGTTTATTGCTGGTGTACAGGAAAGCGATTGACTTTTGTATAGAAGGGCTTGTATCATGCAGTCTTGATTAACTGTTAGTTGATGGTTCCAGGAGTTTTTTGTTGTTGTTGTTGATTCTTTGGATTTTCTACATACACAATCATGTCATCTGCCAACAAAGACAGTTTTATTTCTTCCTTCCCAATCTGTATACCTTTTATTTCCTTTTTAAAGTCTTATTACATTAACTAGGACTTCTAATATGATGTTGAAATGAAGTGGTGAGAGGGGACATCCTTGCCTTGTTCCTGATCTTAGCAGGAAAACTTCTAGTTGCTTACTGTTAAGTATAATGTTAGCTGTGGGGTTTTTGTAGATGTTCTTTATCAAGTTTAGGAAATTCCCTTCTATTCCTAGTTCACTTAGAATTTTTATAATGAAAATTGGTTTCTGTCAAATATTTTTTCTGCATCTATTGATATGATCATATGATTTTTCCTTTTTGAGCCTCTTGAGGTGGTAGATTACATTAGTTGATTTTCAAATGTTGAACTAGCCTTGCATACCTGCGATAAATCCCATTTGGTTGTGGTATATAGTTCTTTTTATACATTGTAGATTTGGTTTGCTAATATTTTGTTGTGGATTTTTGCATCTATGTTCATGAGAGATATTGGTCTATAGTTTCTTTTCCTGTAATGTTATTGTCTGGTTTAGTATGAGGGTAAACTGGCCTCACAGAATGAGTTAGAAAGTGGTCCTTCTGCATCTATCTTCTGGAAGAGATGGTGTAAAGCACTGGTATAATTTACCAGTGAATTTATCTGGGCCTGCTGCTTACTTTTTAAAATTATTTTTTGAATAACATTAGATTTACAGAAGGGTCGTAAACCTAGAACACAGCATTCTCGTTACCCAGCTTCCCTTAATGTTAGCATCTAACAAAACCACGTTAAGACTAAGAAACTAAGAAATTAAAATTGGTACAATGCTATTAGCTAGGCTATAGACTTTATTTGGATTTCATCAGTTTTTCCCCTAATGTCCTTTTTCTGTTTCAGGATCCAATCCATGGTACCTTAATGCAGTAAGTTATCATGTCTCCTTAGTCTCCTCTGATCTCTTGAGTTTCTTAGTCTTTACCTGTTTTCATGACCTTGAAAAATTTGAAGAGTAATGGACAGATCATTTGGAGAATGTCACTCAGTTTGGGTTTATCTGATATTTTCAGATAATCAAATTGGGATTATGGGCTTTAAGGAAGACTACTGTAGAGGTAAAGTGCCCTTCTCAGCACTTCACGTCAAGGGGTGTGTGGCCTTTATCACCTGATTCAGGTTATGTCTGCCAAGTTCTCCGCTGTTACAATTAGTAGTAATTTTTCCCTTTCCATATTCCATTCTTGGAAATGAGTCGCCAAGTCCAGTCCACAGTCAAGGGGAGGAAAATTAAGCTCCTCCTGGAAGGGGGATTCTCTTCATGTATTACTTAGTATTCTTCTGTAAGATTCGTCTTTTCTCCCCACCTTAAAATTTTTTTTCAATCATTTATATATTTCAGTATGAACTCAATATTTATTTTATGTTTTGGGTTATAATCCGATAGTATTGTTATTTTGCTGCTCACATTGTTCCAACTTTGTTCATAGGGAGCTCTTTCAGGGCTCCTGTGTCCCTCTGACATGGCCCATTTTGGGAGAGCTGCACTTCCTTTCTAAGGATCCTTGATTCCTTTTATTGGAGAATGGTATTTAGAGACCAGGATCTGGACACTGGGTGCTCATTTCACTTTTCTAAAGAGGACCCAGAGTTTCCAAGAGCTGCCCAAATGCATGCAGGCATGTAAGCGGCTCCCACTTCAGCACCACATTAGAGCTTGTTCAGTGCAGCCTGTGCTACCCAACATAATGGCCAGTTCTCCATCCACGACTTCACTCCTTAAAGCTTCTGTTTTTTTAACCTGTTGGCCTTAAATATTTATAATTTAATTCTCTGATGTTTGGAGATTTTCCTAAAAGAAAATTTTCATGTTTATTAACAAATTCCACTTACAAAATTGAAGAATAGGCAAGAGGAAAAGACAGCAGAGGGAGGATTCAGTTATATTTTGCTTTTGTGTAGAGTCTTTCTCCATTCCTGCTGCTCTTTCCCTGTCCCTGGGCTAGGGTGAAGGCTGGTCTCTTGGACTATGAGAGAAATAATGATGTGGAATCATCTTTCTTCATCACCTCCCCAAACCCTTTGATTTCTGCTCTGTCTGTGCCCATCCTCTCTCTCCAGCCCCTTGCTTTTTCTCTCCTCCAACCTCAGCTAGAGCCCAGTATCTTACCTAGAGCCCACTCCTCAGTGGGAAGGGGGCCATTTTTACCACTGGAGGGCAGAGGAGGAGAAGAGAGGACAGAGCCCTGGGCTGTGGGAGAAGGTGCAGCAGGAATGAAGGAGGTTAGAGCCAGAAGGACTTCCAAATGAGGGTGAGATATGAGTGATCAGTGACTGAGGACATTCTCAGCATCTCCATGTAGAAGGGAAGGGAAGGCCCTTGGGAACAGGTGCTGAGAGCCTTGGCAGGGTCTGGACGAGATTCACCCCACCCTCACCCCTGTCCTCTGACAACACCTCACCCCAGGTCACACTGAGGGAGTTCCTCTTTGGGGAGGACCCCTACAGCTATCCAGCTCTGGTATGCCTTGTCACCCCCAAGTCAGGCCCCCCTGAGTCCCGAGTCCACAGTCAGCTCAGCATGCTGTTGGCAGGGGAGGAGTCTAAGGCTCGGCCTCAGCCTCTCGGAGTGTGATCGCCTCAGGGTCCTCCTTGTGAATTACAGCAACCCTGGGCAGGAACACTGGATGCAGGAGAGAGACAGCCGGGAGAGCGAGGGTGGGGCCCCACCTCAGCTTCCACACAGCAGTGCCTTCTCCCTTCCCCAGCCCCAGGACTTCTAAAGAACAGAGCAGGAAAGAGACACCCAGGACCCCACACCTCTCTGCCAGAAATCTGTCCATAAGTGTGCCCACCTCCAGTCCCACTGCATTTTTAGTGCCTGCCCCATGCAGAGATCTAGGTGGGTGCAGAGAGTGATCCCGCAGTGCTCTTTCTTCAAATATCTGCGCAGCTCAGTTCCTCACCTGCTTCAAGTCTACTCAGCCATCACCTCCACAAGGCCCAACCTGACTCTCTTTTAAAGTGCCACCTCTTCCATCACCTTGCATTGATTGTTGACTTTGCATTCATTATTTTTTCTCTACATCTCATATCATTTTCTCATAGCGTGAAATTATCTTTTTCCAAAGATGACCTCAATAGCACCCCCTCCCAACATGCTCTTTTGCAGTGTGACCTCACCATCCCCTATCTAGAGGTGGGGCCTAGTTCCCCTCTTTTTGAATTGATTACTGGCTTTGATGGCTAAACATGAGAAAGGTGACAGTGCATGACTTCTGAGGTTCCTACATAAGTTGCCTTGTGCTTTCTGACTTGTCCAGTTGAAACACCCTCCTGGAACCCAGGTACTAAGCTGAGAGCAGCCCAGCCACAGGGAGAAGCAGGTAGAGGGCGATGTAGGCCACTGGCTTAACAGCCCTAGTGAGCTCCCAGCCGACAACCAGCACCACCTGCAGCCCATTGAGGGCGCCCTCTGGAAAGTTCTGAACCAGTAGGGCCTCCAGATGACCGCAGCCCTAGCCCAGTCACACGGAGCAGAAGAGCTGCCCACTGAGCCCCATCAACCCACAGAATGAGAAGGAATAAAACAGTTGTTTTGGGATAACAGGAACACATACCATATAATTTACCACTATTACGATCTTTATTTATTGTCTTTCCTGTCAGATGGTAAGCATCAGGAGCAAGTATTTTGTGTTTTGATTAAATGATCATCAGTCCTAGAATAAAGTAACAGCAAACAGGTGACAATTTTCTTAGGAACTGAAACTTTGTGGTCTTTTTCCTATTTTCCAAGAAGCAGCAAGCCATCTTTCTTATCACCCCTCCCCTTCTACTTCTTATGTATGCATAATTTCCCTTGCCTTTGAATGAGACTTAAGTGCTGACACAGAAGCACTCACTAAATGTGTGTAAATGAATGAATAAATGCTGTGACAGATTCCTTAAAGCTGGGTGTGAGGCTGGAAGAGGGGAGGTTAACAGTGTTGGGTTTTGGAGGTTGTCTTAGTCAGTTCAGGTGGCCATACTGAGTAACACAGGCTGGGTGGCTTAAACAAGAGAAATTACTGTTATCACAGTTCTGGAAAGAAGTCCAAGATCAAACTGCCTGGAAATTTGGTTTCTGGTGAGGGTTCTCTTTTTGGCTTGTAGATGGCTGCCTTCTCACTGTGTCCTCACATGGCTTTTTGTCTGGGGAGGAGCTTGTGTTCAAAGCCCTGTTCTGGTTCTAGGAGCCCCGAGAGGCCCTGGGGAAGTCCTGCTGAGCAGGAGGACGGACAGCTGGATTGCCTGTCCTCAGCCCTGTGGCCACACGGGGGCGCCCCCACACTGCTGTCAGATTTTGACTGAGCTGCCTCAAAGGGCCTGGGCTATACAAATTGGTCAGAGATGGCTGACCTGAAGGCTGGGTAGCAATGGGGGAAAGAAGTAGCTTCTGAGCAGCCCTGGGTTGCACAGGTGTCAAGGTCAGGGATGGGACAGGGATTGAAGGAGAAGAGAGTTCAGGAGCCTTGTGCCAACTCTTGAGGTTTCTGTCTCCCCAATGTGACCCCTCTCTCCAGCCCCTTGGTGACAACACCCTGGAAAACTGAAAAGAAACATTTTCTTCTACTCTCTGTTTCTTTTCAGTACTCCCTGATGGAGCAACAGTAACAACATCTGTCTAAGTTTTTCTCAGGAAGGATACATGAGAAATTGGTAAAATGGTCATCTCTGGCAGAGAATCTGGGTGCCTGGGGTCTGGGTCTGGGGAAAGAGGAAAATTTCCCACTGCAAACTCTGGAATATCTTGAATATATATATATATATATATATATATATATATATATATATATATATATATATATATATATTTAATTGAAGTATAGTCAGTTTACAACGTGTCAATTTCTGGTGTACAGCATAATGTTTCAGTCATACATATACATACATATATTCCTTTTCATATTCTTTTTCATTATAGGTTACTACAAGATATTGAATACAGTTTCTTGTGCTATACAGAAGAAACTTGTTGTTTATTGAAACAATACATTTTTGAGGAACTGACAAGGCAAACACATTTGGGCTTAGGGTACTAAATTAGTGAAGTAACTAAATTAGTGAAGTAACATAGCTTTCTCAGCCCTAAATTTCCTATCTCTGGTGTTAAGGAGATGCCTTCTACCCTCTTGGTACAGGGAGGGTACCTTTGACATGGGAGATTTATTTCCTGCTTTCAGGGGAACAAAGGAGGGTCAGGATGTTTTTCTTGCACTGCTGTTTCTTAAGTAACTGTCAATGAAAATTCAATTAACCATCAAGTTAAGAAGAAAAAAGGCGTATTTTATTCCAGCCAAATAGGATTATAACCCCGGGAAGCAGATTCTCAGAAAGCTCTGAGAACTCTTCTACCTGTTAGAAGTCAAAAGCACAGTCAACTACATTTTCTAGACAAATGATTGTACATCAAAATGACATTTCCATAAAGTTCACCAGGACACATAGTCCAGGTAGGCATATACAAAGAGAGCAGCAAGTCACCATGACCCGCTATGAGCAGGGGAAGACCGTATTCTTTTAAGAGGTTACATTGCTAGTGTCAGAAGAAAGAAAGGAAAAAAAAAGATCTTTAAATTTAAGCAGGCACTCCCATATTTGAGGCAGTGTAATGAAAATACAAATTGCACATTAGGGAGGGAGGGGGTGCAAACAGGCACAGAGATAATTTTATGTTTAATTTTTTTCTTGTTTTTCCTTAAAATATAAATTTTATTTCATCATAACGTTAGTTCAAAATAATCAATATGCCAAAAATGTATATATTTTGAGGTGGTATTTTCTGCTCCCCTTCAACTCACAAACTCAGGGATATGGAATGAAGACAATTTAAAAATACAACAATGGGGGTGGAGGGTATAGCTTGGTGGTAGTGTGCATGCTTAGCATGCACAAGGTCCTGGGTTCAATCTCCAGTACCTCCATAAAATTTTTTTTTAATTCTTAAAAAATAAAAGGCTAAAAAAATTAAAATACAACAACACAGGGGTCACTGTTACACTGGGAAAGTAAGATTTAGGAGATTTGTGAGTCTTCTTGCAGTGCTGTTTAGACAGATTTCTAAACATAATGGCCAAAGTCACTTTTCCAGACTAGATTTCTGATGTTCGGTGTCATTAAGATTGTGCTCCTCCTTGTAGTTAACAAGCATCAAGGAAACTGATCTCTTTGGGAATCTCTATCTGGAGTCTTCAGGCACCTCTCCAGGTTGAAAGACAAGGGCGACTTCACTCTGTGGCATCAAGTTCCCTGGGGGCTGAGTCTTCTTCTAGAAGAGTCCAGGGGGAGGGGTGAGAAGCAGATGGTCCTGTTCAGCCTGGACGATTCCGGAAAGAACAGCTCAGGAAAAACTGAGCCTAATCTGTTTATCCCTTCCGGGTTTCCTCAGACAGCCCCTGGACCAGGACTCAGGGAGACAGTGTGAACAGCTCTCGGTGCTGGAGAGGAGGGATCAGGGCAAAGTCCCAGGTCCCCGGCAGGGCGGGGTCTGGGGCGGTGCTCTCAGGGTCTCACCGAGGACGGGGTCTGGGGTAGGGAAGTTCAGTGTTGGGGATTCCCCATCTCTTGAGTGTTTCACTTTCTCTCTCACAACGTGTGTAGGGCGCTCCTGCCTGGACACTCATGACACAGCCCCAATTCTCACTCCCACTGGGTGTCCTGTTTCTAGATAAGCCAATCAGTGTTACCGCAGTTCCCTGTCACAAAGTCCGTATGGACGCCCCACCCTCCTCAACCTCCCCACTCAGGATCTCCTCGGATTCCGAGCAGGCGGGCCATGCAGTCCCGAACCCTCCTCCTGCTGCTCTGGGGGGCCCTGGCTTTGACCGAGAACCGGGCGGGTGAGCGCGGGGTCGGGAGGGAACGGCCTCTTCTGGGGAGGAGCGAGGGGGCGGCCCGGTGGGGGCGCAGGACCCCTGGGGAAGGCGCGTCTCCACAACTCTGCCCAAGCATCCACATCGGCCCCACCCTGTCCCTATCCTCCCCTGTCCCTTCATGTTTCCCACACAATCCTCTCACCCATTCAGATCTCGTGCCGCCCCTTTTCCGTCTCGCGAGCCCCTCGCCCAGTCCGCCCTCCCGGCCCCACCACCTGGGACCCAGAGACCCCCGCCAGGAGGAGGGTCGAATCTCAACCCCTCCCCCCCCAGGCCCCCACTCCCTGAGGTATTTCTACACCGCCGTGTCCCGGCCCGGCATCGGGGAGCCCCGTTTCATCTCCGTCGGCTACGTAGACGACACGCAGTTCGTTTGGTTCGACAGCGACGCCGCGAATCCGAGGATGCAGCCGAAGGCGCGGTGGGCGGAGCAGGAGGGGCCGGAGTATTGGGAAGAGAACACACAGAATGTCAAGGTTTCCGCACAGACGTTCCGACTGGGCCTGAACATCCTGCGCGGCTACTACAACCAGAGCGAGGCCGGTGAGCAATGCGGGACCAGGTCAAGGTCAGGATCCTGCATCCCCTAGTGTGGCCCCGAGTTTCCGGGTCCAAGCCTCATCCCGAGGTCCGCCTACCTGCCCAGTGTTCCGATAAGAGCCCGCGAGGTTTCTTTTGGGTTAGTTTTCCCTTTATGCTGAAAAGGCTCTGACCAGTCACAGCCGGGAGACTTCTTTCGGGAGCGGGGCCAAGTGGGCGGGACTAATTTCAGTGGTTGGGTCAGGGTCTCACACCTACCAGTGGTTTTGTGGATGCGATGCTGCGCTGGACGGGCGCCTCCTCCGCGGATACAATCAGTTCGCCTACGATGGCGATGATTACATCGCCCTGAACCAGGATCTTCTTTCATGGACCGCGGCGGACACGGCGGCTCAGATCACCCAACGCAAGTGGGAGGCGGCCGGTGAGGCAGAGAAGAACAGAGCCTATCTGGACGGGGCATGCGTGGAGGAACTCCTAAGATTCCTGGAGAACGGCAAGGAGATGCTGCAGCGCGCAGGTACCAGGGGACGCAGGTGCCTACAGGATCTCTCGTCTGGCTAGGACTGGTGTCCCTGTGCTAGGGGAGGAAAACGGGATCGACGCCAGAATACCCCCTCTCCTATTCATGGGGAGATGTAGGAATCCAGCCAAGTGCTCAGACTGGGTACCAAAGAGTGCCTGGCGCTTAAGCTTCTCTGTAGACAGTTAAGGGATCTAGCTGTTCTGGGGATGGAGGGGAAGATTATCTCTGAAACAACTTACCAGCGGTTTCTTTGACTCTGGCAGTGGCTCTGGGAACCTTGGGGAACTCTCTCAAGCCTTGTTCTCTGTCCTCCACTCAGGGTGTTGGAGATCTGACTCCAGCTTTTCAGAGTCTGTGGGCCTCCCCTCAATTCAGGACCAGAAATTCCTTTTCTTGACCTCAGAGACCTGCCTCCCACCCTGGGCTATCTCATTTATTCCAGACATTTCTGAAGAATAAGAAATTATCCCATAAGAAATTATCCCAGATGCCTGTGTCCAGGCTGGTGTCTGGGTTGCACTCCCTTCCCCCACCCCAGTTGTCCTCTCTTTTCTCAGAACCGTCACATGAGCCCTGCTTCATGTGGCCCATAGGAGTTACTACAAAGTTCCTAAATTCCCTCACCCTTCTCCTCAGACCCTCCAAAGACACATGTGACCCACCACCCCATCTCTGACCATGAAGTCACCCTGAGGTGCTGGGCCCTGGGCTTCTACCCTGCGGACATCTCACTGACCTGGCAGCGTGATGGGGAGGACCAGGCCCAGGACACAGAGCTCGTGGAGACCAGGCCTGCAGGGGACGGGACCTTCCAGAAGTGGGCGGCCGTGGTGGTGCCTCCTGGAGAGGAGCAGAGATACACTTGCCATGTGCAGCACGAGGGGCTTCAGGAGCCCCTCACCCTGAGATGGGGTGAGGAGGGAGAAGGGGGTGGAGCTTCTTCTCAGATAAAGCAGAAGCCCTTCTGAAGACCTTCAGCAAGGCCAGGACTCAAGCCTGAGGTCAGGGCCCCTTCCCTTCTCTTTGCAGAGCCACCTCCTCAGCCCACAGTCCCCATCATGGGCATCATTGTCGGCCTGGTTCTCTTTGTGGTCACAGGAGCTGTGGTGGCAGGAGTTGTGATCTGGAGGAAGAGGCGCTCAGGTAGGGAAGGGGGGAGGAATCAGACTTTTCTTGTCTAACTTGGGGGGTGTCAAGCCCAGTAGAAGTTTGCCTGCCTTGTTACTGGGAAGTACCATCCATACACATGTGCTTTCCCAGTCTGGGGCCTTGTCTGCTAACATTCCTTACTAAAGCATATATGAAAATGAAGGACACTTTATTCACTGTGGTGAATCTCGTGATGGAGATCTGATTCCCAGCAGTCTCAAAACAGAGGGAAATGTTGCTTCTGAGGACAGACCTCCAGGAGGGCCATTGGTCCAGTCCCCAAACATGTACTTTCCTTATGTTTCCTGATCCTGTCTTGGGTTTGAGATCACAGTTCTGGAAACTACTCTGGGGACCAGGACTAGGGCATTCCTTAAGACCTCATGACCCTGCTTCTTCCCTGGCCTCTCACATGATGTTTTCTTCCTACAGGTGAAAAAGGAGGGAGCTATGCTCAGGCTGCAAGTAAGTATGCAGTGAGTGTGGTTCCTGAGACCCTTGTGATGGTGGAGCTGAGAGGCCATGGGGGGAACCTCACCCTCCTCAGAGTTCCTTCTCTAGTTTCTCTCCTGTGGATTCTGACCATATCCTGGTTTTGTTCTCCCCCAGGCAGCGACAGTGCCCAGGGCTCTGATGTGTCTCTCATAGATCCCAGAGGTGAGACCCTGGAGGGCCTAGATTGGGAGAGGGGTTGGGGCAGAGGGGATACTGTGGGTGTGGGGATTCTCTGAGTGGGACATTTTGAGGATGTGGGGGGCTGTTGAGAATGTCAGCATTACCGATTGACCTGAATTGGTCCATGATACTTTTCTTTTACAGTGTGAGACAGCTGCCTTGTGAGGGACTGAGTGATTCATGATGCGTTCACGTCGCACTTTGTGACTTCAGATCCCCTGACTCCTGTTTCTGCAGCTACACTTGAATGTGTCTGTGCTTCTATTAGCGCAATGTGAGGAGGTGGGGAGACTGGCCCACCCCTGCCCCCCACACCCCCTCCCGACCCTGAACTGTGTTCTCTTCCCTGGTTGACTTCTCTTCCAGCAGAAGCAGGGCTGGGCCGTCTCCATCCCTGACTTAACTTTGTGCTTCATTTTATAATAATGCCTTACATTCCTAATGAAAATAAATCTGGATATGAATTTATTTTTTTAATTGGTGCCATGAGCTGTTGATGGGATAATAAAGGTGAGGATTCCTAAAGTTTGAGAGAGGAAATAAATGAATGTGCTGAAAACCTTCCAGAATCCACATTTTTGCTCTGCTGACTCTGTTGCAGGTGGGGCAGGAGGAGGCGATGAGGAGCCGAGTGTCGAAAGGGCCTGTGCCCAGTCAGTACTCAGTCCATTGTGGGCTTTGAAGTGGTTACTGCTGGGCTGGGTCATCTTTGCTGTTCGTGTGTCCTTGTCCCTTCAGTAGAGCCTTGTCCCACCAGGACCTGTGACCACAGGGGCTGACATTACCTGGACCTTGTTTGTCTCTAGGACCGTGGCCAGTGAGGGCTTTATGTGGCCAGGTTAGCCTAGCCTTAGCCCCCATCTTTTGGGTGTTTATTTGTTGTTACTTTGTTTCTATAGAGGTTTTTGCCTTGATTTGTGTATCATTCTCCTCCTGTTGTCCCCCATCTCTGACAGCTGGAGGAGTCGTTTTGCCTGTCATTGTCCCCACAAAGCCCAAGGCTGTGTGTCTGCACATAGGAGACTCTGTGGTATCCAGAGATGAATTTTCAGATTCATCCAGCTCTTGCCCTCCTTCTAGGGTTTGATTGTTCTTTCCATACTTCCCCCAGCCTCCTCAAAGGAACCAGATTCTGGTATTAGCAGAAAGGAGGGAAACCATAATTTCTCATCTTAGGTAAGTTCCTGTTGGAATTCTGCTCTGCTTGCCCAGCCACTCTCCCTGCCCTTAGCTCTAGTAATCCTAGTGCTGGCTCCAATCCAAATGCATGGATTTATACAGCAGAGTCTAATTTAGGTTTATATTTAGTTGGAAAATAGAACCCATAAGTCAAGGATCATTGTTTTTTTTTTTTTTTTTTTTTTTTTTTTTTTTTTTTTTAGCTACTTCATTTATTTAGATTTTGTGTGTGTGGAAGAGGAGGTAATTTAGGTTTATTTATTTATTTTTTAGCAGAAGTACTGGGGATTGAACCAGGGACCTCCTGCATGCTAACAGTGCACTCTTCCACTGAGATATACCTCCCCCAGGATCATTGTTTTCTGAAAAGAAAACTATAGTTGTGTGATGTAGTGTAAGGAGGGTTAGTTGTGGGGAAGGGGAGAGCAGCACTTGTGAGAAAAATTCAAATGCAATTGATGTCAGTGTGAGTAGATGTTGTGCTGTAGCTGCTACAAACCAACATTTGGCCTGAGGTTACATTAATAAAGATATTATCTTTAGAATAGGGAGGTGCTTTACATTGACCATTCATTCAACTGATATCAGTTGTATGCCAGTTAGATGAATGAGATTTTGCATCTGGGAAACATCATTGAAGTCAGAACAGAAAAATTGCTGGCCTTGTGGAGCATATATTCTATTGGGAAGAGACAGACTACATACTATCAGCATAGTAAATGAGGAAAGTGTTCTGTTACAAAGGGATAAGTGCTAAGGAAAAGATGCAGGGGGAAGGCAATCCAGAATGTGGGGACAGGGGGGACAAGGGAGGTGGCTATTTTACTAGGGTGGTCAGTGTGGGCCCCACTGGAAGGTGACCTTGAGGAAAGATGTAAAGGACATGAGGAATCATCCCTGAGGATGTCTGGGGGCAGTTCTTTCCAGGCAGGGAGAACCTCCAGGCAAGTGCTTCAGGGCAGGAGCATATCTGTGTGTTGTGTGCAAAGTGAGAAGGCCAATATGGCTGGAGCAGAGATAAATTGAGAGGCGGTCAGAGGTATGGCCAGATCATGTAGGCCTGGAGGATATTAGAAAGGTTTTGACTTTTGCTCCAAGTGAGATGGGAGTTTTAAGACAGTTTTAAGAAGAGGGACATGGTATGACTTCTCCTTTAAAAGGATCACTTTGCTGTGCTGAGAACAGAATTGTGAGGCAAGGGGTGAGTGGGGCAGTAGGGAAAGCAGTGGGAAACTAGTTCAGTGTCTAGACTGGAGATGTCCATTGTTTCGACTGATGTGTGAGCAGTAGATACAGTGGGACGTGACTGGATTCTGGATACGTTCTGAAGATGGACTTTACAGCACTTCCTAAAGGATTAAATCTGGCGTATGAGAAAGAGGAGTCAAGGAGGACATCCTTAATTTTGGACTATGGAAGTAGAAAGATGGAATTACTGTCAGCAGAGATGTGGAAGACAAAAGGGCATATTTTTTGAGGGGGAGTGCATTATGAATATTTGGTTTAAGAAATGTTGGAGCTGAGATTTTATCAGAAATATAAGTCAGGTATTTGGATTGGCAGTTGGGCAGATGAGTCTGGAGTTTAAGAGAAATGTCTGGTCTGGGGAAATAGATTTGGGGGGTGATGCCATAGAAATGATATTTAAAGCCTTGAGAGCTGATGAGGCCACCAAAGAAGGCAGTGATGGCTGTAGAAGAGGAAGGAACAGAACTGAACCCTGGACACTCCCCACCACCAACGCTGTGGGATCTGATCAGACCACACATCTGAGCAGACTCCACTGTTCTGGCTCTGGGTCTACAAGGCATGAAGATCCTGGAGTCCCAGTCTTTCCTTTGTACAGGAAACCCCTGGACATATTTTTAAGATTCAGAAAGTTTGGAGTCGAGTCTGAGATTCTAGATTCACAAGGGTGGTGCTGATGCTGCTGGTCTTCAGATCACACATGTAATAGCAAAAACATAGACCAGGATTCCCATGTGGCTGGGCATCAGCCTCACAGGAAGGGCTTGTGAAATAAACAATTCCTTGGTCTTGTGCCTAATACTCTGAGAAGGTGGTTCTGCGGAGAGGCCCGAGCATTTTGGAAAAAGCAGCACAAGCAATCCTGGTGCTCAGCCAGTTGGGAACCATTGAGGTTAGGGATAGAGAATGCCCAGAAAGGGGTCTTAAATCCACATTTAAAGGATTTTTTTCTTTTTCTTTCAGAAGGAAAATGGAGTAGCTATATTGTCAATTATGAGATGTGATGTTGGGATATACACGTAGTTCTCTCTACCATGGGGCATAGTCAGGTGGAAGATTTAGGAAGTGGTTTATAATTCAGTATAATGAAAAACTCTGAATTCTTGCTCTTTGAAATTATTCTCCAGATTGAGTTCTCATTCACTCTTGGAGCAAACAATAGAATCTAAAATTTTTCTAATTTAAGCATAAAGTACTATATGTATATGGGGGGGTATGTATATCTGATATGGGAGATAAAATTATTTATTTTTATTTTAAAAAATAATTTTTTTTTCCTTTAACAGAGGCACTGGGGATTGAACTCAGGACATCATACACGCCAGGCATACACTCACCTTTGAGCTATATCCCCCACCCAGCCTTATATTATTTTGGGAAGGCCACAGAGCCAGGCTTGAGGCTACATGGGAACAGAATCCACAATATCCACCCTAGGCTGGGTCCCACATAGGAACATTTGTCCCTGCTGCTGGGCACAGATGTCACTGCTCACACCAGAGAACCCCTCAGGCTGGACATGGACCCTGTGGCTAGGACAGCTGTCACTACGGCACCTGACAGCTGGATGCTGTGTAGCTCCCATTCGTACCGCCCTCGCTGAATGCATTATGCACAGTTCCAGCCTCTCTGTGTCACCACATCCCGAGAAGAATCTGACCTGCATGGTGGAGCCTGATCTTCCTGCTCTGTCCACCAGCAAGAATGTTTCGGAAAAAGGACTTTCCTCTTTTATGGAAGGAAGTGGTCTCTGCCTCCTACCAAGACTCTGTTCATGTGGCATTCTCCTAATCTAGGAAGAGAGCTCAGGTTCAGGGGACGAAGGATGGAAAAAGAAGGTCAAATTTCAATTCTTACAGCAAAGATCTGTGACTAGCCCTTGATCTGGTACACTGTAGGCAAGCGGGTTTGGCTGAAAGAACAAGTGACTAATAAATGACACCCAAGGTAGAGGCTTACTTGCTTACTCTTACTCTGAATTTCTAGGAATCAAAGCCCAAACAGGCCCCTGGGAGGTGGAGAGTGTGAAGTGATCCCCCCAAGTAATGCATAGGAGCAGCTGGTGGATTGACTGGCTGGTCAGGAACTTCAGTAAAATAAAGTTGGAAAACAGGTGAAGGAGAGATGTGTTCATGGACCACTTGCTATTAGCAGAGTGGGTAAAGATGCGGGTGTGCGGGGGTGTATGCCCAGAAGAGGGTATGCATGTGGTGGAGGCTGCTTGTAATTGGGTGGGGGACATGAATTGATGGAAGGTGTCACTTAGCCTCTCCCCAGCACCACAAGGTTTGCTCGTGAAGTCCCTGTACAAAGTGGCAGTGACAGCAATGTAACTTTCCACTCTCCAAGGACTCCCTGGCATCTGCCACTGCTGATTACTCAGCCCTCAATTAGCAGCTTTGAAAAGAGAAAAACGGTGAAATTAATTAAGAACAAAACAGAGTTGTCTGAGATAAATATGTCACCGCAGATATAGGAGAGATTTAAACAATCATAAAATTATGAAGAAATTGATGTCAATGGAAAAGACTTACTGCAGGTAAATAAGTTAAAGAAGTTGAATTCCCCAGGGAGAAGATGTAGTTCAGTGGTAGAGGGCATGCTTAGCATGCAGGAGGTCCTGGGTTCAATCCCTGGTACCTCCATTAAAAAATAAATGAGCCTGAAAAAAATTCTGTTTCCCTTCAGCCATATCCAAAATGTTTTGCAGGTAAGCCTTACCAAACCTTCAAGGAAAGCTCCTGATCTACATAAAATATTCAAGAGAATGAAAAATATAGGGAAAAGCCAAACAAATCATTTTATTATTTATGAATAACATAAAACCTAAAATCAGGGAACACATAAGAAAAAAAGGCATAGGAAAATCACTTTTAAGATAGTAGATGTGAGAAGAATGGTAGCGTATATCCAACAATGTACTAAGCAGTTAAATAATTTGACTAAGTTATCCCAAAAATACAAGGCTATTTCAACTTTAAATCTTTTGATGCAATTCACTACTTAAAGAATAAAAAAGGGAAAATTATATCTTAGCAGATACAGAAATTACTGCAGATGAAATGCAACACTCCATCTGACCCACACTTCTTCAGTCCTCTTCCAGTGTTTTAAAATTTATCTTTTAATTAAAGTATAGTCGGTTACAATGTGTCAATTTCTAGTGTACAGCATAATGTCCCAGTCATACATATATGTGCATATATTTGTTTTCATATTCTTTTTCATTAAAGGTTATTATAAGATACTGAATATAGTTCCTTATGCTATGCAGAAGAAATTTGTTTTTTATCTATTTTTATATATAGTAGTTAATATTTGCAAATCTAGAACTCCCAAATTTATCCCTTCCCACCCCCTAGTCCTCTTCTCTTTTTAAGGACCCATTAAAAGATTAGGCACTCACCCCAATAGTCAAGATATTCTCCATTCATGCCTTTAGTCACATCTACAAAACCCTTTTTGCTGTGTATGGTAACATATTCATAGGTTCCAGTGATTAGAGCTTGGACATATTTGTGGGGCTGTTATTCTGCCTGCTACATCATATATGGTGATTCAGTGAAGAAGTATAACATTATTTAAAGTCCTAAAAGGTGAAAGGGGAGTATGTGGAGGGAAGCATTGTATAAGAGATGATGGCTAAGGATTAAGGAAATGTATACAGAGTGATAAGAATGAAAAGAGATCCACACTGAGTCATACATATTTCACGGGAACATCAGATGATAAGGACAAATGATAATCTTAAAAGTAGCCGCAGAAGAAAAACAGATCTAGAAAGGAACTATGTTTAGATTGTGGCTTCTTCCTGTCAGGAATGACAGCCAGAAGACAATGAAATAACATCGTCAAAGGTGAAGAAAGCAAAATCAAACTAGGAATTTGAGACTGAGAAATCTCTCTTTCAAGTATAAGTTAAAAAAATATTTTTATATAAATAAAATTGTTGATTTAGTAGTAAAATATCTACTCTAAAGATGTTTATGAGGTCATAGAGGTATAAAAGCAAGCAGATAAATTAATTGGTAATGATTAAGTGCATGTAAATCAACACTGTATAAAATACTGGGGGAGGATATAGCTCAAGTGCTAGAGCACATGCTTAGCATGCAAGGGGTTCTGGGTTCAATCCCCAGTACCTCCTCTAAGAATAAATAAATAAATAAACGTAATTACCACCCCCCTCAAAAAAAAAAAAGACTCTAAAAAATACTGTATAAAATATAAATGTGGAGTTAAAAGCACAGTTGTAAGATAAATAAAATACTTAATATGTTGTGTTATAATTTCTTCACACAGCCTCCTACACCTACCTAGGCTATATCATCCATGAAGATGGAGAGACCTTGATTCTTTTTACTCAGATTCCAGTCTGTATACACAGTAGCCAGAATAAAATAGCTACTAAAGTACCCAGTATAAAAATAGCTATTCCAGCTATTCCTGCAAGTCCTTAAAAGACCAGGTATGGTGATGCAAAAGCACAATTAAAAAAATTTGAAGGGGATGACATCAGAGAAAATAGTGGTTTAGGGAACTTGAAAGACTTGTGCTCACATAGAACAATGAAAAAACTAGTAACAACAGTCAGAATCAAGTCTATCAGAACCCACGAAAATCATGGAGTATTTACAGCGACTAAGAAAAAGCTAAAAATAGAAAAAAGCAACAGAAACTCGGTTGTTTTGTGGTGCCTTAACTTTGACATATTCCCTCCTCCCCAGCTCAGCGGTCAAAAACATTGCTGAGAAATATTCCAGGTTTTCCCTTATTTAAGAAAAAAAAAAATTGTAAGTGATCTCAGTGGCGTTATTATTCAGTATGTTCTCAACCTTTTAAAGAAGCTTAAAAGTCTACTGGACACATCTTTTCATAGCAATATATTAAAATCTATTTTACTCCTTAAAATGGCCACTTAGAATTTTATCATATGACCTTTCTTTTGGGGACAATGGAAATGTTCTTTATCTTCACTGTGGTAATGGTGACATCGATGTATAAAATGCCAGAACTCAACCAGCTGTGCATTTCAAATAGATACATTATAGTGTATGTAAAGTGTGTCCCAACCAAGTCGGTTTTAAAACCATCGTCCTCTTTGGAATCTGTACTTTGGTTATGTAAACCAACCAACCAAAGAAAACACCTTGTTCTTGTTGCTAAGAGCTTACACCCTGCACATCTGGAAGTAGAGTCCCCATGTCTGCAACTTACTCTCAAGGGGTCCGGCAATAAGAGTAATAGCTGTCTGTGTATTCAGAGGGAGAGCAGTTATGATACATTTTAATAAATGACAGAATTAGATAATAAATACAAAAGTTAGAAATAATAAAAAAAAACTTTAAAATTAGATTTCCCCTGTAGCTTTTTTCATCCTTGTTCTTCACGCTTCCTTTCTTCAACACTTTCTCCCTCCCTTTCCCCCCTTTTCCAGTCTCATTTACATCTTATCCCTTGCACACTGGAGCCCCACCAGCTAACGCAGGTGACTGCGTCCACCTACAGGTCAGGTACCCACAGGCGAGTAGACGTCGCCAGGGCAATTTGTAAGCTATGCCTGGACCCGCTGTTATTGGATCCTTTCAGTGAAGTCACTCCAGTCTTAGATGGAAGTCACACCAGGTCTAAATTACGTTCCCCACAGGAGTAGGCAGAACCTCGGTGGTTATTTCCTGGATTCTTAGTCATTGATTTTCAACCAGACAAGCAGAGACGGATTCAAAGGGGACTCTCCGAAGGGACCCCTTGCTTCCTGGGGTGGGAACGAGAGGCTGGGGGAATACAGGAAGTCGTTTTTGTTCTTAGACTCGAAGGGTGGGGCCCGGGATGGGGGTGAGTGGGTCAGTGTGGGTAGGGGCGGTGGCTGGAAGAAGCATTTCCTCATAAACACGTCTCAGAATAAACCCGGATGTTGTTTAAAATGAGTCTGATTCCAGGTCCTTCTTCCGGCTCTACCGACTCCGAATTCAGGCAGGTCTTCTTTTTCACAACCGGCAGTTTGAGAACCAGAAACCTAAATGCAGCTCGCTCCCCTCCCAACTTGCACATAAGTTCCTTTATTGAATTATTCTTTTATAACAGTGAACAACTTTTATTTCCTTCAAGGTTTGGGGAATGAGTGATTTCCTGTCCTCCCTGTGAATTCTGGCCCCGCAGACTTGAAAAAACTCCAGGGCCTCCCTGCGAAGTCCCGCCTTCGGTGATGTGGACATCCGCTCAGTTTCATTTCCGGACTCAGCGGTGAAGCCAAAAATATGCGGAGATAAAGACGCCACTATGTTTGTGAGTCCAGGGGTACAAAGGTGACAGTGGAGGGAGAAAATGCCTTTTATGGGGTAGAGCAGAGGGGGCTGGAAGGAGCATGTGGGGCAGGGAAAACACTTTGTACAAAAGACAACCTGGGAGGGGAGGGTGGGTGGGGCGGGGAGCAGCCCCAACCCTGAACCCTGTACCATCAGGGCCTCTTCCACCCCAGAATGAATAACATTGGCTTTATCTCTGATTACAATCATCTCTAGATGCTGTGCAACAAATCTGGCATATTATTAATATTAAAGTATTGAGTCTTTTTTTTTTTGGTGGGATGAACTGAATGACACAGTTTGCTGGCACTGCCACAGCTAGAAGTCCTCCAGTGAGGGTTGACATCGTGGAGCAAGGGGCTTGGGACCCACTGTCAGGAGACCTGGGTTCCATCTGCCTCTCTATATCTCACTATCCTTCTTATCTTTAGCTGAGAATGGGGACAGGACCCAATCCCTGACTGGCTAAATAAATTATGATGCTCAAAGTAATTAACTATTAAAAATGGATGTAAAATCTAAGAAATGGTTAGAACTTCCTGATGCATGACATTTCCATCCACAGAAAAAGTGTAGGATAGGGGTCTTAGCGGAATGCTTAGTAATGATAGGCAGAGTTCAACTTGAAGAAGCATTTGTAGGAAGACAAAGATGAAATGAACACAGTTCCTGGTCCTGGAGTGGCTCATTGCCTAATGGGGGGAGTATATGATGGTCATATGGGGTTCAAAGCAGGGCATGCTGGGTACCATTAGGTTCAAATTATGGGCTGGACCAGTGGTTCTAAGACTTGCCAGTGCATTAGAATCACCTAAGGGAGCTTTAAAAGATTTGGAGGTCTGGGTCCAACCCAAGGGATTCAATTGGTTTTGGCCATGGCCTGGGCATACAGGTGATAAAAACTCTCCAGCTGGTTTTTGTTTTCTTTGAAGGATAGTTGATTTACTATGTTGTTTTAATTTCTGTTGTACAGCAAAGAGATTCAGTTATATATATATATATTCTTTTTCATTATAGGTTATTATAAGATATTGAATATAGTTCCCTGTGCTATACAATAGGACCTTGTTTATCTATTTGTGTGTGTGTGTGTATGTATTTTACATACAGTAGTTCGCTAATCCCAAACTTCTAATTTATCCCAAACCCCACCCCTTCCCCCTTGGTAACCATAAGTTTGTTTTCTATGTCTGTGAGTCTGTTTCTGTTTTGTAAATAAATACATTTGTGTCATTTTTTAGATTCCACATATAAGTAATAGCATATGATATTTATCTTTCTACTTCTGACTTACTTCACTTGATACGAGAATCTCTAGGTTCATCTATGTTGCTGCAAATGACATTATTTCATTCTTTTTATGACTGAGTAGTATTCCATTGTATGTATATATCACATCTTCTTTATCTAATCATCTGTCAATGGACATTTAGGTTGCTTCCATGTCTTGGCTGTTGTAGTGTCCAGCTGGTTTTAATAAGCAGCCAAATTTGAGGACCATAGTGTAGGTATTCCAAAGACTAAGAGATGTGTGTTGGCACAACTTTCAGTAGAAGGAGGTTTACAGGATAGCATTATTGTTATTGTATTATTATCAAGATACAGTTCATATATCACATAGTTCACCATTTTAAAGTTACAGTTAAGTGATTTTTAAGATAATCCCAAGGTTTTACCACCAATCTCACTATGTAATTGGGATGATCTTGTAGGATGTGCAGTTCTGATGGGTTGAAGGCAGAGAATAGTCCATGGGAGGGTGATGCAGAAGCAGTGGCATCCTGGTGGGACAAGTTAAGGAGATGGGCCACTTCTACTGCAACCCAGGGAAGATATCACCAGAGAAGTGGGGGGTGATACCAGACAGCTGGTTGTGTCAGCTGGGGCATCAGTGAGGGAGCAGAGGCATTATGTGTTATATCTGCAGACGGGGCAGCTGTGGATGGCTTGGGCATCACGGTTATAACTGGGGACAGGTACAGGTTTAGGAGACCTTTGCGGTTCTCTAGGCTGAAGTAGATGAATGCCTGGACTAAGGTAGCTGCTGTGGGATGGAAAAGGGGTTGGGGGAGCTGATGGTGAGTCCAAGAAAGGCAGGGGGAAAGGGATCAGAGGGGACCAAGCTGGTGGTGTTGCCAGAGAACTAGGGGGACAGGGAGAGGCTGGTGTGCTGGGAGGTGTAGAGTCTGCTTGTAGACCTGCTGGATTTGAGGGGCAGGTGGCCCCAGAGGTGCAGATGTCCTGAGGCAGGTTGGAAAGGGTGTCTGGAGAGAGGTTGGCGCTGGAGTGGATCATGGGGAGTGGCCTCACTGGACTTGTGATCCCTGTCCCCCCCACCACCCCGCTGCGGGGGCTGAATCTAGAGGTGGCTCTGGGTAAGTCCGATACTTACCGGATGAGGCTACAGGAAAGGAGACCTGGCTGGGTCTTGGAGTCATTGGGAAGAGAAGGAGGAGATCATAATGGTGGTAACATCTAGGAGAGTGAGGCAACTGGGGAAGTGGTTTCTGAGAGGCAGAGGTGGCTGAAATCTGCCAATAGGTCTACAAACCTGATCCCCAGTGACCCTGCCAATAATGTTGCTGTGTGTAGCTGAGGGAGGGGCTGTGGGAGCCAACACTGGGAATGAAGAAGCAGTGAAAGACCAGCCAGGTGGCTGTCTCTAGAGGAGCTTGGTGAGACCAGAGCTGCTCCTGGCGAGGAATCTCCTTTACTGGGGAGAGTGGCAGTGATCTGGGTGCTTCTGAGGTTGGGCTGCTAACACTTAGCTGCTCAGAGCCCTTCCCTGCGGCTTTTGACTGCACTCAGCCCCAGTCACACCTCCGTGGGATTCTTAAAACAAAAAAGTTTTCCCAATCTGAAATATGCATAGTTTACTGTACAGCAATCATACCACAATAAAGGTGTTTAAAAAAAGGAAAAACAGGAGAAAGCTTAAACAAACAAACCAAGAAGGGGAAAAAGTTTCCAACAACAACAACAACAAAAAAAAAAAAAAAAGAGGAGAAATCTTCCAAAAGAAAAAAAAAGCTTGCCCAGCTTTCATTTTTCTCCGGTGGCTCTGGTACTAGGCCCAGCCCACTGACTTCTCCCTGACTCATTTTGTCTGTTCATTTGGCAGGGCTCAAGGGCCTACAAGAGAAGCCCTCCTTCTGATTTTTTTTTAACGCAAGTTATTTCCTCCTTCTGATTTAATTAGAAGAGTCTAGATTTTCTTTTTTAGCTGGAGAAATTCAAATCAGATGTTTTAGTTAATTTTCTAAAGCAGCATCTCCGCTGCTCAGGCAGTTCTAAAACAAAATCGTGGTCACGTGGCTGGACCACGTCCTCCTGCTTCTGTCCAGCGCTGCCTTTTTTTCACCCCTGGGTACCACCACTGGTGAGTGGGGTTCAATGAGGTCCTCAGGCAGGAGGCTGGGGCATTTCCAGGGGTCCGGGAAGGTTTCGGTGTCACTCAAGTGTCTGTTCAGAACTGTCCTTCCCCTTTCTTCCCAATTCCGGCCTCTTCTAACAAGAAGTTTCCAGGAGGCTGTGCTCAAGGGGCCTCCGTCCCTGGAGTTAGGGACATTTTTCTAGTGACCAGAAGCTCTAGGAAGGGTCCCCCCAAAACAAGTACTTTTACTTGTTTTCTGTATTAAGTAATTCTGTAACTGCATGGCAATCTTAAAAAAAATTATTTTTTTCCAAAAAAGCAGCATGTCCTACTGTAAATCTCCACTTCCATGTCACTGGCCAGAATCACATCAGATGGGCACCCCTGACCAACCACTGGAATGAAGGTGGGGTTAATCACCTAAGCAATGATGTCAACCACATATACTTTGAACTTATATGGTTATGGTATATACTGTTTCCATTGTTTCAATGGTCACTCAGAATTCTTTTAAATGAGGGCTATTTTTTTCCCCTAATAGTCTAAGGTTAATTGGTATTTTGGGGGCAGAGTGGAGGTAATAAGGTTTATTTATTTCTTTTTTAGAGGAGGTACTGAGGCTTGAACCTAGGACCTCGTGCATGCTAAGCATTCACTGTACCACTGAGCTATACCCTGCCCCCTCCAGTGTTTTATCTTAACTTCCTCTTGAAGAGAAGATACTTAACAGGCTTTACCTTTTCTCTGAATGACTTCCCTCCAAACCCAACTTTAATAGTGTGATGGAGTTTTGGATGCAGTAATAAGCCATGTGAAAATCAGGGAAACACAGCAAGATATGCTTTGCAGTGCAGGAACCATCTTGTTCTGCAGCAGAGCTGGAGCAGAGTGCCTGGTCTCTGACTCTAGGGCAATAGGAGCCAGGTGAAAGAAAATGTTGGATATGGTGTTTCTGCTAAAACAACCCCTTTATATGGGTCACATTTTGCCTGGTTACGTTTTGCAAAGCTTCACTAAAGCTCAGGTGAACACTATAACCTAACCTTTTCTCACTCCACTCTGGTCTTTACATCCTGCCATGTAGCTCAGAACAGTCATTGTTGCTGATGCTTAAAAGGAAACTCAAGAGGAGTGACTCTCAGTCTCAAATCAACTTAAGGGAAGAGGAGGTCTAGAGCCGTCTTCTGAAGCCTCGTTGGGTCCATGCTCTAGGATGAGTTGAGGACAGTCACTCATGTCACTCAGCTGCTGTCCTGTCCTTTTCCATGGACAAAAATATATGACAAGATCAGTGAACTGAGAGTTCCATGCCCAAACATGGCTTGGTACTGGACTGGTAGAGACAAGGGATTAAAAAAATAAGTCCAAACTCCTTCCCTGGAAAATCTGAGTCTTAAGGTCTTGTTTCCTGGTACCCCAGTTGATTTTTACCTTTACATGCTTTGTGTGATGTTTCTTCTTCCTCTAAATGCCAATTATCACAGCAACAAATACAAAAACGGTAGCCATGAATCTCTGCCACAATCCCTAAATTGCGGGCACGCCTGAAATGGGATTGTTACACTGAAAATTTCTGCATGCCCTCTCTCTTTCTTTCTCTCTCTGTTTCTTCAAGAGAGGAAATAAAAACATGGAGCAATGCCTTCAAAATTCAGAAGGAAGAATCCTGGCACGGAATTCGTCACCTAGCCAAACGATCCATCAAGCCAAAGAATAATACATTTTGAAATACCTATCATGTACTTTAAATATGCTCATAAGAAACCACTAAAATATTAATTCCACCAAAATGAGAGAGGGTGTAAAATAGAGGAAGTGTGCATATCCACGTTAATTGCAGCATTATTCACAAAAGCCAAGAAGCGGGAGCAACCTGTTTGTGCATTGACAGATACATGGATAAAGAAAATGTGGTATACACGTATAATTGAATATTATTCAGCTGTAAAATGAAGGAAATCTTGTCATTTGCGTGGATGAGGTCTAAGGACATTATACTGAGTGAAATAAGCCAGTCACAGAAGACATACTGCATGATTCCACTTACATAAGGTACCTAAAGTAGTCAAACTCTTAGAAACAGAAAAGATAATAGTGGTTGCCAGGGACCAGTGGGGAGAGAAGCCTGGAGAGTTTTTGTTCAATAGATAGAGAGTTTCAGTTTTGCAAGATGAGAGAGTTCTAGTGATCTCACAATAATGTGCAAATATTTAACACCACTGTACTGTACACTTAAAAATGGTTAAGTGGTAAATATTACCTTATGTGTTTTTTTACCATGATGAAGTTACTTAACCCTATTACTCATTGTAAAAGAAAACACATTAATTAATTAAAATGTATTCATGTGAGGGGAGGGTATAGCTCAAGTGGTAGAGCACATGCTAAGCATACTCAAGGTCCTGGGTTCAATCCCCAGTACTTCCTCTAAAAATAATTAAGTAAACCTCATCACCTTCCCCTACAAAAAAATTTCTTTTAATGTACATGTGGATTTACCATTAAAAAAAAAAAGAGAGAGAAAGAAGTAGACTACAGAAAACTGGACATACAACACAGAAGAAAGACGCAAGATACTTTCTACCTCAACTACCAAACACAGACCAGCAGAATCAGCATTGCATGAAAACCAAGCTCACAGTTCCCATCCTTGGCATTCTTATTCAATCTGCATCTTAGTAGGATGCCCAGGTGACACCACTGCACTTAACAACCCTGCCAAGATGGTGGTGGAGAGAGATCCTAGGAGGATGGCTCTGCTCCAGATGTAGAAGAATCCAGCCCAGGTGGGAACCCGTCAGAAGGGCCCAGGAGGGATAGTTCCAAGAAGGAAAAATTGATAGAATACCCAAAGTATCCTCACTTCTTGAAAGAGTCATCCAAATAGAAGAAATGGCAAAGTTGAATTAGTGACAGCTACATAGAAAATAATCAGACGAAAACAAAGGCAGTTATTAACTCCAGGGAGAACAAGAGGTTGTGCAGAAAGTGAGAAGTAGTAGAGTTTACATACGAGAGCATTAGTCATGGAAAAGAAAACACTGAGTCAGCTAAACATGATTCCCATTTAAATATACTGGGAAAAAGAAGGAATGGGAAGAATGAAAGAAAACAATGACTATTAACTATTGAGTCAGCCACTGTTGTGATGCAACCGACAGTGGCTGCAGCAGAAAAATCAAGCAGCAGTAATAAAGGCATGGTGTTTAGAGATTTGGAAGTAAAAGCCAAAGGAATCAGCTGAAAAATACTGAAAGCGGTCCCCTCTGGGAAGGCAGAAAATGAGAGGAAACAGAGAGGACTACAATATAGTATATTTCATGAGAAATCTTGTGCAGATATTTGACTCCTTAACTTACAGGCAATTGTGCCTTTGATTAAAATAACCACAAAAAAATTGAATGGGTATAAAATTTTATGCTTAGTGACAACTGACGACAACAAATGACACTTGAGAATTGACTAAAAAGCAAGAATACTCAAATGGAAACATACATGCACAGGTGTGTGGATGACATCAATCCTGAATAAAAACGTGAAAGAATATGTCAATATACACAAAGCTGGGTAAATAGATGCGTGAATGAATTCTTTATCCCAGCCACCTTACTGTGCACCTTATGAACCAGGGAGAGAGGGAACAGCACCTGACTAGGACCCTTCATCATCCTCTTGCTTCCAGGCAGGTCCTGCTGCAGAAGGCACTCCCCTCAGCTGCCTTCAGTCTGTGGGAGGTCCCCCCTAGCCCACTCTGCCATCAGTGCTTTACCTGGGTGGGGCTAAGTTTGTCCTGACTGGGAAAAGCACTATGCACATGCATGCCCCAAGACCAGAAGTTAGGAAGGACTAAGCATCAGGTGGAGAAATATCTCACCTCCCCACCTGCCTTGCAGAAATCATTCTGAACTGATGGAGAGATATGCTGATGTATGATTGATTCACTCACATTCCATGTTCCTTTACTCTCTCATCAGCTTAGTCCTCAGCAGTCACTTCACCCGAGGAGCAGACGGACCCCTATTCTTATAATCAGGAAACCCCAAAGCAACGTCCCTGTCCCCTCCCCTGATGTCACTCTTCAGCTCTGCTTCATCACATGAGGGTTCCAACTATTCAGGGAAGATTTCCCCCTCAGGGTCAGCCCCTGAACATTGGCCCAGGCGTTCCATTGCATCTTCTCCCAGCCCTGTATGCTTCTGTTGTGACTCTGTCAGTCACTGGGAGCTGGAGGGGTCAGGGGGAGCAGAATTTTCAGTGCTGCCTCAAGGCATGGAGATATACCTCCCCTTCTCTGATATCCCTTTCCAGACCCAGGAAATAAAACATAGACCAGATATGTGTGTTTAAAGAACATTAAAACTTATAATGTGAAATTATAAAGATACTGCAGAGTGAAGTAATGTATATACGAGCGCGACGGGGGTGAAGGGAACATCAGGTTTCCAGAAACCTATAATAAGTCTCCTCAGGAGGAGCCGCAATGAAGGAATTTACAGATAAATCTTATTTATAATAATATAACCAGTCCATTTAATATATTACTCTAATATAATAAGAATAGTGTTAAATAGTGTGGAGCAGCTGGAAGCACCTCATATATATTCCAGTTTTAGTCCTATGAACCTCACTTGGAAATAAACACTGTTTTTCTCATTTTGTGGATGAGGAAACTGAGGTATCAAGAGGGAAAGTTCCAGTCAGACCAGAGTGGGGAGCTGAACTTAGGCCTCCCAGGTGCAGAGTCTAAGCTCCCGCAGTTGAATTAGATCTGACTACAAAGACTTAAATTCCAGTTGTGAGGCTACTACGGTGGTGTGGAGCCAGGTCTTGTAGGCTAATGTGCTCTGGAAAAAAAGAGAAACCAATAAATAAATGACCAACTGGTTGCAGAATATTGCTTTCTATTCCCTTAGAGATTCTCCTTCAGTTGCTCCAAAATCAGACTCTGCCTTTCTCCGAGGGACAACGACACTCCTCCTTTGTTCCTGCTCACCCCACTGTCCCCCGCCCTGGCTGGACTCCTCCCCTGCCTCCCTCAACATCATCACCTGTCCCTGCTTCCAGAACCCTCCATGCAAGGGACAAAAGTCCACAGGACTAGAGGACAAGATCCAGGAGTGGATACTTCAGTCCAGATGCCTCCCTCGACCCGGTGCCAGGCTGCCCACCAGACAGACCCTGGCTCCATGTTCCTCCAGGCCTGGGATGGACACACACACAACTCCTTTCTCTCCTCACTTCTCAGGCCGCTTCACCTGCGCCAGCACCTGCATCTCAGGCCCTGACCTCCCACCTGCAGCCCAGCCTCCTGCCTTCCCCAGGCCCTGAGCCAATAGCTCCTCACTGGAAAGCCCATTGGGAAGCCCAGGTGACCTGCAGACCCAACTAGAAAAACTGGGCCGCCCCAGGCTCTGTACCTGACCTGACCCTGGAGCAGCCCTTGCTCACAGAGGCCTGGCCCCGCCCCGCCCCTCACTCCCCACCCAGGCTCTTGGGCTGCACTTGGCCTTCCCTGCTCCTTCCTGGTCCACTGGCTCCTGAAATCTCAACTCCACCCCAAGTGCTGCTGCTTGGCGAAGCTGCGCGTCCCTCCTGCCCTGTTCCAAGCAGGGATTCAACCAGGACCTGCCCTCACTACTTGTAGGGGACCTGCTTCTCAATGTGGCTAGACCTCTGATTCCAGGATCACCTAGACCCTCCCAACCAGCACATGATCCAACACATCCGCCTAGATGAGGCCTGGTGGGCCTGAGAGTAGCAAGAAAGGGATGAAAACAGAGCACACAACCCTCACTGCCACCCAGTCTTATCCAGAGCAAGGAGAGGCCCCAGCCAGACTCTAAGGGCCCAGCCTAGCCCTGGCTTTGAGCGGGGCTGAGGGCTAAAAGCAGAAGTGGCTCCCATTCCCCTCACAAATATCCATCACCCACTTCCTGTTGCAGAGGCTTGTTATCTTCTCGTTTCTGTGCAGAGGGGCATCTGGGGGGCCCTACATCCTAGGCAGAGCACCCCGCTTCCCTCCCTCTGCCCAGATTTCTCACCTGGGCTCTCCACAGCTGATGTCGTCGTCTTCTTGGATCAAAACATGATGAAAATACAAACCACAACAGCAGCCAGGGTCAGCCATGGGCTCCAATGCATCAGGGTATTTCCTGAGAAAGGGCCTTCTTATAACCCGGGCACCCCAGAGCCACAGGCCTGCTCCCTCTCCCCGACCCTGGTCTCTGACCCTCCCAGGGTCAGAACCCCCTCCGGGATCACCCCAGCCTCACCAGAGGACACAGGGTGTGCACTGTGATTCCCGCTGTGGTCCACGTGGCACGTGAACCTCTGCTCCTCTCCTTGGGGAATATTTACGGTCACCCAGGTCCAGTAAGTCCCGTTCCCATCAGGCAGGACACCCCCAGACTGCTGGGCATCCTGGCTCACGGGGTCCTCATCCTGAAGCCAGGCCACTGAAATATTCCAGGGAAAGAAGTCAAAAGCCCAACAGGACAGGTTGACCCTGCCCTCCAAGGCCTGGCTTAGGGTCACGTTCACTGCTGGAGGCACTGGGGGAGAAAGCACAGAGCCAGTGAGGCTTGTGGCCAAGCCCTGCTCCCCTCTAAGGGAGACGAGAGAATGGGGCTGCTCCCCACTACCTCTCCAACTCTGGCTGAGCCCTCGCCCACCCCAGCCCTTCTCCAAGTCTGCTTTGCACCCTGGGGCCCAGTTCCTTTAGACAGGCAGGAGGATGGGCCGAGACTGGATCTACATGTGATGCTGAGGAGGGAGATGTGAGGGCTGGGCTCTCAGGGACCAGGAGGGAACCTGCTGTGACAGAAAGGCTGGGAGCCAGGGCGCCGACCCCCAGTCTAGGAGCTTCCTCTCCTGCCTGACACCCACCTTCCCTGGGACAGTTTTCTGTCAGAGGGCCCGCTGCTTCCCTGGATTACTGTCACTGGGATGGTTCCTGCCCCTCCCCTCCTGTACCTGCCCGTCTCTCTACAGATGTTTAACAGAACAGCAAATCGCAATACAACACACCAACGCGACATACATGCACCTGGACTGTAGGGAGGGTTTCTGTGGGCAGAGCTGGGGCGTGGAGGCTATAGGGATCTGGGACAGGAAGGCCCCGGCCCAGGGTCAGTACCTGTTCTGTCCGTGAAGCCCATGCGGGACTCCACGTAGCTCCGCAGTCTTGCACAAAGCTCTCCCTGCACATGGGCCCAGTAATGCTTGCTTTGAAAGCCATCTGTGTCCCAGGACTTCTTGATTTTCATGGCCAAGGTCTGATCCAGGGACTGGGGCACTCTACATCCATGGGTCTCCGGGTGACAGGAGAGGAAGAGCTTCCCATCATAGCAGATACTTCTGAAGCCCCTGGCCTGGCCATCTTCTCGGATTTCACAGCCCACAGTCTCCTGCAGGGAATGCAAGCCTGCCCCCACCGAGCAGTGACCCTCCGGTTCTGGTTCCATGTCCTTCTGCCCTTCGGCCCAAGTGAGAAATTCCAGCCAGAGGGCTCCCTCTCTGCTGCCCTCCATGTCTTCCCTGTGCGGGCTGAGTCACGGCCACCTCCCTGCTGACTTCACAGACCCCCTTCCTCAGCATTCCCCTCCCCCACCAAATCCAGGGGAAAGAGACAGATCCCTGTTCTGGGCCCAGACTTGCCTGGGAAATGCCTCACAGCACTCTCGCCCCTTCCCCACTCTCACCTCCTTTATCCTCCTGCAGGGACATTGTTTCTGCCAGAAGTTGTCTGAGGTCCCTTCCGTTCTCTGTCAAGTCCTTGATTTCTGTGTCCCACATCTCAGCTGCAAAGTCTTCTGCCCACGGTCCCTGGGGCTCTGCCCTGCCCTTCCCGCGGTCATAGTGCAGGAAGGCCTGACCATCCAAGCGTCCCTCAGCTGAAAAGCTCGGCTGCACAAACCCATCCTGCCACAGCACTGTGAGACTGTAATGGAGACTGTGCAATCCTGGGGAGGACGGAGTGCAGGTGAGACTGCTTTCTGGAAATGAGGGCCCATCAAATGTTGAACAGAAAGGTTCTGCTGCCCTGACCTTCTCCAGATCTCAAGGATGCAAAACAGGCATGTATACCGAGGGACGAGAATGAGGATTTCCACACAGGAATAAAAGGAAAGGAGAAAGGAAGGAGCTAGGAACTGAGGAACGAATGGGGGGAGGAGGACAGAGATGGCAAACATGTAGGACAGGTGCCAGGCAGGGCAACACTGGCTCCCTAAGGGTCCAGGTAGGAGGTCCAGGGGAGAGGCTGGCCTGCGGAGGAAGGGAGAGGCAGAGAGAGGCAAGAAAACCAGGGTGAGGGGAGCTGGACCAGAAGGGAGGCAGGGGCTCTAGCAGGCCCAGGATCAGAGAGGCCCACCTGGCAGAGGGCTCCCTGGTCAGGGGTGGGTCAGGGGTGGGTCACGGTGAGGTGGAGAGTGAGGCCTGCTGTCTGTGGTGAAGGCTCACTGGGGACAAGGTGGAGTCAAGGGAGGGTGAGGCAGGAGGCAGAGGGGCCTGCGGGGCTGGCTTGTGGCGCTAACAGAGTTTCAGGTAGGCCAGTGCCCCCCGGGGGAGCCGAAGGAGGGGGTCTGGGTCCAGAGTGCAAGAGGCATGGTGAGGCCCCACTTGGGGAGGGGAATAAACCTGCCAGTGTCCCCTGGGGAGAGGTAGGTGTTGGGGGATTCAAAGGGTCAGTGCAGTGTGCCCAAGGGTCATCTAGAATTAGAAGGAGGGGCTGGCAAGAGAAAATAGAACTTCGGTGCCTAGTGCACATTGGGAAGGACCTACATGGTGGGAGTGGTTTGGGGGGCAGGTCTTACCCCACAGAGGGGTAGGGTCAGACATCCAGCGCAGGAGGGGCAGTGCTGGGAGAAGGCCCCTGTAGGGAAAGGCCAGCCCACCAGGTGGCATAAACAAGGACTTTGGATACATGGTTGAGGTAGTGATAGCCCACTGGGGTCAAGGAACCAAAGAAGATATTGAAGGCCAAGGAGCTGGGCAGTTGGACCAAGGATTCTTTCAGGGGGAGGGGTTGCAGAGGGGATCATGCCTGGGATTGGGGAACAGGGGATGAGTGGGGCTCAAGGGTGACTCTGGGAGACCTTGGGTTAGGGTGAAGACAGAACAGGAGGAGTGAGGGACCTTGAGAATACTGGTTCCCAGGGGAGGGGGCTTGTGACTGATGAGAACTTGGTGAGGATCCAAGGCAGGTGGGCAGGGGTGGGAGCAGGGTAAGGTGCCATAGGGGGAGGTGCAGAGGGACCAGGGCAAGTGCAGTCCAGCACCTATGGGGTGGAGAGTGGAGGCCTCAAGAGGGTGAGTTTAGCAGCATACACAAAAGTAAACTCAAAATGGCTTAAAGATTTGAACGTAAGACAAGACACTATAAACTTAAGCCTCTTAGAAGAAAACATAGGCAAAACATTATCTGACATAAATCTTAGCAGTGTTCTCCTAAGGCAGTCTACCCAGGCAATAGAAATAAAAGCAAAACTAAACAAATGGGACCTAATTAAACTTACAAGCTTTTTGCACAGCAAAGGAAACCACAAACAAAACAAAAAGACAACCTATGGAATAAGAGAAAATATTTGCAAATCATGCGACTGACAAGGCTTAATTTCCAGAATATACAAACAGCTCATATACTTTAATAACAAAAAAAGAAACAACCCAATCCAAAAATGGGCAAGACCTAAACAAGTAATTCTCCAATCAAGGTATACAAATGGCCAATAAGCACATGAAAAAATGCTCAGTATCACTAATTTTTGGAGAAATACAAATCAAAACTACAATGAGGTATCCACACCAGTCAGAATGGCCATTATTAAAAAGTCCACAAAAGATAAATGCTGGAGAGGGTGTGGAGAAAAGGGAACGCTCCTACACTGCTAGTGGGAATGTGGTTTGGTACAGCCGTTATGGAAAACAGTATGGAGATTCCTCAAAAAAACTAAAACTAGTCTTACCATGTGATCCAGCAATCCCTGGGTGTATATCCAGAGGGAACTCTAATTCGAAAAGATAAGTGCACCCCAATGTTCATAGCAGCACTACACACAATAGCCATGACATGGAAACAACCTAAGTGTCCACTGACAGGTAATTGGATAAAGAAATTGTGCTGCATCTTCTTTGTCCATTTATCTTTTGACGTGCACTTGGGATGCTTCCATGACTTAGCAACTGTAAGTAGTGTTACTATTAATGGTGGGGTGTATGTATCTTTTTGAAGTAATGTTTTTGTTTTTCTTAGATGTATGCTCAGGAGTGGAATTGCTGGGCCATGTGATGGTTCTGTTTTTGGGTTTTTAAGAAACCTCCATATTGTTTTCCGTAGTGGCTACACCAATTTACATCCCCACCAACAGTTTTCAAGGGTTCCCTTTTATCCACATCCTTGTCAACATTTGTTATTTGTGTTCTTTTTGATCATGGCCATTCTGACAGGTGTGAGATGATATCTCGTTTTGATTTTGATTTGCATTTCCCTGATATTAGTGATGAGAAATTTTTCATATTCCTGTTGGCCATCTACATTTCCTCTTTTGGAAAAATGTCTGTTCAGTTATTCTGCCCATATTTTAAATGGGTTGTTTGCTTTTTAATTGAAGTACAGTTGATTTAAAATGTTGTATTAGTTTCTGGTGCACAGCATGGATGGACTTGGAGGGCATTGTGCGGGGTGAAATGGGCCAGACGGAGAAAGACAAGTACTCTAAGATATCACTTACATGTGGAATCTAAAAAAGTACAACAAATACAACAAACTAGTTGAATATAACAGAAAAGAAACAGACTAGCTGATGTAGAGAAGGGACTACTGGTTACCAGTGGGGAGAAGGAAGGGGGAGGGGCAAGATAGAGGTGGAGGATTAAGAGGTACAAACCATCTGGTCTAAGATAAGCTATAATATTGTACATCAACTATACTTCAATTTAAAAAATATGATATTGTAAAATAAACATATAAATAAAATTTTAAATGGTTTTTAAAAACTCAAAAAGGAAAGAAAAAAAGAAAAGAAAAGAAATGTGGTCGGCACTTGGGCCCTTCCTGGAGCTCCCTAGTCACTAAAAAAAGGCCTCTAAGTCCAGGGACTGAGGCTCCTGGAGCACTGTCTGCCTGGAAGTTCCTTTTACCCACAGGCAGCGAAGGGAAGAAGGCTGGGCAGAAAACAGCAAGAAAGAACAGTGCTCAGGCACCTGAGAGGGCAAAATCCCCCTCAGACGGGAAGGAATTGGTAAACTCCAGCATCGGGGGGGGGGGGCGTCGTAATCGGGGTGATGGTGGGGGGAACACGGGTGTGGGGGCAGCCTTCCGACCCAGGGGTGTCAGAGAACTCAGGTCTGAAGAAGAGGAAGGAGGGAGGGAGGGTAGGTGCAGCCGGAAGAGAAGCTGGAAAGAGAGTGCAGAAGCCAGACTGAGCTGTGATGGGAACAGGCGGCACCCGGCTTCCGGCCCCCACCCCGACCTTACCCTACCTCTCCCCATCTCCCCCAGCTCTTACCCCGTTCCTTGCTCCCCACCCGCGCCGCACCGCCAGTGAGTTGGTCCCCTCGGCGCTCAAGAATTCCACCCGACCCCTGAAGCCGCCCCAGGCTCCCGGCTGCGAAGCTCAATGAACCCCACTCACCGGCTGTGAAACCTAGGAGTGGAAGAAGGGTAACATCGAATAGAAACATCAGGACACGGAGAAGCCGCATGGCCTAGACTTTTCCAGCCTCCCGGAGGCTGCAGCACAGCAACAGAAGGCGCCGGGACGGAGCGCTCAGTGCGGCAGTCCTGAGCAACTCCACAAGTTACCCTGAAAGCACGCCTCCCGGCCGGGCTGGGAGCCTAACTTGCAGCCACTGACTCAGCCACGGGGGCGGGGCAGGAACCGCGGGGAGGGGACAGGGATCACAAGCCCAGTGAGGCCACTCCCCATGATCCACTCCAGCGCCAACCTCTCTCCAGACACCCTTTCCAACCTGCCTCAGGACATCTGCACCTCTGGGGCCACCTGCCCCTCAAATCCAGCAGGTCTACAAGCAGACTCTACACCTCCCAGCACACCAGCCTCTCCCTGTCCCCCTAGTTCTCTGGCAACACCACCAGCTTGGTCCCCTCTGATCCCTTTCCCCCTGCCTTTCTTGGACTCACCATCAGCTTCCCCAACCCCTGTTCCATCCCACAGCAGCTACCTTAGTCCAGGCTTTCATCTACTTCAGCCTAGAGAACCGCAAAGGTCTCCTAAACCTGTACCTGTCCCCAGTTATAACCGTGATGCCCAAGCCATCCACAGCTGCCCCGTCTGCAGATATAACACATAATGCCTCTGCTCCCTCACTGATGCCCCAGCTGCCACAACCAGCTGTCTGGTATCACCCCCCACTTCTCTGGTGATATCTTCCCTGGGTTGCAGTAAAAGTGGCCCATCTCCTTACTTTGTCCCACCAGGATGCCACTGCTTCTGCATCACCCTCCCATGGATTATTCTCCTCTGCCTTCCAACCCATCAGAACTGCACATGCTACAAGATCATCCCAAACAGATGGTGGGGAGGGTGGCACAACCTTGGGATCATACTAAAACCAACCTAACTGTATGCTTTAAAAAAAAGAATTATGTGATATATGAACTATATCTCAATAATAATATAATAACAATAATGCCACCTTTAAAGCTTCCTTCTACTAAAAATTGTGCCTTATTGCCAATACACATCTCTTGGTCTTTGGAACATCTAGCCTGTGGTCCTCAATTTCGGCTGCTTATTAGAACCACCTGGGGAGTTTTTACTATCCATATGTGTAGGCCATGGCCAAAACCAACTGAATCAGTATCCCTTGGGTTGGCCTTAGTATTTTTTAAAACCCCCTCAGTGATTCCAATGTGTAGGCAAGTTTTAGAACCACTGGTCTAACCCTGGTTGAAACCTCCTTGATGGTACCAACTCTGCCGTGCCTTGAACCCTATCTGACCATCTTACACTCCTCCCATAAGCTAACAAGTCACTTTAGGATCAGGAACTATGTTCATTTCATCTTTGTCTCCCTGTAAATAAATGCTTTTTTCAAAGTTGTACTCTGCCTCTCAATACTAACCATTCCACTAAGCTCCTTATTCTACACTTTTCCTGTGAGTGAAAATGTCAGGCCTCAGAAAGCTTTAACAATTTCTTAGATTTCATATTATTTTTATTAATTAATTACTTTCACCATCACAATTTATTTGGCAGTTCAGGGATTGGGTCCTGTCCCATCTCAGAGAGATTCTTTTCATTGCTGAAATTCACAAGGGTAGTGAAAGTATAGAGGCAGATGGAACCCAGCTCTTCTGAAAGCTGGACCCAAACCCTTTCCTCTGTGTCAGTCCTCCTTCAAAGACTTGCTAGCTGTGGCAGCTCCAGCAGACTGTCTCATTCAAGTCACTGCACCCCCAACCCTGCAAAAAAAAAAAAAAGACTTAATACTAATATGCTAGGTTTGTTCCACAGCATTTGGAGGTGATTGCAATGAGAGATAAAGCCAACTACTCCTCCTGGGATGTGGGAGAGGCCCTGATGGTCTAGGACTGCAGATTTAGGGTGCTCTCCTGGATCTAGCCATGGCCGCCCCTCCCCCATCAAGCCTTGCAGCTGGTCTTTTGTACGGTTTTCCCTCCACCCCACCCTGTTTCCAGCCTCCTCTGCCCTTCCCTATAAATTACTTCTTCTCCCTCCACTCTTCCTTCTGTAACCCTGGACTCACACAAATACTGGAGTCTTTCAGCAAATTTCCGACGACACTGCTGGGTCCGGAAATGAAACCGAAGAGATCAAGCGAGACACTTCATTCTTGGCAGGGCTTCACCGACCCCTCAGAAGATCACTCCATCCCCCTAACTCTGGCTTAAAGGAAATAAAAGCTGTTCTTTGATATAAAAGCAGAATGAAGGCGCTTACAGGTAGGTTGGGAGCTGCATTTCGGGTCCTGGTTCTCCATCTGCTCCATGATTACTTCTGCAGGCTGTGAAAATGCTGTCCTGCCCGGGTCCGCGGAAATTCCGACTCAGGTCTGAAAGGAGATCTGGAAACCGACTGATTTTAAACAGCCTCTGGATCGATTCTGAGGTCTAGGTGTAGCGCAATGCTTCTTCCAGCCCCGGCCTTCATGGGGCCCACCCTTAGATTCCAGGATCCAAAAACACTTCTTACAGCCTCGCGTCACCCCAGGAAGGGAACAGACCGTCCAGGGCTCCGCCCGCCCAAATGAAAAGCTGAGATCCAGAATCCAGCAATAAACCACTGACGTTCTGCCACGCTTAGAAAGAAAACTACTTTAGACCCCATGTGACTTCCTGAAATCATATAATAACAGCAGAACCGGGCAGCCGTTTTACAAAATAGCCTGGTGAGCGCTGACTTCCTGGTGGGTACCTGACCTGTCCCGAGTGAGTCAGGTATGTTCGTGGCTTCGAATATGCAGGGGATAAGCTGTAAAGCAGAGAGCGGGAAAAGGAGGGAGCGAAGGGGAAAAGGCTGAAGAAAGGAAGAGAGAAGAAAAAGAGATAGAAAAGCTACCGGGGAAATAAAATTTTAACGATATAATTTTATGATTTCTGACTTTCATTTTTATTCTTTATTTATTTTATTCTGTCGTGTATTCGTTTTGTTATAGGTGTTTGAGTTCTGTCTGAATATGCAAACAGCTATTATTGTTATTGGTGGACCACTTGAAAGGAAGATGCAAACATCAGGACCCTTTAACTTCAAATGTGCAGGGTGTAGCTCTTAGAAACAAGAACAAAGTGTTTTGTTTGTTTCTTTTGTTTACCTAAGTATAAATTACAAAAAGGATAGTATTTTTAAAACCAGCTGTGGTGGGGAATGTATGGCTCAGTGGTAGAGTGTGTGCTTAGCTTGCAGGAGGTCCTGGGTTCAATCCCTAGTACCTCCAAATTTTTTTTTAATTAAATAAATAAATAAGCCTGATTACCTACCCCCTCCAAAAAAAAAAGAAAAAACTTCTTTCATTTAAAAAATAAAATTAAATAAATAAATAAAACCAACTTTGAAGGGACATAATTTACATACAACATAATGCATCTATTTGAAATGCACAGCTGGTTGAGTTTTGGCAACTTACATGCCCACGTCACCATTACCAGAATAAAGATGTAGAACATTCCTACTGTCCCCAAAGAAAAGCCTTGTGACATAATTCCATGCAGCCAATATAAGTAATAAGATAGATTTTAATGTGTTGCTATGAAAAGATGTGCCCAAGACATGTTTAAGCTTTTGTAAAAGCTAAAGAACATGCTGAATTATAATGCCACTAATACCACTTATAAAATACATTTTTAAATAGAGGAAAACCTTGAAGATTTCTCACCAAACTTTTGACACTGGTGTCTCCAGGGAGTGAGATAATTTGATGACTTACAATTTGTCTGAAATGTTGGAATTTTCCTTTAGCATAAATTTGGATCTGTATGGGGGTAGGTCAGGGAGATAATATTTGTGCTGAAAAATATTATGATGCTAAGAGCCAAAGTCAATAAGCTACAGATGTTTAAAAACCAAACTGTTAACTAAAATCCAACACTAGAAACTGTATTTTGAAATAATCCTTCACATTTTCAAAGCCTCGAATCTTTCAAAGTCTTTTTGAAAAAGGGCTGTTTTTAGTAAAGTAGACAGATATGTAAACAAACAAGAGTAAGAGGTGCGGGCTACAATAAAAAGAATTGCAGATTGAGTGGGGACACACGGGATCCTGGCACAGTTACACTCAAACCACTTTCGACAACCATATTGTCCTAGCGTTCTCCAGGCAGGAAAAGGGTGGAGTAAATCTTGTTCCTAGAGCCTGGATTTGTCCTTGAGAAAAGTTAGTCTTTCAGAGCAAGTCTGAGGAATGATACTGACTTTCTGATTTGAAAAAGCTTCAAGAATGCTGGGCAATGACAGTGTCTCCGTAAGAGCATCCAGCCCATGTGGGTGATGTTCACTGTGGCTCTCAGGTTGGCAACAGCTCAAAGAGAGGACGCAGAGAAACTGCACCTTCAGGTCCAAGGCCCCCAGGAACTTCCGGGCCAAGCGTTCCAGTGAGGGTTGGGGTGGCAGCGAGGAGGCAAAGAAACTCACATTAATAACCTGAGAGGAAGAAAATACCGAAGTGGGAACCAAAAGCCTCCACACTCATCCGCACTCCCCTTCCTGTTGGCATTGGAGGGGAACCACGCGGCTCTGGGAGGAAGAGAACAGGTGGCTCCTTGGCGATTTCTCATGAGCTTAAATTGAGGGGAGATCGTAAATTTATTCCTTTGGAAGGTAGGCTCCAAATCCTCCACTCTGACTGGTTTACCAGATTCCTCCTGATCAAACACAAAAACAAAGCCTGATTCTTCCTGCCAGTAGGTCTGCACTCTCCTCAACAACTCTATTTAGGGCTGTAGCCCAACAGCTCCTACATCTTGGGGCCCCCCAAAAGGACCCTATCACTTCAGCAGCACGCAAGGAGATCATTTCTAGGGGGGAAAATGCATAATCTCCTTGAATTCCTGAGATTTTTACATTTAGTCAATGACTTTGTAGATGTTGATTTAATCTTTGAACATCTTGGAATTAATTTGCTTTGACTCTGTGTGTAGAACCGGAAGCAGGTAGCAAGGGACTGATCCTGCTCTATTGCCCCACCCGGTGGCTCTTTTATGCAATCTCTTTTATATAAGAGATTACGAACCAATGAAATCCATAGCTAGGGAAACAATCAACTCTCCATTTCAGCAAATGTTTCAGATGTTCCAGCTTGCCTAGTAATAATGTTCTAGCTTTACCCCAGTCTTAACAGTTTAAAATTTCTATTTTTGTTGGCGTTGATTTTTAAATAATTCATGTAGACTACATTGGGTTTATGGCAGTAAGACACCTCAAATCAGCTATAGAATTAAGGCAGGAAAATAAATATGTGGTTTTCCATCGAGTAACTGCTAACACCATCTTTAAAATGTATCAGCACTGAATCCAGTCACTTCTCACACCTCTACTGCTTCCACCTTAGAACCATCCTCTCTACAGTAGTTAACATGTGCACTTTAGAGGTGGGCTTCCTGCTGACTCTCATGCCCTGCTGTCCATTGCCCACATAACAGACAATGTGATCTTTTAAACTGTGAATCAGAACACATCCTCGCCATCACATTGCACGTAACACTCCAGTGTCTTCTCTCAGGCAGAATGAAATCCCAGTCCTTCACCACTTCTACAAGCCCCTTGTGCCAGGGCCCCTCTCACCACCCGGGCCTCATCCCCCCATCCCCCACTCTCAGCCCAGCTCACTTGTCTACTCTCATGGACCTCTGACACTGCCCGGTTCGGTCCCAGGGCTCTTGCCTCTCCTGTGACACCCCAAGTGCACCTCCTCTCCAGAGACTCAGATGGCTGCTCCCCCAACCATTCAGGTCTCTGTCCAAGTGTCCCGTGGTCAAGTCCTCAGAAACATCATGTCCAACAGACTAGCTAAAATATACGGAAGGCTATTTAAATATAAGACTATTAATCAGACATTGTTTATAATGGTAAAAAAAAAAAATGCCAGTGCTACCTGTCCTGGGTCCATGCTTTGAGAACCACACTAGAACCACTTTCCTGGAGAAAGAGTGAGGGTTTATCAGTTTAGTTTAGTGTCTAGTATTGGAAGAGAGGTATAGGATAAACCAGACCACATCCAGCCCATCCTGGAACCCTACTCCCACCACAGAGATCCAGTGTTTGGTTGCCTTGGTGTCACAGGAATGGCAGCCAGCAAGGTGGGGGCCAGATGTGGCAGTTGGAGAGGGCGATCTGGAGGCAGTGTTCTGCATTCAGCACCTGGGGCTGCTGCAGCTGTGCAGACCCACTCCTTCACGCTCAGGTCCTTCCTCAGCCCTCACGACATTGACCTCCAGGTCTTCTTTGCTACACCTAGGCTGTTTGGGCCTACGATGTGACGAGAGGAGCTCTGACCATACTCTCTGATCCAAAGATAAGATGACATATTCTGACAGGCATGAGCAAATTTATAGGGATTACAGAATGGGTTAATAATAAGAGCCCTGAAGTGCTGGCACATGGCTTCAATCAGGTGTCCTAGGAGAAACACTAGTGATTTCTTTTTGTAGACACTAGAGGGCGTTCTGAGATTGCTGAAGCTATAAGCATTGTGTCCACCTACCAATAAATAAATAAATAAATAAATAAATAAATAAATAAATAAATAAATAAATAAATAAATAAAATCCTGCAGATTGGGCCTTCCTGTTGGAATCAAGATTTGGTCAATTTCCTTGACCAAACAAATTGCTTCTGTCGATTAATCATCCTTTATTTTACTTTTTAATGAATGAAAGATAGATATGTAAAGAAAGAAAATACAATTAAAAAAAAGAAAACAACATACTGAATTAAAATAGTAGTAAACATCCTTGTCCAAGGACTGATATAAGTTTTAGACAATTTAAAATAATTTTTTGAGTTACAGTTGATGTATAATATTATATAAGTTATAGATGTACAATATAGTGATTAACTATTTTTATTAAAGGCTATACAATTTTTCTTATCTTGATTAAGGTAAAAGAATTACTTTATCAGAGTTTTTTTAAAAAGTTTTTCATTTTGAGTTTGTCAGTTTTGCTTTGTCTCCTTTGGAATTAGCTTTTGCTTTGTTTTGATTTGGTTCAAAATTCAAAAGCTTTAAAAAAGGTAAGTCTCTCCCACTCCTGTCCCATCCCTGACAGGCAACCACTGATATTACTTTCTTATTTATTCCTCCAAAGACACTTTATGAATATGCAAGCAAACATAAACATATATGTATAAATTCTTTTCCCCTTCATACAAAACGTAATGTGTGCTATCCTGCACCTTGCTTTTTTACCCTTAACATTGTATGATGGAGACCACCATTAGGATATATCAAGAGTATCTTACTTTTTTTTACTTACAGTACTTTTTTTGTATGAAATGTAGTACTTTCTTGTATGCAATGCTTCTTAACCAATTCCCTACTGATAGTCATTTGGATTGATTGATTGATTGCTTTTAAAACCAACACTAGGATGTGGGGGTATAGCTCAGTTGGTAGGGTACATGTTGAGTATGCACAAGCTACCTGGTTCCATTCCCAGTACCTCCATTTGTTTTTTGTTTCTTAATCTTTTAAATTTTTCATACTTTATTACTTGTATTGATAGGTTAAGAAAGTAAAATTTTCCTAAGTACTGTTTCATAGATAATGTTCATAAGCAGCACACAAAACATTCAGTTTCACAAAGAGTAATGTTCAATGATCCCTCTAAATGCAGTTTTAATCGTTTCTTTAAGCTAAGTGCAAGAATAATACAATAAGCTCAATACACACAAAACCTGTATATGTATATCCTGAACTACAAAAGTGGTTTCCACAGCCATGTATGGTTTTAGTCAGGAACACATTTTCACAGTGAACAAGTACTAACAAATATGTTAATAAAAAGTTACTGCAAATGCTTATTCTGCCATCAGCTTTTTCAGCAACACCATTCCTGCTGCAGAAAGCACTTATTATTAGAAGCTTTAATCTGGACCTAGGAAAATGAGTTCTCTTAAAACTTGACAAATAGTGTATTATAAAGTTTTAAATCAAATAAGCCTTCCAACACAAAAGCAGTCACATAAAACTTCTGGTTTCTCAAAAAATAAGAAATAAAAAAATTTAAAATCACTCTTGTTATCTAAAGAAAAGAGTATTAAAACAAATTATCTTAAGACAAATAAACACTCCTACAAAAGGCTGTATTTTCTTATATCATTTTCTCCTTAAAAGAAACACAAATCAGTTCACTACCTTTTAATAACTTCTTTGACTACTGTAGTCTAAAAACTTTAGAATACATGAAACACGTCTTTATGAGCGATCATAAAGTCAAAGGTGCCTTTTAAATTTCACGTATTAAACAGCTACAGTACAGCCTACAATGGCACAAATACACCTAACATATAAATACTACTTCATTTAAATGGTCAAAAGTCAGAAGGAACTGAACGGTTTGCAAGGTACTTTGACATATATGTGGTCATTAAAATCCAAAAAGTAATTCAAGTCTGGTAATATAATGGCAGGCAATTAAAGGCTCAAATATCACTCTAAAATCAAAGACATGAAAATTAAGACTGAAAACTTTGTGGTTCTCCACCTTTCATTCACATGGCTAGATATCAGGACCTTACTGTGAAAAATACAGTTATTAAATGTGGTTTCCCCAGAAGACAATGAAGCTTCAGAAAGTACAAAAGGTGTCAAGATCCATAGTTTGCTTCATCAAATGCTTTTCTAGCTTGTTTCAATTCTTCATTCATAGTAAGCAAGTCTTTAAACCTAGCAAACTTTCTTGGGTCCTTTCAAATCAAAAACAGTATCTTCAATTTGTACAAGACCTTGTCTTCCAATTGACATTGCCTTGTGAGTCGTTGCAGTAGTGAACTCTATGACAAGGTCTTCAAGAATATCCACTGACTCAGTATAAGGATTCTGGTCATCCCCAAACCCATACATCATATATCTTAATTCTTTAGAAAAAAGTCTCTTTCTTTTACCCTGTCTACCTTCTGTACCTCTTCCAATTTCTTCATTTTCTTCTTCAAACCGATTCTGAACTTGGCCTCCGCTACTGTGCCCGAAGGGGTAAGGGAAAAAGCAGGCTGGAACAGAGGTGTTCACTCACAGTGAGGTCTTCTTCTTCACCTGCCATTCCACCAGCCAGCCACCTCCAGCAGCCTCCCGCTTCTGCGTGCCCAGTACCTCCATTTGAAAAACTAAAATAAAACCACTATTACAACGTGTAATTTTGAATAGTCATTTTACAGATACGCCAGTATGTTTTCGGACACATTCCTAGAAGTAGGACTGCTGGACGTATGCATTTTTTAATTTGGACAGAGATGGCCACATTGCCCTTCATAAAAACGTTACCAGTTTACAGTCCCATTGGCAATATAGTTGAGTATCTGTTTTGGTGTGGTTATTTTTTAATCTACAAAAATATACAGAGATCCATATTTGGGAGCCATCCACATATAAACGATATTTAAATCCCGGGACTGGATGAAAATAGAGTGATTAGGAAGGCAGTAAGAACGGAGTAAGCAGTCTAGGTAAAGTTCTTAAACATGCCAACATTTAGAGCAAAAGGAGCTGGCAAAGGAGATTGATAAGGAGCAGCTGGTGTGGGAGGAAGAAAACTAGAACTCTATATGTCACAGAAGCTTTAAAGGTTGTGGGGTGGTGGGGGAAGTATAAATATAAATTAATACAATCACTTCGGAGAACAATTTGGCATCACGTGGTAAAGATGTGCAAAAATTCCATTCCTATTAAAATATCCAAACAGGACACACAAGTGACCAAGGAGAGAAGCTCCTAAATGTTCATTGCCGCAAAAACAACCTAAAGGTCAATGAAGAGAAAATACGAGGTACACTGTAGCATTTTTATACAATGAATACCATCGAGGAATGAAAATAAATGAAGTATTTGTATAAACGTGGATGTATCTCATATACAATGTTGACTGAAAAAGAAAGCTACAAAAAAAAAAAAAAGAAAAACAAAAAAAGTAAAAAAAAAGCAAGCTGCAGAATGATACATTCAGCAAGGAGCAATTTCTAGTCTTAAAACATACCAAATGAAAGGATTTAAAAAATTTTTTTTCATTTCTTTCTTTTTTTTTTCTGCCTTAACACAGGCACTGGGGATTGAATCCAGGACCCTCCTGCACACCAAGCCTATGCTCTACCACTGAGCTATATCCTCACCCTCTGATTTTTAGAATTCTTAACAAAACATAAAAGCATACACAAAATTCAAGACAAACACACACACACCCCTCAGGCTGTCCTTGCCTGTAAAGTGTTAACTGAAACACACGCATATCAGAACAATGCAAAATGAGGACTGTCTGCATATATTTCTACTCCTTACCATATATACCACTTATAGCAAATGATACTAAAATGTGACAAGCCGACAAACCTGGGTGGTAACTCCATAAAGCTTTCTTACAATTCTCTGTTCCTTTCTTCCAGCTCAAACTACTTCATAATAAAATTCGTGAAGTAGATCCAAAAGAAGTGAGCAAAATAAAGAAAAATGTTATCAAGTGTGGGAAAGCTGCTGTTGGGAGGTAAAGAAAGATGAGCTCATAGACCTCTCTATTAGAATAAACTGTACTGAGTCTGTTAGTGACCTTGACCGTAGCAGACTTCCTTGAGGAATGTGAGCTGAAGTCAGAATGAAGTGAGCAGAACCAGGAAAGAAGGATGAAGAAGGACCACAGGCACAAATAAGCCTTAGGTGTCAAACTCTGGGGGTGTGGCAGGGTGGGCAGGAGTGGAAGGCGGAGGTGGGGTTGGATTCTGAGCATTCTTCTTTGGATCTAAAGCTTAGAGAAAGGGAATTAACATTTATTTAGCTCTTTCCACAATCTTCAGAGAGATCTGAAATAGTTTTCACAAACTGAAGAATGAATTCCTCCAATAGCTCCTGGGTCCCTTGGAGAAATTCAGTACTTTGGCCTGTTTTCGGAATACAGAGACAGTCATTTGAAGTTCCTGGGGGCTAGACCTCACAATCTGGGCCATTATTCTCAATGGTGTGTGAAACATCAGTAGATTTTGCTTTCCAGAATAATTTTTTAAAGGAAGGTTCTTTGTTAGAATGTTTGCAGTACATGTATCTGACAAAGGATTTATATCCAGAGTATATAAATGACTCCTATGACTTCATAATAAAAAGACAAAAAGCACAGGGAACTATATTCAATATCTTGTAGTAACCTATAATGAAAAAAGCATTTGAAAAGGAATATATGTATGTATATGTATAACTGAAACATTATGCTGTACACCAGAAATTGACACAACATTGTAAACTGACTATACTTCAATTGAAAAAAAAAAAAGAAATCCTCGATAAACAAGGTTCTAATGTATAGCACAGGGAACTGCATTCAGTATCTTGTAATAACCTATTATGAAAAAGAATACGAAAAAGAATAGATATGTATAGCTGAATCACTATGCTGTATGCAAGAAACGAACACAACATTGTAAATCAACTATACATCAATAAAATTTAAAAAGGGAAAAAAAGAAAAAAGTAACAACAAAAAATGAGTAAGACTTAAACAGTCACTTTACAAAGAAAGATACATGAATGGACAACACATATATGTGAAAAACTTCCCAAGATCGACCAGGAAAAATACAAAGTCAAAACACACTGACAGACCACTGTGCACCCATCAGAAAGGTTAAAAGAGCTCCAAAGCCCTGATATCTGACACCTCCACGTTGTTCAAGAGAAGAGAGTAAAACAAATGTACCAAACAATCCCAGGTTAATGATATAAGATCGTATATAAGATTGCAAGCCAACATACTGTGACTTGTAGTATTTCAGAAAAAAGAGAGATCAATGTGGCCAGAGGAGGCATTAAGGGTTTTGGGGGCAGAAGGTAGAATCGACTGGGAAGTAGCTTGCTTCTTTGCAGCATGTGTACTAATTGCCAGGAACTTTAGGGCAGTATCTCGTTTAATCTTCACCATGTTCCTGTGAAGAGGAACCTTCCATTTTAGAGATCAATAACTGAGAGTCTGAAATTTAAGTAACCAGTCTACAACATCACCCAGGAGCAAAGCTGGAGGGATACCCAGGACGCCTGCCTCCAATCCTGCCTGTTTCCATTATCCCACCTCAGGACCCCTAAGAGGAGGGAAGAGTTTGAATGGGTTGTGAGACTGGGGACAATGCATGAGCTAGATCTGCACTAAAACAGTGAAGAAGCACCCTCCCTCCCCTCACCCCATGCCCTCCTCCAAGGACTGCAATCATCCCTTCTGACCCTCTGATTTACCAGGCACCCCTTACTCTCCCTCTCCCCACAACAGTTAAGAGAATAGGGGAGGGAAGAAGGAGAAATTGCTTTTGCCTTTCTTGGCCTCTTTCTCCAGGGGTCTCTGCCTTTCTGCCTTTTACTTTTCCCCGCACCAGCGGATTCACTTCACAGTTGAGTGCCTACTGTGTGCCAAGAGCTCTGCCTTCCTCTGGGGATAAGAAAACGAGAAAGACAGCTCCTGCCTCTCAAAGAACTTACTGTCTAGGTGGGAATGATTGTAACAAATTCCTTCAGTGTTAAAATTAACTATCATCCCCATCATCGGAGGGAGGACAGGGATAATTCAGGGAAGGTGACCTGGATGGAGCTGACACATAGGGTTTGACAGGTTCCAGAACTCTCTTTATTGCAATTCAAATCTGGACACAGGTATATAATGTCTTTCTGACTGAATTCCTTTCAATCTTCCTGACAGATGGGCAGCTCATTCTGGAACAAGGAAGACAGGTGGGGTGAAGAGACCACTCCCCAAGGACATAGGCCCAGGACACTTGTGTTCTCCTGGCCACCACTGCCCACCCACACTTCTCCCAGGACTAGCCTTCTTCCAAACCTTTCACAGCCCTTGACTATATTCTGTGGTGTTCACTGTGGATACCCTGGCCACAGCCAGCCTCAGAGTCAGACTATTGAGAAACAGAGCAACACTGATCCTCGCTGAATTAATATGGGGAGCTGAAGTCTCTTTGAGTCAGAGATAAACTTGGCAGGTCAGCCTCATTAAAAGCTTTAATTACAATTCCAGGGGGTTAGCGCATAGCTCAGTGTTGGAGTGCATGTTTAGCATGCAGGAGGGCCTGGGTTCAATCTTTGGTACCTCCATTAAAAATAATAAACCTAATTACCCTCTCCCTGAAAAAAAGAGAAAAAAGAAAGTTTCTTGGTGATGGCTGCACAACGATGTGAATGTATTTAATGCCACTGTACTGTACACTTACAAATGGTTAAAATGGTACCTTTTTTTTTTAATAGAGTTTATTCTTTTAGAGCAGTTTCAGGTTCACAATAGAAATGAGCAGAAAATACAGAGTTCACATATAGCCCTCCCCACCTACACATATATGCTCCCCTACCCTCATCATCCCTCCTCAGTGTGGTATATTTGGTACAATCTATGAACCAACATGGGCACATTATTATCAACCAAAGTCCATAGTTTACATTAGGGTTCACTCTTGGTATTGTACATTGTGTGGGTTTTGACAAATGCATAATGACATGTTACATGTCATTAAAATGGTACATTTTATGTTATGTGTATTCTACCACAATGGAAAACAAAAACAAAACCAGAAAAAAAGAATGCGTCTTCAAATGAACTGGTGACTAAGAATGGAAGTTGAGACTAGTCAGAGGCTAGGAAATCAGACATGAAAACGGATTTTTAAAAGCGTAATATTTAATTGCTGAGGAGTCATCTGAGCATAAAAATACTTATAATCCCATGGTGACCCAACGAAGAACAATGTAAACTCAGAATGCCAGGGACCTTGTTTTGCAGACCCTTGGTTTATTCCTGCAGACTACAAGCAGAGAGCTGATTCTGAGATTTGAGGTAACATTATCTGGATTTGGGAAAAGAAGACTTCAGTTTGCAGACTTTGCAGGAGAGACCATACTGTCCGTTGTTGAGAAGAGGGGCGTTGGTTTACGGTGAGCGGTGGAATATGTATAAATTGAGATTAAAGGAGATAGTCTCCCAAAGTGGACAAAGCCTGAAACTTCTCTCCTCAGCCCTCCATTCTTTCTCCTTCTTCTGCCTTCAGATTGACAGAAGCTACAAGTCAAAATAAGTGGTTTGCTACCCTGGTCTCAAGCAAGTCTTCACTGGTCCCCATCTGGGTCGTTTCGATTGGTTTTCCCAACCAAACAGCACCCCCATGCTCCAGCGAGGGGACAGCAGCAAGGCCACCATCACGCTTCTTTGCGGCTTGGCCACCAGTCACAGCTGGTGGGGAGTGGTGGCCCTCACTTGCTCTCCCTGAGTCTTGGGGTGCACTCTGCAACCAGATACTCGCATTTGTCTTTGCGAAGGGCCTGGACATTGCACTATAATAAAGGTGTGTGTGGAGAGTTTGTGAGCCCAGTCCTAAATTGGTTTGGGGGGCTTGAAGTTTTTTAGTGACTCCCTGAGACCCGAGAGAGTGGAGGAGCCACATCTAATGACTCGACTCTGCTTCTGGTCTCCTCCAGGCCTGCAGAGAGCTTGGCCTTGGCAGAAGTGACGTGGCCTACCCTTCAGGTGTAACTCCACCAGCCAGAGCAGCCCAGGAGGGGGCTGGCTAGGAGTCCAGACAAACTGAACTGGCCATTAAGGTTCTGGGTCAGACTCCAGGCAAACACGGGACTGACCAGGCTTAGGTCTGGATCCAAGCACCCACCCTGCCTCTGGCTCTCCCTCTGGAATGGGGCTCTTACCCAGGAAAGAAACACACCACCTAGAGCAACTAACCGATTGTAATCTAAAAAACAGAGTTGTGTTGTTTAGAGGGAAATGGGGAAGGTGTTTTAGGGGTTGATGGGAAGACAGGTGTTCAAGGGCTCTATGGACCACATGGGGAAAGGGGCTGCTGGGCGCCTAGAGGGCGGCGAGCCCAGGAGCCCTGCAGCTGGAGATTTCCTAGGCCCACCCCTCCCCCTCCTCTGGGAGGCCGTCTTCTTGGCAGACAGCAGATAGATGCATGACAAAGGGGCTATGATGGCTCTGTCCTGGGGGTTGGGGAGATGGCTGGGGAAGGGCCCCTCCTGTTTCAAAGCACATCTCTCCACCCCCACCAGGCCCCTTAATCTATCTGCCTTTTGGGCAGTTAGTGGTTTAGAGGTAAATACAGCTCCAGCCCTGCTGCCCTGTAGATCTTCCAACAGACCTGTAGGAAGTATTCAAATGCAGGTTACAATTGGTTGCCCAAAAGTATGTACAGATGGTCTGGAACAGGGGCTGTGTGATATAGATTCAGAGGGAAAAAAACCCCCCAAAAAAGACCCCCATGCTCAAAGGACTCCCAGATACCACCAAGGCTGCCACAGTCAGGAGGACCCCCACCAGAACACTCAGACCCTCAGAAGGAAGATGCCAAGACATGACCCCAGCAAACAACCCCAGACCGAGCTGAGATGAAGTGACGCCTAAGTCGGCAGAGTCCCAGGCTCAGGATTCTGGCTTCCAAGCTGTAGGGAGCTCTGGTCCACAGCCTTTCCAGAGCCCCCCTCAAGTCACCTCGGGGCCTTCATTTAGGGCAAGTTTGGGGAGCAGACAGACAGGCATCATCCCAAACAGACAGTCTGAAATCTATTCTCTTGCAAACAGAAGCAAGGACTAGGCCAGCAGCCTGAGCCCTTAGGACAGGCCCAGAAAAATAGACCCTGTGGGAGAGAGAGCTTAGGACAGGCTTCCTGTACCCCCTCCCCAAGTCACTCTCCACCCTCTCTGCATCTTTTCGCCAGCCCCCCTAAACAAAGGCTTGGGGGGCTGGGGGAGGGGTGGGTGTCAAGGCTGGACGCCTGAGTCCTCTAGAAGGGGACGGGATACCTGGGTCCCAGCGGGGGGCCCGTCTGAGGCTCAGTCTTTGAGGGGATGTAGGGATAGTTGCTGGAGCTCTTGTAGCTGCTCTGAGGGGGATTCTGTGTGAGGGGATTGGGGCTGGGGGGTTGGGGGGCAGGAAGCTGTCCCCAGGGGAGCCATCCAGGCCCATTCAAGGGTTGAGCACTTGTTTAGGGTTAGAGCTGCCCCCTCTGGGGACCAGGATTGTCCAGCCAAGGCCATTGTCCGGCCCCCTTCCCCCAGTCCCTCCCAAAGCCTCTTTGAACCTGAAGTCAGATATTTTTTTCTCCCCCCTCCCTCCTTGGCTTTCCCCACCCAGGGCCTAGGGCTGGAGGCCTGGGCTGGGAGGTGGGGGAGGGAGAACAGTCAACTACGGTGCGGATATTCGGGTCCCTGAAGTGGGGTGGGGTGGGCAAGAAACCTGATGTGTGCGACCCACAGTTGGGGGATCCTTGAGGGGGTGTCCGATCCCTCTGTCTGGACAAAGGTTGGGAGATTCAGGCCCAGTCGGTCCAGAGCTAGCCCTTAGAAGGGAAAGTGGGGGTTCAATCCTTGGGTCTGGTAGGTGAAGGGGCTCTGGAACCAGGAAACTGGGGTATAGAATGGAAGCCTTGTCTGGCAGTCAGCTCCTGGCGATGGGGTGGAATTTGGCAGACTGGGCAGATGGGTGCCGGGCACCATCGCAACTTTGGGGTAACTGAATCTGACCAGTAATCTGGATGGGAATGCCTAGGTTCCCGGATTGGGGTGGGGGAGGACAGCAGCCGGGGTCTGCTAAGGAATTGAGGCATACCCCCAGCAGTACTTGGCACATTACAACGAATGTTTGAGGAGCTGGCTGGCTGGGCTCCAGTGACAGTGCCAAGGTCTTTGGAGAGGGGTCCAGCACCCTGGCTTCTGAAAATCGTGCAGGAGGTGTGGAAGGGATCCCAGACGGCTCCCGATGTGCGCGGACGGTGGAGAAGGCGGGTGGCTTGTCGGGAGTTGGAAGTGAAGGTCCGCATGGGGCACTTGCAACCAAGAGCCTTGGGGTCTGGGGCCTGGAGAGGTTCCCAGTTGGAGCTCCAAGGTTTCGCCTTCCACCGATACCATCGCCACTGTCAGGCAAACACCCTCCGCCTCAGTTTCTCCCACCCCCACCGTCTCCTCCCCCACCCATCCAGGGGGCGGGGCCAGAGGTCAAGGCTAGTGGGTGGGATTGGGGAGGGAGAGAGGGGTTGAGCAGTCCCTTGGAGAGCCCTCGTTTTACTAGGCCCCCGGCTTGGGGCGCCTTCCTTCCCCATGGCGGGACACCTGGCTTCCGACTTCGCCTTCTCGCCACCACCGGGCGGTGGAGGCGATGGGCCAGGAGGGCCAGAGCCGGGCTGGGTTGATCCTCGGACCTGGCTGAGCTTCCAAGGGCCTCCCGGTGGGTCAGGAATCGGGCCGGGGGTTGGGCCGGGGGCCGAGGTGTGGGGGCTTCCCCCGTGTCCCCCGCCCTATGACTTCTGCGGAGGGATGGCCTACTGTGGACCTCAGGTCGGTGTGGGGCTGGTGCCCCAAGGCGGCCTGGAGACCCCTCAGCCCGAGGCCGAGGCGGGAGCCGGGGTGGAGAGCAACTCCGAGGGGGCCTCCCCGGAGCCCTGCGCCGCCCCGGCTGGCGCCGTGAAGCTGGACAAGGAGAAGCAGGAGCCAACCCCCGAGGAGGCGAGTGAGCTGCAGCGGGGCCGGGGGCGGCCGCGGGAGGGGAAGTGGTCGCCTGCGGCTGCCTGGGTCCCGGACCTAGGAGGGGAGCGGGCGGGGGCGGCGCTCCGGGCAGGCAGGGGAGTGTGGGGACTGCGAGCTGTCCCGAGAGCAGGGGCAAGGTGGGAACCAGAGGCCAGAAATTAGAGGGAACCGCAGGTGAGGGCAGGGGCTCCCTGGGGCAGTCGGAAGCCGGCCTTGCTTCCCCCTTCGGCCCTTGTCAAGTAGGTCCTTCCACTTCCTAGGCCTGACCTGGGTCGGGTCACTCATTACCAGTCCAGCATCAGACCGAGCTTGGGGTTTGAGCCCCTTCGACCCGTATCCCTTCTGGAAAATCTGAGCCTTATCAGATCCAGGATCTTGGCCTTAGGGTTAAGAGTGGCCTGAGGGTGAAAACAGTGCTTATCCCAGGGTTATTGTTCCTGAAAGTCTAGGGTGTGACTGGTTTCTGATAGAAGCTCCTGTTTGGGCTGTGTGGACGTGTAGAGTTTGGGTTTACCTTCCATCAAGTTTAGGGCTTGTCTTCTTCCCTTGACCTCTGCCTTGGTTGGGCCTGGTGAGTCACCCTCGTGCAGACTGCACACCCTGGCACCCCCTTGGAGACAGCTGGAAGTACCGATTTCAGCCGTAATTCCACAAGTAGTGAACTGGGGGGGAAGGGGAAGAAGTCATCTCCAGGCCATTCCCCAAATGTAGGGCTTGCTGAGGGATTGAAGACTTCCGCGTCCAGCCCTGCTGGGGACTATTAAGGATGTATCTTCTAGTCTACCGAATAGACAAGTGCAAGCAATTAGAGATCTAGTACTAAGCCTTTAGACCTCAGAAGGAGGTGTGAGTGGTTTCAGCTGACCAAGTAGCCCTAGACTTTTTGCAAGAGGCTACTGCTGAGCCTTGAATAATAATGGCTGCCAATTGTGGTCCATTTCCTAAGTGCCTGGCTGTGGGCTCAGTTTCTACATCATTATCTCATTAACCAGCACAAAATCTCCTAGGGAGGTATTATTAACCTATTTCACGGGTCTTAACTGCTAAATGATTAACCTAGGGTTCGAACTGGGGTTTCCCTTGTTTCAAGTCCCCAAAATATGATTTGGAAAAGCCGAGATGGGGACAGCTGGGGACATTTTTAGGTTTGCAACATTGGTTGAGCAGAAGTTGGGAATGGAAGTTAGCCTGTTTGAGTTTGGTGTGATTGATCACCCTGGAAATACTTCTCTTAAGTTTCCGGGACTGCACTGGCCTTCATTGGAGAGCCTCGGGGCTCCGTCCATCAAACTCTGCTCTGTCTACCTTTACTTCCTCTCATCCACCCTCAAGGCTCAAATACCTTGTAGACCTGACCACTGCATTTTGTCTCCCGCTGGGATGGCTCCCTGCACTGCCCCAACCTGTCCATTACCCAGTAGTTCAAGGCCCAAACCAGTCATTCTCATTCCTTTCACATCTTTACATCCAAACCTTTGGAGACACCACTATCTTTACCTTGGAAATACATCCTGAATCAATCACTTAGAGCCAGTCTGGTCCCAGCCACCATCATCTATGCTGGGATGACTGCAGTTGCCTCCTCCTTAGTCTATGGCCAATACATCAACTGGAGTGAACATTTTCAAATGTGAGAGATCACTTTACTGCACAAAACCTTTTTGCAGCTTTCCATTTCACTGAGTAAACCAAAGTCGCTGCAGCATCTCCAGAATCTGCCCTGATCACCTCCCTGACCTCATCAGACCCTCTTTTTACCATTCCTCCATCCTCTTACCCTGCTGGCTTTGCTTTTGGCCTTGCTACTACCGCCTCCCCCCCACCCCCCGCCCAACGCCTTTCCTCTTGGCTCCTTCCTTTTGCTCAAACATCATCTCTGACTATCTTATTTAAAAATTTCACCTTCCCCATCATCCCCTCCCCTGCTTTACTCTTCCGTAGCGCTTCTAACATACTGGGTAATAGTTATTTTTCTCTCTACATCAGAATGAAAGCTGCATGAGGCCAGGGAATTTTTGTCTACTTTGTGTAGCCACTGGCTTACAGAAGGTGCTGTTGAAATTAGTGAGGATGCTTCTATATTGCAAAAAGAAACAGTAAAAAATAAGGCATAATCAGATTTTTTAGATTGAGCACTAACTGTATACAAAGCACTTTATTCATACTTCTTATGACACCTGTTTTGTAGTGTGTCTATTTCTGTTTGTACACGCCGTGTCATAGTGTGTGGGACCCTCAAGGCAAGATGGAGAGTATATTTGGAATGAGACTCAGAGAAACATGATGCTCTTTATTTCGCTAGTCTCCGAACTTCCTCAGGCTAGGGCTAATTCCTCATCAAAAAGCTTTTGTGAGTATTAAATGACCTAAAAAGACTGGAGGTCCCTTCAGAACCTGATAGGTGTTCTCACTGAGGCTGGGGCCTCTTTCCATTATTGACTGGTGCTCTGTGTCTGATGGATGTGTCACTTTCTGGGGTAAATGACAGTTGTATATGGGTTATTTCTAGATATTAGATGGGCAGTCTGGAGGCAGAGATACTCCCACAGGCCATTCCTTGGGGCCCAAAAGGAAGGAGAGTGGGGTGGATAAATGGTATGTTTATGTTCTCATGTGTCCTGTCTTTTTGAATACAGTCCCAGGACATCAAAGCTCTTCAGAAAGACCTGGAACAATTTGCCAAGCTCCTGAAGCAGAAGAGGATCACCCTGGGATATACCCAGGCCGATGTGGGGCTCACCCTAGGGGTTCTCTTTGGTGAGTCTCCCTCAATGTGTTCTGACCCACGGAACACAGGGACCACATCTCCCCTGGAAGGAACATCCCTGAATTTGGGCCTTTCCTCCCCACCAAGGATACAGTAGGAAAAGATTCTGTCCTTGGGCCTTGATTTCTCTCTGGGAAGAAGTAGGACCCTGGTGGGGGATCTTGTGAGAATGGAAGAGATGGTGAGGCCTGGGTCTTGCGGTCACAAGGGCCCCCAAAGGCCTGCTGCCTCATCTTGCTTCTTTCAACCCACCTCCCCAGGGAAAGTGTTCAGCCAAACGACCATCTGCCGTTTTGAGGCTCTGCAGCTCAGTTTCAAGAACATGTGTAAGCTGCGGCCCCTGCTGCAGAAGTGGGTGGAGGAAGCTGACAACAACGAGAATCTACAGGAGGTGAGGGTGGGAGGGATGCCCAAGGGCTGACCCTGCCTCAGCCCAATTTCTGCTTCCATGCCTGGCTGGCAGCTTTCCCCCGTGGAGTCAGTAGTTCTCGACAGGATGGAGTGGAATTCCTCAGATCTGCTGGGAGGAGGGCCAGGGCCACTGGTCTAAACCCACTCTTCTGGGATCTGTATTTTTCATATCACCTGGCGACTCATCCAGCCAGTGCTCCTTAGCAGTTTGCTCTGGAGTCACTGACCCCCTAGTGCTGCTGCTCAGCAGGTTCGAGGCTGGCCTTCCCGTTTCCTCCCTTGTCATCCCCTCCCCGCCTGCCCAGATATGCAAAGCAGAGACCCTTGTGCAGGCCCGGAAGAGAAAGCGGACTAGTATCGAGAACCGAGTGAGAGGCAACCTGGAGAGCATGTTCCTGCAGTGCCCAAAACCTACCCTGCAGCAGATCAGCCACATCGCCCAGCAGCTCGGGCTTGAGAAGGATGTGAGTGCCCCTGTCCCCTGTCCTTGCGTGCTCCATCTCCTCCCCGGTCATGTCTCCCAGAGCTTCTGATCGATTGTCACCCCCCCCCATATCCTCCACCCCTAGGTGGTCCGAGTGTGGTTCTGCAACCGTCGCCAGAAGGGCAAACGATCAAGCAGTGACTATTCGCAACGAGAGGATTTTGAGGCTGCTGGGTCTCCTTTCTCAGGGGGACCAGTATCCTTTCCTCTGGCACCAGGGCCCCACTTTAGTACCCCGGGCTACGGGGGCCCTCACTTCACCACACTGTACTCCCCGGTCCCATTCCCTGAGGGTGAGGCCTTTCCCTCGGTGTCTGTCACCACTCTGGGCTCTCCCATGCATTCAAACTGAGGTGCCTGCCCTTCCCAGGAATGAGGTGGAGGGCAGAGGAAGGGGAGAGCTAGGGAGAGAACCCTGGGGTTTGTACCAGGGCTTTGGGATTAAGTTCTTCATTCACTAAGAAAGGAATTGGGGACACAAAGGGTGTGGGGCAGGGAGTTTGGGGTAACTGATTGGAGGGAAGGTGAAGTTCAATGATGCTCTTGATTTTAATCCCCACATCACTAATCACTTTGTGCTTAAATAAAGAAGCCTGGGACCCGGTAGATGGATACACTTGTCTTTGGTTTATCCTCCTTTGGTTACTGAAGGGTGGACGGGGATATCTAATAGTGGATATTAACAGCTCTCAGACCCAAATGACCCTGTAGCTAAGGTGCCCTTTAAGCTGCTCAGAGTCACAATGTCACAGGGAGATCTGGGATTGGAATCTGAGTTTATAAGTAGAGGGCTCATATGGGTGTGAACTTAGTTCTTAGGAGCCTGTGACCTGGCTTCTGGGTAAATTGGAGGTAAGTGCCTTATTTTTGCCCAAAGATGCAGTTACTGCATAGTCCATTTCCTATTACAAGCTGGCTTTTTGCTTCTCCTCACTTTACTCTAGAAGTCCTTAGTGGCTTTATGCCAAGAAATCGAGTCTTCTAGATAACTTCTTTCTTCTGTATATCACCCCAACCAGAAACCCCACTTTTTGCGTTGATACTGGGGTCCATTTGGTTTCCACCTAAGGTTTTTGCCTACCCTGTCTGTAAGTGACTCACCCCACCCCACCCCAATTTTAGTCCTGGCTCTGCCACTACCTGATTGGGGCCCTTGCTCTGGACCTTTCCTCAGTGTGTAAAAAAGTTGGGTTGGTAATAAGTAGGAGATGGAAGGGGATGGACATGCAGATTGCAATAGAATAGGTCAAGATGAGGCTTTCCTAATTAGAACCATAGAAATGATGCTTTGATAGCATCTTGGCTTGGAGTAAGACTCAGAAGAGAGTCATTGTAGCATATGTGGATCAACTGATACACTGGACCAGGTTGCATCTGCTCTAGCCCGTGTCCTAGATTTTCTCTTCCTGGTAGTACTGGTGGAACTTGTAAAAGTTCTGCCACCCTCATGAACTTGACCAAATTCCAAATACCTTATTTGAATGGCACTGGATCTGTTTTCCTTTAAACGAGAAACTGTAATTACCTTTTTTCCTGTCTTTCTATCTGCAGTTCATCCCATGCACCTTTTCAGTGAGTAGGTTCATATTTCTCTGTCCCTTGTCTGCTCATCTCTCTTCCCCTAAGAATCTGATTTAGTTCTCCAGACTTTACCAAGTCCATTCTCCAAAGAATTGGAAAGCAAGGAGTATCAGACCCACAGACAGAAGCTGCTTATTCTTTATTTGGAAATGGAAGCAAAGCTCTGAAAAGCCAGGTCACAATCATTGTCAGTGGAAGGATTACTCACAATGTAAGAAGGAAGTCTGGGGCTGTGCCCTAGGTTTTCCCAGAGGTGCCTTAGGTGATGCCATCCAAGGACATTAAGAACTTGCTTGTTCAAGTCTGGGGCTTCCACCTTCCCAGGCATGACCTCTGCAATTTATGGGTGCTCTTGACCACAGACATCCTAGGGTCCATGACAACATCTTATAAGTGGGACTCTCCAGCTCACTTCCTAGCTGGAGCAACTTCCTAGATGCAGCAATATCTTTGGCAGGAAACCATCTCTTCTGTCACCTTGGCCATGAGGGCTTGCTCCAGGCCTTGAATTGACATCCATAGCCATGGACCCTTCCCCTGCAGTCATTCCCTCCTGGGGAGGCAAGGGAAGAAGAGGGTATCTCTTAGGATCCACTGGCACCCCAGTGTCCACCTGGAAGTGCCAGCTCTGTCCTCTGGTGCTTTGGTGGTGGGCCTTAGGTCTGGATACCTACACGACACCCTGGGCATCGAAAGTCGGCTTCCCTGGCAGCCTGGATGCTGCAGCCAACACAGGCCACGTGGAACCAGATGTCACAACCATCACACTGAACCCAGGCTACTGTCTCTTCTTGGGGTAGGCAGCAACAAGGGGCTGCACAGGGCTCCCCGCCCCCAACTGCAGGGGGGGCCCTGGGCGTGCTCACTGGGTGCTTCCGAGGACGCCCACGTCGATTTCTGAAGAAAGTGACACAAAAATCAAGGTCACTGGAAACCTGCAGTAGCCTAGGACTTTCCCCTGGATAACTGAGAGTGAACCTAGATAGATTTACTAGACGAATGGTGAATCTGGTTAGTAGAACCAACCCAGGTCTTGCCATTCCAAAATCTGTTCCACCTCCAACCCCCCAAGCAGAGAGCCACCTCCCAGCCTAGGGCTCTAAAACGGAATCAAGGCAGTGAAATACTGAGACTGAGATTTTTCCACTTACCCACTGGGTGTCGGTGGAGTCTTCTCTACACGGAGTTTCTTCCTGGGCTCCATAAGGACTGGTGGGGGGCTCTCAGGAGCCTCTCTCTCATCATCCAGTTCTGCCAGCACTCGGTGAGCTGATTTCCTCCGGTTTCTTGGGGCTGGGGCAGAAGGGGTGGTCCCTACTTCCCCAGGGGGAGTTGGAGTGGGCCGGCTCTGTAGCACCCCCCCACTCCGAGAGAAGGTGAGGGGCTGGGAGTGGAGCTTGCTGAGGCTGCCAATGGAGTTGAGGATCAGCGTGGCTTTGGGGGCAGGGGAGAGGGTGCTGAGGGGGCGCTGTGGAGCCCCTTGGGAGGGCAGCACGGGCTGGAAACCAGTCCCGGTTCCCTGGTCTCCCCTAGACCGTGGAATGGTAATGGCAGCAAAATCTTGAGGTTTGACTCGGACTTGCTGAAACATGTAGAACTCCGAGGGGCTGGTTCCTGGGGGGCCTTCTGGACCAAAGGTCAGAAGGTCACCATCACTCAACTCCAGCCTGTGACCCCTTGGGAGTCGGACATTATTGACCAAAGTCCCTGTTGATGGTAGGGCACCAGACAGAACGACAAAAACAAACAACTGGTCAGAAGTGGAGAAATCTGGTCCTGTTTGATTTTCTGGGGAACACGAGGAAGAACATGACACCTGTCATTAAATTCTTACATTCTAAGTCCCTCCAGGTGACATCAGATATGAACTCCTTGTGAGTTGGGAATGTTTATTTTTCTTATGCCCCCCCCACAGGGCATGTGGAAGGAATGAACTTCCATCACACCACTGAGGTCTGATTCTCTGAGATGCTGTCACGCAGCTCCAACTCAGCACTTATCAACATAGCTCAGACTGTCTGGGTTCAAATCCAAACTCCACCACTTACCAGCCATGTGACCCTGGACAAATTAGCCTTTTTGTACCTCACTTTCCTTGTCTGTAAAATGGGGATGATATTTGTGCTCATTTACATTTAATGCACTCAGAACAGTGCCTGGCTCTTAAGAGTAAACACTAAATAAATATTGGCCGCTATAGTTAACCAATCCCCACAACACTTCCTAAGCAGACCTAGCAAAGACTTACATCTTACCTAAGAGTAACCTAAGACATAGAGAGGTGAAGTGACAGGCCTGAGTGACAATGCCAGGGGCCAGTGGCAGAACTCAGATGTGAATCCAAGCCTGAGGATTGGATGTAAATCAGGAAGTAAGGAAGACACTCCCAGATCATTCGAACAACTCAACATATAACTGTCCTAAGCAAAGACCAATGTGCCTTCGCAGATACGGAAACTGAGTCATGTCTGAGCTTGGTCCCCAAAGACTCCAGAACAATCCCAATGTGATACTGCCCTGATGATACCCCATGCCCTGGATCTACCTACCAGCCCTTGTATGAGCTAAACAGGGCCCATCAAGGATCAGCCCTGGAAAGAGCTTCTGATACTGCACACTCCTGGTGGGAAGACAGGTCTGGATGACAATTGTCAATCCAACCTGATGGGGAGTTTGGGAGGCAGGCAGGGTCCCTGTGGAGACTCATTCCAGCCCAGAACTGTGGCTGCCCAGGTGCAAGGCTGCTCTGCTCACTCCTCACCTTGGCTGCTATGGTCCTCCAGGCTGACCCTCCAGTCATCGCCCCGACGCTCAGCGTGCAGCTCTGCGTGGACTCCAGAGATGAGGCCAGGCTCCTGCTGGGGCCGCAGGGCCACATCACACAGGTCGGCCCGGCAGCCCAGGCGGTAGGTGCAGCCAGTCCCGCTTGGAGGGTGGAAGGTGTAGAGATCGACACCCTTGCCGCCCCCTATGCGCAGCAGCTGGAAGCAGGGCAGCATGGGCGGTGCCCCCTCCACAATCTCTTTCACTTCAGGAATCCATCACCTTTCCCACTCCTGGGCCATGCACAGCTGGCCTAAGTTCACTTTCGTTCTGATGCAAACTTGAGCTGTGCTTTGGGCAATTTCAACTTTGGGCACACTCTCTGAGTAATGCAAATTCAGAGTGCGAGGAGCCTAGGATGTGATGTAAAATTGGCTGTCAACAGATTTGCAACTGAAAAATTTGGTGAAGGTCCCAGGGTAGTGCAAAAACGAAGGCGTCCTATGGCATTAAGTTGAATCAGATCCTCAGTCCGCAAGATATTCCAGGAGCCTTCAATCTGTGCAAGGCAACAATACATTAGGCAGCTTCTAGGGAAGTTCTGTAGGTGTATGGGTTGGGGGTGGGTTCCTGCTTGTGTGTGATACTAACTTGTCACCTCGGTGTAATCTGCAGAAGAGAAGCTTCTTTCTGTCAAACATTTTTATCCAAATGGAGTAACCCTCCTGCTAGCCCGCGCCTGGCTCTTCTGGCCAATCCCACACTCATAACTAGTTAGTCTGAACCACAGTAGAAAATGTATCCACTGTCACCCTCAAAAGGCAGTGCAAACGAGTCTCTACGTTCTCCAACCAAGCGGATCTAAAACCCTGCTTCCTGACTTCTCCAGGTGGGGTAAAAACAGGAAAGGGCTCCCCAGGATCATGCAAGGCAAAACCAGCATTTTTCCTCCCCGCCCCAGCCCGGTTCGTATCTACCGCGCGGTGCAGTCTCGGAGTGGTCCCCTCTCCAGGCAGTGCCAGCCTGTGCGGCAGCCCAGGACCTCTCGAGCTCCGGCCGGGGCTGGCTCTCCTGCGGCTGTTTGACAGCGAGGAAGCGAGGCCAGGAGGGGCGCGGCCTCAGTGCGCGGGCAGCGCCGACCCCGCCTTCGGAATTCCCGGGTCCGAACTTCGCGCCGAGCGAGCCCGCCCCTCGTGCCGTTTCTGATTGGCCACCTCGTTTGCCCTCCTTCTCTGCATTGGGTAGCTTGCTGGGAGGATCCCCGATGTCCCGCCTTCCGCTTTTTCTGATTTGTTCACAAGTTTTCCCGGGTTCCCGGAGTCGGGAGGAGCCGCCAGGGCGCGGAGATGCCCCCAACGCCTTAATTGGGCTGGGCTTTAGACACTACTGCGCCTGCGTGCACTTCTTTCCCTCCTCCTTCCGGGGTGGTACAGGGCTTTAGAGCGGCCCGCCAACCTGCCCGCTTTGCGCAGGCGCGGTCTGGCGCGGAGGCCACGCCCGGGATCTAGGTGTAGGGGGTGTGGCCAAAGGGCAGAAGGGTCTCTCGCGCTGGGTAAGGGGCATTCGGGGAGAGTCGGTTGGGGGCGGGAAGGGGCTGTGAAAGGGTTGCAGGGGTGGGTTCAGGGATCCACAAGGTGAAGAGTACACGGGCCGGGGGAAGGAACAAATGAGGTGGTCAGAAAGCCTTCGAGCTCAGCGTCCAGCAGAGTGAAGACTCAGGAGTATCTGGGGAAGAGGAGCGAGGGAGAGCAAGGCTATCGAGTTGAGGGATGAGAGTGAGGGGCCAGAAGAATTCCTTCAGGATAAAAGCGAAGTAGGATGTGGGGAGGGGGGTAGGAATCCCAGATTGGGGGAAAAATAGATGAATTCGGGTGGGAGAGTGGGGAATTCTTGAAGAGCCCTCTCTATGCTCTAAGTCTCTGGAGAGGCTGATGGGCGACAGGAATGGAACCTGAGGGGACAGTAGAGAGAAACTGAGGAAAGTTGCTGGAAGGGTTTGGATGAGATGTCAGGAAGCTGACTTTCCTGCCAAGGGGTCTAGGCTGCCTGGATCCCCCCACCCCCCACCCCGGGGCCCTGAGTAGGCATCCTGCCCTACATTTGGCCACATTCATCCGGGGCCAGGCCTTGGGCCAGTGCTTTGAGAGGGAAGGATCCAGGAGTCATGGCTTGGTGGTGTCTGGATGGGCTTCCTCAAGGCCTTGCTGAGCCGTGGAGAGAACTCTGGAGATTGGGCTCACAGCCCCTGCACTGCATACCTCCTTTCTCACCTCCATCCAGGAACGGCAGAGACTGTAGAAACTTAAGGAGGATGGTAAAGGCACTGCCCAGAATTCTAAACATATGAGTAAAACCTAAGAGCCTCTCAGCCTGTTTCAGTACATTCTCTCCATCTCATGGCTGTTGCTGTAGTTCTATCAGGAACCAAACTGAGAGAAGCAAGTTGATCTTCGAGTATTTCCTACTTCTTTTGGGAAGGAGGAAAAGAGGAGTTAAGAGTTGATGGACCTGGCTGTTGTTTAAGGATTATGACTTTGTTATTGTAGGAGCGCTCTCTTGGGAAGGTGGCCTGAAAATTGAGTTGGAGTGTCCTTGTTTCTCCTATTGTCCAGGGGAACATAGATGGCTGGACACAGAATCTAGAGACTTCAAATAATGTGGAGATGTTTCGACCTTCAGGTCAGTGGGACCTGACAAGGGGACTGGTGATTGCGTCTCCCTGGGGAACTGACCATCTTTGTCCTTACGATTCCTCAGGTTCCACTGGGCTGATTCCCCCATCCCACTTCCAAGCTCGGCCCCGTCCAACTCTGCCAAGAATGGCTCCCACTTGGGTCTCAGACATTCCCCTGATCCAACCCCCAGCCCATCAAGATGTCTCAGAGAGGCAGCCAGACAACCAGAGACTTCAAGTGACCATGTGGGAACCGGAAGTTTCTGGCAAAGGGCAGGAGCCCAGGTGGAGAGGCAGGTAGGGATCCACCGTGGCTGTTTTCTCAGGCTTGGTCGCCAGTGACCCTTCTTCAGTGAAATAGATTCCTTATGCTATTTCAGCCCTTAGTTCCGTGATTTGTTCATTTTTAAGTAAGAAATTGTTGGTGCCTATAATGCGTAAATAATCGTAAGGCCATGTGTTAGCCACTAGGGACAGGGGTACCAAAAATGAGTAAGAGAGATCCTGATATTAAGGAGTTTAAAATCCTAAGAGAAGAGATAGCTTGGTCCGCAGCTAATATATTAAGCATAGTATAAAACAAGAAGTGTGGGCTGGGCATACAGACCCGGTGCTGTGGCGGTGTGCATTCATTCTGATGGATTTGGCTGTGCTATTTGTCAACGTGCTGTCTGTTAAAATTCTTATTCTTGATGTTTCATGTGGGTCTTTTCCCAAATGGACTGGAACATCATTTTCTGCCATTTTGCTCTCGAGCAGAAATGCTGATGGATCTACCTTGGACCCCACCCTAGAGAAGGGAGCATGATGATGCAAAGGGAGCCCTGGCGTGAATGTCAGGAGATGGAGACTCTCCGTGGCTAGTTTGGCTACCAGTGAGGAGTCTTTTGACCAGTCACTTAATTACTCTAGGCTGCAGATCTCTGCCACTTTTTAAAAAAAGTCCTGTGGTCCTGGGCCTCAGTGAGGGAGCTGTATCAAGAGCCATGTCATAAGGGGCTTTAAACTTTATGTGACGCCAGTAGGCTGTGCTCTCCAGAGGTTGGGACTATGTAATTTATTGAGGTGCTGCCCTCAGACTTCTCACGCAGTATACCTGACATTCAATAAATGATTTTAATGAGCGCCTGGCCTTGCTGTACTGATACTGGAAGCTGTGACCTTTCTTTGCACCTCCCTAAATTTTCCTTGCCCTTAAATCAGAATTCAGAAGTCTCCAAGTGTCTTTCCAACTTGGACTGTGTCACCTCATAATATGCACATTTGATGTTTTAACATATCTGCCTGTGTATCGCCCCCAAGAGAGCATGTTCTGTGATCTCAGCTAGCCTTTAGGTCCTGTGGGCCCAGGTATGCTTAGTGGGGCCTGGATGAATGTTGATGCTGGTGGAAGTGCAGAGATCCCCAGGGCCCAGTTTCATCCCCTGCCATCTCCCCACTCAGGAGCAGAGGGAGTCTCTTCTCCTTCTCCTGTCTCCATTTATGCCTTGGCCACTCTCCTGGCATGAGACAGGTCTCACCTGTGCTAACCTGTCTTCGAAGGTCTGTGGAGCTACCTGGGTCACAGGCCCTGAGCCAGCAGGCTGAGCTGATCTCTCGGCAGCTGCAAGAGCTGCGGCGGCTGGAGGAGGAGGTCCGGGTGCTGCGGGAAACCTCACTGCAGCAGAAGATGAGGCTGGAGTCCCAGGCCATGGAGCTGGAGGCTCTGGCCCGGGCGGAGAAGGCCGGCCGTGCTGAGGCCGAGGGCCTGCGTGCCGCCTTGGCGGGGGCCGAGGTTGTCCGGAAGAACCTGGAAGAGGGGAGCCAGCGGGAGCTGGAGGAGGTTCAGAGGCTGCACCAAGAGCAGGTGAGTGTGGGTGTGGGAAGGGTTCAACTTCTCAACGTGAACTGGGCAGGAGCTCCCCAGCAGAGAGCAGTGATGAGATGTTTGGTGAAGGTGAAAAAACTGGTGCCCTGGAAAGAAGGAGGACTTGGGTGTGTTGGTCTTATTCAGACTGCACTTTCCCCCAGGACTCAGGTGACCTCCCATCACTTGAAGCCCTCCTTCCCCTTCCAGTAGGAAGTAGTTTGTCTTCCTACTTTTCTCTAGGTACCCAGTTCGTAAGGGAGCACTGGGAAAGGGGAAGCGGAGTCCTAAGGTGGGCTGGAAAGGGGAGATTATTCAGTCAGCAAGCATTTATCTCTGCTTGCTCTGTGCCATCCTGAGACAGGAGCTGGGACACTGGGGTGAGCGAATCAGCCCAGTCTGCCCTCAGGGGTGGAGCTGACAGCCTAGTGAGGGCACACACATTCAAGGCTTAATTTAATCCTAATTCATTCATTGCCATTGGGAGAAGTGCCATGAAGGAGAAGGACAAAGGAGCCCTAACTGGTCTGGGGGTTTTCAGGACGCCACCCTAACCAGTTGACGTGTGAGGAAGTAAAGACATTGAAAGAAAATATGGGTGAATACCCATAATCTGGGAATGGGGAAGCCTTTCTACCTATGAATCAAAATCCAGAGCCATTAAAGTTTGACATATTGACTTTATAAAACTAAACTTAAGAATGACAAGATAAAAGTAAAATTAAAGGACCAAATAAAGGAGGGAAGATTATTTACAGCTTGTATCATAGGAAGAAGCTAACATCCCTATTCTATAACGTGTGCCTAGAAATCAGGATGGAAATACAGCAGTCCAGTCAGAAAATGAACAAAGGAGATCATTCGAAGAAAAATATATAGGGCCTTTAGATTCATGAAAGACTCTTAGTGATAAGAGGCTGACATCTGTGCACTAGGAGTGGCTGGTGGGGCGGCCTGTGGGGCGCCAGTGGGGCTGGTGCAACACTGGGCAGCACATGGACGGGAGGAGGCCCGAGGGGCTTGAGTGCAGGCAGTGAGGGGGCGCTGGGTGCTGGGGTGGAGTGTGAGGCCTCGGGCTGTTCAACTTTATACTTTACCTTAAGAGCAATGGGCAGCTGTCGAAAGATTTTAAACAGGGAAATGACATGATTGGATTTCTATTTTAGGTCTAAAAGGACCACTTTTGTGATTTATGTCCAAACAGCTCACTGTGACGGGGTTCTGGAGATAGGACTAGAGGCCGGCAGGCAGGAAATGGGGGCAGCCACTTCCCTCCTTCACTGGCCAACCCCTGACTCCTTCAGCATCTCTGACACCCTTAGCACTGTCGGAGGTGCTGTGAGAAAAGGACAGGCTCCCTGTCTTCCTAGAGCTTCCTTTCAAATGGAGGGAGGCAGGTAGTAAGCACGTGTAGAAGCAAGATGGTGTCATAATGATAAAAATGCAGGAAGGGCCTGAACAGGTGATGGGGCCCAGCAGGAGGATCAGGATTAGAGGCCTGGTGAGGCTTTCCCGAGGGGGTGACATCACCTGAGATCTGAGGTGCTGGGGGAACTCAAGCCTCCAGGTTGACTCCAAGGTGGGAAGGAGCGGGCTTGTTGAGGGGACGATGGGAGAGCGCTGTGGCCAGAGTGCCGTGGGCAGTGGAAGAGCGACAAGAGACGGGCTTAGAGAAGCGGGCAGAGGCCAAGGAAGGACACTGGCCTGCACAATGTGGTAAGTAAGCCACTGGAGGGTTTTCAAGACCAGTCAGGAGACTGTTGCCGTTGTCCAGGCCAGAGATGAGGGTGGTTTACCCGAGGTTGGTGGCTGTGGAGATGAGAGGAGTGACAGTACTTGGGGAGAGAACTGGCTGATGGATTGGAGAGTGATGGGGGTGTGGGCCCCCCAGGCTGGTCTCTGTTTTGCCATGCACAGTTGGGTGATTTCCTGGGTGGTCGTCTGAGGTCACATGTGGTGAGAGTGAGGGAGCTCACCTCTGCTGAGCCCTCCCTTCTCTCCGCAGCTCTCCTCCTTGATGCGGGCTCACCAGGAGGCTCTTTCCAGTTTGACTAACAAAGCAGGGGGCCTGGAGAAATCTCTGAGTAGTCTGGAAACCAGGAGGTCAGGGGAAGCCAAGGAGCTGGCCGTGGCCCAGAGGGAGACCGAGCTGCTTCGGAAACAGCTGAGGTGAGTGGACGGGGTGGGTGGCTGGAGGGGAGCCCAGCAGTTGGTGGGTTGGTGGGTGGGGTAGGTTTCCAGCCAGGGTAGCCCCACTGAATGGCTACCCTGTTCCCACCCCAACCCTAGCAAGACCCAAGAAGACTTGGAGGCTCAGGTGACCTTGGTTGAGAATCTAAGAAGATACGTAGGGGAGCAAGTCCCTCCTGAGGTCCACAGCCAGACATGGGAATCAGAGCGACAGGAGCTTCTAGAAACTGTGCAGGTACAGGGCATGAGGTGGGACAAGGGCTCCGGTTCTGGGAAAGGGGCCCCTGGAGAAGAACACAGACCCCTGGAGAGAAGGCAGTGCTATACAGGGGGCAGACTGGCCACTGCCTGAGGGCCAGCTGGGAGCCCAGAAAGAGGCGTCTGCCCTCTCTCTCCCTCCACCCTGACCCGCAGCACTTGCATGAGGACCGGGATGGTCTGCACACCACGGCCGAGCTGCTGCAGGTGCGAGTCCAGAGCCTCACGCACATCCTCTCCATGCAGGAGGAGGAGCTGGCCCGGAAGGTAGGCCCCTCATGCCCTGGGTACCTCCCTGTGGGCGGGAGGGGTGATGTGCCGCAGCCAGAACCTGTTGGCGTCCCTCCTCCCCACGCCTCTTCTTGCTGTGGCTCCTGCTGCGTGGGCAGGATAGAAGAGACAAACCCACCTCCTCCCTCTGCTCCCCGGGGAGCCCACAGTCTCCCCTCTTCCTCCACCCTGCAGATTCAGCCTTCAGACACTCTGGAGCCCGAGTTCACCAGGAAGTGCCAGTCCCTGCTGAAGCGCTGGCGGGAGAAGGTGTTTGCCCTCATGGTGCAGCTGAAGGCCCAGGAGCTGGAGCACAGAGGATGCGTGGAGCAGCTGAAGGGGCAGGTCACTTGACGCTCTTTCTCCCCACGTTCTCCCCCTGCCCTCCGCTCCTGTGCTCCTTACGTAAGGGATGACATTTAGTCAGTAAATACTGAGTGGTTCCCATGTGCTGGCAGCACAGCCCTGAGCAAAGGGAGACAAGGACCTGTTCTCAGGGGGCCGACATTCTATGAGTTGGGCCAGCCTTGGGTAAGATGGTCAGTGACGGCCTTCCCAAGTTGGTGACAGTGTCCAAGGATGGGTGGGTGGCATGAACAGAGGCCAGGCGTCCTTCTGGGTGGGTCACAGGGTGGCTCCTCAAGGTGTGGACACATGGAACATGCTTCCGGAAGGAAACCCGGACTCAGACTCCATTCTCGGGAATGGGAGCTTCTGGCCTCCCTGCGTGGCCTTCTTTCAGAGACCTCTGCCCCTGGTCCTTCCTTCCCAGTGCCCCCACTGCAGCTTTCAGCACTGCCTCCTCTCCTACCCCAGGTGGCAGAGCTCCAGGAAAGAGCTGAAACTCAGAGTCAGGAGCAGGCCATCCTGCAGCGCTCCCTGCAGGACAAAGCTGCAGAAGTGGAGGTGGAGCGAATGGGTGCCAAGGTCAGTGTCTGAGACAGGTGGAGGCTGAGGGAGGGCCGGGGTCCCCCAGCGGAGGGCACCCTTTCCTTAACCGCATCCTTCCTAGGCCCTGCAGATGGAGCTGAGCCGTGCTCAGGAGGCCCGGCGCCGGAGGCAGCAGCAGATGGCCACAGCGGAGGAGCAGCTGAAGGTCGTGGCCAATGCTGTCAGCAGGTATCTGGGACTGAGGGTGGGTGGAGTAGGGTTTCTGCTTCTCCCTGGCTCCCTGGGCACCTTGGAGTTTAAGAGCCTCAGGCAGGAGGGGCTGGAGAGCTGGCTGGGTGGAGGATGCAGGGCTGGAGGTACCTGGTCCTATAAAAGGCTCTGTGTTTATTTTTACCTGGGGCAACCCCTGCACATTCACATCAGGGTCACTTGTTATGACTCCCACCCACTGCGTGTTTGGCTGGAGGAGAGGCAGCGCTTCCCCTGGCGGTTAGTAACAGCTTGAGCTCAGTAGAGCACCTGGAGGGTCTCCACTGTCAGAACTGTTTGAGGATGGGGCGTGCAGACTCTTTAAAATTGTACAGATGTGCCCTGTTCAGTTGGAAAAAAATTAATCTATTTATTTTAAAGCTGTACACCCACAGGCAGCCCTTGTTTTGTTGTATTTGGCTTTGTGCTTCACAGATACTGTGTTTTTTTTTTTTTTTAACACATTGAAGGTTTCTGGCAGCCCCACGCTGAGCAAGTCTATTGGCACCATTTTCCCAACAACATTACTTTTTAATTAATGCTGCTTGTTAGTGTTTCGTTGTTTTTTTTTTTTTTTTTTAGACATAATGCTATCGCCAACTTAATAGGCTACAGTATAGTGCAAACATAACTTTAAATGCCCTGGGAAACCAGAAACTTCGCGTGACTCGCTTTATTGCGACATTCACTTTATTGTGATGGTCTGGAACTGAACCACAATCTCTCCGACATCTGCCTGTACTTGCTTACTAGATATTCTGTCTCAAATGTATGCCAGTTTCCTTTTTAATGAATTGCAAGCCTGTCCCTGAGACCAACTTCCTAGGTGTTTCCTTCACAGCTGTTCTATAACCTTTAGAAAGACCTCTAAGGAGAAACACAGGTTTCTTTGCACTGGTAACAACCCCTCCTCTGCTTTGGATGTTGGGGGCACTGAGGTGGTCCACTAGAGCACTTAGCAGGGTATCTGGCTTGTCATCTGTGCCCTGTAAATATTCACTGTTACCACGAGGCTCTTCTGGATGGATCACATAACACTTTTTGGCTTAGCTAATTGTGATGCAGGATGGGTCCTCACTCGCCATCACCTTCTGTTGGACTTGTACCTTGAGGACTAATTTAACTAAAAAAAAAAAAATCATAAAAAATTTCAAACACACATGGCATTAGAGAGACTAGTTATGATGAAGCACCACCCAGATTCACTCCACCCCACCTGCCTCCTACCTCCAGGAGAACAGAAAGATACGCCGTGGACAGGGTTTTACTTTGGTACCAGGACATTACTGAAATGGTTCTCGGTAATGATTTATTGCCAAAACATCCACAAGGCTTAAAACAACCCAAATTTGGATTGTTGCCCGGTTTGTTAGTCTCTAGATGGCTTGTGGATCTTTTCAGGGAAAGGCTTTCAAAAGAGTCACCGTAGGTGTTGGAAGCATCCGCTCCAACAATTTTCGGGTAGAAGTGATCTCTGCTGTGCTGCTAGGGATACAACCTTCAGCCTTGTCGTCTGCTTGTTTTCCTGTTGGTGCAGACTTGCACTCTCCTGGGGAGTTCCAGCCCGGCCCCTGGTTGCTGCCTGGTTGTAGTCCTCCCTGGGGGCCTGCTTAGACTTTTCAGCTTTCCTGAGCCCTGTTGGTCCTGCTTTGGGCACAGCCAGCTGGTAAAGCACTTGGCCTTCATTGATATCAGGGATTTGCTGAAAAGGATAACTTTGATCTCTGATACATAGGAGTGATTGAAAAACAGATTGTGAGAAAGAAACTTCACAGGTTGCTTGATAATATACACATTTAATGCCTTCTTAGGGTGAGGGTCGCTTAGGAAACTGATGGAAGCTATTGGCTTCATTCTATAGAAAAATGCACATAAGTTCATACATCTCAAACGTGGCATACAGCTCCAGGAGATTCCCAAAAGCCAGAGACATACTCAGGGGCCTGCAGGTGAAAAAGTCTAAATCAGCTAGAGATTAGCCCACTTTAGGGCGCTTGTTTTAGCCCCCGTGGAATCACTACTGGATGCTTTACCGTGTGATGGCACCTGGGCCCAGATAAGGTGCGACTCTGTGAACCTCATTGTTTTTCCTGCAGTGCTGTTATTAAAGATGCTGATTGCTAGGACCCAGATGACAAGCTTTCTGTAGGTTTTGGGACCAGGAATAGCTGTGCTTTTCTTATGAGCAACTGTATCACTTTTATCTGACGGTCACTACAGGACTTAATCTGTCAAGTTTTCTTTCATGACTAGCAGGGCACAAACTTGGGGCCTCTGCTTGCCTTCAGCTTCTCTTCCCCCTGCTCTGATTCCCGCTTCCCGGCTTTCCCCATGTACACAGCAGTACAGGATGGAGAAGGTAAAGTCCTTTTGGAAGGGAGGTGGGGTTGATGGGTCAGTGACCTTGTTCCTGCTCCAGCTTTCAGACCTGGTTCCAGAGCACCGTGGCCGAGGTGGAACGGGCCACGGCCCGACTGCCCAGCATCAGTGCCCGAGTCAGCTATGCCGTCCGCAAGGTCCACACCATTCAGGGTGGGTAGGGCAACTGCCGATCGCGCCCTGCCCCTGCCCCTGCCCCTGCCCCACCAGCTCCCTCTCATCCTATATCCACCCACCTGCCTCCTCCTCCGTGGTCCAAGCACCCCCTTTTCCATTCCTCCTCGTGTCCTCTTTTCTGTTCCACAAATTCATCTCTACCCTTTTTTCCCCCAGGCCTGATGGCTCGAAAACTGGCCGTTGCTCAGCTGCGCCAGGAGAGGTGTAGTTTGGGCCACTTGGAGGTGGATCAGGGGAGGGGGTGGAGCTTTAAGGTGTTGGTTGCTGGGACCCAAAACAGCGAGGATGGGGACTTAGGAGTCAGGCAGCTGGGTGATCCCCCTGACTCTGTTTCTTGTCCCTGTCTCAGCTGCCCCCCACCCCCACCGGCCAGGGACATGAGCCTTGAGTTGGAGCAGCTGCGGGAAGAGCGGAACCGCCTGGACGCGGAACTGCAGCTGAGCGCCCACATCATCCAGCAGGAGGTGGGCCGGGCCCGGGAGCAAGGTATGCCAGGTCCCAGTCACTGGAGTCACCAAGCTCGAGCAGGGGCCAGAGTGTGAGCCTTGGGGTTGAAGAGGAAGAGGGAAGAGCTGGGGCCTAGGGCGTTGAGAAGCCTGAGAGGGCACCACATTTTCCCAGGGGAGGCGGAGCGGCAGCAGCTGAGCGAGGTGGCCAAGCAGCTGGAGCAGGAGCTGCAGCGCACCCAGGAGTCCCTGGCCAGTTTGGGGCTGCAGCTGGAGGCGGCTCGCCAGGGCCAGCAGGAGAGCATGGTGGAGGCTGCCAGTCTCCGGCAGGAGCTGACCCAGCAACAGGAGATCTACGGGCAAGGTGTGCAGGAGGGGGCGTGGGCGGACTCATCAGGGGTGGGAGGGAACCGTGAACCAGAGTCCCCGGAGAGACACTCCGTGTGCACCTCCACCCCAGCGCTGCAGGAGAAGGTGGCCGAAGTGGAAACTCGGCTGCGGGAACAGCTCTCAGAATCAGAAAGGAGACTGAACGAGGCTCGGAGGGAACACGCCAAGGCCGGTGAGATTGGCCGGGGTGAACATGTGTTTCCAGGACGTCATGAGGCATGAGGTTATTTTAAAAACATTTTTTAAAGCTTTTTTCGAAGAGTGCCAATCCTGGCACCAATAAACTCTTCGGTGGTAAACACACCCATAGATCCAGCACTCAGATCAAGCAACAGCACGTGACTAGCCCTGGAGCCCTCATCCCCTCCCAGTCACTCCCCTCCACAAAGACAACTACCATCCTGACATCTCACACCAGCAGTGACCCCCAGCTTCTCATTGGGGAAAATTTCAAAACACCTAGCCAAGTGAAAAGACTCATGTAACGGATACTCATGTACCTTCTCTGATTAGAGGCAGTGGTTAATATTTGGTCACATTTCCTCTCTATCTGTGTATGTACACACATTGATATATACATTTCCGGGGAGGAATCATTGAAAGTAAGTTGCAAACATCATGACCATTTAGCTGCATTGCCCACAACTAGGATTGTTTCCTATATAACCTCAATACCATTGTTACACTTTAAGAAAATGAACATGAATTACACGAAATCTGATATCCAGTCCCTGTTCAGATGTCCCCTAAGGGATTCCAGGAAGGTTCGGGGATTGGGGGAGGTACTTTGGATTCATAGGATCCTAAAGCATCAGCCACCCCTCTGTAGGGAAGAGACTGAAAGCCACAGAGCATCAGTGGCTCCCCGAGTTACAGAGCTGGGGACCCAGTGTTCCTGTCCATCCTTCCAGGCTTGTTTTCATGCTGCCTCATGGCCTCTAGGCCACCCTACACCCGTCCCCTCTGTGGCCTGGCTTTCCCGTAGTGGTTTCCCTGCGCCAGATCCAACGCAAAGCCACCCGGGAAAAGGAGCGGAACCAGGAGCTCCGGCGCCTGCAGGATGAGGCCCGAAAGGAGGAGGGGCAGCGGCTGACCCAGCGCCTGAAGGAGCTGGAGCGGGACAAGAACCTCATGCTGGTAGGAGGCGGCAGAGACTGGGCCCTTCTTGGGCTGGTTGGGGGCAGAACTGTGGACAGGGGAGGGGGCTGTGCCCGGGCTCGGTGGCGTTTAACATTCTCCTTCCCAGGCCACCTTGCAGCAGGAGGGTCTCCTCTCCCGTTACAAGCAGCAGCGACTGCTGGCAGTTCTTCCTTCCCCACTGGATAAAGGGAATCCCGTGGAGCCCAGCCCCGGGTGCCCAGGGTCTTCAGTGCCTGCACCTCCAGCAGCGGCCCTCTGCACCAAGGAGTCCATCAAAGGTGAGGGGCAGAGGGTGGGGGACTTCAGGAACGTCTCCTCTAGATGCCCTGGAATGCACAAGCCTTGTTCTCTGTGACCCTTAGAGGCCCACAGCCTCTCTTATCAGCGCCCACTGGGGCCAGGAGCCTTCTCCCTCATCCCCCTCACTTCCCGCGGCAGCCCCGGTCTTCTGCACTGTGAGTGCCCCTGACCGCCTTCTCTTGTCCGCCTCCTGTCCCTCTGGGCCTTCTCTCTCAGGATCCCTCTCTGTCCTGCTCGATGACCTGCAGGGCCTGAGTGAGGCCATTTCCAAAGAGGACGCTGTTTGTCAGGATGACGACCAGAACTCCTCTACTTCAGCCTGCCTCTGAGCAGCTGGGAGGACTGAGAGGATGAGGGTGGTGGAGAAGTGGGTCCGGGAGGGGCCAGGCCAGCTCTCTTCACCCTCCAGCTCCCCTTGGCAACACCAGCCACCAAGATGTCTGAGAATTCTCCTGTGGCTCAATAAAGGTGACTACAGTAGAACCGTGGTTTGGACAGTTCTCTCTGGGAACATAAGGGAATTTTCTCCCTGCAGCCTGTCCTGTCCGGAAAGTGTGGGAAGTGGTCCCCCACACAGCTCTTTTTCTAGATGTTTCTTTTTTCAAAAGCCCTTTCTGAGGCCGCTAACAAAGTTTTTTCAAGAAGCTCCAGGTTTTTTGTTTTTGTTTTTATTCTCAACTTTTGTTTTTAAACTCTTTGCCTCTGGAAGATGACCAGTGCAGGGAGATAAAACATTCACGTGTTCAGTTGGCATCGCAGAGCCAGGCAGGCCCCGGCTCGGGCCACCGCGGCGGGCTGAATGGCCGGGTCCCTGCTCCCGTGGCACTCACGTGCTGGTAGGACAACAGACAAGTACTTAAGTGAACAAACCAGCATTTCAAACAATAGAGGAAGAAAGTTACAATGACACGACAGAAGCTGGCTCTGTGGGGAGGGGGCACGAGCTGAGGGGCCAGGCAAGGCCTCTCTCAGGAGGGACGTTGTGCTGAGACTGGAGTGAGGTGAGGAGCAGGCTGTGCAGCCACCTGGGTGCCCTGTTCCTGCCTGGTGAGTGAAGGCCAGAGGGCGGGCACAGGGTGGGCAGGCGCAGAGGCCAGAGAAGCATGACAGAGGATGCTGTGGGAAGAGGCCAAGACCTGGTAGAGCTTGAGTTTTACTCTTAAGTCAATAGAAAGTCCTTGGAGTACTTTTAAACAGAGAAGCAGCCACGAAGTTCGATTTACTTTTTTTTTAGTGGAGGTACTGGTGATCGAGCCCAGGACCTCCTGCATGCTAAGCACCAGCTCTACCACTGAGCTATTACCCATGCCCCCCACCCTGTGGTCTTTGTATTTTTAAGAGATCTGTTGGCTGGCTGTGGAGGATGGGTGTTTTTCTGAGGGGGTGTGGAAGCAGGGAGACCAGCAAGGAGGGTCCTGGGGAGACTGGGAAGAGGCAGTTCCCCAGGCTGGGGTGGTGGCAGGTGGGGGGTGGGGGAGGAGAGGAATGAAGGCTTCCAAAGTGGGCCACAGGGGGACAGCAGTGTTCCTTCCGGGGAGCAGACCAGGTGGGGACAGCCTGGGGAGGAGTTCTGTTTTGGACATGTTACTTCTGAGAGGCTTAGGAGACCTCCAGGCAGAGGAATCCTTGCGGAGGGAAGGTTCCAGGGGGGTTGCTGAGAGCCGCAGACAAGACCTAGACTGACATCTGAAGGATGAGGAGAAGGAGAGGATGGGCATAGAGAGGTGGCGCCAAGACCGCAGGAGGGGCCAGAGGGGCCGCAGGGAGGACTCCAGGGGGAAGAGGAAGAGGCTGAGAGGACGGGGGAGCTGAGGCAGTGTCTTCCTGAGCCTCTTGGGTGTGACTGATGAAACCAGCCCTAGGGTGGGGAGAAGGAATCAGGATGTCCTCGTATTTCCTTCTTCATCTGCAGTCACCCCAGGTGCTCCTGGATGAAATTCCTTGGCTATCCCTGTGTGCCTGAAGAAGGCACACCCTGGAGAGAGCACATGGGGCCCTAAGGGGAGCGGAAGTTCTGGGGAAAGAACTGAGCCCCAAGTGAGAGGGTTCAAATCAGGATGAGGTGGGAGAAGCTTGGTGTACCAGCTGAGACCACCCTGGCTGCATCCCAGGTGTTCCAAGGGAGCACCCCATTCCTCTCCTCCTTGTCCCCTGCAATCACCCATCCCCTGCCTGGCACCCTGCTTCTCAGCCTGTGTAATTAGGCCGCTTCCCCACGCATGGTTTGCTCTCATTCCTTGCCTACCAATGGCTTCAAGGGATGAAAGGTGGAAGTCCCTATGATTATGGGTTCCCGCATGGTGTGTGTGAAGGGGGTTGTGAAAACAAGGATGGAGTGACCAAGGTCAAGTTCATCGATAAATCCAGGATGGCTGGATCCAGAGCTGGGGAACTAAAATGAGGGACGCCACCATCAGAGGTTACACATTAGCTGTGGCCTTCCAAACGGGTTTGACTAGTTAAATTCTGGTTATATTCCTTGTGTCACTGGGCTGGGCCCTTCCCAGAGATTGGCTTCCTCCTCTCTCTCCTCCCTTATAAAACCTCTTGAGGTTCCCAGGCACCCAGACTTGGCCCACCCCTGACTTTGGGGGCCAGGAGACAGCCAAGATGTTCAACTGGAAGCTACTGGGGATCCTGGTCCTTTGCCTGTTTGCCGGAGGTGAGCTGGGAAGCAAGGCCTGGAGTGCAATTTGAGGCTATGGGGAAGGTCAGGACGATGTGAGAGTAAAATGGATGCACAACAGGGGAGATTCTGAGAGATTCTGGGAATTCAGTTAATGGGATGCAGGTGTCATGGAAAGGTGCATTTTAGCTCAGAATAAAGGTTTTGCTGGTTTGGGTGTTGCTCCGTGTGGCAGTTTAGATCAGAATTTAGGGGTGCAGGTGAGTATTTGCTGGAGTTGAGGTCTGTGTTAAGGGGGTGGAGGTCATTGTAGACATGGGGTCTGGGTGCCACACAGGGTCAGGGTGTAGAAAGCTTTGGGATTGCAGACAGGATAGGGGCCATGCCAGTGGGTGTCCCAGCCATTTTAAAGTCAGTCCAGTTGGAAGTTCAGGGTAGGGTTTTCATGCCGTTTTAAGATCCCTTTGGTATTTTGTGAATGTGTGGAGAGCTACTTTTGAGTTTTGTCTGTGGGATCAGCTCAGGCTGTGGTCCATTGAAGAGAGGTTATGCCCACCCCCTGGGTCCATAGCTGTGGGGAGGTGGGGATCTGGCCCTCAACACCTCTTCTTACCTTTCTCCTTCCTCCTCTACAGGCATCTCAGGCAGTGGAGACCACCCATCTGCCCCATCCACAGAGGCCTCAGAGGAGGAGGGCTCCCCACCACTGCCTCAGGGCCCCCCAATCCCTGGTGACCCCTGGCCAGGGGTACCCCCTTTCTTTGAGGACCCTCCACCTCCAGTTCCCAGTCGTCCCTGGAGAGACCTGCCTGATTCTGGAGTCTGGCCTCCTGAACCCCCTAGAACTGATCCCCCTCAACCTCCCCGGCCTGATGACCCCTGGCCAGCAGGACCCCAGCCTCCAGAAAACCCCTGGCCACCTGCCCCTGAGGTGGACCACGGATCTCAGGGGGAGCCAGACCTTGACCCACCCCGGGAGGAGTACAGATGATGGGATCCCCCAGAGGCATCCCGGGCCTCCAGGCAGAGTGCACTCAAGATACCTCTACCCTCTTGATTTCCCTTGAATCTCCCCAGTTTAGCCTTACTCCTTAATTCCTTTGCTTACTCCTTCAATTTTATTCTGTTCCCTGAAGGTGTTGTCATCAATATTTTCTGTCCCCTCCTGAGATCTCTACTTAGCACCACATTCCCCCTCCTTTTTTCTCTGACAGCAGAAGCGTACACCCCTGCCTCACGTCCAGTCCTCTCCCCTCCCACCTCCTCTTCCCCAAGCCCGGGTCTCCTTGGGCAGGGCTGGCAGCACTGTGTCTCTGCTGCTACCTGGTGGCCGAAAGCTGGGAACTATCAGGAGCTGACTGCTTCCATGAAATGGAAAAATTAAAACGATGTTTTCCTAATGTTGAATCTCAGCTGCTTCTTTGCCAATAAACATTCGAATGTCCTCCTCACAGCCACAAACCTACAGAGATCTGACAGTCATTTGTGTTTCTGTCTTGCCCATATGCATAAGGATGTGGAACTCAGCAGGTGGAGGGTTGGAAATTTGACTATCAGAGTCACAATGACATTCAGACCCACATGTCTCCCATTTCTGGGACCTCTATTTTGGAGAATGGGAGATCAAGTTAAGTCTCTGTTTAGTAGTTTGTGGTTTGCATACCTCTGGCTGAACATGAAAACTTTTCCAGGGGAATTGGGGGGAGAACCAAATTTTAAGGGGATCAATTTTCAGAAATACATGTGTCTCTTCCTAAAATGAATCTGCCTGAGAAGTGTGTTCTCCTTTTCCACCTGTCTTCATTAACAACCCGCACCTTATCCCACTAGACAGAGATAGGCCAAGCTCTCTTGCCTGTAACTGAACCGGACCAGGGAGCTCTTCCTGGCATGGCCAAGTGAAATCAATGGAAAATACAAATCAGCCCTTTCCATTGCATTAAGAGATGCATTTTCAGTAAAAGTTTACTTTTCTGTTGACTCATTGTCAATATTTGTAGTTTTGATCAATAGCATCTTGTAATAATTGTAATTATAAACCCAGTGCAGAATATCTATTTTTAACATTTTGTGTCTTACGGTCATAGAAAATAAATTTCAGTTTATGTATGTATTTTGTTACAGGGATATACAATAAAAGACTTTCCAAAGATACACTAAAATACAAAAAAATACAATGAAAAAAGTTTCATTAGGATAAAACTCAGTAGAGAAAGTGAAATGGGAAAAGGAACTAAAAAGAAAAAGAAATGAGGTAAATTGGTTGACTGGCTAACGGACTTGTTCACTTATTAAAAGGGTGTTAATGAACATGAAAAGGCTATGGTGTTATAGTCCTGCTACATTTAAAACAGTGGTGTGACTTTTAAAATATGTAAGAATTTACATATTTTAAATTTACATATTCAGAAAGTATACCCTTGGCAATATTTAAACATGATTAAAAAATGTTAGTTGTTGACTCTAAAATGTTTAAGAGGTACATACTTTTCTAAAATTCTTTAAGGGAGTATTTGAGCAGGAAAGTTCGAAGGACAGGAGCCCAGAGATCCCGATAGCCTAATGTCAAACAAGCGGCTGGACAGGGTGGGGTTGAGGAGAGGCTCAAAGAAATGAGAGTTCAGTGACCTTAAACTCTACCCTTTAGGACCCAGTTTGCTTATGTGGTAACTCCCATCAAAATCTATAAGAGACTCTTCAGAATTCAGAAATAACCTTAGAACACATAAGTATTGTAGGGGTAATTTGACAGGCCCCAAAGTGGACTAGATTCTCTCACTCATTCATTCAACCATTATCTTCTACCCTTAACATGTCCACCAATGTTGGGTGCCACAGGAGATTCTAAAGAATAAAAATATACAGCTCCTATTCTCAGGAAGCTTAAAATTCGGCCAGGGGACACAGGATTTACACGCAAAGTTAAGTGACAATGTCACAGACTGTAAGGTGTATTAAATAATTACATGAGTAAACATCACAGTAAGAGCAGTAAACGCCATGAGCTCATAAGAGTCACGCACCCAGAGCTGGAGTAGTCAGAAGAGGCTTCCAGGAGGAGGCCCCAAGCCAGGTGCGGCTGGAAGGGTAGGCAGCATGGCAGGAAAACCCGCCAGGACGACCCGCCAGGCAGACCTGCCAGGAAAGGGCGGACCCGGGGCCGCAGGCGCAGGCGCGGAAGCTGGGTCCTCGCCTCCTCGCCTCCCGATGCACACTAGCTTCAGGACCTGCCCTAAGCCTCTGCTCCTGTGCGTGCTGTTCCCGCTACCTGGAATGGCCTTCCTCTCCCCACACAGCTGTATTTCTCTTCAGCGTCGCTCCCTACCCTCACCTGTTCCCCCTGCCTCGCGCCACCTGGTTCTGCGGTGCACTGTGGCTGGAACAAAACTCAAAGGCCAATGATTAATTCCTGTCTCCCCTCCGCTCCCTGGCCCTGAGCCTCTGGGGAGCAGAAACTGTATTCATTTCTTCCCGGACCCTGTTACCGTTTTGGTGCCTACTGACTCCCAGTGTACTGTCACTCCCAGCAGCCCGGCTATGCTGTCGCTGTGCAGGGAATGCTGGAAGCACCTGGAATTGTTTCTCCCCCACATACCACCCCTCCCCCACCCCAACCCCCGCCCACAGCTCCTAATGGATGATGGGAAAATATGGGTGTATCAATACCCCCATCCTCCAGATTGCCCTTTGTGAGACTTTGCTTGGTTCCACACAGTTGCTTGGCCTCCTTCCCTTCCTGGCCCCACTTCCCCGCTCCCTTTCCCTCCTCCTCACTCTCATAACTTAAAAAAAAAAAGTTTTAATTTTTTTCTAACGGAGGAGGATTGAAACCAGGATCTCCTGCAATGCTAAGCAGGCACTCTACCACTGAACTATATCCCTCCCCCTCATAACTTTTCTAAAAAATTTTATTTATTTATTTTACATTGTCTTTTTTGTGGGGAGGGAGGTAATTAGGTTTATTTTTACTTATTCATTTTTTTAATGGAGGTACTGGGGATTGAACCTAAAACCTCCTGCATGCTAAGCAGGCAGTCTACCACTGAGCTATATCCTCCCCACCCCCATAACTTTTTAATAAATCTCTTTTACTTGAATTTTTGTCTCAGGATCTGCTTCCTGGGCATCCAAGCTCAAACACCACATGTGGTTTGCTACAGACTATTGGAGCTACTTTGTACTGTGCATGTGCAGTAAGGGGACTGTTGCCTAAGGCTGTACAGATTAAGCTCTCACTTAATTTGCACAATAACCCTATAGTTATTACCATTTCTCAGAATAGAAGAGGTTACCGTGACTCAGGCAAAGTCATACAGGGTACAAATGGCAACACTGGGATTTGAACTCAGGTCCATCTTGATTTTAGCTACATTATCCCATCTCTCTAGTCATCTATGTAACTCTGACGCAGGTTAGTTTCTGGGCCTTCATGGACCCCAATATTAGTCAGAGTTCTCCACAGAAACAAAACCAATAGAATATACATGGAGATTTATTATAGAAATTGGCTCCTGAGATTATGGAGGATGAGAATTTCCCCGATCTGCCATCTGCAAACTGGATAGCAGGGTGGGAGGGTATAGCTCAGTGGTACAGCGCATGCTTAGCATACATGGGATCCTGGGTTCAATCCCCAGTACCTCCATTAAAATAAATAATAAACAAACCTAATTACCTTCCCCACCCCCCAAAAAACAAACAAAACTGGAGAACAGGGAAAGCCAGTGGAGCAATTTAATCTCAGCTGAAGTTGTGAGAACCGGGGGAGCTGATGGTTGTTAAGTCCCAGTATGAGTGCAGAGGCCTAAGAATCAGGGGGCTGGTCCAAAGACCAAGAGCCAGGAGCGCTGATGTGATGTCTGAGGGCAGGAGAAGATGGACGTTCTGGCTTAAACAGGGAGCAGATTTGCCCTTCCTCTACCTTTTTGTTCTGTTCAGCCCTCGCTGATTGGATGGTGCCCACCTTGGTGAGGGCGATCTTCTTTACTTCGTCTGCCAGTTCAAACACAAATCTCTTCCAGAAACAGCATCACCGACACACCTGAATATCCTGTTTCACCAGCTCTCTGGGCATTTCTTAGCCCAGGCAAAGTGACACATAAAGTGAACCATCACATACATGATCTATGAATGGCTGAATTCATTAATGAATGGTGAGTTTGAGCAGGAGAGAGTAGGTCAAAATGATTAGAGTGAAGGGACTGTAGTCTGGAGAAGAGGCAGATATCATTGGACAGGTAGGTTGGGGGAAATTAGAGGTCTTGGTGCCAGGGCTCGGGAGCTCATATCTGACAGTCTTTCTCCTCTGCTAGAACTGAGCCCAGTGGTGGGGAGACACACGGACATAACTGGGTGTACCACAGTGGGGAAGTATGGGATGGAAGGGAAGAAGAAATCTGGACCCCTCAAACTGACCCTCAGCAACTTCCCAAGCCAGTGAGATGGAGTTCATTGGGAATGGAAAGAGAAAAAATTTCTCAAAGGAGAGGGAAAGTAAGGGAAAGAGCTGAGTCCCTGATGTAACCCAGGAAAGGATCTAGGGCTCTTTATATTGTGCGGTTTGGTCTTCATTGCCACCGCATTATGTTGGTTTCCATGTCTCTCCCCTTGTAAAGTATGAGCTTCTTGAGGGCAGGGATTGTGCTTTGTCTGTCTTCGGATGTCTTACTTCTCTCCTAGTTCCTGGCTCAGATTATTAGCCCCATTTCACAGACGAAGAGACTACTGTTAACAGAGGTAACTCACCTGTCCAAGACATAACACAAGTGCCGAAGTCAAAACTGGATGCTATGGGGAGGGTGTAGCTCAGTGGTAGAGTGCCTGCTCAGCATGCATGAGGTCCGGGGTTCAATCCCTAGTACCTCCATTAAAAATAAATAGATAAATAAATAAATAAGCTTAATTACCCCCCACTCCCAAACAAACAAAACTGGATGCAGGCTCCAAAACAATTCTTCCCAGTTTGACACAAGAGGTGGGTGAGTGGGAGAGGGAAGAGGAGGCAAGAAGTAAACTGGAGATTTTAATACCTATTAATAGACAGCAGGTATTGGCACCTAAAAATGGGAGGAGGCTGAGTGGGACTGAATGGTAAGGAACTGACACAGCGGAACTCATTGTGCCAGTTTATCCATTCAGATTAGACAATGCTGATTCTTTCCCATCCGCCTTGGCTGATCTCCACCTAGGAGTGAATGCAATGAGGACACCACTGCATCTTATGTCAACATGGAGTCATAGGATTATATAATAGAATAGGATCACAGACTTAGAGAACAATAGCTCAGAACTTTGGACATGGCAGGTAGTCAATAAATGCTTAACCAGTGAGAACATAGAACCCAGAACTAGTATCATGGTATAATCTAATTATAGAAGCTGAGTTACCTTGAGAAAACATTGGGTACAGCCCTCAGCCTTTGGACAGGCAAATAATGTCTTTGGGCTAGACAGAAGAGATGTCTAGTTCAAAGACATTGTCTGTTCTCCTTTGAAGATTTTTTGGGGTGGGGGGAAACTCCAAACCATTCATTTGTTTCTCTATTTTTCCATATAATGATCATTTATTAAGCATCTACTGTTAGGGATGCTAGGTGATGGTGACAATTCCAGGGAGAAGTTTTGGTCCTCCCTGCCGTCAAGGATCTCTGTGTCTAGAAAGGAAACAAAGATGTAAATCACGGCAATAAAATGTGATAAAAGTTAAATTAGAGAGGGGCACACCCTGAGGTAGGATCCCAGGAGGGAAGTCCTAACTCCTCTGCCAATTTCATGTTTCAAATTCATTTGACCAAAAACTTGCTTTAGTATACACTTAGGCTCTCTTACTGTACACTTATCACCCTAATCTTTAATTAAGTGCCCACCAGGTGCCTAGCACTGGCTCAAATAACTTGTTGAATTAAACCAAACCCATCTCCTAAGGCTTTTCCAGCTAACATCCTTCTGTTCTGTGGTGTAATTTCAGCCCCTGTGAGGGGGACAGACAGAACGTGTAATGATGAAAGCATCAGACTGTCACTCAAGTCCTTGTTCCTACTCTGCCATCTGTTCTCTGTGTGGCCTTGGGATGTGACTAGGGGATTTCTTCAATAATCTCTAAAATTCCCATGCAATGCTGATAGCCTAAATTCCTTGTCTGTGGTATTCCAAGATCTACCACCAGAGGGCAGCACAGAGACTCCTCCAAGGTGTTTCCCTCCAGAGTCCTCATTTGGCGTCTAACATTATCCACTCCCCGGGTACTCGGTCAAGCCCTTCTTAGTCTCCAGGATGACCCCTCTAAGGTGAGTCAGGCACCTGGGGTGACAGGAGGAAGGCTCTGGCGACCTAAGGGAAATTCAGGCACAGGCTATTTGGCCGAGTGGTCCACACCTTCATTACTTATTCTTTCTCTCATTGCCAACTGAGTTCCTTCCATGAGCCGGGAAGTGCTCTAGAGCTGTGGATACAGCGGTGAGTCAGAGAGGAGGGCCTCGCCTGCAGGCGCTTACCTTGGGGGGGGGGGGGAGTGAACAATAGGCAGATGTATACATGATGTATGTAATAGGATATCTTGTGGAGATAAGAACTACACAGGGGGGAGGGGAGGGCTCAATGGTAGAGTGCATGCTGAGCATGCAGGAGGTCCTGGGTTCAATCCCCAGTACTTCCATTAAAAAATAAATAAATAAACCTAATTACCTCCCCCTCGCCCTCGCAAAAAGGGGCAATGAAGAAAAATAAGGCAGAGGAAGGAAACAGTCATAAGTGTGGGGATGAAGTGGAGCACAGTTTTAATAGGGAAGTCAGGGAGGGCTTCCACCAGGACTGCATGAAATGAGGGACTGAGTTGGGTCATGTAAATACCCAAGGAGAAGAGGAAAAGCTAGCTTGGTGCTGTGTGCAGAATACCGCATCAGGATTCTGGGTAAAGTCCCCGGCTACTGGTAGTAGACATCATCTTCACACCCTGAACTTGCGTCTGCAGCTCCAAAGGATAAATAATAATTTCTGTCTCCTAGAAGCATTGAGGGAATCAAGATCCATCCCCTATGTGCAGATGTTTGTGACCAGCTGATGGATACACACTGTCAAGGAGTCAGGGAGTCAGTGTCCTTCTCTGGTTCTGGTCCTGGGGTCCCAGAGAACAGAGCTGGGCACGGGATGCCAGTGTCTCCAGTAGGATTCTGGGTTTCCTGGTCACCTGTGTGTGCAGGTGATGCATCAGGTGCCAGGGACACACTGGGGGAAGCTCCCTGCCTATGAGATACTCTCAGCCAGAGGGATTTAGACAGGCTGGAAGGAGGGGAGAAGACGCTGATCCTACCCCCAGAAGCTCTGAGGGCCACACCCTGCTTAGCAGAAGTCCTTCCAGCCTCTCCTGAAAGCACATTCAGACTGTGTCCCGGTTCTCTCTCACCATCTCCTGCTGGATCAGGAGGGAGCTGGGTCTCTATTCTGGGTGACCAATAACAATAAAATGCATTAATAGCGACTGTGGGAAACAATGACTATTTAATAGGTGAGCATCATGAGCAGACAATGAGTGCTGGTTTCTCTAACACTTGTTCCACAGAGCAGAGAGGATGAAAAATATTATTGTTACTCTAAGAGCTAATCACAGCCTCCACATGCACCTCCTCATGAGACAAGAGGGCTGGTGGCCAAATCAGATGTGACTTAAACAAAGCGATGAAGTCTTGAACCCAAGGACCATGACTGTCACTCAGCTGACTCCCTATTGTTTGCAGGAATTGGTGGGAAGGGAGAAGGATGGGGGAGGAGGGAAAGGAAACAGGAGTGGGGGTACAGATAGCCTGGTGGGCAGAGCTCCCACCTGCCACATCTTCCTCTGCAGGATTCACTGGCTGAAGATGGCCCTGGCTCTGACCCCAGCCCTCACTCCCATGTCCCAGCTGCGGTGCCCTTCGTCCATTGGAAGTTGCTAGTGGGGCTGCTAAGATGGTGAGAACAGGGCCAGGGGAAAGCAAATGTGGATACTGTCCAGGCCAAGTTCCAGGAGGTCAGTCCTAGAGGAGAGAGTGATGGCCCAGGGAGCCAAATGGAGAAGAAAGAAGGTGTGGCTGAGTATGGACCACGCCACTGAGTAGATTTGAGGAAGTAGATGTATTTTGATGGGGTGGAGACTGCTCTCCAGAGCCGTGATTCTCAGCTAGAGGCAACATGTTGTGCTGGGGTGAGATTCCCTAAATGAATCACCTTGGGGATTTTTGTAAGGACATAGCACTGCCTACCCCACCCCAGCATCAAATCAAAGCCTTGTCCAGGGGAAATCCCAGTACTTCCTCATCGCAGCCACGTGAGCTCTGCTGTTTGTCAATGGAAGTGTGCTGCCTCCTGCAGAGGACAGAGCTCATCCAGGGGAGAGAAGAGAGGCTCAAGGGAGAAGAGTCAACCATGAGGAATGAGGGCGGGACAGGCAGGCCCACGAGAGAGCACGGGCGAGTGGCTCTGCGTCAGAGCCAAGTTCATGAGCCTGCTGCCCCTGCCCGGCTAGACCAAGCATTCTTGAAGGCCAAGCTTTGGCCATTGGTGTATCCCTGCCAGCACCTCTAGTGATCTTTGCAAGTAGTAGACGTGGGGAGGGGTGGAGGGCATGAAACAGAGGAAGAAGATGTGGTCCAGACAAAGGCAGAAGAGGGGAGGGTGACCTGGACATGTTCATTCATTCTTTCTTTCCAAAAAATCGCCAAGTGCCTAAGTGCTTGGGATTCAGTGGACAGACATGTGTTTTGCCCCCTGCCATGGAGCCTTACAGTCCAGGGCCGAAAGGTTTGGTGGCATTTTGAGGCCAGGCAGGGGCTGCGTAGATGATGTACTGCAGAATCTATCTGAGGAGAGGGTAAAGGAGTCAGACCAGGTGGAATGTGGATTCGGCCTTGATCGTCTACCCCAGGGAAGGAACTCCAGAGGCAGGTAGAGAAGGGGAGACTAAACTGAATGAAGTTCAGCCAGTCCTACGGGCACACCTGGGCGAAGGAGGGGCCATCCAGCTCTGAGTGGGTAGGAACCTCCGAATGTAAATGCATCCTCTCCTTCTATGTTCTGGGTCCTGAGAGGGACCAGGTGGAGAGTGTGGATGACTCAGGGCCACCCATCCCCGCCATGGGAGAAACAACTCAGGGGGTCGACCCTCCTGGGATTGGATCCAGAGTGTTGGCTCCCCCGTGTGAGGGAGGGATGAGCCCACCACAGGCAGAGGGAGAGAGAGAGAGCAGGAGAGGAAAACAGCTTTGACTGGAGCAGAGCAGAGCCGGGTGCAGAGGAGGGAGAGCCCGCAGGTCCTGGAGCCCAGGGTGGCCCGGGGGGGCCTCTCTACCTCTGCCCACCACAAAATAACCTTTCAGGCCTTTCCTCTTCCTATTTTTTTCACTCCCTTTCTCCCTCTCTCAAGCCTATGCCTGAGGTCTGCCAAGAACCCCTGCATGGAACACCTGTTCTAGAACGTCTGTCCGGACTTTTAGGCCCTGGGTGAAATGCAGGGGAGAAAATGTTGAGTGGGAGAGACTTTCTCACTCAGGACTTAACCTCTGAGACTTTGATGACGCACAGGAATTTGTACACATTCTTACAGGGCTTAAGGAACCTGAAGTCAGCCCATGGGCCCCAGCCATTAATTTACGGCATGGTGTAAGCTACACGGAGAAATGGGACCTGTGTGGATTGGGTCTGAGTCCTTTCCAAACTCTTTGGCTTGTTACCAGCTGGTTTGGGCAAATAATTTTAACTCAGTTTTGTCATCTGTGAAATGCGGGATTAAAAACACTGACCTGTAGGGCTAGGATTAAACACCAGAGCACATGTCAAGTACATAGGATGATATGTGGCCCACAGTCGGCAGTCAGGAAATGGTGGTTTTCTGCCCCAAAGACTCCTCTCTGACCCGGGTCCTCCCCACTGAGAGCATTCAGCTCCCGCTCGGTTCCCGTGCGCTCCTTCAGCCCGGTGTCACAATCACCTCCCGTGCTGGGCCACCACGCAGCCTGTCCACTCTCCAAACCCGCTGTTCCTCTGCGTGTGCATGTCCCACGCCAACCCAAGCCAGCGCTCCTTCTAAATTTACCTTCAGCACCGCCAAGGCCCTCAGTCTGAGCCACCTGCTCCCTGTTCTTCTCAACATACTCCTCAAGGTCCCAGGGGAAGTCCGGCCACCTCCTTGAAGCCAAGTGCCTGCCCTCTTTCTTCACACCAACCTCCTCTTGGCGCTTTGCGTTCTTGGCTGGACTGCAGCCCCTCCAGGGCAAGGACTGTTCATCTTCCTCCTTGTTGCAACTTCCAGAGCCCAGCACAGGACCACATGCACCGAACCAATGCCTCGTGCAGAACACAGCAGCACAGAGCAGCCAGGGTGGCTTGGAGTGGACGCAATCAGCCTTCTTCAGATATGGGGCAGGGGCCTGAGGTCTCCTGCTTATAGAAGGCACGTACTTTAAGCTGGGTTTTGTCTGGTGGGGGGCTGCCTGGGGCCACCCTCACTCTCTCACTCATTGGCGGGGTTTGGGGTAGACTTTGTGGCTAGGGAACACAGCAGACGCATCTGCACCACCCGGGCGGTGTCTAACTGGTGAGCATCCCAGAAGGTGGTCTTGGTTTGGGTGGGCACTCGGCAAATGTCCCTCCCCCGCCATCCTTGGCCTCATTAGCTTCAGATCTTTGCTGTGTGAGCTGAGAGGAGACCCAGGGACACAGCAGAGTAAAATACATCAAGGCTGATTTCAGTAAGAAGGAGGGAGAGCTGAGGAGAGGCATTCAGAGGGCCCACGTGTGGGCAGGCAGCGAGGGAATGGGGCAGACATGGGTGGTGGGATGGGTGGACCGGGGGGATGGGTGGACCAGGTGGATGGGGTGGACAGGAGGACAGCAGTTGGGAGGAGGAATGTGGCCACACCACTGGGCTGTGTGGGTGGCAGGAGATATGGCAAGAAGCCCAGAGAGACTGTGCCTCCTTCGGCCCTGGCTGTCCTGGCCCAGGTCTGACAGCATCCTTGGGAGGGATGGGAGGAAGAAAACAAGACAAGCATCGCCACCTGTTTGTGCTGGAAAAGGGTATCCCACAGGGCCGGCTGTGCCTCCTCTTCACCCCACCCACAAGGCTCCCAGGGCCCCTCCCTCCTTCCCCACTGGAAACAGAGCCAGTGGGGCCTGAGAGTCTAGGGAGGAACTGACTTTCAGAAGGAGCAACATCATTTTAAATAGCACCCCTGTGTGCATGGTGTGACTGCTGCTCTGCAGAGGGTGGGGGTGGGCAGGGGAAATTCTTTAGCTCAGCTGGACTGGAGGCTCCAGAGAGGGCCTGGGGCTGTGGGTGAGCACATTCCGTGCTATACAGAAAAAAATTTGTTTTTTAAATCTATTTTTACATATAGTAGTTAATATTTGCAAATCTCAAACTCCCAATTTATCCCTTCCCATCCCCTTTCCTCCTTGTAACCATAAATTTGTCCATTTAATCTTTCTGGTAATTTCCTATTTGATCCTCATAATAGTCCTGCAAGCTAGGCATAATTTGTTTATTTTTATTTTTAATTTTTAAAAATGGAGGTACTGGGGCTTAAACCTAGGATCTGGTACATGCTAAGCACGTGCTCTAACACTGAGCTATACCCACCCCCACCCCCAGGTAGGCATAAATTATAAGATTCCCATTTTACAGATGAGAACACTGAAGTTCAGAAAGGTTTGGTGAGTTGCCCAAAGCCAGGAGGTTAGCTGGAACTTGAACCCAGGTTATACTGATTCTCAAACCAGTGTTGTTTTTCTTTTTCCCTCCTCCCTGCACCAACCCTCTTCAGGGGACACTGTCTCATCACTCCCTGTCCCCAGAGCTCCCACAGACCCTCTCCCTTCCACTCCCATTGTGGGTGCTAGCAGACTGTCAAGGGCTGGATTAGAAGGTAACTACTAGCCGCATGTGGCTATTTACATCTAAATTAATTAAATTAAGTAAAATGATAAATTCAGTTTCTCCCTTTGGTCACACTAGCCTCATTTCACATGCTCAGTAGCCACAGGTGGCTGCTGTATTGGACAGCACAGACAGAAAGTTCTATGGACAGTGCTGGGCTGGGCTCAGAAGCAGAACAGGAGATGGAAAGAAAGGCAGAAACCAGCCGAGGAGAGGGCTCCAGGGTAGGGCTGCCTCTGTGAGGAGTCTGAGCAGGTATAGAAATGAGAGTCTGGGGGAGGGGAGCAGGGAGAGGGCTGGGTGGGCCTGGGGGAGGAGGACAGAGAGCCTGACTCCCAGGCCCCTCCCTCCGATACTGATACTCTCTCTGCAATACCACTGAGCAATTAATTGGCTGGGGTGGGGCCAGGATCAAAGCAGGATGGAGGGGAATGCGATGGAGGAGGAACCGCCCCCCTCTTAGCAGATCTCAGGGCTCTGGTCCTTCATCCTTTAGGGACCTGGGAGTCTGCTGACCCTCCTTTACCTTTTTTTTTTTCTATTATAGACAAATCTATTCACAGTATGCTTGACTACATTACATGTAAATTCATATGGCAAAAGAAAATGAATTAACACAGAACATAGGAAACTATCCCCCTCCCCATGTTTTAAAATGCGCTGCAATTTTCACGTTCAAAATTTTATGCATCTAAATCTAAAACAAAATTATATGGAATATCTTAAGATATACAAACTGATAATAATTGACTGTATTTTTTACTCTAATAGGAGCGAATGACCACATACTTGAACAAAGTTAAAATACTATTTCTTTATAATAAATGTGATGAATGATTTACTTTACTTGTGTCTTTTCTTTAGTTGATAAATACAGCATATGCAATCCACAACCCAGGCACGAGCTGGCTGCTTCCTGTTCGCTCATCCAGGCCAGGCGGCCAGCTAATGGGCGGCAGGGCCACCACCTTCCCATTTAGTCTCATTAGCCTCTTGCTCACCCACTGCAGTCAGGGTCACCCCGGGGGAGGGGCTATGAGTGGCCTGTGAGTAACCCAGGCCCAGCTATGACAGGGGTCCCCAGCCCAGGCCTGCCCCTGGGCTGAGGCCCTGGTGTCTAGCACCTCACCTGCTGTCCCTGGAGCACCCCCCGGAAGGGAGAGGTCAGGGAACTGGTTTTGGAGTGCAGACTCTGAAGGCACACTCACTGATGGAGCACATTATAGCTGTGTGGCCCAGACGGTACTTGGGCAGTGACAGCAGTGGGGCACTCAGTTTGGGGTGCAGATCTTTATATCTGGAGGAGGACAGCGGAGGCTGAGTGATGGATGGGTCCCAAGGAGAAGGGCAGATCTAGAGGCTGTGGATGGGAACCCAGGTGGGGTTAACCATGTGGCGGGGTAGGGGCTGCAGCAGGTACCTGGTGTGGAAGGGAAAGTTGAAATGTCCATGTCTTGTGCATGGAGGAAGGATAGGGAGTCAGGCAGGTCAAACCTGGGGAAGGCAGGAGAGTGAGGGAGCCAGGCACCTGGGCCCCTTGGTGAGAGTGGCCGCCCCAGAGTGGGAGGCTGTAGAGGCAGAGCGCCTGGTTCCGAGTTAGGCAATGAGGGGCAGGCCAGCCAGGTGGCCCCGGTACCCCAATGGCAGCCATCTCTGCTGCTGAGTAGGCAGATGCTCGAGCTGATTACTTCAGCTCCTCCCGGCACACCAACTTCCCCCAGGCACCTATCCCTCCGCCTCTCCTCCCCTCCCCACATGACTCCTGACCAGAGAATGTCCAGCCCTGGCATAAAGGCCCTGGGTGTCCACGAGCTGCTGTCAGTCAGAAGGCCGCAAGGTCCAAGATGGGCTCTTCGAGAGCATCCCAGATAGGGCGTGTGGGAGGGCGAGGGATGCTGGCTCTGCTGCTGGCCGGTCTCCTCCTGCAAGGTAGGAGTGGGGGACCCTGGGCGCAGGGAGAGTGGGGAGAGAAGGGAGGGAGGGATGCAGACACTAGGTCCAGGAAGGCTGGAGGGAGCTGGGGTTGGGAGGGATGCCACTGTGTGAGGAGCATCCTGGAGGGGACCCAGCCAGCTGGGAGGGGGCAGCTCTGAAATCTGATGCTTGAGTCTGGGTTTTGCTCGTCATTGCCTTGGCACCTCAGGCAAGTTAAAATTTCTGAGCCTCAATTTCTTCTACTTTTCCTTTTTTTCCTTTTTTTTCTTTTTTTAGGTTCGTACTTATAAAACTTTATTGTCTTAATCCATTTATTATCACCCCTTTGAAACTTAAGCCCTGCAGTGTAGTCTCAGCTGCACTGGTGAGCCCTGAGTGACAGATTCACTGCTTTACGGCCAGCCTCTGTCCATGGTAGACAATTGTTTGTAGTGGGTTTTGCTCTTTCCTGAATGACTGTAACAAAAGTCTTAGTTTGGCTGAATAACTTATTTTGCTTCATCCACTAACTTGCTTTATCTTAGCTGAGCTTTGCTATTCAAGAGCAGGAAGCTCTGGATTTCTGCTTCTGGACAAGTTTGTTTATGAGCCTTTCCCGCCTCCACTACTGCTTTGTCTCCCTTTACAAGTTTCTGTGGTGTGTAAATCTGGTCATTTTTACTGACCATTACTGCAGGCCGAATTCTTCCCTATAAACCTAGAATTTTGTAATCTGGGTGAGCCTCTGTTTCTGAAATTCTAAAATGAGGTAAATGTTAGCACCTAGCTGCTGTTTCTCTGTGAGTCTCTAATTAAATAATGGATGCGACAGTGCTTTGGAAATTCTAGAGGGTTATATAATGTTGGTGGTGGTTGTTATTATTAGAATTAGTATTATTATTAGAGTGCTAGAAAAGTGCATATTTAATACTCATAATAACTGCTACCATTCATAGAGCCCCTTTAATGTGCCAGACACTGAACTAGCACTTTAAATACATCAGCCCTTTTGATTATTAGAAGAACGATTTGAGAGATTTCTTATTCTCACTCTACACACGAGGACACAGGGGTTTGGAGAGGGTGGGAAACTGACTCAAGGTCACAAGTTAGAAAGCGGTTAAGCTGGGATCCAAACCCCAGGCTGGGTGACTCCAGGGCCTGTGCTGTTGACACTGGTGATCTTGCCCGTGGCCCCCCAGCAGGCTGTGTGGCCTCCGGGGAGTAGAGAGGACAGCGGGGGTGCTAGATGATTCGTGCAGCCGAGTGGAGGGGGCTGCAGGCAGAGTTGGGGGTTGGTGTGGAGGTGGAAGCATGGAATTTCTTTTTAAGAGTGGGAACTTCACAGATTGTGGAGACCTGGTTGTAGGTGGAGGGGTCTAGGAGGAGTGTCAGTAATAAGTCTTAGTGGCTAGTGCTCAATGTTTTTGTAAAGAACCTTCTGCAGAGATGATCACATTTAGTGCTCACAGTAACACCGCGAGGGAGGCAGGGCAGATCCAGCCTCTCCAATGTACAAGCTGAAGTATGTGGCTCTGTCCACGCCCCTGGGAGCTGAGAGGGTTGAGGTGCAGAGCAGAGGGAGCATGCGGGAAAGTGAGCCTGGGTTAGGAGCAAAGGGTCAGTTCAGGAAAGAAGTAAAGGCAGGAGTGGCCAGACGTGGGCCTGGGGACAGGCAGCTGTGTGCTGGGATGACTGGGCGGGGAGAGAGGGCAGTATAGAGAGGCCAGTGGCCTCGGAGGAAGGTTTCATCCCACGGTCCCTGGGCTGGGCCAGGAGAGCAGGGGTGGCTCAGGGTGAGGTGTCTGGTCATGCTGGTACCAGCAGGTTCTGAAGCAACAGTGCATGCCCCTACATCCTGGCCCCCACCCATCTTCCCCTTCCACTTGGTCCCACAGTCTGGCTGGGATTTCTTCCCTTGAGATTTATGCCTCCACCTCCCAGAGGTTGTCCTTTCTTTTAGACCTCTTTGTTCCTGCCACTTCTCTGTTCTCTCTTATCTTCCTCCGAGGCCTCCTGCTTTGGAGCCTCATTTTCTTTTTCTCTGGTAGATGATTGTCTTCCTTCCCACCTCTCCTCTCCTGCCATCTCACTTTCCTTGATTCCCTGGGCTCCTCTAGGGAGAGACCAGAGTAGAAGATGACTGAGGTGGGCCTGAGAGGGGAGGGAGACAGCCCAGCCTCTCTGGCCCTTGCTAACCACTGCTTTCCTCCCTAGGGACCATGGCCAAGAGCATCGGGACCTTCTCAGACCCCTGTAAGGACCCTACACGTATCACCTCCCTCAATGACCCCTGTCTCCTGGGGAAAGGTGGCTCCAGCAGTTCCAGCAGCTCCGTTTCCAGTTCCAGTGGCTCCAGTGGTGGCTCTAGTGGCTCCAGTGGCGGCTCCAGTGGCTCAAGTGGTTTCAGTGGTGGCTCCAGTGGTTCCAGTGGTGGCTCCAGTGGCTCCAGTGGTGGCTCCAGTGGCTCCAGTGTTGTTCATGGTGGTTCTTCAGGATCTTTGTTATTTAAGCCGGGAACAGGGTATTCCCAGATCAGTTACTCTTCTGGATCTAGCTCTAGTCTACAAAGTGCCTCTGCCTCCTCCCACTCGGGAAGCATCAGCTCCCAGTCGGGAAGCATCAGCTCCCAGTCTGGAGGAGGCTTAAGTTCTTCTGTTTCCCAAACCTCCTGGTTGTCCAGCAGCGGTGGCCAAAAGGTCAACTCCAACCAGCGCCCCTGTAGTTCTGATGTCCCTGACTCTCCCTGCAGTGGGGGGCCCATCATCACCAGCTCCCACTCCGTATCTGAGAGTAAAAGGCCTGTCGTGGTGGTGGTGGAGCAGCATGGCTCTGGTGGCCCCGGAGTCCCCTGTAGCAGTGATGGCCTTCCAGGGAAGCCCTGCCCCCCCATCACCTCTGTAAACCAATACGGTAGCTACGAGGTGGTGGGTGGCTCTTCTGACAGTTATCTGGTCCCAGGCATGACCTACAGTGGGGGCAAAATCTACCCCGTGGGCTACTTCACCAAAGATAACCCTGTCAAAGGTTCTCCAGGGGCCCCCTCCTTTGCAGCTGGGCCCCCCATCTCTGAGGGCAAATACTTCTCCAGCAATCCCATCATCCCCAGCCACAGCTCTTCAAGCTCTAACATCTACCAGTCGGGAGGTTCCTCGACCGTTGTGCTCCACCCAGTGGGCTCTGGTGGGGTCCGGCTCTGTGGTGTTGGCTCCAAGGGGCCCTGCTCCCTCCCTAGCTCTGGAGTCCACAGCAGTTCGAGCCTTTCCAGCAGTTCTGGTTCATCCTTCCATCCCTGTGGCGGTGTTTCCCAGGGGCCCTGCTCCCCGCCAGGCACTGGCTCCTTCAGTGGCAGCTCCAGCTCCCAATCCAGTGGCAAAACCGTCCTTCAGCCCTGTGGCAGCAAGTCCAGCTCCTCCGGTCACCCCTGCATTTCTGTCTCCTCCTCATCATTGAGTGGGGGTCCCGTCGGCTCTCCCCAACCTGATCCATCAGCTGGTGCGAAGCCCTGTGGCCCCAGGAGCCCTGGAAAGATCCCCTGTCGCTCCATCCGGGACATCTTGGCCCAAGTGAAGCCTCTGGGGCCCCAGCTAGCTGATCCTGAAGTTTTCCTGCCCCAGGAAGAGTTATCTGACAGTCCCTAAGCTTTTGCCTGTGCGCGTGTGCAGACACACACACACACACACACACACACACACACCTCCCAGGTGGGTGAAGTCCAGGGACTCAGGCATGGGGTTAGCTCAGTTTGCTCTCCCAAGAGAGCTGCTCTACTTCTCCCATCACCCTGATGTGGCAGACTCCCTCTTATCACCTCTTTTTTCCTTATCTCCCCAAATTGTAGACTCCAAATCCTTTTCCTCATTTTCCCCTACTGCTTAGATTCCCATTCTCCTGCAGTGCCCTCCCGGCCAGATACTCACTCCCTAGAATTTCCTCTGCGATTTCTTTGAGGTGATACGGTCCATCTGCTAGCCCTACCCATTCGGATTTTTGAATAGGAAACTCCTGATATGTCTGAGAGTAACTCTGATGCCTGGACAGGTCACCCCTCCTCCCTGGCTTTGCCAAATAAAGCACAATCCAAATGATTATTTGGAGACAATGACCACCTCTTACTGATTTCACTTCGCCATCTTGTCAACCAGTGTGATAATGCTATTGGGTTCTCGCACTCCCAATTCCACTTCCACTCTCCATTATAGAACTCATCACACCTTCTGTGAATCCGCAACACCTCCCTTATCTCTCAATGTCTCCATCTCAGTCCCCCTTCCTGGTTGTCACTTCCCTCAATGCTCAGATGCTTCCCTGTGTGTGGGAGATACCAGGGCACCTGCAGAGACTGGAGCAGGCTCCCTATTCTCTCTGGATCCTGGACGGACACCTCAATAAACTATGTGACCTACATGTAGACCTTTTGCCTTTGTGGAGTCCTGGGTCTCCCCTTACCACCTGGGTGATGTTCTCTCATGCCTCTCAAGGTTCCATGTTCCCCATTTTCATTTATAAGTTGGCCCAATATTTCTCATATATCTTACAGTTCCTTCCACAAGGGAGGAGAATAAATAATAAATATTTGTTGAACTGAAAACAAAGGTTGCCTAATCCTCCTAGATCCATCCTCCCACCTCTCCTCTCTCTCATTGCTCCAAGAAATCCATTCTGTCTCCACTCCCTATTCACCCTGGGGTCCTCCCCTCTTTTTATATAGGGCCCTAATTACTTCTTCCCCTCCCCATGAGGCTCCTTCTCCTCTACCATTAGTTTGCCTCACCTCTGGATGCCATCCTCTCTGGGAGTCTGGAGCATCGATTTTCTGGGTTTCTGGGACACCTGGAACCTTGGGAAGGCTGGAACACAACAGCCTAGACCAGATTCCTGGTGACTGAGTAGGAGCCCAGGCGAGTGTTGTTCAGGGAGCTGTGGGTGGAGAGAGTAAAAGACAGAGAGGATGGAGCATGACAGTGTTTGCAGCCAAGCATGGTGACTCATCGGCCTACATCTGAATGCCCCAGCCCATGGCAGAACAGAGCCAGCAGTGTCCTCTCCACCTTCACACTCTTGCTGCCTGTGCTGCGTTCTAGAGTGTGCGCCAGCAGAGCTGAGGGGGCAGGGCCCTGGAGTGAAGAAGGGCAGGTGGCCTCCATGGGAGAAGACAGAGAAGGTGGACAGGGTGCGGAGGGCCATACAACCATGTCCTGGAGACAGGCCAGGGAGACAGGGAGGCCGAGGAAGTTCTCATACCCCAAGGAGGGGAGAGTGGGCTGTGCTGATCCCTATCAGAAGGACCTCACCCCAAACATAGGCCACCTCTCAGAGCCTCTGCTTGGCTTCAAATGAACTGACCCCTACCCTAAGATTTAACTCATTCTCTTACTTGGATGTGTTAGCTTGTCTCAATTTGGACTACTGTTGAAATTTGAAGTCCCCAACCAATAGAAATGTATTACATTAACCAGAAGTGACCTGGAGCAGCTAAGCCAACCTGCAGGGTTGACTGAAGACAGAAGAGGGCTCCAGATAGTCCTGTGTCTGTCATCATAGTGGAGTCACCCTTGGTCTGGCCTCTGGCCTCTGGACTGCAGCCAATGACAGGAATCCAGGCCCTTAGATCCTCTGGGGCCTGAAATTGTGGGAGGGGTACAGCCTCAGATATGGGGATTCCTTTAATTCCTGGTGTGATCCAGGTCAAAAGGTTTTGCAAAACTGGTGGATATCATCCCAAAAGGCTGCTGCCCTGTGCCCAGTGGCCAGTTTTGGAGAGGAACACTTCACTCTTCCAGAAGCCAGCCAGCAGGGGCTCGGGATAAGGCTGGGACAGTAAAATCTAACAGCTGATGTTTAGACTTCATGCAACAAGGGAAGCCTATTCTGGGTGCGTCCTGGACCCAACAGAGAAACAAAGGCATTTAAACACTTTTCATTGTGAAAATTTCAAACATATTTAAGAGTAGACAAAATAGCTCATAAATCCCTATGCTCTCATCACCCAGCCTTAACAATGATCAACTCATGGCTATTTGACAACAGCGTTTCAATGCCTTCCTTCTACCTGGTTGGAAACATCTGCTCTGTATCCCTCAGTATCTTTTGGATGCGGTGGACATATCTGACCATCTGTGGTAGGCAGAATGGTGCCCCCCACCTCCACCATCACCAGAGATGTTCATGTCCTGATGCCTGGAGACTGAACATATTAGGTTACAAAGCAAAGGGAAGTTCAGGTTGCAGATGGAATTAAGGTTGTTAGTCAACTGACTTAAATAGATTATCTGGGATTATTTGGGTGAGCCCAATGTAATCACATGGGTCTTTAAATGCGAGAGAGGGAGGAAGAGGAGACCAGAGTGATGCAATGTGAGAAGATCCTGCTGTTTCCGCCTTTGACCATGGAGGAGGGGGACCATAAGCCAAGGAATGCAGGTGGCCTCTAGAAGCTGGAAAATGCAAGGAAATGGATTCTCCCCCAGGGCCTCCAGAAAGGCTCTACCAACACCTCAGTTTAACCTAGTGAGACCCATGTTGGGTTTCTGATCTTCAAAATTCTGAGAGTCAATTTGTGTTACCATTAAGTTTGTGGTTATTTGCTATAGCAGCCATGGGAAACCAATACATCATGTCTCAAGGATGGGCAGCAGGTTTATCTCCCTAGACACTGAGTCTCATCTAGGAGTAGCCCCTCAGATGGCAGCCACTTCTGTAGCCCAGAACTTCCTGCAGGTTGAGGAATGGAGGCAATGGAGCTATGGGGATGCATGAGAAAGGGGTGCTGGAAGAGAAGGATCTGGATCCCAAAGAGAAAAAGAATCAAGTGTTTCTATTGCTCAGAAGTCAGTGAAGTGGGACCCTAAGGTGAATGTCCTTGTGTGCTTGGGGTAGGGAGCCAGGGAACCAGTGGCAGCTAGTGGTGAGCTGTGAGCCAGGACACCTGGGTTAGGAAGGGGTGGGGAGCTCGAAGAAAGAGCAGGGTGGGAACACCCAGCTTCCTTGGGTCATTCAAGTGGCACCTGTTGCCACAGAATGAATTAGGAATGGGGGTGGAATGTGGAGATTTATTGTCTCCACAGCCACCGGCTCGGCCTGTTTCTGATGTCCCCAGCCCCACTAACAGGATAAAGGGCTGGCTGTCTCGGGCCGAGGGAGATGCAGAGCAATATGCAGGGCTGTGTGGTGGGGAGTTGGGCTCCCTTGGGCCTGCTCCTGGTCTGTCTTCATCTCCCAGGTATGGAGGCTGTGCCCACCCTTGGGCAGAAGGGGACTGGGGGCCTCAAGGGAACTGAAATTGAAGGAAGGGGTAAAGGTAGAGGGTGTACACTTGGATCCCCCAGGGAGGTAAGAGTTGGCAGAGGGGAAGTGAAGGGACCTGAAGCAAAGGGAATCAGGGAATCAGGGAAGGGAGGGCATTGGGACCAAGCATCTGGTCCATTGGCTGCCTCCTCCTCCCTTTTCCTCAGGCCTCTTTGCACGGAGCATCGCTGTGATGGAGGAGAAAGTTCCCCAAGACTTGGGGATCAACTTGTCTCTGCTCAGACAACCTTCCCTGACCAGCCACTCCAACTCCCAACAGCCTCAGCCCAGACCAGACCCTGGGCCTAATAATTTAGCAAGGGTTCCTCTGAAGCCCAATGCTTCCCCATCATACAGCTCTCAACCTGCAGGAGGTTCTGGGGTGCAGAGGTGGTCCCCATCGCCCTCCGTGGATTCCTGGCCCTGGGAGGACCTTTGGCAGATGATGGCTGCTGCGGCTGAGGACCATGAGGGGGAAATGCTGCCTGAAGAACTGTCTTACCTTTCTAGGGTGTTTGCCCTCCCTCCTGGCAGCGGTCCTTTGCCTGCAGGGCCAGCTGCACACTCCCCAGGCTCCTCACCTAAGGCTCCACTCCTCCAACAGGACTCTGAGTCTAGACAGCCACCCCGTTCTAATGCACTGGGAGCCCAGGGAGGAATCTTTGCCCAACACCCACTGTGGTCTTCCATCAACAGGATTCGACGGCCACTTCTGCCGGGTCACCCCTGGGGGACCCTGAATCCCAGTGTGTCCTGGGGAGGCGGAGGTCCTGGAACTGGATGGGGAACAAGGCCCATGCCAGACTCTGTGGGAATCTGGGGTCACAGTAATCAATACCCAAGTACCAGTTGGGGGAATATTAATCGGTATCCAGGTCCCAGCTGGGGGAATGTTAATCGGTATCCAGGTTCTAGCTGGGGGAATATTCATCTACACCCAGCTATTAGTCAACTTCCTCCCAGAGTTCTCCATCCTCCTGGGTCTACATGGAACCTCCCAGCTGGCTTCCCCAATCCTCAAAACCCTGGGTCACAGTGGAGTTAGGGGAATGACAGAGTGGGAGAAAACCCTACGGTAGAAGTCCGAGAAGGGAGTCCTGCTCCCTCCTCTTGCAGTGTGAGCGAAATCAAGACCCTATCAGGTGTTTCCTAGCACCATCCCCTCTTTCAGCTGCCTCTCCTGACTCCCCAGTGCCGATCCCCAATAAAGCACAAGCATTTATGGAATCTGCTCCTTCTCAGTGTCTTTGTTTCTGGGTGCAAACTGAAGTGAGTTTTGTCCGTCCCCATTTTCTTTTTTTAAAATTATTTTTTATTATTTTTGGGGGGTGTGATTAGGCTTATTTATTAACTTATTTATTTAGTGGAGGTTCTGGGGACTGAACCCAGGACCTTGTGCATGCTAAGCACGCACTCTACCACTGAGCTATACCCTTCCCCCTCCCCTCCATCCCCATCCTCCGACACTCTCTTGCCAACTCCATCTTTTGTAAAAGTTCAAAGCCCAGGTGTCTGAGGGTGGAGCCCACATAGTCTCACCTGGGCCAGGTGGGAGACCTGGTTCCAGAATTGTCCTGGAATCTGGAAAGGGGAGGAGGGGCAGCAGGACTAACTGAGATGCCACCTGTGGCAGAAGGGAAGGAAGTTGGTACCAGGGCCAAGTGGGGAATGAACGCCCTTTGATTCACAGAGACACAGAGGGTCAGAGAAAGTCACTCTGTCTATGCTCATCTTTTCTTCCCAGAGAATCATGCTTCTTGGAAGTGGAGGATGCATTGATCTCCTCCCTTACACGCATCACTTGGTACATTGTGTCCCAGAGAACCACAGACTTTGGGCATTTGCGGAACAAATAGCAGACCTCAATAGAGGAAGAAAAGAAGGGATAAAGGGACAGGGAGAGAAAAACTTGGAACGAATAATCCTACCTGCGGCGGCATTTGATGCTTTTATTCCCAAATGATGACATAATCTCTCCTTTTGGTCATACTGCCTTCCATTTGGCTTTCCCAGGGGCTTGGCATCCTTGTTCAGGAGTTGAAGTGAGGTGGGGAAGGGTCATTCTAGGAAATGGAAGTTAACGTAAGCCGGCTGTGGGTGATGGGGTTTCCGAGGGTAAGCTCCTGGTGGCTGCCCAACGTCTTCCCTGTGCTGTGTGTGGATTTCACCAGACTGGTCCAGGTGTATACACCCTCCATATAGCCCCAGGTCCCGGGAGTTGGGCAGGTTGTGGGGGACAAAGAAGGAGGATAAACACCAGAATTGGACGGATGGGGAGCCGTCTGCCTGAATGTGAGGTGGGTGTTCTCAGAGAAAATGCTCCTGTCTGGTGTCTGTCATGACGCTCCATCCTATGCTAAGAATTCCTTCATGGGACACCTTCCCATCACCAACCACACGGCTGTCTATCACCTCAACCTCTTCTCCCAATTCTTTCCCACTCCGGACTCTCAGTTTCTCTCTGTCCTTGGCCAAGCGGTTCTGTTTTCAGCCCCTGTCTCTTCCACAAGCCCAAGCTCATTCTCTTGGGCTTGGTCTCATTTCTCTGTTCTTCTTTCAGGCTGTCCCCTCTCCCTAGTTCACTCCTATTTGCACTTTAAAATTCTGCATTGGCACTCCTTTCCTCTGTTCCCCACACATCCCAGAGCGCAAGCACCACTGGGAAGGGACTCAGTATTGTACACAGCTGCACCCCCAGCACCATGGATAGTGTCTGGACACCGAGTCAATCAGTGCACCCTCTTTCTTTCTGCAACTCCCCCTGTTTTCTCGTCTTCCACCTTATTCCTGAGCCACAGGGCTGCACAAAGACTCCCATCTGTCCTGCTGCTGTGGGCTTCCCAGAACCTCACTGACCTCTCCCTACAAACTCCACAAAGCCCTTCTAAGCTCATAAATGCTCTGTACACGCCATCCTTGAAGTTTCCTGGATATCTGTGAGGAAGGTGTTGGTGTTATAAGGTAAAAAAACAGAGATTTTTGCTCAGAGAGATTAAGCAACTTACACAGGGTGACATAGCGAACAAGTGACAGTCAGTGACTCAAACCAATTTTTTTTTCATTATCTGTCCAGGGTGTGTTCAAGGATAATATGCAATTAACAAAAACCCGTCTAATTTTTACTGAGTACCTACTATGTGCCAGACTCTGGACGAGGTGCTTTGACACACACCTTTCCAGCTAACCCCCACAGCAGTCGCATCGGGGAAGCATTGCTGGGCTCGTTATACAGGTGGAGTTACTGAGGCCCAGAGAGGGAAGGGAGCCAACACTGACAGAGGTAACTCTGAGCAGAGGGAGTGGAGTTCATCCTCTCCTTGGTGCTGATGGAAGGCTCCGGGAAGCTGTGGTCAACCCCAGCAGAGCCCTGTCTTTGCTTTAAGGTCAGCTGCTGCTATTAAGAAAAAAAAAGCGGAACTGGTCAGTAATCTGCGATATAATGAAAGTCCTAAGTTTTGCAGTGGGAGCTGCTGCTGGTGTGCTGAGTTTTATGTTTTTGTTAGTGGCTGACCGGTGGGAGTGGTGGCTGGAGTAGCAGGAGTCATTTCTCCTGTCCCAGGAGGGACGGTGTGGCAGCAGAAAGAGCCCTTGTGCGGAAGTTAGAAGACAAGGTTCCCCTTCCATGTGCCCACACAGCCTTCTCTGCTGTGTCCCATAGGCTGGTCATTTACCTCTGTGGACCTTAGTTTTCTCGTCTGTAAAACAGAGTAAAAGCAGATGTCTACCTCGCAGCGTTGTTATGAAGTTTAATTAAGAAAATGATAAACTGCCTTAGAGGCTGAAAAATGGAGCAGTTGTAAGAGCTTGATTATAACGCAGGACGTTGTCCCAGTGAGGCAGTCCTGGCGGCACCACAGACAAGGAGCGCTCTTAGCCCGCAGTGGGCTTGTCTCTGAAGTGGCCGAAGTTGACTTCACAGCTGATTGGGTTTTTTAAATTTTAATAATACATTTTATTAAACTTAATATTCCAAAATAGTATCATTTCAACATATAATCAATATATTTTTAAAAAAATAAATGAGATTTTTTTACATTCTTTTTTTCCCATAGTAAGCCTTTGAAATCTGGGGTAAGTACAATTTTATACTTACAATGTATCGCAGTTGGGATGAAAAATTTGAATTGGAGATTATTGCTCTGTATCTAGATTTCAAAAATTTACAGTTGAAAAAAAGTAAATTTGTAGACCTAAGGAATTCCAAACATACTTAAAAGTTTTTCCAATTATGGAATCGAGTATCAGTTTTAAAATTTAACATAGAAATTAATGACATTATGCTAAGTAAAAGAAATCAGACACAAAAGGTCAAATATTGTATGATTCTATTTATATGAAATGTCCTCAATAGGTTAACCTATCGAGACAGAACATAGATTGGTGGTTGCCAGTGGCTGTGGAGCGCAGAGTCAGGAGGAGAGGGGGGAGGGTATATCTCAGTGGTAGAGCGCATACTCAGCATGCACCAGGTCCTGGGTTCAATTCCCAGGACCTCTATTAAACAAACAAACAAACACACACAGCTAACCACCCCCACCCCTGCCAAAAAAACAAAAAGAGTGAGGAGTAATTGCTCAATGCATATGGCGTCTTCTCACAGTGGACTGTTGAGTGTGGAATGATGCTTCCCCATGGGAATCACTCAAGAGAATCATTCCAAGATCAAGAAGGGAGAGTCAGCTTCTCATTGAAATATTTCATTCCTCAAACAAACCTTCTTGCAGAGGTCTTTCACTTACACACTTGCTCTCGGGTGATGATAATAATAGCTTCCTTTCTTATATATTTACCATGAACGAAATGTGTTACAGGATTACCTCAATTCTCACAGCAATTCTAGGATGTATTTACTCTAATTATGTCCCTTTTACAGGTGAAGAAATTGAGGCTCAGCAAGGTTAGGTAACTCACAGCTAGTAAGAGATGGAGCTTGAGTTTTGTCCCACTTAGAAACTGCAAGCTCAGGTGGGCAAACTGTACCGAGCAGGTGAAGGCGAGGTTCTCCAGCCCCCACAGCTTAATCGCCACCTGGAGTCCTTCCTCTGCCAAGTCCATTTTCACCCGTCTCCATGTCACCTGAAGACTAGCAGCCAGGTTTTGGTTTTGTCTCTCTCTCCAGACCAAGTGCCTACCTCCTGTGTTCCTCTTATTATTCCGTTGGAAGGTTGTCCCCTAGTGTCTTTTTCCACCTCTTTCTAGGTCGGCATTCTCCTTTTGCTGTCAGGAAACTGGTGAACACATCCAGAAGACACTGACCTTTACAAACGCATATTGTCACATGTGAGAGTGAGCACACCAGCCCTTGGGAAGGTCGGTCATACAATGTGTGGTCCTCTGTAACTGGCCTCTTTCACTTAGCACAATGTTTGCAAGGTTCAGCCATGTTGTAGCAGATATCAGTACTTCATTCCTTTTTATCATTGAATTCTTTTTGATTTCATTGTTTCATTGTATGGGTGCAACACTTTACTTATCTACTTATCAATTGATGGGTAGTCTGAGCTGCCTCCACTCTTAGGCTATTACGAATCATGCTGCTACGAACATTTGTGCGCAAGTGTTTGTGTAGACATATATTTTCATTTCTCTGGAGTATATATCTTAGGAGTGGAATTTCTGGGTCATAAGTTATCTCCATGTTAAGCTTTTTGGGGAACTGCCAAACAGTGATGTTCCAAAGCTGCTGCACCGTTTCATGTTCCCACCAGCTGTGTATGATGATCCCAATTTTCCCACATTCTTGTCAACACTTGTTATTATTTGTCTTTTTATTTTAGCCAGCTTAGTGGATGTGAAATTATATCTTACTGGGGGATAACTCTTTTAAGTGCATAGATTTTAGAATTTTGCAACCTATTTTCTTCCCCTAATATAACATACTTAAAAAAACCCTCATGACCAGTGTTACATAGTATGTTTCTTTCTCATTAAGATTGTCTGATTATTAGCATTATTAAATCTTATTAATTCTTATTTTATTATAATTAGTAGGGCAATCTAGATTTTTAATCTTCTCGGAGATGAGGAATTAGGCTGACTTTATTAGCTCTCTTTTTTAGTGGCTTTTTTTTTTTTTGGTTAATTTATTGCCTTAATACGTACTATGGAAACCACCTTCTCCTTCATCCCTGCCTCAGACATCCTCTCTTGTCATATGTTCCTGTTTCTGCTAAAGTTCATTCTCAGAGTGGGGCTACTTGGTTTTCTCACAGTTGCCTGCATTTTTCTTTTCTCCTTACGTAGGTGAAAGCAAGCACCTATCTCTGCTTTATAACCACACATATAATTAACAGAAGAAACAAAACGAACAATTCCTTTTTGATTCAAATCAATTTTTAATAGCTCCATCCTTTCTTTTCTATTACAGATGTCTTTTGTGAACTTTATATGAACTTTTATCTTTCGAGTATCATAATGATCTCATGGCCTTTACAGCCACAATTTACTGCAATTAACCATAATTACCATTCCTCCTCCTCATCTTTCTTCTCATGCTCATTGACTCAGGATGAACAATGGAGATCCTTTAAATTGGCTCCTTTGTCCTTTATAGCACTTTCCTTGACACTCTTGAAGGCATCCTGGCTTTCTGGCAACAACTGAACATTCAAGATCTGTCCTGAGTCTTTCTTTCCCTGAGACATGGAATCAGCTATCATTGGAGACTTACTGATGGGTTCTAGTTTCTTTAAGTGAAAAATAGTATTTGAAACAAAAACGAGGTGCTGGGGGTCCACATGAGAATTGTGGTAAAAATCCTACCTCCCTTGTTGGCCACTTTTAAGATAGACAATTACATGGAGTTTGTGAATTTAACATGATACGTGTTTTGTGTCCTATTTTTGTGAGACTGTGTGGACCATCAACCACAAAGACGTTCAACATCACCAGGAGACTGAAGGGGAGAAACACAGCCTGGACCAGGTTGTGTGCAAGAATGAAGTGGAGGGACATGCGGAGGCCAGTATAGATGTGGGCGAGGTTGGAGGGTGTGAATTGGGTAGCATTCATCTAAGGTAAGATTAGGAACCAGGGCCAGTTCACTGCGGAGATTCTGGAGTCATCAGATTGGGATAGGATGAAGGGTTCAGTGATTTTTGCACCTGGCTAGGGCCTGTTTGAGCTGAGGATGGGAACATATTCATCCCTGTTATGGGTTGAATTGTGTCCCCCCAAAAGATATGTTGAAGTCCTAACCCGTGGTACCTATGAATGTGATCTTATTTGGAAATAGGGTATTTACAGAGGTAATCAAGTTAACATGAGGTCATTAGGGTAGGTCTTAATCCACAGGACTGGTGTCTTTATAAACAGGAGGAAATCTGGACATAGACACACACAGAGGGAAGACCATGTAAAGACACAAGGATCATGTCATCTACAAGTCTAGGAATGCTTGAGGCTACCAGAAGCAAGGAGACTGGCATGGAAGGATGCTCTCTCACGGTCCTCAGAGGGAACCAACTCTGTTGACACCTTGAGTTCAGACTTCTAGCTCCAGAATGGAGGGACAACAAATTTCCATTGTTGAAGCCACCCAGTTCGTGGCACTTCATGCGGCAGTTCTAGCAACTAATGCAGACCCTTTAACTTCACCTCCTTCACCTGACACCCCTCCAGCCTTTCTCCATCACCTGAGTTGTTGCCAGTTACCTGCAACTCAGTGCAACAGACTCTAAGATGTGGGTTCGTCACCAGTTGTGGGTTCTGGCCAGCAGAAGTCCCACCGAGACGGAATGAATTACTCAAGACTCTGGGGAAGTCAAGAGAGCAAGAGGGAGTCAGGAGCCAACTCCACGAGCCTCTCAAATCTCTCATATTTATTGAGTACAGTCAAAGCAGGAATTTAGGGAAGGACAGGGTGGGATCACAATGAGTACAAAGGCTTTGTTTATTGTTGGTGTTTGGCTCAAGGTTAGAAGATCCTTTTTGGTGAATCATAATCGTGTTGAGCCTTTCAGCTTACCAGGGCGGAAGGTATGAGAATCAGCTGCTTGACAAGATTTTCCTGGACTCAGGCGGCTGTGCCTGTCTTAGGTTGCCCCCTCAGGGGATCTTACCTGTCATTGGCTAACCAGCCTTCTCACCTCTGAGTCTGCAGCTTCTTACCATTCCAGCCCAAGGCTGTTTTGGGGATAGAAGACTAACAGCAGGCATGCCCAGCGTTTACAGCTGGGGGCCTGGGTCATTGCTAAAATCTCAAGGCAGGTACTAAGCACATCTTCTTTAAGGAAGTAAGTGGCTGGGATTGTTACAATTTGTTAACCCAATCATGGGCTCCCACACTAAGATACTTTCTCAAGAGCAGGTTACATTATCCACTCATTTAACTATTAACATTGCACATTTACCACATCCAGGTACTGGGGCTCCAGCAGGGAACATGACTCTTGGGGTGCTCTCCTCCTGGAACTTCTCCAGGCTACTGGAGAAGGAAGACACATCACATGGTTACACAAAGAATACTGAATCTAAAACAGTGATGTGCTAGAGAGCAGGGCAGCCCTGTGTGAGGCGCTGGGAGATGGTGGCGGGGCAGGAAACTTCCAGGCAGAAGGAGCCATGGGGAGCCCTGTGGGGCAAAGCCTGGGGCATCTGCAGAACCAATGGAAGCCTGAGGGCCACAGAGAGGGGCCGAGGGGAGGTGCCAGGGCAGATCCTTGGGGCTTGTAGGCCCTCTTAGAGATCTGGGGTTCTATCCCTATCTGAAGAACCATGGGAATTCAGAGTTTAATGCAGGGGAGAACACATTCACCTTTTAAGATAATTTCTCTGAGTGGAGATGGGGCTGTAGGGGAGTGTGGGTGAGCTAAGGGGTAGATTTGGGTGACAGGGGAGCTTCAATAATGTGAGAAAGGGGTACCGAAAAGGGCTTCACGTTTGCTGGGTGCTGACTCCAGCTGGGCCAGTCACTTGGAGAGGAAATGACTCCTCAGATGGCTCCGCAGAGCCTTGCACAGTGTGTGCTTTATGTACAGGGAGGGGCTTTTGTTTAATTACTAAATTTGTTTCCTGTTTGTGTCCTTCTTTCTCACATGGGGATCCTCACGGCCTCCAGCCTGGGTGGCTCCAGCCACCTCCTGATCGGCCTCCTCCCCACAGGCCCTGTGTCCTCCAGCTCATCCTAAGGGTCAGCTCAAGCTGAGGAGAGGGGAGGATGGGGAGGTGTTGTTTAAAAGGCATAAAGGTACAGACTTTCAGATTTACAGGATGAAGAGAGCTATGGCCATGGAGGGTGATGATGGAATGTGATGATGGCTGCACAGCAATGTGAATGTTTTTAGTATCACTGAACTGTACACTTAAAAAGGGTTAAGAAGGTAAATTTTTTGGGAGGGGTGATTAGGTTTATTTATTTATTTATTATTTTTAATGGAAGTACTGGGGATTGAACCCAGGACCTCATGCATACTAAGCACGCATTCTACGACTGAGCTATACCCATCCCCTAGAGCTGACTTTTAAAAAAGTTATATTATATTAAAATACACATCATATAAAATTTACTGGGGGGAGGGTATAGCTCAGTGGTAAATACGTGCTTAGCATGCATGAGGTCCTGGGTTCAATCCCCAGCACCTGTTGGCTCTAGTCAGACCACTCCCCTACCCAAGGGTCGCTAGCACCAGAGCCTGGGGCTTGCACTGAAGGTCATTCCCAAGTGGCCAGCTGCCCCTCTGGATGCTGGCTTCCTCTGCTCCTCACCCTCATCCCCGGGCCTGGCTCTATGTTGGGCACACAACACTAGTGCAATGTCTTTAGAACCAATGAATACATGCAAGTAAGCAGCAGGCCCCCTGCCCAGCCCTTGAGCCCATGGCCACCCAGCACCCTCGCACCTGTCATCCACCCTCCTCTTTGCTTATTAAACGGTCCCTTCAACCACTGAGATTTGAGATTCCAGTTCTAGAGATTTGAACAAAACCTGGGGAATCCTGGGAGGTTCCTGGGGAGAAAGCAGTGAAAGTTTGTTTGGTTTAGGGAAAAACTTAAGATACTGATTAATCTTTGATGCTAAATAAAAATACAACTTTAAATAAGTTTGTTAAAAATCTAAGGGCAACCACAAATTCCACTGGAACTTGAAGGTCCATATTTAAATCACTGGAAGAGCTGAAACAACCACACTGAGAGTAATCCTTTCAGTAAAAAACAGGAAAGAAAAAAAAATACCCAGAAAAAACAAAATATAGAGACATACAGCTTAATCTCTTTTAAACAGTTCATTCGTGGAGAAAGTTGGGTCAGGATGTTTTTCAGTGGTTACTCCCTGGTGGTGGAGTTTCTCAGCTTTTTACTTTGTAAACACAAGCACCGTTTGAACTTTTTCAAGGAGCATAAATATACGATACTAGATTTATAATGAAAGCAAAGAAACCAAAGCAACAAACAAGCCAACCTGTCTGCAAAGGATTCCTTGTCCCCGAAATCTTTCTTGACCCCTCACTGAACTCCCCTTCCCTGTGCCTTTCTCGTGACATTGAATAATTATGGTTGTAACTACTATAACTAGTGAGCCAGGCATAAACCCTCCAAACTTCAGTTTCCTAATCTGTAAAATGGGGATAGTCAGAGTGTCCATGTGATAAAATTGTTGAGATGACTCAATCAAATAATTGCATGTTAAATGCTGAGCATAGTATTTGGCACAATAAGAACTCAGTCAACTTTTGCTGCTGTTACCATGACTACAATATACTCTAATTCCATACAACCTTCAAAGGTAGGCATCATCAATATTAGAAATGATGAAAATAAGGCTCAGAGAGGTTTAGTAACTAGTCTAAAGTCACACAGCTAATAATGGGCCTCCTGGGAAGTGAGAGGAAGTTCATCACCCATGAGTGAAAACTGGTGAATTTGCACACAGTGAATGAGAGGACCATCTGGGGGAGAAATCACAGATGTGCTGAGGAAATTCGGGAATAATCAAGTCCAATCCAAGGGTAACACTAGGAAGCATGTCTGGTTGGAGACTATAACTCAGGAAGGAAAAACTGGTATCATGGTCCTGTGCCCCATCTGAGGAAAGAATGTGGCTGCAGCAGGGGGTGTCCTCTATGGGATCGAGGAAAGGGGGACCCAGGGGCCAAGAACTGTGAGCTGTTTAATTGCTCCCTGTGGGGAGACAGGCTCATTCTGGCTATGAATATTCTTCCTGTTGTAACCTACTTATAAACAGCAACATTCAATGGCTATGTCAGGTGTATAATACACTGAACTCACAGTCATGCTCTATGTATCAAAAGGTGGGTGGAGAAAGGAACTTCTTATGTCAATTTGAGGAAAGAATATGTATGCCACCTATACTGTGATTACACTAGAATCTCTCCCTGACTTAAGCCAGACCAACAGCACAGGCACACAGACTGCTTTGCTCTGAGAGATTCTGCCTGAACACAGTACCACCAGCTGTCACAGGGACACTGGAAGAAATGAATAAAACCTATGAAACTTGTACTTAGGATAAGGATGCGTTGAGATGCTGCTCGCTTTATCACACCACTTCCATGGGGACCTCCTCATCTCAAGGGAAGCAACAGCCATGCATCTCCTGAGACTATGGACTCTTTTTACTTTGTGTACGTTGGGTGCCATGTAATGACTGTGTTTCCTTCTTTGAATTGGCTGCTAGAGAGCTCAGTTCCAAATTTGTGATCTCCCTGCCGGCATGATGTTTATACTAACCTAACTCTTGGTTTTGTCTGATTTTTCTAACTATTTATTTTCCCTAGTTGTAATTTTCTATTGTTTAAGCTATTTTCGATTATGATTAAAACAACGCTGGTATAAATGAACACTGTATTTATTCCAGGACTGGGGTTCATTGTGACCTGGATGAAATGTTCCCAAAATATCCACCTCTCCTGATTTTGATTTCTTGGTCACCAAGCAACATTCTGATTGGCAGTCGGCCTCCCCTTCTAGGAATCCTGCTACTAGGAGGTGGGGGCACCCTGGATTCCACCTCGGGAGCTAAACGGTCCCACACTAGAGATCCAGCAATATTTTGTGCCTGTCCCATTTTCTTTTCTGGGAGTAGAGATTGTTCTAGAGTTCAGAAGGGAGCTTCCTGGGCAAACGCACAGTGCAGCCAATTCTCTTGCTTCATTTTATACAAGGCAAACCCATCTGTAATGCTTTCCGGGGGAAGATAAGGGGAAGGAACCAGCACTAAGGAGAGTCAGAGAGTACCAGGCAGCTTACTGTATGAACATATTTCATTCTGGCAGTAGTAGCGGTTTACCTGGAGCAGGTTAGAGCAGCTTTCTCTCTCTTTTATTTATAAAATAGAGATAATAATATCGCCTCCCAATTTGCATGAATTAAATGAGATAGCCCATGTAAATCATTTAGCACCGCTGCTACAACTATTGCCAAGACTAGCCATTAATTATCATCGCTGTAATTCTATGAGGTGGGTAAGATTACTCACGTTTTGAAAAAGGCAAGTGGAGAAGCCCGCGCTCCTGTAAGTCCGCGGTCTTCCACTAGAGGGCAGGCTGAGGCAGGGGAATACCTGAAGGAGGCTCCCTTTTCCGTAGCTTTGTTAACCAGGAACCTGCGGTAACAGTGGGGAATGACAGCAAACATTGATGCTCTTGTTGAATAAGTGTGAGCCTCCAAAGTTCTAGAAGTACTAGCCAGGGTTCCATCTCCATCTTCCCCTCGCTCTGCCCCTGAAGTCACTGTTCAGTTCAAGGTCTCTTATGGTCTTTGTTTCTTTCCCTATGACTCACCGTGACATCTAAATTTAAGTCAATAAATAAGAGACAGCATACCGAACCTTCCCACCACCTCCCGCGCAGGGCAACTCAGATTTCTCCTTTAGGCCGACTTAGACCCACGAGCTCATTTGATCTCCACCGCAATAATTCCGGTGACGACTCTGGCCTGGAGCCCTGCCCCTTCCCCGCTCTTCCCCCCTCCCCCTCGTGCTCCACGTCCACCCCGCAGCTCCTATGCAGAACCTTCTGGTAATCCAGGGGGCTTGGGGAAGGCGCGGTGCCCTTCCGGGTACAGGGCTGGCAGCAAGGAAACTGTAAAAACTTACCTTTAGGGAACGGGGGTGCACCACAGGCAGGCACGGAACCCTGTCTACTGACTTCCTTTTCTCCCAGATTCAGAACTCCCGAGTCCAGGCCACCTCCCAAGCTTCTTCCCCAAACACACTCCAGTCTCCAGACCCAAGAAGCAGCTGCAGCCATCTCCGTGCTTCTACCTAAGGAGTTTTTGTTTTCCCGCCACGGGTAGCGAAGGCACTCGGGACTGGGCGGGGGCTCGCACCGGGGCGGGGCCGGGCAGCCTTGGGCGGAGCTGGACCGCTGGGTGGCGCTGTTTCTCTCGGTGAGATACCGGGTCTTCCGTCGGCTGTTCTACCTGCCCGGCTCCGCTCCCTTGCCTCTTGCTTCTCCTTCCTCGCCGCTTCTTCTTCTCCCTTCTCCCTTGCTCTCCTTTTCTTTCCTTCCACTCTCACCCTCAACAGTTGAGGGGTTTAGCTGTGCTGGCCCAGGGCCTGGGGATTTTACCTTCTCTGAGGCGGCTGCTTAGAGGGCCTGTGACCCTGTGGGTGAGGCTGCGGTGAGAGGCCACGACGCGGACGACGGAGGACGAAACCGGGGTCTCCTCTCAGGTTGCTGCCTCGGGGAGTTCCACGCGGGGCCCTCACGGCGAACACCCCACCTGGAGGAGACACGTGCTTGTGAGTTCGAGCACACACGGTTGCGTCCCTGTGCTTCTGTGCCCATCGTAAAAGAGAATAGTGTATCTCTGCAGAAGGGGCTTGATCCATGAAGAATAAGGATTACCCTCAAGGCCTGGAGTATACTGACATTTCCTGTTTTAATGATGTTTTCCGCCACCTACATACATTAGGAAACCCACTGAAGTGAGATATGTTCCTCATTAAAAAAGACCCGGGGCAGGGGTGGAGTGGATATAGCTCAGTGGTAGAGCGCATGCGCAAGGTCCTGGGTTCAATCTCCCAGTACCTCCATTAAAAAAAAAAAAAAAAATCCGGTTAACTTCTCCCATAACTGCTAAATTGACTCTTTAGCTCCCCTCCCTGATGAGGGCATACCCCTGAATTAATCCTCTAACATCCATCAGTTCAGATCTCTATGGTGACAGTCTGTAGGAACATTTCCATTCCTTGACTCTCCAGTGATTCTTAGCCCTTCACCAGCAAACCAGACCAGAAAACTGCAGTCTTGTGCCACAAACATTGGCTTGGATTGGTCTCAAAGCACTTCCTCCTCAAAGGGCGATACTTTGAAAACTATGAACCTATTTTGTTAGTGACGATGGAACGAGATTTCTTGGGTGTCAAGTTCCAAATCTACCTACTGTAACTCAATGCACAGAGGAAAGAAATGTATTGGTTCCCATTTTTGAAAATGTACTATAGTACCTGAGATGTTATCATTACAGTAAGCTGGGTGAAGAGTGCATGGGACATCTCTGTACTATTTTTGCAATTTTCTGTGAGTCTAGAATTATTTCAAAGCAAAAGAAGGAGGGAAGGAGGGAAAGAGAAAGAAGAAAAGGTGGAGAAAGAAGAGGGGCATTAAAAATATGTCCTTAGGGGAAAATTTGATAACATTAAGGAAAAGGTACTCTATTCCTGACATTTAGCTACGGCTCTATTGTGGCTTCCTGCTTTAGTGAACTGGATTAATGAACATGTGTGGTTGCAATGACTTTACCTAGACAAGAGGCAGGGATGTGTAGAAGCCATCAGCCTGCCCTGTCACATGCCCCATGAGTCCCTCACTATTGGGCCTCCCAAAGAGAGCCAAGTGTCCTTTACCAGCAGGCGGGGGCTCTGAATAATTCCTATAGCACCAGCTTTCAAGAGTGATTCTGCCTGGAGCGACTGTCATGCCTGTCTCCCTCAGGACCCCAGTAGGCTCACTGCAGCTGGTAGGTGGCTAATGGAGGTTTATAGGATGGAGATCTTGATTATGTCATCTTTAAAGACTTGACCAACATCTGGCCATGGAAGATGCCATCGAAGAGCTTATACACACAGAGCCCCAGGAATTGGGGAGCTGAGTCACTTGAGAGTCTGAAAGCCTGAGAGCAGCTGCCTTCTCCTGGGCACAAGCTGAGACTGAGGGAGACTGAAAATATATTGAATCCCCTTGGTCCCCAGGGGCACAGGCTCATTTGTGACCGTAGCAGCCTCATTGGCACCAGGCTGAGGAAGCCTTGGGTTTCTGCAGGGGTGTGAGGAATCAGAGAGGAGAGCAGCAGATGGAACGGTGGAGATTGTAGGACACTGAAATTGACTTGAGTGTCTGCTAGAAATGTGAAATGTCATATTTACCGAAAAGTGTAAGGATACCAGTCTCAGGGTACCAGGGGAAAGGGATAAAAGAAGACAATTTCTTGTCTGTTGGAGAGAAAGACTGAGAGGCTTATACATTTATGAGAGGCGTCCCTATTATACATTTGCAAATTTTCCATGGTGTGGGAATGCCACTTTTTTTTTTTAAGAAACTGTCCTTCTCTTCTCTGAATTATTTTCTAAAATTTTTTTAACTTTTTAAAATTTTTAACTTTTAATTTTTATTATTATTATTTTTTAATGGTACTGGGGATTGAACTCAGGACCTCGTGCAAGCTAAGCATGCGCTCTACTACTGAGCCATACCCACACCCCCAGATGCCACTTTTAAAGAAACGGCACAGTCTGCATGGATTGTGGAGCTTATTCTTAAAACTCAGTATATGTCTTAGTGCTTTACTGTATATTATCTCCCAAGTGTGTTTTTGCTTATTTGACTATTTTAAATTTTTACCAAACTTATACATGCATGGAATTTTAAAAGGCAAAAAGTCCTACAAGACTTATAACAAAAGGCTGTGGTCTCTTAACACTACTTTCGCAATCTCTAATTCTCTTTTCCTAGATGCCAAAATTTCAGTGCTCAATTGGTTTTATCTTCCTATTTTTTAATAACAAGTTGTATCAGCCAGGGCTGAGTGCAGGAAATGGAGATTACTCTAGGTATATTAAACAGGAAGGGATTTTACAAAGACTGTTAGGAGCTTTTGAAATCTTTTAGGAGGGCTGAAGGAGCAGGTTCTCAGCTGAGCCTTAGGGAATGATAGCAGAACAGAGCAGATCTATTAGGTGACCCTTTGATGGCTTGTCTATAAATTTATCACAAATTTGTCATCAAATTCTCCTTCAACAGTGTAGTTTTCCTCTCCATTCAAATGCACGATAATTAATTTGTCTTTTTCTTGGACGTAGCCTTCTGTAACCAGGTAAAGAAATTCTCTTTATTCCTGAGGTTTTGGCCCCAAACTCCTATTTCAATCTGGACCTGTTGATCCCTAGGTGTCCCACATAGCTGCCTCTTGGGATGTCCCTTTAGCATTTATATATGTGTGTGTGTGTGTGTGTGTGTGTGTGTGTGTGTGTGTGTGTGTATAAAATGATACTGCTTAACACCTGAAGGTGACAAGAAAAACTCTGGAATTTTCTTGACCCAAGGAGGGATAGGAAAGAAGACAGAACTATTGGTTGTCATGGGCACTGTTTCCACAGCTGCATTGCCATTTTGACTGTCATTACATATAGTTTGATGGACTGTGCTGTGACAAAAATATAACTTTTTCTTGATTTAACAGTGATCTAGGCAGGACAGACAACAATAGCCCCACTTGATAAATGGACAAACTAAGGGTGAGAGAGATTATACACTCTATTAAGGAGCAGAACTGGATTAGAACCCAGGTTTTCTGGCTTTTTCTTTTCTGATGTCTGTTTTCACTCCGTTAACTCGTTCACAGTCAAAAAAATGACTGCCTTACAGTTAATGTGGCAAAAATCACCAGAAATCCTACAGTCACTAGAAGAAAAATCCCACAAAGTAGGACACCTGCTCACTACTGGAGCCTCAGTGCTGAAGTCAGTGCCTGTCCCAGAGCTGGCACTTAATGAATGTGTATAAAATGAATGAATGAACGGTGTAGCTGTTTATTTAGTGAGGGAGCAAAGCTCCAGAAATTTTAAGTGACTCATCAAAGGTCATTTGTCATATTTTATAAATTACAAGATGTGTAATAATTTTCACACTTAGTATCTCTTAAATGGGAGTATATCTTACAATCAATAACACGTCATAGTTAATTGACTGTGTTTTTCTTTCTTAGTGGTGCATGAAACAGTGGTATGTTGACAGCAAATGGAGTCTTAGATTCAGTGAAAAATGGTGGCTGTTTGTGGCCATATGCTGGGCCTCAGTGCCCAGAAAGTGCAACACAGGGAGGGAGCTGGGGTGTTACACTATGAGCTGTAACACCAGCCAACTTCCCCTGAGGCACTCAGAAGTAGGCGATCTATTTTGAAGAGAGATGCCAGTCTCTGAGAGGGCTGCTCCCCAGGCCTGGCCACTAGGGGCCTCATCAAGACATTTCATCAGAAAGATACTGGCAGTCTGGGAGCCTGTCTTTGGCCAGGCTATTGGTTGCCATGGATACTGTTTCCACAGTTGCTTTGCCCTTTTGACTGTCACTGCATCCGTACCTACCCCCGCCATTATCTCTTTTCCTTGCTGAATATATATTTAAATTAAATATTCATTCATGTCAATTTAACAGGTTTACCATATCCAGATTTTTCTAATGGTTGATTTTCATTAATGTTGACGTTTTTGGTATCTATTTGACTTTACTAGTTAGTTCTGCTTTTTATAATACTTGCAACCCTGTGGTCCAGTATCCAACGCTCCATTATACCTCAGCTCCATTCAAGTTGGGTATCAGCTGCAAGCAGCTAAACACAAGCCATGAATACTGATGAGGACGAGGAAGAATGGGTCTGTTGTGAGACCCAGTGTGAGAGAAAATGCCTCTGCTCAGTGGGTACGTCTGTAGCTCATTTGCTCGCTGCTCTGAATGGTTCAATTGCTGATGGTAAATGTCACAGCTGAGAGTTCCATGAGTTTTTCTGTTAAGGTTCCCAAATAGGGTGTAGTCACAACTTTTGCATCGTTGTAACGGCCGTGTCCACCAGCTTCCACCAGCCCCTTGAAGGCAGACGCTGTTTATATGACTCTCCACTGTGTCCTCGGAGCCACATATAGTAACTGGCGTATGTGTCCTCATTAAAGATCCGATGTATGGTGAAATGAATCATCACACATCACCTCTCCCGTGCGTAGAGCATAAAAGCTGAAAAACTCTCCTGGGCGGAGAAAATAATAAATACCTTGAAGCATCCTTGACTCAGGGCTTACAAACCCTTGGGTGGAGTCCTGAGCTTAAAACAGAGCGACTCTGCTAGTGTCCAGTCTTCAGGTTATTTCAAGGGTGGGGCCTGAGATGCTGCAAATATTTTAAAAAGCAGAATGCATCTGTCAAGGCAAATAAATGTCAAAACTGACCACATATTTTCCTCTGTATTTTACACACAGAGATGGGTTTATTTGTGTCTATGTATCCACAGCTCATTTTCAGACTGGGGGCTCCCCAAGAATGGGGACGGTGTCTGTTTTCTCTTGCTTGGCTTAAAGCCGAAAACAGATTAAAGACAAGGTTATTCATCACCTGAGAGGCAGCTGTAACAGTGAATGATCTTGGAGTCAGAAGACCTGAGTTTAACTCCACCTTCTCCCTCCCCACTCTGCCACTCACCCTCCATGTGACTCGGGGATAATTTATTTAACTCCTCTAAGCCTCAACCTTTGCATTTTTAAGAGGGGATGATTTTCTTACCTCACCGAGCTGATGTGAGGATCAAAGGAGATCACATATGTGAAAGCAGCACAAAGTGCCCATAAACATGTCATAAATGTCAGGTCAGTTACCCCCTCCCTTGGGAAGCTTTCCTGGGTCTGTGGCAACTGAGAGAGGCCCCTCCTTTGGGCTCCACCTTAACACTTACCTCTATTATAGCACCTTACAATGTAATTGTTGGTTTTCTTGTTCTCCAGGGCAAGACCTCTGTCATTCATTTCAGTTAGTCTCATGTCCTTGTTCTCAAAAGAACACCCAGCACATGCTGGCCACTTATTTAAAAAATTTTAATTTCTTTGTATTTCCTAACAAGACCGAAACCAAAGAAATAGCATCAAAAGAAAGTATGCATTCATTCCTTTATTCAAAAATACATATTTTGTCAAATCTAAGATGACACTGAGTTCAAGATGCACTATCACTTATGTCACCCTAAGAAAGAAAGACCTCTGCCAACTAAACCACGAATCGCCACCAGTGGTAAGACACATCTTCATTTTATTTATTTATTTTTAAACACCTCCTTTCCAGTGTTTTAATGTCAAACTGAAATTTCAGTTTAAAATGATTTGTTTTATAATTTTGAGTGCACACACATGCAAAAATCCCCAAATACATAGTAAATAATTAATACAGGAAAGAAACTCTGCTAGGTGTTCTAAAGTTGCACTAAAAGTGGGGAATGGGTGTTATACAGATTTTGTATTTTTAGATTCAGATATTTGTTCATAACAGTGTTGGTTGGAAGGGTTTTGTTTGTTCAATATAACATTGATCTAATGATAATTTCCTTTAGTATTTTTTTAAGAAGAAAAACTAGCTATTAACCTTAACAGTTTGTTTAGAAGTAGAACCTGGTATTTTTTAATTTCGTTAAACTTTGGTGGAGACTTTTGGTACTTTTAGATCCAGCCCTCATGTGCGGTTATAATCTAAAATCTTAAGGCTTCTGCTGTCTCCAGTATCATATTTTTCTTATAGGCTCTTTCATTAATAGCCAAAGGCAACTATAGCAGTTAAAGGAAAGAGATTTAATTGAAATTTTTAAGGTAACACTAACTATTTTTTTTGAGGTATAGTTGATGCACAATATTATATAAGTTTCAGGTGTACAATTTAGTAATTCACAATTTTTGTAGGTTATTTTCCATTATAAAACATTGGCTATATTCCCTGTGTTGTACAATATTTCCTTGTAGCTTAATTATTTTATTCATAGTAGTTTGTACTTCTTAATCCCCTCCCCCTGTCTCCCCTCTCCCCTCTTCCCTCTCCACACTGGTAACCACTAGTTTGTTCTCTATGTCTGTGCATCTGTTTCTTTTTTGTTATATTCACTAGATTTGTTTTATTTTTCAGATTCCACATATAAGTGATACAGTATTTGTCTTTCTCTGACTTGTTTCACTTAATAATACCCTCCAAGTCCATTCATGTTGTTGCAAGTAGCAAAATTTCATTCTTTTTTATGGCTGAGTAGTGTTCCTGTGTGTGTGTGTGTGTGTGTGTGTACCACATCTTCTTTATCTAGTCATCTGTTGATGGACACTTAGGTTGCTTCCATATCTTGGCTATTGTAAATAATGCTGCTATGAACATCGGGGTGCTTGTATCTTTTAGAATTAGTGTTTTTGTTTTTTTCTGATATATACCCAGGAGTGGAATTTCTGGGTCATATGGTTGTTCTATTTTTAGGTATTTGAGAAACTTCCATACTATTTCCACAGTGGCTGCACCATTCCCACCAACAGTGTAGGAGGGTTCCCTTATCTCCACATCCTCACCAACATTTGTTATTTGTGTTCTTTTTGATGATTAGTCATTTAGACTCCATTTTAAACTATAATATAATGGAGGAAAATGTACATCTTAGGGTCAGTGAAGAAAAATGTTTATTGAATGCCAATTCTTTTTTTCCCAATTCTTGTTTCATATATTGCCCCCAATATCCCTTTTCTCAAGGAAGTAAATTCTAGTGGAAGGAGACAGTGAACAAATAAAACAAAAGTTCAACTTGTGATCAGTTCCACAAAGTAAATAAAAATGATGATATATGGAAACTAGAGTTAAGAGTTTTAGATAAACCACAGGAAAAGTCATGTCTAGGTTAGAAGAATAACTGTGTGTTATTAAGGTATCAAAGAATATCTTCTGTAGGGAGAATGATGAATCACTTTTGCTGGATAACTTCACCAAGCATTCTCATTTATAAAGATGGGGAGACTGAACCAGAATGTGCAGTCATAGACATTCTTGTGAGAAGTGACACACCCAAACGGGCATAAATCCTGTTCAGGCACAATTCTTTAAGGGGTATGCTTGCTCGGTCTCCTCAACCTGGCCAGCCTAGTAACAGCACGTGCCATTTGGGGTCACTTGGATGTTGTACCACTTTTTAACAATAAATGCCTAAAAACATTCTCTAAACACTGGACTTCATAAAGAAAAAAGGAGGATTAGCTGAGTGGGGCTGGCCCTACATGCTGGAATGAGCTGTATACATTCACTGAAGAGATGACAAGCATCGATACTTGTAACAAATTACAAGTGTCATAATGAGTATGAGTATAATGTGACTTGGAATCCAGCCACCAAAGCTTGTAGTTCAAGGTCCTGGAAGTGGTCAGGGAGGGATTTCCCTTATTCTTTAAGGCTTCATTTTTCCCTTCGGGGTGTTTTTGCAGCATCTTTACCTTGTCCTTTTCTACCTTCAGTACTGTCCAGAGACCAGATGATCGTGCATTTGTCTCTGGGTCCTCACAGGCAGGAACCATGCCCTCCTTCCCAGCAGTACCTTGCAGAGGTGGCCACATTCTGGAGTTGGAGGCTACGTGGTGAGATGAGGGAGTCTGACTCAGCAAAGCCTCTGTGCTTTTGGCAGAACTGCTGACCCAAAGGGACATGAGTGTCTTGAGGGTAATCAGTATGGACCAGTTGACTTTAAGAATTTCACTTATCCTACGTGTCCTTATGCTTCTATCTTATGTACAACCCCAGGATCTTTGGAGAGCAGCAAAAAGGACTAAGATTGAATTGCCCTCTAGTCCAACAGGAACAGAAATTATTTTAAGTGAAAGAAAATAAAATGCTTCAATAGGTCTTGCATGCTAAGGTTTCCAGGCTGAGTCATGCAAGCTATGCTACTTACAGAGATTTCACCCTCTCTGCAATTGCTCAGTTATCCTTGAGGCGCGGAAACAATACGCAGACTCCCTCAGCTAGAACTTGTGGCTCTAGTGATTCCTATGACATTGCACAAACCAAGACTGCATAGGTGCTGCCCCCTTGAAGGCCAAGGCAGATTCTGGAATTCTTTCCGCTTGCCAGTGCTCTTTAGTGAATGCTCAGCCCCAAATCCCAGCCTGGACTGGGAGAGTTTTATGGTGAAGATCAGACTTTTTTTTTAAGTGTTTGGTAACTAAGAGACCATGATCTCATGCACCACGAAGAAAAACACAGTTAATTAAATTATGATATGCCATTGACTGTAAGATGTATTCCCATATGAGAGGTGTTGAATGTGAAAATTATTATATATCTTACATTTATGAAATATGATAAATGACTTCTGGTGAGTCACTTAACATTTCTGGGGCTTTGTTTCCTTATGAAATAAACAGATATACCATTCATTCATTCACCCAATCACTCTTCTTTCCTGGTATAAACTGATACCCTTGCTACAGAGAGTTTCTTGAATCACAAACTTCCTTTTCCATCGCTGCCTCCATGGGAGGTCATTTTATTATTATTCTTCCACTCCCTACTTGTGCATAGGTTACGTGTTCTCAAACTCTTAGCACTAGAAAGGACCTACTGTAGTGTTTCCCTAGATGGAGTCTATGGATGTATTCTTGGACGTCCATCATGTCCATACGACATTTTGAAAGACTGTCATGTAAGTTAGGACCCTGTTTGGCTGGGATTACAGAAGGCTGCCTACCTGAGCTGCAGTACACTACTCGTCTCATATGCAAAAGGTTGGGAGTAGCAGCCAGGGTGTAGAAAAGCCATCAGGGACCCAGGTGGTTTCTTTCCCCTGCTCCACTGTTAGCATGATGGTCTTCCCCTTCTGGTTTGTCTCCTCGATTTGCCAGACCTCCAGATCTCATACTTACCTTTCAGGCAGGAAGAAAAGCAGAGGGTGAAGGGGTGAAGGACCTTCTCCTGGTGAGCCTCTACCTTTCCACTTCAAGAGGGACACCATCCCCAGAGACTTCTGCCTCCACCCCACTGGCCAGAACCATGTCTCACCACCACACCTGGCTGCTAGGAAGACTGGGAAATTGGGTATTTCCAGTTAGACGCATTGCCACCCTACACAAAACTTGGGTTCTCCAAGTACTAAAGAAGAGGAGAATGGATTTTGGATAGTGACTCGATGTTTCTGCCACACATATTTTCTTTAGATGATAATCTTTAAAATCTCCATAATAAAATCTTTTCCTGGATTTTGTTGATGACCAATCTAAAACCAATATAAAGCTAACAGAAATGATGAGTCTTTATAATTGTCACAGGTTAGCAAGAGTAGAACAAGGACTGTCTTAGAATTTAAATGATGCCTTTGCCTTAATCTGAAGGCCAGATAATCTCACAGCTCAGTGAGAGAATGAAGTCTTGAGAGCTGGCGCAGGGAAAGCCCATGCAAAGGAGATTTGTTTAACTATGCTGTAGGAATTAATACCATGTCAGTGTTGGGAGCAAATAATTCTTTAGCAAAAAAAATCATGCATCATATTAAATTACCACTGTAATCTGTAATTTTAGTGGAACAGTAGACTACAAGTATCAGGAGTTTGTATGTCATTTTCTGGTTTATACATACTTAGGTAGTATAATAACAATCACAATAATTTAAGCCAACACTGGGAGTTCTCAAAAATATTTTTTCTCCTTAAAAGAGTTATCACTTAATTTTGAGAAATACTGGCATTCCTCAAAAATAGTAAGTAATAAATATTTATTTATTAAATAAGGCTTGCTAGTACTTATTTAATCCCATTCTTTCGTTTTAAGGATGGGAAAAGAGGCTCTGAGAAGGAAAGGGGTTTGCTCCAAGTGTGCCAAGCTACCTGATAATGAGCCTCAGTCTTTTAGCTTCCAGCAGCCCCAGTGCACCAATGGGTCAAATGCATCACTGGTTGTATCATAAAAATGATCAGCGCACCTGTCTGTCTTGAGCATTATCTGGTAAGCAATTTGAGTCTCATTCAGTTTGTAGTGCCAGTACTTGGATGATGACAGGTGTTATGTAAATTTTGGAAACACTGACTGAAACTGGATTTTAATATTTCCATTTATTATTCTGTGTCTCTGATTCTCTACCATAACACCATAATTCCATTATCAAACAAATGGTGGAGATGCTGATAGCAGTGGCTGGGAGGGCAACCAGTAATCAGCCATCTTCAAAAGTCTTTGCTTTCTGCTTTTAGTCCTGAACTCATGGAGCTGTTACACTTAATATTTTGGCCTTGTCTGTGGTCTTAGCCATCTTAAGCATCCTTTGGAAGCCTTTTTGTGAAAGAAATTCCACCCTCAATGACTCACAGGGACAGAGGTGTTCTCCCAGTCAGAGGTCAGATCAGGACCTTGCTTTCCTCATTTCATACCGTGATTGAGATGGGACTCAGCTATTTGCTACGGTGGCTTGTCCCCACAGTAAGTGACTAGTTGGCTACATCCTATAGACACGGCTTTTTGGCCTGGGTGTTGGGAGGACTTGGGTGTGGTGCTCTCGAGAGAACAGAAGCTGTTATCCTTCAGCTCGACAGACTGCCATGAACAGACAGAAAGGCATGGAATGTTTGGCCCATGCTAGGCAGTTAATAATTATTTCATTAAATGAGTGGATTTAGATATGTGACCTAGACAGAAACAGACAAACATTTGCTTTATTTCTTTGATCAGGCTTAATAAATCTCTTTTTTTCCTTCATTTGACTAATTTTTAAATTGAAGTATAGTCGATTTACAGCATTGTGTTAATTTCTGGTATACAGCACAGTGATTCAGTTTATATATATATGTGTGTGTGTGTGTGTATATATATAGAGAGAGAGAGAGAGGGAGAGAGAGAGAGGCCTTTTCATATTTTTTTTCACTGTAGGCCATTAAAGGTATTGAATATATTTCCCTGTGCTATACCGCAGGACCTTGTTGTTAAGAATATCTCTTATATTTGAGTTGTGTGTGTCTCCCCCAGATTGTTTTTAATGACTAAACCTGGTAGATAGGAAAAGGCAATTTTCCTGAGGCTGTAACCATGGCCAGACAGAATTAGGTGATACTAAGAGCAGACAAGCATTCTTCTGAGTGTCCCTAATGTGCTTATCCCCAGGGCCAGCTGCCTTCTTCATCTGGTGGTTCCGGGGCTCCAGATGGGGGGTGTGGAGGCCCGAGGACACACACCCTGCTTCATGGTCCCGTGGAGGCCGACAGAAGTCTGGTTTGCTCTAGAACCAGCTGTAGTCACTGCCGGGATCTTCTTCATGGAGTGCTCCGATCCATGACAGGGGGGTGATAAACAGCTCCGGTGGGTGGATTAAATGGATGCAGGAAACAATTTTTCTAGAGTGAAAGAAAGCGGTTTGGTTTTAAGACTTGGTTTGTCCTTTATGCTGTACACCAGAAGTTGACACATTGTAATTGACTATACTTCAATTAAAACAATTACCACCACCGAAAAAAAAAAAAAAAAAGACTTGGTTTGTCTTTTAACCCTGGTGGTTGTGATTTATCAAGATCCATCCAGTTCATCTCTCTGACTCCTTCCTATTTACCATTTTCTTCAGATCCTGACACTTCCCACAAAAGAGACACAGCTTCCAAAAATGTTGATGTCATGTGGGAAAAATAAAACTATTTTGATCAGTGGAATTGTGGGGAGGAATGGAAATAAAGATAATTCATATTTTAAAAACTTTTTTTGGTCAAATGTTTGAAAGTTTAAAATTTAGCAAGTTCGGGAACACAGACTTTCCCCTTACTTCCTGTACCCTGAGACTTTTGAACCATCTCTTGTTTTTAGTCTCTACAAGGGGTTAAGAAGGTGCCATCGCTAGTGATCACTCAGTGCCACACTTAGAGGCTGGTTTGGAGGGAGGAAAGGACCCACCAGCCTGGAGCAAGAGAATCTGACTTTTCATCGTGATTCACATGATCAAAAGCTCACTTGTTTGTGATTACAATGAAGTCAAGAAGGTCCTCCCTCTACTGATGAATATTGAATGTGACTCATGCGTGTGCCAAGTAGATACTGAAGCTTTCATTTTGTCAGCCGTCCTTCAGAATGCCCTAGTTTCACAGTGTGATTTTGGTGAAATTAAACCATGAACATCTCAACTGAGCAGAGCATTACTTTTGGCTTAATCACACTTATAAACCGGTCCCGAGTTGTGGATCTGCCGCTTGGGCCAGAGGTCAGTGCACAATGGCATCAGTGACCCACAAGAATGACTGAGGGTTTTTTTTTTTTTTGAATGAGGTTTTAATGACCTGTATGAGCTAGCCAATTGTGTAAGCTGCCCCTTGCTAAGATTCCACTGTAGGATGACACCAAAGGACCAGTCCTTCCCCATTCAGCAGAGGCCAGAAGTTGAAGGCTTGGATTTTAATACTTGTTCTTCTTCTTCTTTTTTAAATGGAGGTACTGGGGACTGAACCCAAGACCTCGTGCATGAGGCATGAGCTCTACCACTGAGCTATAGCTTCCCCCCAAGGCTTGGATTTTAGACCAAAAGTCAGCAAGAGGAAGTCACAGGCTGGCACAGAGTCCTTTTATCTCCTTTTGTAGAAACAATTCCCCTCAGAGACATTAAAAGACCCAGAACTCCCCACTGAGAGCTGTCACGCATTGTCTCTCCAGGAAAGAGTAGCTGTGCTCATTAAAACCTACCCAGTCCTGGTTTTAATGATCTTTTGCAGAATTTCAGAGTGGGTGGTATTAATACAAAACAGCAAAATTTCTGACACAAGTGGCCATCTAAAATGTTTCCATTTTCTCCTGTTACCCCTCAATTCCTCATCTCTGAAAAGTTCCAAACATCTATCTTTAACCTTATAGTTTAATCCTTGCTCAAGCTCTCACCATGTCTCACTATATTTGTGTTTTTGTGGTCCTCTTTCTGTCCATTTTATCTCTCTGCATACTCTCTCCCCTTCCCTCTTCCTCTCCTTTCTCCCTCTGCCTCTTCCACCTTCCTCCCTCCCTCAGTTCTGCCCTCAATTTTTATGCTTCCCTTTCTTTCTCTCCATCTCTGTCTCTCTGTGTCTTTGCAAAGCTCTATGCAGGTGTCCTCATGCCTGATGATTTCACACGCCTCAGTTCCCAATGCCCACCTCATCCTCCTCAGATGCCCTGTTCCCATAATGTCCTTAATATTTCAGGGCCAAATACTCACCACAAGGAAGCCAAATCCAACAAAGAGTGCAACAGTGACAGCGGTGGCAGCCAGGGAAATGAGGATGATTCTGATGGGTGTCTGGAGCCCAGGGGGTTTCACTGCCGTCACTGAATCTGTTTCCTCTGGGTGAGTGTCTGGGTGTTTAGTGGTGTAATTTTCTGTGTCTTCAGTCCCTGGTTCTGAAGTGGTGTAGTCCTCCATGGTCCCCAGGCCTGCTGTGGTGTAATCCTTTGTGGTCCCCGGATCTGCTGTGGTGCGGTCCTCTGTGGTTCCCGGGTCTGCTGTGGTGTGGTCCTCTGTGGTCCCCAGGTCTGCTGTGGTGTGGTCCTCTGTGGTCCCTGGATCTGTGGTGGTGTGGTCCTCTGTGGTCCCCAGGTCTGCTGTGGTGTGGTCCTCTGTGGTCCCCGGGTCTGCTGTGATGTAGTCCTCTGTGGTCCCCGGGTCTGTGGTGGTGTAGTCCTCCATGGTCCATAGGTCTGCTGTGTTGTCCTCCGTGGTCCCCGGGTCTGCTGTGGTGTAGTCCTCTGTGATCCCTGGGTCTTCAGTGGTGTGATCCTCCCTGGTTCCTGAATTCAAGGTGGTGTAGTCTGCACAGGCTCCTGTGTCTGTAGTGAAAGTCTTTTTTAATGTGGATCATTGATGCCCATCATCATCTGTTCTGCTTAATATTTTTCATAACTTTCTTGCCCATTCAAATGCTCTCTCTCCCCATATAATGTGGTTGGACTTATTTGAGTTAAGGATCATCTGATATTTTAGATTTAATTCTGATTAAACATATTCCACAAGATGTCCTACAATATGGAGTATCCAGAACTAATTCATGTCCTTAGACAGTCTTCTCATCCAGCCTTTGATTCTCCCTTTGTGGTTCTGGTCTCTTTGTAGACCTCACTTTCCCCTGCATTGGTATGTCAGCAATCCAGCCATTCTGACTCCACATTTGTATGTGTTGCCTCTCATCCAGGTATGCCTGGGTCTCTGGTAGACAAGTGAGGCAGGAGCTATGACTTTTATTAGAGATTAAATTCAGGTCATGGGTTGGTATGTGGTTTAGAATGAGGCATCTCCTGGGTTGGATCTGGGGCAGAAGTGGCAAGATCGAAGGCAGGCAATAGTCAAGGTGGTCTGAGGGTAGGAGTCATAAGGGGTGGTGAGTGTGGTCTGGCTGGGGTTGACAGCAGCACTGAGTTGGGTATAAGTAGAAGGAAGAAATTAATCTTTTCCCCTCCCACCACCCCCACCTGCAGGGCATCAGGACTGAGAGTATTTACTCTCATGAATAAATGCAGCCTAAATGGCATAAATTTTAGAGTCTTGGGTTCCTTTGCCCCAGAGAGCTCATCCTACCTGCTGCTGATTCCCCCAAATTCCTCAAATAGGGCTCAAATCTTTCATTTCTTAAGGAAAGTTGAAATACAGGAACTTAAAGTCTAAACAATCAAAATCAGAGAATTTCCTTAAGAGAAGATGCTGGAAAGAGATGAACAGGAACCCTAGGAACACTGCTTCCCTGTGATAGGGAGTTTGGGGCAGGTCACTGGGTCCAGAGATCCCCAAGGTCCTCTCACCTATCCTGTTACCTTCACTCAAGACTGACCCTGCCTGAGTCCTAAGAGGACCTTCTCCAAGGATCCCGACCCCCACATCTCCAGACCCTGGGGAACCTTTGCGCCCTTCTCTCCAAAAAATAGTTCACTCACCCAGTTCTAGACACCCAAATAGAAGCAGCAGCAGAAGAGATGTGGCAGGGCATTTTCTTGTTTTCATCTCAAGAGAATCTACATGGGCTGGAAGCCAGGATGTCTCTTCCTCCCTCCTCTCTACTTTTTCTGTCTTCCCTTCTCCTTAAGTGCACAGTGGCTGTGACATTTATATGAGCTGCTACTGAAGGAATTCAGGAAGCCTGGGTCTTCTTTCCTTCTTTCAGGGAGGAACAACCACTCCTCTACTCTCTGTCAATCAAGGGAAGAAAAATCTGTTAGAGAGGAGTGACAGGGCGGAAGAGAGATGTCACAGATTCAAGAAGAGGATCTTGGCTCTGGCCCAGGGCCCAGAGTTGAGCGGTAACAGGGGATCAAACTTGTCATCATGGGTGGCATCACTTTCAGATGCAGAGCCCTAGACAAAAGCTGTCCGCCACACCATGTCTCAGTGCTCGGAGAAGGGCTTGAACTTCCTTTTCTGCAGGTGGGCGTGGGAAGGTTGGGGTGACTAAGGAGGGTACATGCCAGGTCTGCCTGGGGGACAGTGTGTGGTAAGAGGAGAACTAGATGTCAGAGGGCATAGAGCATCTTAGTCCTTAACAGGAAGAAGCATTGATGAGGAAGGTGGAAACACTCAATCTCTTTATCTTAAAACCACCCTCTTCTCTCAGTCATCCACCAAAGTCTTTTTCAGTGGCTCATCTCCCACCTGCAGTTTTACCTCCTTGCTCCTATTACTTGATTGCCCTCACCCCACTAAGCTTCCCTCGGTGACTAGATGAAATTAGTTCACCTCCAAGGGCCCCATTGGGCTTGGAATGAGAAAACCCATGCTCCTTCCTTTTCTGACTCCCATCCCGGCCTCATTCAACATTGTCCAGAAAATTATAGCAGCTTGTTTTCATTCAGAGGCAGGAAGTTTCCTGCCCTTTGGAGGGCATCTCTTTCCCAGTGTCATCCTAAATGGAATAGGAACTAGGGATTACAGGAAGGCTGGGACAATGTTCCCGTCTCTGATGGCAGCTGATTTTATGAAAGCCAATTTAATGAATGGCCAGTATACCAAACTTAATTGATTACTTCAACTACTAACTTTATTTGAATGGATTAAATATTTTTGAGAAAAATATTATTTAGATAAATTAAGAAGGTATTTTTTGGGGGGGAGGGTATAGCTCAGTGGTAGATTACGTGCTGAGCATGCATGAGGTCCTCGTTCAACCCCCAGTACCTCCATTAAAAAAATCATAAATATACTTAATTACCTCCCCCACCAAAAAAAAAAAGAAAAGAAAAGAAGATATTTGTATATAGTTAATATAACTGATGAATATATTTTAAAGGATTATGTAAGGAAAAGATACTATTTTTTAAGGCAAGAGCTCAATTTGCATATAGTAAAATTCACTTTTGTTCATGTAGAGATCTATGAAGCATTTTTTGTTTTGCTTTGTTTTAAAATTTTTTATTTTGAGATAATTTTAGATTATAGGAGAGTTGTAGACATAGTACAGAGAAATCACATAATTTATACAATTACAGAAACTAAGAAATTAACATTGGTATAACACTACTCACTAAACTACAGAATTTATTGAGATTTCACATGTTTTTCCACTGATGTCCTTTTTCTACTCCAGGATCCAATCCAGGATTCCATGTGGCATTTACTCATAGGTCTTCTTGGTCTCCTCCAACCTGTGACAGTTCCTCTGTCTTCGTCTTTCCTAATATTGACGCATTTGAAGAGTATCGACATTTTGTAGAATGTCGCAAAACTTTGGTTTGTTTGATTTCTTGTAACTAACTTGATTTATGATTTAATCAAGGTCATGGATTATTGGGAAGGGTACCACAGAGATGATATGCCTTCTCAGTGTTCTGCATCAGGGAGCTGATGGGATCAATGAGCCTTATTCCTCATGATGTTAATCTTGATCACTCAGTGAAGGTGACATCTGAAAGAATTCTCCACTGTAAACTTACTATTTGTCCCTTTGTAATTACTAAATATTTGGTGGGGGGAAGATATTTTGAGACTCTACAAATATCCTATTTTTGCTTAAACTTTCACTCACTGCCTTTGGGGCATCTTGCCTGCAGCAGTTATTATTGTGGGTTGGTAGTGGTGTCCCTCCTTCCTTCTATATTTAGGAATTGGAATTCTTCTGTAACGAAAGTTGTACCCTCTCCCAATTTTTTTATTTGGTTATTTATATTAGTATGGACTCATAGGCCTTTACTGTGTTCTGTGAGTTGTGATCCAGTACTACCGCTATTTATTTTGTTGCTCAAACCTTGGCTATTGGGAGCTCTTTCAGTTTGGCTCCAGTGCCTTTTTAATGTTCCGCATCCTCTTTTTAAAGTACTTTCTTCCATTTTGACATCAGAAGATGCTCTATGCTCATTTTGAATTTTCTCTGCCCAGGCCTTGGAATCAACCATTTCTTCACACATCTCTGATTTTTTTTTTATCAGAGAATAGTATTTAGAAACAAGATCTGGGCACTAGGTGTGCTCATTGCTGATGACGTGTTGCTGCTTTTTGTCCCCCACAGAAATTAGAGCTAGGAAATATATGTTAAGTATACTAACTCATGCATAAACACATCCCTGTATTTATTTCTGTAATTATCTATCTGTATGTGTATATTAAACAAAAGCATGAGTGCATTTTGATACCTTCAACTCCAGTCCAGCAACACGGTTCATTCTAGCTTCTCCCTTTCCCTTATTTGTAACTTCTTCCTCTGACATAGCTCCTAATATCTATAATATTTCCACTTATTTGTTCACCCCTAGTAAACCCATAGTGACTTCAGAATTGCTAATCCATACCTGTGTGAGAAACAAAGTTACCAACTAGACTACAGTGTTTGTGCACATGCTTTCTGTCTTTAGTCTTACAGTCAAAACACTGGTTTTCAAAGCTACTTAGGATGGCATCTTCTTCCCCATCCCCTTCAGGGTGATTATGTGATTCATTGTCAGCTCTGCATTCCACCTCTGCCCCTACATCTCTGTTGATTTGCTAAATTTCCATACAGTAAAATTCACTCTCTTTAGTTTACAGTTCTCTGGATTTTGATAAACCATGTACTCACCACACGGAATCTGCATCATCTCCCAAAGCCTTCTTGTGCTGTCCCTTTATAGCCCGCTCTCCCCTTGAACCCCAGATCCTGGCAAAACAGATCTGGTCTCTGCCCCTGTAATTTTACTGTCTCCAGTATGTCATCTGAATGGAATTATACAGTCTGTAGCCTTATTGTTTTGAAGATAATCTATGTATTATTCATAGATGATATCAGTAATTATTCATCAGTCAAGAATAAACTTTTTCTTGTATATATTCTTGAATATATTCTTTCATATGGAAATTTTAATAAATATATTTTTAAATATGTTCTTGATTATAAAACATATCATAATCAAGAAGATATTCCCAGTCTCCCTTCTGCCTGTCCCCCAGTCTCTAGCTGCAGCAGGAGGGAGACAAATTGATTATTATTTAAAGAAAATAAGATAATTAAAAAAAAAGAATTCAGAGAATTCATTTTAAAAGAATTGTTTTGAGTTTTTAGATGAGGACCTTCTTAAAACGAACTTTAAATAAAAATCATCATGGATTCTGGAGATGAAGTTTTTTTTTAACTGCTGGGCAAAAGCCTGTTGAAATCCACTTTTCTTCTTGATTCCTATTTCCATGTTTTTGTGGTCTTGGATTTGTTTGTTTGTTTGCTGAGACATTACAAAGGCCTCTGGATTCCCATCCTTATGAGATTCCAGCCTCTACTTTCTACCCAGGTGATCAGAGTGTTCTCCCTTGGAAAAAAATTTGTCCTGCAACATTGTAAAATGAACTGTTGGCTTCCTGTTGTCTCAGGTTCTTGCCTCCTTGATATGGCACTCAAGGACACACAGGTCACCCTCTAGTCACATCTCCCTGTGCCGTCCCATCAAGTCCCATAACTCTTTTGACTATTCCTGTCCATGTCACACCTTGTTGTGCACAAAGTTTTCTCTTGCCTGGCATTTCCCCTTCTCCTCCTTGTCAATGCCTGCTAAGTCTGTAATCCCCATCAAAGTCATCTTCTGTGTGAGTCAGCCCCTCTTCCCCTTGGTCAAGTTAAATGCTTCCTCCTTGGGCACTTCAGTTTGTGCTGCTTGATGCATTGGCCTAAACTTATTTGTCTACAAATCTGTTTCCTCTACCAGACTGTGACCCATGCATTCATCCTTGTTACCCCAACTTCTCAGGACCTGGTGCCAAGCAGGTCAGTGCTCTGGAATTATGGTGAATGGATGAATGAAGAAATGAGTGAGAAAGGTGATCATTGTTTTAAGATAAAGGACTAGAGACTATTAAAGCTGAAGGGGAGATAACTGATAGACTAGTCAATGCCTTCAAGAATAAAACCATATATAGAAAAAAAAAAGACAAAACCCTTTTTTTATGATTTAAATGTACAGTTTAATGAATTGTTCTAAAATAAAAATCCATGTAACCACAACCCAGGCCAACAAACAAAAACTGGTCAGTGCCCTATAAACCTTTATGTGCCCCTTCAATTACGCGCCTCTCCATCCCTGCTAAAGGTAACTGTTGTCCTGACTTTTATAGTAATCGCTACATCAATGTTCTTCGTACTAATGGTACCTAGCTTCACATTCCTGAACACTCCAGTTTAATTTTGCCTGGTTTTGAGGTTTCTATTTATAAAGTGAAAATTTTTTGACCTCTTATATCTGACTTCTTTAGCTTAAAAATTAGCTTTGAAGCATTTATCCATATTGTTGTGTAACAAAAAAAAAACCCTATTAAATATAACTAAAAACATTTTTTTCTGAAGTAAACTTAGAAACAGTGAAATGCACAGATCTTAGGTATTCAGTTAGATAAGTTTTTTACCTGAGAGCTTGTTTGGAGGTTCTAGCGGGAGAGCGCAGCTACTCGTATACCCTTGACCGAGGAGAACAGTCCTCCTCTATCGGGGATGGTCGTCCTCTTTGATCAACCGAGTGCTCAGCTTGGGGAGGGACGCACATGAAGCAGTGAGGGAGGAAGGGGACACCCACCTAGCCAGCCAGATAAGCCGAATCAACCCTGGCGATCAATGGAATAACAGATGTTGCAGCCTGATTGCCCTCACATCCTAGGTAAGTTTTTAAAAATTTTTTAGCAGATAAGGCTTTTTTTTTTTTTAAAGCCCAGTATTTTATCCTCGTTTCTTTGGAGGTGGGGAAGGGAAGTTAGGTTTATTTACATTATTATTGTTGTTGTTGTTGTTATTTTAATGGAAGTACGGGAGATTGAACTCAGGACCTCACACATGCTAAACACGCATTGTACCAGCTATACCCTCCCTGCCAGATAAGCTTTGACAGATGTCTATTTACCTGTGTAACCAGCAGCCCAGCCAACATATAAGACATTTCTATCATCCAGAAAGTTCCCCCTTCCTAAAAATTCTCATCTCAGTGTTCTGCTCTCTGTCACTGTAGACAAGGTTTGTCTTTTCTTGAATTTCATAGCAAATAGAATCATACGCTAGGTCCTCTTTTGTGTTTAGCTTCTATACAGCTCTTTAAAACTGTTTTGTTAATAGTATTGCAAAATGTACGTAAACAGCCTTGGTCCTGTTAAGAAGGCTCTGGCAAAGGCCCAGCCTAAGAGAACCATAGCAAGTGCCAAGTTGTGGAAACAAAGAGGAGTGATTCATTTGCAGTGAGGGAGAATCAGAATCAGCAGAATGCATGTCATGAACACGTTGCATCAGACCCTTGACAAGGCCGTGGCTTTCAGCAAGAGCATGGCGCTGACACACAGGCTTTGTGTCCCTGTTCTGAGTGTGGTTTTGCAGGGGCTGCTGAGAGTCTGGATCCTGGTAGGGCAGGCCTGGCTAGCCTGTGCAGAAACTGGGAGCATGTTCTTCCTGCCCAGGAGGGCTGCTGGGGCTGTGAGCCCACAGGAGAGAAAGGTGGTGATTTACACCTGACTTCCCAGTGAGGAGCCGAGCCCAGACTAGACCTGAGCAGCCAAGGAATGTGGCCATCCCTGGGGGAAGCCCCAGAAGCCCCATTAGCAAGACATTCTTTACTTCACATCTGGGTGATGGCTCCCCTGAGCCCTCTTCATTATGTAACATGTACCTGTTAAGTCCAGCACCTGCCTTCTCCTATCTTCCCTGATTCCATTCTTCCATCAGCCTGGAGGCCTCCAGGGAATGAGGACAGAATGAGGAGGAAACTGGGACAGATATAAAGTCTCTGGACTTCACTCTAGGGATATGAGGGTTGGAAGAACAGAAGGAAGAGGGGTCTTTTTTTTTTTTTTTAAGTTATTTTCTCTTTTTTGTTGATGGAGGTGCTGGGGATTGAACCTAAGACTTCCTGTATGCGAAGCATGTGCTCTACCACTGAACTTTACCCACCACCCCCTGGAAGAGGGGTCTTAATGATATAAGGAACCTCTATTCACAGTGATATACAAACACATTCACAATCTGGCGCTCACGTATATTAGACACAATTATTTAATGATTTATTCACAGCTGCAGCCTCCTTTTCCTGGTTTGGAAAAACCAAACGGGAAGGCAGACAGTCAGAGACTGAAGGAGAGCTGGGAGAAGTAGCCCTAGAGGCAGGACGGGGTACACTCAGGTCCCCAGTCCCTCAGGCCAGCTCCCCACACCCACTGGATGGTGATGCTTCTGCCTTCAGGGATGCTCAGGACCACTCGTGTCTCCCAGTCAGCTCCACGGCTGCAGGAAGAAACAGGTCTCCTCTGAAATCAGTTACAGTTGCCCTCGACCCTTCTGGGACTTCATAAGAGCCATGAGGGTATGGCCATGGTGGTGGTGCGAGATCTACGCTGAAGAGGTTTCTTAGGCTCAGAGAGTTTCTCTAGAAAACAAAAGGCTGAATAGTTTCAGAGCTTTGCCCCTTCTTCCAGTGCTCTCCAGTCTCAAGCACCCCCTTCCTGCCAGCTCTCCCCACCTCGTTACTTCTTTTGACCCCTTTTTCCCCCTCAGCAGTTCCCTCTGAATATGTGTTGGCTTTTCTGACCCTCTGTCTTGCTGGCTGTAACATGGGGTTTCTGTGTCTTCCCTGATTTTTCATCCCTGTTACTCCCACAGTGATCCTGCTCTCTCTAGCCTAGTTCCTTCCTCACTTCCCTGCTCTCTTTCCCTTAGAAAAAGGGTTTCCTATACATCAGGCACTCACAAAATGGAAGAGGAGTCCAGTGAGGAGAGTCACCGCCATTGCAACTGAGGCCAGAGTGACCAGGACGACTTCCCCAGGCCTCAGGTATCCTTTAGTGTTTTCCTCTTTCCTTGGTGGGGCAGGACTTGTGCTGGTGCCATTGGAGGTTGTAGCTGTTGTGTTAGTTCCACGGGGTGGTGTGGTTGGTCCAGGGGAAGTGACTGTGGTGGTCCTGCTGGATGGTGTGGTTGATTCAAGAGAGACGGCTGTAGTGCTAGCATTAGAAGTGACAGCTTATTAAGAAAGGATGGCTGGTTAGTTCCATTAGAAATTGTGTTTGGTTCTGCAACTACCACTCCTGCTGTCAACAACAATAATAGCTATCACTTATTGAATGCTGATGATGTTCCAGGCGTTGTGCTAAGTGCCACAGAAGACTTAGTACTTCAAATACTCATAATACCTCCATGAGATAGGAACTGCTATTACCCCCATTTTACAGATAGGGAAATTGAGGTTTAGAGAAGTTAAACAACTTAGACAGCTAGCAGGACACAGAACAGGGATTTAAACCAAGGCAGCCGGACGCTAGAGGCAGCCCTTAACTCATATTCTGGTCTGTAGCCTAGGTCACAGAACCTGGGGAGTCACATGACCCGGGGTCACAGGTGTTATTCCTTCTCTATTTGTGATGCTCTCCAGATGAAGAATATAAAAGAGATGGTTACAGGGTCCATGTGTATATATTGAGCTCCTCTCCAAATGAACTGTACCCTTCTTCTAGGGGAGACATAATCAAGTGGAAGTGTGGGAAGGGGAATAATGCGCATTTTTACTACTATCAGGTAATTATTATGCACACAAAAGTTTGGGACCCCACGCAGCCTTGGCCCCTGTCCTGGCAGAGAACTAGCCACATGAGCTGGAGGAGATGAGATCTCCCAGGGTTCCTGGAAGGGACCCAACCTCCTTGGTTAGTGAGTTAGAGTTAAGGTGAGGCCCGTGCTTTTCCCGTCTGCCTCATGCCTATTTTCTACCCTGTTCTGATTTTCCATCCCAGTAACAACCCAGCTCTTGGCCTCCCAGGTGCCTAAATACCCTCACGTCATCCATGGCCCTGTTCTTCTGCTGGGATATGGGTTTTCTTCCCCTTACTCTATGCATGTGTTCCTTTCTTAGTGTTGTCTGGACTGACATAAAGATTGCAAGTTTAGATTTAGGGGAAGAATCCAAATACTTCCAACGATTGCCTCTGATTAGGGTTAGGGTCAGGGTCAAGAGGGAAACTAAGTGAGATGAGAAACTGGCCTGTGGAGAGGGGATGGATTTGTTGTGTGTTGTTCAGGGGCATAAAACAAAGGAGTCAAAGCCATGTGGGGCAAATTCTGGAAAGAATTAAAGTTATTCAAGGATAGAACAGCACATCCCCTGACAATTTTAGTTAGAGGCTAGGTGACCGCCGTCAGAGATGCTGGAAATGGACCCCTGCCTACTGTGGGTGGTCAGACATTAACTTTAAGGTTCCTTTCAACTCGAATGCATCTCAATCGGGGACTGATTTATTACAAAGGAAATAGGCCAGACTTCCAGGTAGAAGAGTTGTTATTGGGACCAGAATGAAGAACAAATGCTAGGTTGGATTGAAGAGAGTAGAGCAAAATATTGGTCCTTGCTCTTTGATGAGAATGAGTGCTAACAGGACAGAGTGTGCAACCCAGGACTGTCAACATTTCTCCCACACTCTCCTCAAATTTCAAGACTATCCTCTTTGAAACAAAAACACTCACCATTTCCTAAAAGTAGTAGAAGGTGAAACCACAGCCAACAAGCAAGGAAAGATGTTTTTCTTTTCATCTTGAGATACTCTGCCTGCCAAGCCTGGAAGGGAGTCCCAGATGTGACTAAGGCCTAGAAAGGAAAGAAAAAAAAAAGGTCTTGAGAAAGAAGAGTCTCAAGGTGGAGATCTGAGGCCAGAGGGCTAGGAGTTTGGGTCTCCAAAGAATGGGTCTTTCACCTGAAGAACACCAGGAGAGGGTCCGGGTGCTGCAGACTGGGAAGGCTGGATGCCTGGTCCCTTGGGATCCCTGCACAGAATGACACCTTGTTCTTTCTCTTTCAAAGAAGGCCTTTATAGCGTCATCTGGGCTGGGCAGGGGCTGGACATGTGACCTGTCATTCTTCCAGCTGTGGGCAGGTAACAGAATACCTGAACTCAGAGAGGAGGGGTACAGAGGCCGGGAGGTACAGAAGAGTGCAGAATGACGTGGTCCCATTAGGCACGGCCTGGGGAGGAGCAGGAAGTAGGACAGGTCAAGGGGATCAAGTTGTCAAAGTGAAGGGGACTCACCCTCTGAGGCAGAGATGGGGCTAAAAACCTGTTCTAGCTCAAGACTTTGTTTCCTGGAAGGGAAATCCTGAGTAACCGGGATACTGGGCAGGTGCAGGGCGGGTGAGAAGGAAGCCCCAATACACAGAGCTTAGTGGGAAGGACACATAAAGTGAGACTCAGTATGAATGGGAACTGGGGGCCGGACCTCTGAGCGCTGGTGAGCATGCGTAGGTACACATCTTGAATGAGGGGGGAAGAGAGGCTCAGGGACAGACTCTGGGATCTCTGGGGCATAGGAGGTGGGGGTGGGGAGAGTGGGGCTTGGGCTGTTGAGATGAGACCAGTGGTGTACTGGTGTCAATGTGTGCCTATTTGCAAGGAGTCCAAGTTGTTCAATTTTCAGGATTTTTTGCAACACAGCCATCATTAAAAATTAAATTATATTAAAATAAACAAGCTACAAGGATATATGGTACAACACAGGGAATATAGCCAATATTTTATAATAACTATAAATGGAGTATAATCTTTTAAAATTATAAATCACTATGTTGTACACCTGCAGCTTATATAATATTGTACATCAACTATACCACAATAAAAATTAAATTATATCATCTTACAGTGAACTAAATTATATTAAAAACAAAGGTAAAAATACTCAAAACTCATCACTTCCTGATAACTGTAATCTATGCTCATGAAGTTATGTGCATCTACTGTGTCTGTCCGGAGGAAATAGTAATATAATGGTGTGTAATATAATAGTGTGTTGCACATCTCTTTCCAACTTCGTGTTTAGTGAAGTCTACTTAATCTCCACTGGTATCTCATTGACTTGCTACAAGCTGGACCTGCTGAAATACCCTATACCTAGAATGGAACACACACCATTAAAAGAGGGGAGAAGGTGGGGGTCCTGGTCTGGGATATTCCACCTTCAATCCGTCTCCTCATGCCTGGCTGCCTCCCCCAGCCAACATGTGTGGTGTGCACACCAGGTCACATTCCTAAAGCCTCCAGCCTCCCTCTCCTAAAAGTCAGATAGGCGTGTTCTGTCTTCCACTGGGACAATAATTTGGCCACCATCTTTTTCTCTCCATTGGCCTGGAGGACATTATAGTGCACAGAGAAGCCTTTACTAAATTCACCCATCTAACCTTAAACGATAGCTAGCAAAGGCTGCCTTTGCTGGACTCTGAAGCGTCTCTAATGAGAAAAGCTGTTCTCCAAAATAGAACGGCCATTATTCAAACAGAATGTTAAGTGTTCATACCTGATAAGTCTGCTAACGTGTCATCTGTATTAAATCACATGAGAACACAAGTGAACGCCCTGAGTGATCCAACCCCCAGCCTAGGGAACTTCACAAATCAGTGGTTCAGATCATGGGTCTCTTGGTGGAAAAAGTTGTCCTCAATTTTGGGGATCATTATCTTAATCTATGTTTTCTCTTGCATATGCCTAGATTGTTCCTGTGACTTCTGCCTCCAATGCAGCCAGATACCTCCCAAACGAGCCACCTCCATGCTAGTGAAACCCCTTGCTGATCACTTAGGACACACTGCAGAAGCAAGGTGGTTGGTGCATAAGATTATAAGAGCTGGCCATGAGGTGGGGAGATGTCAGAGGAGGTCATCAAGGAGATGTGACCTGGGTTTGACTCACGAGCTGGCCCTGGGTAATTGGAGGCTCCTCCTGCCCTCCCCTGTCCTTGCGATGGTTGAGCGACTCCTACACATTGGACAACCAAGAAAGTACCCACCTAAAAACAGATAGGAAAGGCTGAGACAACACTCACTGTATAACCCCCCGTCCCAGCACAGTACCTTACAGTTGGGAGGGAACACCCAGCTCCCAGCTTCTCCTTGAGGAGTAAAGAGTTTAGCCCACACATCCAGTGCTCCAACTTTTAAGGCTGCCACCAGAAGGATGGGCCTCCAGATCGCTTAGCTCTGAAAGCCAATGGGGCTTCCATTCAAGAATCCCACAAGACTAGCAAACAAGGGAGCAGCTGTTAAATGGATGTGCAAGCACTTCCTACACCTGTTCTTCCAGGCTCAGGGCAGTGGGAGCAGGCGCAAATACCTATCTCCCGCTTACTGCCTGGAAGGAGTTTGTCTCCCAGCTTCTGCTTGAGGATACAGCTTCCTTATTTATTTATTTGGCAGAGGAGTTAATTAGGTTTACTTATTTATTTCTTGATTGGAGTTACCGAGGATTGAACCCAGGACGTTGGGCATGCTAAGCAGGCTCTCTACAACTGAGCTATACCGCCCCCCCCCCAACTTGGGGATACAGCTTCTAATCAGCCTACATATGGGAACTGACTGGGATCCTCCAAGGAGCCTGCTCTCATCCCAGCTGGTCACTAGGAACCTATGTTGGCATCCAACAACCCCAAGACAAAGGCTACTACTGTCCCCATTTTATAAATGAGGAACCTGAGTCATGGAGAAGTCGGGTAACTTGTCCAAACTCACAAAGCTAGTAAGTGATAGAGTCAGGAATAAACAGGACAGCTTCAGAGCCTGTGCCCTTCGCTGTTAGAGTGGGTGTCATGCAAATAGGGCTTCAAGTCTGGCTGGCCCCCTTCCTAGCTTCTTCCAACCATATTGGCTCTGCCCAACCCATCTTATGTAGAAATTTCAGAGCCATCACTGCTGGAAAGTACCTAGAATATAAGATTGCAGAAGCTCAGCCACGTGGAGTTTAAAAAACAAATGAAATAGTCATCAGAAGGCACTGATTAGGGGAGTTTATGAATTAGGAGCAGGTTGCCTGAGTGAATTGATGGGTCAGAGGTCATTTTTTGAGTGCCTGTTTGGAGAGTCAGTTCTGGTGATTGAAGGAAAGAGCACATGAGGGGCTGAAGTCTTAGCGCTTTTGTTCGTTTTAGAGGGTAAGAGAGATTAGTTTATCACAGGGTAAAGAATTTCAGGAGCCAAGCACTCAGGGAAAGTAGACAATTTGTAAACATTCAGCATAGATTTGAAATTCATCCTGCTGAAAGTTTTATTTGGGCAGTGCCTGAGTTCCAGCTTCTCACTGCCGTGTCCTGACTCAGATCTTTAACCTGCCTGGACAGGAGATCTGCTTTCTCTTTCTGCTTTTAGTTTATTCTCAATTCAAGTGGACTTCTTGTCATTACAAGGAACCTCAAAACTACCTCCCTATAAGGCATATGGTTTATCAGAAAATAAATAAGACTAAAAGAAACAATATTTTCTGTGAAATACAGACCTATATGGTCTATGCTTATGACCCATCTTCCTATAAGCTGCTCACACCGCCCCTCCCAGTAGTCATCCTTGGATGTGGGGCTAGAGCTCTCTCATGAAATTGCTTAGACGTCATCAAATATCTTTTTTTTAAATTGTTTTTATTGGAGTATAGTCGGTTTATAGTTGTGTTAATTTCTGGTGTTCAGCATAGTGACTCAGTTATACATATGTATACATTCCTTTTCATATTCTTTTTCATTATAGGCTATTACAAGTTATTGAATATAGTTCCCTGTGCTATACAATAGGACTTTGCTATTTATCTATTATATATAACAGTCAGTATCTGCAAATCCCAAACTCCCATTTATCCCTCCAACACCCCTCCTTCCTCCTGGTAACTACAAGTTTTTGTGTGTGTGTGTGTGTCTGTGAGTTTGTTTCTGTTTGTAAATAAGTTCATTTGTGTCATTTTTCAAGATTCCACATGTAAGTGATATCATATGGTATTTTTCTTTCCCATTCTGGCTTATTTCACTTAGTATGACAATCTCCAGTTCCATCCATGTTGCTGCAAATGGCATTATTTTATTCTTTTTATGGCTGAGTAGTAGTCCACTGTATATACGCACCACAAGTTCTTTACCCAATCATCTGTTGATGGACATTTAAGTTGCTTCCATGTCTTGGCTATTGTAAATAGTGCAGCTATGAGTGTTGGGTGCATGTATCTTTTCGAATGAGAGTTTCATCTGGATATAACCCAGGAGTGGGATTGCTGAATCATATGGTAAGTCTATTTTTAGTTTTTTGAGGAATCTCCATACTGTTCTCCATAGTGGCTGCATCATCAAATATCTTGAACCACCATTTGTGTAGAAATGTCTTTATGTGCTTGAGCAATGGTCTTCAATTTTTCCTCTCATATCCTCTGAAAAAGAATTTTGAAAAACCGTATTCCCTCATCTGCTTATGTTTAATCTAATGTTTAAACCAAAAAGTTGATAATTGCAAAGAATGCACTATCTACTGTCTTGAATATATAAACATTGAAATAAAATAGTTTTACTACTCTTTAAAATGTTTTAACTAGACTCTAAGCACTGCAGCACCTAAATATTCACCATTATCCTTTTAAATAACACAATAAGCAAGTTCTTCTTCAACAATCCAGGGTTTTTCATAGTTCCTTCAGCTCTGTGAACATTTTCCTTCCCCCACATTATTCTACTGTAATATTTTTTGCTTGCATGATTCTTGCTGATCACCCTGCTATGCCTTCCTGTACCAAAAGATATGTTTACAAACTTAAACTTTTTCCTGTGTCTTGTCAGACTCTAAGTGTTAAGTTTCTCAGTCCTCAATAACCTTTTGGTGAAAAGTAAATGAAAATTTTTTCCTATGCAATGTTTTTCTCCATCCCCTGCAACTCTGCAATGTTTTCCTCTGTTTTCAAGAAAATATGAAACATCAACCTACCCAATATAAAAAATAAAAACAAAATTTATAGCATGCTACCAAATGCAGGACTATTCTAAGGGCTTCCCAGCAACCTCGTGAAGTGGGTACTGTTATTGCCTTCATTTTTACAGATGAACACACTGAGACCCAGGAGAGTTAAGGAATTTGTGCAAGGTCACACTGAGCTTAGATTTGAAACCAGAAATTCTGATTCTTCAATCTGTGCTCTTAGCTGACATGTTGTATAGTTTCTCTATCTTCCTTTCACCTTAAGAGGTAGCATTAATCAGCTGGAAGTAAACATGGAACGCATAGCATCTTTCTCCTTGAAATCATGCAAACTATCCAACTGTACTCTAGACAAAGAAACTCTTGAATGGAACACTCTTTCTTCTTATGGAGAATGGTATACAAGCCAGGGAAGTGGGCTTCAGAGTAAGTTGCTGTTTCCCAGCAAATCTTTACAAATCCTGAATATCCTGGAACAGGCAGACAGATGAGGTGGGTTGCCCTGCTGTAGGGTTTCACCATGGTTAAATAAAGCACTGCCACCCTTATTACTTCTCACTGATGCTGTGTTTGCTCTCCTTTCATGAAATGCTACCTCAGGAGGGATGCATTCTTTGACAGGGGATGGAAGAGAAGAAATTGTCAAACAGAAATCTGTATTACTCCTGCTACTTCACTCTATGATATAGCTGAACAAATAACATCTTAACATGTACCAAAATTCCCAGTTTGTTACACTTCATTTAGCCCCTAACAGGATTTATGTGAGGCAAAGGAAAACATGAAGCCCTACTCTGGTATACGATGCCTAAATTAGAAGAGATTTTGAGTTATTTCTTTACTTGCACCCTGGAATTTTCTGCACCCTGGGGAAGTGCACCATAATAATATAGGAGCTAGAAAGTAAAAGGTGGGTGGCTATAGAAGGAAACCTAAAAAATTACAACTAGCTGATGCTCTGCAGGAAAAGAAATATACATGGAAGTTGAAGACCTGGAAAATGATACCTGTAAGGCATCCCATACCTGCATAATACTCTTTAAAATGTCTTCCTGTACCTCCAAGAGTTTGGGCAGATTCCATTTAAAGGTTTAGACCAATAGTGCAAAGGCACTTAACTCTGTCCAATTCCTAGACTTCTGCTTGGGTCAAATATGCTTGGTGGGCTGGGGCTTTGCTGGGTTAAAACATGCTTTGTCCAAGTAAGCGGATCTCATGACGAAAGTTGAGTAATGATGCTTCCTAACTCTGCATACACGCTCTAGTTGCTGGGAGTAGCGAGATGTTTACAGCGTAACCATGTGAATTAACCATAAGCTGAATTGCTCACCATGGTTTCCTCCCTTTTCATCTCCCTCTATCTCAAAGTGCCATTGCTTTGAGTCATTTGCTGTTTACCTTTGGAAATCAAACTTTTTATTTACACAATATACCTAGTAATAATATTTTTACAACTTACTGAGATATTTATATACCATATAGTTCACCTGTTTAAAATAGATAAGTTAACAGGTTTTAGTATATTTACAGAGCTCTCATTAGTGAGTGCTTGCAATTTGCAGACAAAATCTTTCTTCTCTTCTGTCCTTTTACTTTCTCTGGCCCATCTCTTCCTTGTTTCTGCTTTGAACCTTACTACTTGCATGTTCGTCCTCCTGAATCTATCCTTCAAGTGTCTTCTATTGTCTGGGCGATTTTCATCTCTGATTTGTTGTATCTAATTGAGCAACTTTCCCCACTTGCTCTTCCAGATTACTAATTTTATTTTCAACCAGCCTCTTTGAATTTGTCTATTACAGTTTTAACCTTGAAAAAATGCATGTTTTACAATTTTTAATTATCTAAATGGATTCCCTTGCCTGATGTCATTCATTTTCACCTTTTTCACATTATGCTTTCCACAGTTCACACCAGTGGGAGGCAACATTCTAGGGGGTTCAACTCAACTTATTCTGGTTGCTGGACCCTTTAGGTAAGCTGATGGTGGTGGTGATGGTGGGCCTGCATATGGCTCAGCCTGGCCTCACTGATTGGGATCAATCGTCTGGTTTGCTGACATTTGAGAAGCTCAATGAGTGGTAGAAGGCAGAGCAGTTTCCATTGCTGTGGGTTGGGATGAACACACCAACAAAGTGCTAATTCTCTCCTGAGGGCTCCATCCCAGGTGGGAGCCCTCTCTCTGCCTCTTGGATTCAGAGCAGCCCAGCCTTTCAAAGCAGCTCCCCTCTGTCCTCCAAGACCTGTAGGATCAGGGAGGCTTCTAGCCTAGACCATGAAAGGAGTATGTGCAGCCCTTCCAGGAGAGAAATTCATGAGCAGTTCAGGCTTTACCCCAGGTGTCTCTGCCATGAGCCTCTGGAAAATTAGATCTTAGCAAGCCAGGAAGTCTTTCCCTTGATAAAAGAGGAAGTGCTTTCTCTCTGCTTCCGAGAGAAAACTATCAACTAGCACCTTTATTCTGACAAGTAGCCCAGGTCTGGAGCTTTTGTAGATGCCCTGGAAGCTGTGACTGTGAGTGACCATGCCCCGCCCCACAGCACACCTCCACCTGTCATGCTCTGGGTTCTCTGTGTGCTACCACGTGATCTCTTTGTTCCATAGGCCTATTCCATGAGCCCCGTTGGGATCCTGGCACCTGCCCTCCCTTCTCATCTCTCCCAATTCAATTCTCTTGTCTGTCTGGGTGAGTCTTGGGGACACCAGGTTCCTGCTTGGGACAAGAAGGATTAGAAAAAGGGGACAGATATAAATGACATCTCTCGGGTTTACTGTGGAGATTCTGAATGACAGGTGGACTCCAGCATGAGGTTCTCTTATACCACTGGGAAATTCAGCTCGGCGCTGCAGACACCCACTCGTGTGCACACACAGGTGTTCTCTGGGATATAGTTTGTATGTGTTTATTTCTTAATTGTTGTTAAATGACCAACAGAGTCTCCTCTTTCCAGTGTCTGGTAAAAGCAAGAGAGAGGGAGGAAGTGTCTTCCCCAAGGCTGGCAGAGACCCAAACAAAGCTGCAAAGGGGACTCCTGGGGACAAATGAAAGGACACTCAGATCTCTGGTTCCCCAGGTCAACTTTCTCTGTAAAGAATGTGGCCCTCTGGCTCCTGCAGCCACTCAGAACCCATTGTAGCTCTCTCATCTCAAAGACTACTGAGGAACTGGTCTTCTTCAGTACCAGTTAGGGGTCCGCCTAGGGCTATGGTGGACTCTGTGATTCCCTCCAGGGCCCGGGCCAAGGTTGGGACCATGGGGGCGGTAGACAGCTGTATCAAAGACATTTCTCAGGGACAAGGAGTTTCTCTAGAAAAAGAAGAGAGAATCATTTCAGAATTGTATCCCCTCCTCCAAGCCTTCACCATGGACTCCTTCAGGAATCTTCTTCCCCTTTAAACCATCTCCCTCAGTCACTGGTCATTCTTCCAGCCTTTATTCCTTCTTTTGTCCCCCGTTCCCACAAGTCAGTAGTTACCTCTGCACATTGATTGGCTCCTCTGGTTCTAACTTGCTATTTCTCTTTAGTAACTTTCTCTTGATCTTTCTTTCCTCCCTATCTACCCCTAACTTGGTGGCCCTACTTTCATACCCCATTTCCTTATGTTCCTGCTGCTCCTTCCCCCAGGAACTTTCCTATATATTAGGCACTCACCACACAGAAGAAGAGCCCAACAAAGAATCCCACGACCACTACAACTGAGACCAGAGTGATGAGGAAGATTTCCCATGGCTTCAGGGACCCACTGGGCTTCACGTCATTCACTGGAGTACTAGCACTTGTGCTAATTCTATTGGAAGTTGTGGGTGTTCCATTTGGAGAAGGTGTACCAGAGCCTCCTATGGTTGCACTGGATCCAGTGTTGAAGGCTGTGCTGGTCCCACTGGAGGTTATGCTGCTCTCACTGGAGGTCATACTGGAACCAGTATTGGCAGGTGTGCTGATCTCACCAGAAGTTGTGCCGGACCCAGTGCTGGAGACGTTATTGGCCCCACCAGAGGTTGTGCTAGATGCAGTGTTGACAGATGTGCCAGTCCCTCCAGGGGTCACACTGGATCCAATGTTGGAGGTTGTAGTGGAATTTCTGGGGGTCATGCTGGATCCGGAATTAGAGGTTATGCTGTAACTACTAGGGGTCATGCTGGATCCAGTGTTGACAGGTGTGCTGGGCCCTCCAGAGGTCATGCTGGATCCAGTGTTGGCAGGTGTGCTGGTCTCTCCAGAGGTTGTGCTGGATTTAGTATTGGAGGTTGTGCTGGTCCCATCAGAAGTTGCAGTGAATCCAGTGTTGGCTATGGTGTGCTCACTGGAAGTTGTGTTGGATCCAGGGTTGGCAGGTGTGCCAGCATCAGTGGAGGTTACGCCTGATGATAATCATAAATGATAACAAGTATAGTTTCTGCTCAATGCTTGGTTAAATTCATTATGTGGATAATTCTATTTAATGCTTACTACAGCCCTATGAAATACATACCATCAACAGCTAAGATGAAAAAGCTGAGGCTTAGAAATGTTGACATTTGCCCAAGTTTATACAGCTAATGAGTAGTGGAACAGGAATTTGAACCCAGGCCATTGAATCTGCGCTTTTAGCGACCATGCTAATTCATCCTCCCCACCCATCCCCAATGCCAGGGTCACAGGGCCTGATTTCACTGGTAGTAGGCTTATTCCATCTTCTGCTGTACGATAGCCAATACAGAGGGAAAATATTATAAAGGATTATAAAACCCAGGTGAAGCTCGTATATATTGATTAATTCATTATTAAAGTAGGGTTGCTTTTTTCTTGGAAAATATTGCTGAGTGTTATTCAGAAAACACCTATATCAGAATTATCTGAGGAGCCTGTTGAACATAAAGATTTCTAGGCAAAACACTCCAGACTAAATGAATCAGAGTTTGTGATGACCCTAGGTATCTGGGTGGTTATATATGCATTGAGGTTCCAGGGGCTCCTGATCACAAGGCAAAGGCTGAAGAAGAACAAGTTATAGGTAGCTTAAATGTATAAGATCTCCCAGGATTAAGGGCTACAAATTAAGAATCTACAGGTATAGAAAAGCATTTCCACCTTCTTGAAGGCTCAGCTGGAGTTACCTCACTACTTTGAAGGAAGAAGATGCTCAACCACCTCAGATAAACAAAATTTATCTCATTTGTGGCTCATTTTACTACTAACTGGGACATAAGTGCCTATCATCTCACCCCACACTTATTTGAACTCACATAGGAGTAGAGTTCAGCTCTTTGGGGAAGGTTCCCAAACTCAGCAATGGGGTACAAATTGGAATTAACGTCAGAATCATGAGTAAAACTAAGTAAGAAAGCGAGATGAACAACAGTGGGGTTGACATGTGAAAGAGGGAGTGGATTTGATCTGAGAAGTTTTGGAGGACAGAATAGATGAGTCAAAATCATATGAGGGCTAATTTTGATTCAAATGATAAATTCTCTAAGAGGTCTTGCTTTCTAGTTGCATGACAGGAGATGGCCCAAGGAGTGTTTGTTTAATTGAGGGTCAGAAGTGTGGAAACAGAGTGTGAGTTGGTTTTGACTCTTGAATCCTTTTCTCTTTGGTCTGAGGTTAACTTAGGCTAATTGTGAAATTGGAGTTAAGGACAGGAGAAAAATTAAGTTTGTAGAATATAGAAGAGTGATATTTTAAAACAGCATTCAACTCTTCTTGTTCTTAATATTTAAACCCCCAGCCAAGTTTGAGATATACAAATGTTAGCCACTATATATAAAAATAGATTTAAAAAAGAGTTTCTGTATAGCACAGGGAGCTAAGTTCAATATCTTGTAATAACCTTTAATGAAAAAAATATGAAACCGAATATATGTATGTACATGACTGGGACATTGTGTGCTGTACACCAGAAATTGACTGTACTTCAACTAAAAATAAATAAAATAAAATAACCCCCCAGCCATATCTCGCCGGTTATTACCATTTTATAGATGCAGAAACTGAGGCACAGAGAAGTTACTCACCCAAAGTGCACAGATAACAGATGGAGCCATGATTCAAACGTAGGCAGTTGGAGACCAGAGTCCACAGTTTGAACCACTGTGCTCTGACTGCCTCCCAGGAGGTACTTTATTAAATTGAAGTGACTGGAGTGAAATGATGACCCTCACTCTATGGAGGAGAACCAGTGCTATTCCTAGTAGTGGTCATCATCTCCCAGAATCCCTCAAAAGTTCTCAGATCACCAACGTTTAAAGAAAAGCACTCACCATATTCTAAAAGTAGGAGATGTAATAGTAACCAATACATAAGGGCAATGTTTCTTTTCTGCATCCTGAACTGCGTCTCTGTGGCTGGAAAACAAGATGCCTGGATCCCAGATGTGGCCGAGACCTAGAAGGCAAAGAATAGTATTCTTGAGAAAGGAGAGTTCAAGGTGAAAAGATAAAGGCTGGAGCTTCCAGGAACGTGGGTCTCATAAGTATGTGTTCTTGAAAAGAATCTTGAGCTTGGAGGGTGGGAAACTGGATGCCGGGCTCTTTAAGCTTCCTCCATGCGATGTTGCCTCTTTCTTTGTCATGAAAGAGCTACAGGAGCCTTTATAGCTTCATCTGGGTCAGGGAGGGGTTGGAAATTTGACTTGTTTTTCTGCCAACTGTGAGCAGGTAACAAAACAATACTGAGTCTGGGAAGGAATAGACTGGGGGTCAAGAGGAAGGTGAGAAAGGAGAATGACATGATCACACTAGGCAGGGCACTGGGCTGGGTTTGAGGAGGAAGTAGAACTGAATAAGGAGATCAAGGTTGTCAGAGTGGAAGGGACCCACCCCTGAGGCAGGGATGGGACCAGAAACCTGTTATAGTTCAAAACTTTGTTTCCTGGGCAGGAAGTCCTGTGTGCCTGCTTTAGCATGGAAGAAGCCCTAACAGACCTAACTGAGGGGGCAGGACCCCACATTTCTGAGTCAAAGAAAAATACAAGATGTCAAAGAGAGCAATAACTAGGGAGCTGGGGTCCTGGGATCCGGGCAGAAGAAGACAGACAGTGCATTGCTGAGCATGTAGTAGGCACTCAACAATGCACGTTGACTAAACAGGGAAAGAGATCCATGGGTAATGTGCCATCTTTGGGGTCTTTGGGGCATAGAGCTGAGGGTGGGGGAGAGTGTTGAATATGTGGGAACAAGCCACCTGCTACACTCACAGCAGCTAAAGGGGTGGTATAGGGACCTCTTCTGATTCTCAACCATAGGGGTTCCCCTCTTGTTTCTTTTCAGAGGAATGCATGGGAGCTTTTCCTCCCTGGGATCCTTCAGATGTTCCTTCTCATCAGCCTTAATGCAGCATCTCTCTGTAGGCTATCCCATGGGCACCACATTAGGAGATTTCAAGTCTGTTGGGAGAGGGAGATACATAGTCCAGGTCCTCTGGGAACTTGGGTCTGGACACAGATATAGCAGCAGAAAGGACACACAGTCAGCTAAATGAGCGTGACTGAACAGACCCAAATGAGTGGAGAGTTTGGGGAGTTAACAGAAAAGCCTTCTTGGAACCAGGGTGAGGGGCGTAGGATTGATGGGAGTTCCAGTGACAGTCTGTATGACCAAAGGCAGCTGTCTCCATTCCCTGTCAACAAAGAGAAACTTCGTGGAAGAGGCAACATCTCAGGTAATTTATTTATAGGTGAACGGGCATCCCCATTATGTAAGACCTGCTAGAAAGAAACTGGCAAGCAGAAGGTGGCTAGAGACATGAAGGAGCTTGGAATAAGTGAATCTGAGAATCAGGAGGGATGGGGTGTGCTGGGAAAGGCTACATGCTGATGTGCCTAGCGTCTGTGATCGGCAGCTCCTGAGGCTGAGATGTGAGGGGGCAGTGACAGGTGGCAGCCTGGACTCCCAGCAACCCTATTCTGTGGCTGTAAAGCCAACAGCACTCTAAGAAAGAAAACTTTTCTTCCCTCTAAAATTATTTGGAGGCAGAGGTCCTGAATTCAAATCAAGATTTTACCTTTTAGAGTTATCCTAAAAATTTTTACGTGTATACTTATCAGTCTGAATGTAATTAATATCTTTACCCTCCTTCAAAACAATACAAGGACCTTGGAACACTTTTCATTCTGATTATCTGTCTCCCAACTGATACCCTAACATTACTGAGTATATTAATTCTATCTTTTTTTTTAACTTCATGAGAGATCATTGCCGTCCGCTCACACACCGTTAAGAACATAGTCATACGGCTGCAAGAGAAATACAGTCCCTTGCTGGGCGGACGTGCTCAACTAAAACTTGGGAATTCCATTGTTAAAGATGGAGAAGAGATACTAGTAGACAATCACAAAGCTACGACAATACCTAGTTTTTTTTTGTGGATCTGATCTTGCTGTCTGTTCTGTTTTGTTTTGTTTCTTACTAGCTTTCACTCATGGTGCCTCATTTGTGATTTGAGATTTATGACTATAAATTTATTTTTCTTGGATTATTATCTGTATAAGTCTTTTGAAACCTGAGATGAAGGTCTGATCTTCCACAGAGAATTTGCGTGTTTTTACTAAGCATATGGAGGCAATCCCATTTGAGGATTATTTTAAATTAAATTATAAGCTTGAAGTCTTTTGAATTACCTAGATTGCATGATTTGGGGCTGCAAACTCTGTACAGTACTGTGGTTACAAGTTATTTCTCAAGATGTACTTCCTCCTTTCTTCCTTCCCATGCACGGAGTTTAGAGACAGGCAGTTTGCTTGCATTTCCTTGGAGGGATAGGTTTGTTTTTAGTTTACACTCTCCCTGAACGTTTCAGATTTATGTGAAGGTCTGTTACAAGAGTCCTCACCTGGGCTGGTCCAACTGAGGCTGTGCTTCCTAAAACTTAAGTTCACTGGTTTGACAAAAGTTGGCTTGAGTACTACACTTACCTCCTTGGGTTCCTACCTTAACTTAGTCTTTCCTTTCAGCATTCCTTATTTTCTTGTCAAATCATTGACACATTTAAGAAGAATTGAGAAAAAAAAAAGCCTGGTTTTTCTCACTTCACCTTTAAAGGGTTTTAAATTGTTTCATATCTGGTCAAGTTGAGATTTTTAAGAACTTTATTTTTAATTTGTAATAAAAGTTTACAGCTTGTTTTTTCTTAAAGTCAGCAATCTGCAAGCACCTGTTAATAAAGGTCTTAAATAATGAAAAAGAAGAATTTTTAGTTTTTCAATATATTTTAAGTCAATACACCTAGAGCCAGAAATTTAAGTTCTCATTAGATTGCTTTGAGAAATAAATGATGGTGTATTTACAGGCACAGCACAGTGGCACATAAAAACATGCCATAATAAATGACAAAGCAAAAGCATAAATATACAGATGCCAAGTGTGTTTTGAGATTTTAACAGTAGCACATCCCAGTGGTTTTCTCCTTACTTGTCATATAGCATTTGGAAAAGACCAAGAAGTAGGGAGGAAGAATCTTCCCAAAGATGAAGGAGACCTGGAGGGCACTGTAAGTCAAAGATGGCTTTCTATCTACCTAGTTTGTATGATTTGAACCTACGGACCCAAATGAAGAATGTCATGCAAATTCTCAGGGAGGTTTTTTTTTAACACCCCCCTCCATTCAGTGTCAAGTTTAGAGCCAGACATTTGTCTCAGTCACCAATGTGCATGGTGGGCAATACAATTTTATTCTAGTTTAACCATACACTGAAGCGTTAACCCTTTTAGATTTCAGCTTTCTTTAGAGTCTCCTGTTAGACTCCACCCCTTATGCAGATCCTGGAATTTGTCTCCTATACCCTAAGTGCTAAGAAGCTGTGAGAAGATAAGCTTAAATTCACCAGATTTGGCAAATACCCTCTTTATGAAGGTTGGATCAGATTTCTCCTTCAACCTCTCAGTCTCTGCCTTCTCTTGACTATTGATCTAAGTGTTACTTACTATCTACCCAGCTGACTGATACAGGTACAAAGATTTTTTTCAGTATTTTATCCAGCAATTTTTGTTCCTTTCATTAAGAGGGGTGGTTAGTGTATCCTTTCCACTATATTGCCAGAAAAGTGGAAGTTCTCAAAAGATTGTTTTGAAGTTACAAATTTCAGAATTGTTAAATGGTAGTGCATTTAAAGTTACCTAGTACAATGCTTAGCACCTAGTAAACACTCAGTACCAAAGAGAAAAAGGAGGGAAAAGAATGCCCAAACAGATAAACAAGGAAACAAGTCATCCTGCTACCACAAATAGTATGAGTTGTTTTGGGTTTTTTTGTGTTTGGGGGATTTTTTTGTTTGTTAAGCTCTAATAATATCATCTTTCCTCCTACTGGTCTTGGTGTGTCCTGAGGAAATAAAAAAGAATTCCCAAGTGAAAAGGGCACAGGTTATTATTACTTGCACATTAGGAGAGCAAAGAGGAATTGTTCTGGTCACTGTGACTTCCTAAGAGGTAAGCTCAGGGAGTATCTTTACTTGAGCTATCCCAACCTGATGAGGCTACAGGTCTCCTCCAGAAACACTCTTTGTTTTTCTGGCTGCCCTGTTAGTCAAACCCTCTGTGACCTCTGTTCTCTGGTTCTTTTCTTGACCTTGCTGATGATCATTTCTCATGGCCAATCCCTTGAGGAGCTCTTGGAAGCCCATCTTGACCCATTTTATGATCACTGCCTTCTCCTCCATGATCCCCTTCATCGTCAATGTTTTCGTTTTTATTTTTTATTTTTCCAGAGGACCCTTCATTATCCAGTCTGTGCCCACACTCTGCATTCTTCCTTGGTGGCCTCTGCTGTGATCTACTTCACAGCTCTTGTTTTGGCCTCCTCCACATCCATGACTCCTGCCATGATTCACGCCATAACTACCCCCTTGGCTGTGGCTTAATTCATGGTGCACTCCATGGCCTACTTGGAGTCCAAAACCTCTCCATATGCCTCTCCATGAACCAGTTCATTTAGGAACATGCCAGAGCCTAATCCTGAGTCCAGGTCCAGACCAATTCTGTGGTCATGGAGTTTATCAGTGCCTCTATTTATCAGGGAAAAAGAAAAGCCCTTCTAAGAGAGAGGGGAAAAAAACCATATTATTAGTGTTAAATCCTCTTCTTTTGGATCATTAAAACTTGGATTGTCAAAAATCACAAATTTTCACTTTTCATCCATTCTGTATGTGTGTGTGTGTGTGTTTGTGTGTGAGAGAGATATTGTTGGCTTTCTACTCTGTACTTTGGCAAATCTCTCTGAGAGTTGAATCTCCCAGAAACAGGGAGTCTTTCATTGTGTTAGTCAGCTGAGAAAGTTGTGTATCTATGATGACAGGTAAAAATAAATAAAAGTTCATAAAACGGAAGTCAGAATAATAGTTACCTTTGGTTGGGCTGGTACTGACAGGGAGGGGACACACAGGAAACTACTCAGGTGATAGAAATGTTCAATATTTTGAACTGGGTGTGGTTATTTGGGTGTGTACACATTTTTAACTTAATCAAGCTGTACACTTGAGATTTGTGTACTTCTTGTAAATTACACTTCAAAATGTTTTTAAAAGGTAAAGGAAGGCCCATAAAGAACTAAGGCTTGGAGAACCAGCTTTAAACACTGTGGCTAGGAGCACAGGCTCTCCTGTGAATCAGACTTGGATTAGAGTTCCAGCTCTGTCACCACTTTGCCCTGTGATCTTCAGCAAATTACTTCAGCCTCTGACTCCAGTGTCCTCACCTGTTAAATGGGATAGTAAGAGTACTGCCCCAGAGGTGGTTACACAGAGTTAAGGAAAGACAATGCTCCCTTGCACTTTTAGTTCTGCACTTCACACCTAGTAAGCAGTTAATAAAATGCTCGTTATTATTATTACATCTGTATCTTAAACAATTAGAGGATTGTCCATGGCTGGTGACTCACATTTTGTTCTCACCATAGGGAGGGATCAGAGGATCTGGAATAAGAAACTCAAGTGAAAAAATAAGAAAGTTGAGTAAGTTGGTTGTAAATCATTTGTGTCTTCACACACCATTTGTGGCTGGTGTGTGAATTTTTTCATTTACTTAATTTACTTAATGTGTAACTCTGGCTTATCCTACACATGCTGAAGACTACTTACAGGAATACATACTGCCGAAATGGGAAAGTAGAAATATCTTTTTCAAAAAGAGAACAAAAAAAAGATATATTAGAATAGAAAATTAAGATCAGAATGGGGAATAGAATGCAGAAGTGTAGTCCGCTGCTGGCACATGGCTGTCACACCCACCTCAGGGAACTGTAGTGGGTTTCAGGCCTTGAAATAGGTCAGCTCTCAGTGGCTCAGAAGCCTTCCCTACTACATGTCTCTGGGGCTTCTGTCCTTGCTAAGGTTACGTTCTTGTTGTTGGCCCTTAGTAGGTAGTCAGGTATCTTGAATTTCCAGCTTATTTGAGCTGTGCTAACAGGTATCTATCAAAGTGATTTTCTTTTCACTTGGATACAGTCGTAAAAGGAGGGGAAAAGAGGCCTTCACTCTCACCCTGGGAAGTTGCACATGGTAATGTCTATAAAGATCATGGAAAATCTGTTGGGGGTGCAAATGTTCATCACTTTCTAGAAATCCTTTTTATTGTGCTAAGTTCCAGCTATTTGATAAAAGATGTGCTTTCCTTCATGCTTGTCTCATCAACACCACATAGACTGATGCTCTTATCTCTCTCTTGGGGCACCCTTCAGCTTTTTTCTCTATTTTTTCTATTTCTCACTACATCTATGATTGATATTTTTAAAAATATATTTTTATTGAAGTATAGTCAGTTTACAATGTTATGTCAATTTCTGTTGTACAGCACAATACTTCAGTCATATAGGAGCATATTCTTTTTAACCATAAGTTACTACAAGATATTGAATATAGTCCCTTGTGCTATATGATATAAACTTGTTGTTTATCTATTTTATATATAGTAGTTATGATTAATATTTTGATTGACATTTTCTGTTTTTTGTCCTCTCTGGTCTTTGTATTACCATATGTGAAAAAGTAAACATCAGACTGAGAAAGTAACAGTCTACCCTGCCGTTAACAATGCAGATAAAGCCAGCTGCAGAGTTCACTGGAAAGAATATTTTCCCCTTTACAGCTGTAAAGCATCAAAACAACCCCTTTCTCTGAGGGACCTACTCATTTTCAGTGATTGAGCTGATGAAAAATTCAGTTCTCTAAAATCATAGGCTATCACAAATTTGCTGTTTGAAGATACATCAGTAAGAAGGAAATATCCCATTCTTGTCTCAAGAAGCTGTTACTTTGACTCAGAGAAGCATCCTGGATTTGTTACCCCAGGGCAGATTACAGTTTCTGTGTACAATGTTCCACGTCTCTTGTAACTTTGTAGTTTCCAAGAAAACTGGGTCCACTTCACGGTCTAGAACTGCTGTGGACCCTTGTACACAACAGCCCTGTTTTGTTTTGAGAGAACTAAAACTCTGCTGCATTTAACTTTCACCCAAACGCCACACTTCCCTCAATACTATAATTCTTCTCCTTAGTTGGTAAGAAGCTCCTTACTCTACTCCCTCTAGCATACAGTCTTCTCTGGTGCAACGAGCCAAGAAAGCTGAACTTGTGAGACTGTGAGTTCTCTCCTGCTGCCCTTAGGGTGACTGGGTTAGGATACAAGTGACTCTCCGCACACTGCTTTCTCTCTCTGAATATCTTAGTGGTCCTATTCCCATTCTCCTATTCCCACTCATGATCCATATTCTAGGTGGGTTCCCCCGTCTTCATGCACAGTAACTCACCAGGCAAAAATTCAGTCCTACCAACAGTCCATCCACAACCACGACCGCAGCCAAAGGGATGAGGATGATGCCCCAGAGCTGTAAATATCCACTTGGTTTAATCACATGTGTTGGCATGTGGCTCACGCTAACTCTGTTTGTGCCCATGGTGACTGGGCTTATTTTTGGGGAGTGGTGGTTGGGAAGACCCTGTCCTGGTGGTCCTGGTATCTGGGACTGAGGTGGTCAATGACGCTCCAATAGTGGATGTGCCCAGGCCAGTGGTATTCTGCACTGTCCCAAGGACTGTACTGCTGGTAACAGGCACTGTGGAGTCCATTCCGGGAGCTCAGAGATGGGGGTAGTTGTTCTAGTTCCAGTGGTCCTAGTGCCTGGGAACTAAGTCACACAATATGACGCATTTGTAGTAGAGATACTTAACAGGGAGACAGGGGTACTTAGAGCAGAGGGGTTGAATCTAACACACCTGGGGTGCTACAGGTTTGAAGAGAGGTTTTGCAGTGGGAGGAGAGATGGTAGGAAGTGATTCGTCTGAGGCCATGGTTCCCTGAATAGAAGTGGATATCTTAGAAGGAAGAGGTAACATATATGCATGGACAGTGCCACTGATGGTGGAGTCAGAAGATTAAGGAAGTGTGACCATGATTGATGCAGAAGTGGGAGAACTATTCACTCAGGGAGGTAGCCACCCACAGAGAAGAGAGTGGGCTGGGATAAAGGGAATAGAGTTTGATGCCTTGTGATGTAGTCACTGGATGTAAGGATGATGTCAGAGGAAGAGATGATAGAATCAGGTTTATTCATGGGTGAGACAGTGATCGTGACTTGGAGCAGAGGTGACAGAACTGAACACAATCATAGTGGTCAACAAAGACGAGCTGAGTGTGCTCAGAACAGATGTAGAAGAACCTGACCCACGTGGAGGAGACAGGCCCCCAAGGACAGGAGAGGGTAAACTCAGACAAGGTGGGAGGACCTAATATAGAAGAGGTGGTGGAGGTGGTTGTGTTTAGACCAGAAGTGGCTACACTGAAACTAGAACAGCGCCAATCACTGGAATAGCAGCGGGAGGCTCAGAGCAAAGTGGGTAGACACAGTTCCAACAAGAGTGCAGAGGGCAAGTGCAGAAGTGGTCTTAATCAGAGCAAGCGCCGGAGTATGAAAAAAATTAGTTTTGGTCTTAGATTAGAGCAAGGGTTGGCGAACTTTTCCTGTAAAGGGTCAGATGATAAATTTTTAAGCTATCTGATCACAGTCTCTGTCATAATTATGCAAAGTAGCTGGAAAGCAGCTGTAGATGTGCACAAGTAGGTGTGGCTGTGCTCCAATAAGACTTTATTTGGAAAAAGAGATAGCAGACAAGACTTAGCTTATGAAGTATAGTTTGCAACCCCTGGACCAGCGGTCAGTATATTGAAGATGAAGTGGTGATGTCAGAGGTGGCCTTGTGGGGGTTGGGGGTGGGGTCCCCATTTACCTGCATCTAGGACATGAAGAACCTTCCCCACTCCCCCAAACACACACCCTTTGAGCTCCAGTGCTCCATTTTGATCCTTGAGGCCTTGGTTGGGTTGGATATTTTGCTTTATTTTGTTTTGGTTTTTATTTATGTATGTATGTATTTTTATTGAAGGGTAGTAGGTTTACAACATTGTGTTAATTTCTGTTGTACAGCGTAGTGTTTCCGTTATGTATATAAGTATATATATTCCTTTTCATATTATTTGTCATTACTGGTTATTATAAGATATTGAATATAGTTCCCTGTGCTATACAGTAGAACCTGGTTATTTTGGTTTGGTTTGGTTATTTTTAAATTAAGGTTTTTAAATTAGGGTTCAGGCTGGGGAAATTCAATGGTTAGAGGCTGGGGTTGGGGGTTATCTGCTTTCTGTCCAGGGCGAGTGACACTCCTGTCCTGGCAACTGCCTCATGCTGAGTCCCATCTGCCCAGATAACTAAAAACTGGGCGGCCTCCTCCTTTTTCCTATGGCACTCCAGTGCTCTTCCGGAACCCAGGTGTCCCTCTCTGCCTCAAGGCTTTCTCTCCAGGGATATAAATCTGAGGTCCCACTGGCACCTGTGTGCCTCCTTTCTGGGCAGAGTAGATCTCTAGTAGGAGATTCAGAGACTCTTGGTCTGAGGGCCCTCCTGGCAGATAATTCAGTGACAAGAGTGTCCAGATTAGGATTATTGTCCAGTATGGGCCTCCAGCTTTCCCACAGATGGAGATGTCAAAAGTAGCAGATAGCTACCTGCAGCCCTGCTAGTTGCTTCTGGCTGGAGTTAAGGTTGGAAGGCCTGTGGAAAACTAGGGTGCCTTCCCGATTAGTGAAGACGCTGATGCCACCCTCCTCTGGTCAGAGTGACAGCTGAGGCTACGTGGATGATCGGCAGTGGTCCTGCTGAGACTGACACCTGGGCCCTGAAGCAGGGCTGGTGTCCTACCGTGAAATGGGATATGGCAGATGCCCGTAGATATTGGGCTTAATTCTTTAGAGTCTGGTTTTATACTATGTGGTACTGCCTTGTGAAAACTCTTACTGAATTATTTAATTCTCCTGTCTCTGTGTCTCAGATGGGAGCTATGTCTTATCCTCCTCAACAAAATATATAAAAGGTGCTTAGAAATTAACACATTTCCTCCTCATTGGGTCACCATGCAAATGAGCCCAGCATGAACTCAGGCTGGCTCTTCTAATGATGCTTTACTTTGTAAATAGTGTATACTTTATTATAAAAAGACCAATAGATAGAAAGAAGCTATCTGTCATCAGTTGATTCTCCCTTTTCCCTCTACCCAACCAGTAGTAGGTGAAAGGGCTTTAATAAATTGGAGAGAAAATCCAGAAAACGTACAGATGAAATGTCTCCGGGGAAAAAAATCAGAATCTGGGATGAAGGCATGAGGAGAGAGGACAGGGGCAGTAGAGAAGACTCCTACAGGAAAAAGCCAAGACTTTGGGGCTTTGGAGGAAGAGACAGGAAAATAAATGATGCGTGGGAAGTACCCTCAGGGAAGGTCTGGGATGGGGATCTATGCATGAGACTGCAGGCCAACAAAAATCCCTCCCTGCGTGCCCACCCACCACCCACAAGTCAAACCCACAGGAAGCCCACGGTAGACATTTAGAAAAACTAAGGGATTCAGGAGGAAGAGGGAAGAGCCATCTGGGTGAGAGATATTTATGATCTTTTCTGGAATTCTCCTGGGATTGGAGAGGGTGGAAAGGAAAATAAATCTTTTCTCCTTGGATCCTATTTAAAAAAAAAAAAAGTCACTAAAGGGGATAGGAAGGGATAAATTGGGGGTTCGAAATTTGCACCTCTTGGGGAGTGATGGAAATTTTAGGTATCTTGATTGTGGCGGTGGTTTCATAGGTGTATACATCTATCAAAAGTCATCAAATTGTACATTTGAAATATATGTAGTTTATTGTACAGGAATTATAGCACAATAAAATTGCTTTAAAAAAACAGAACAAAAAAAAAGTAAGGGGCACTGGAAACTCAGAGATAAGCCTGTTTACACACAAACTCTAAGTGATGGTAGATGGAGATAATATAGGTTGGTCCTGAAACCCAGGGGCTCTGTCTTCCATCTCCCCCTGCCCATAATCCTGATTCAGTCAGGCCTGGGGCATTGCTTTCTAAGGCTCCCCAAATTCCCTTCACTGCACCACCCCTCACAGGACTCAGAGTCCTGTATTTGTCCCCACCTCATGTATCTATCAGACATCTTTTCATTTTCAGATCATCATCTTCTACAGAGAATACTTGCTTGTATTACTCATTCTTTCTTTTTTTATACTCCAAACACACATACTTTTTGCTTATCCCTTCATCCCTTGACCAGTTTCAATAAAAACACAGCAGTTGAAGGGTTAATGTGTTAACTGTCAGTACTTTGCCCTTCCTGGAGTCAAGGAAATAGGAATTGTGGGTCTAATCTTCCATCTAGGAAAGAGATAGGGCATGGAAGAGCTGAGGGTGGGCGATTTCTGAAGGATCATCGTGGGGAAGGGGTCTTTCCAAGAGTCTGCTGCTCCATCAAGTGGACTGGGTAGGAATTGTGGCCGCCATAATACTCTGGGTCATTGTCCTTAGTGTTCTGGATCTGTGCACTGTGTGTTCCCCTCAAAGAGCAGAACTGTGGGAGGAGAAAAGAGGAATGAGTACCATCTGCCATGCTGTTTGCTTTCCTCAACACCCATCTCAGGTCCTTTGATTCTCTTCTCCCTGACCCTGGGAACTTTGGCTTGCTGCTTCCCCAAGATTCCATCCAAACCTTGATCCTTATTCCAGCCCCAGATCCAATACACTGAGTCCCAAACTTTATCTGCAATTTCTTCTTCTGTCTTATTTTCCTTATCCTAATATCCCCTATTCTCACACCCTAGACTCTATCTCTAACCTTCAAATTTTCCCTACTTTATACCTTTTTCTCTCAGCTACAACTTGCTTCCTAATTGCACTTTTCATGTCCCACACATCTATTTTCTCCCCTAATAGTTTCCACCACCACAGCCCCTCTATTACCATCCCACAAACCATATGTCTTTTCCTAGACTCATTATTCCCTCTAGTGCTGGTCCATAACTTTTCAACTCCCTATCCCATGGGTTCACTCCCCTGGGGCATAACTCTCCCTTACCAAGAAGATCAGGCCAATGAATACCAGGAGGAGAATCACACTCAACAGGACCACAACAACTATGGCCCATGCAGGGAAGGAATCATTCTCCCTCGTCTCTCCAGGATAGTGATCTTGTGAGCCATTCTGGTGTGTTTGGCTCTTGCTGCTAGGGGCTTCTGATGTGATGGAAGGGGCTCCTGTGGTCCTCTTGTGGCCTGATGTGTTATTTCCTCCATGTTCCGTGGGTTCTGCCAAGGCACCTGTGGTCCTCTCGTGGCCTGGTGTGGTCTTTCCTCCGTGTCCCGTGGGCTCTGCCGAGGCGTCTTTGGTCCTCTCGTGGCCTGGTGTGGTCTTTCCTCCGTGTCCCGTGGGCTCTGCCGAGGCGCCTGTGGTCCTCTCGTGGCCTGGCGTGGTCTTTCCTCCGTGTCCCGTGGGCTCTGCCGAGGCGCCTGTGGTCCTCTCGTGGCCTGGTGTGGTCTTTCCTCCGTGTCCCGTGGGCTCTGCCGAGGCGCCTGTGGTCCTCTCGTGGCCTGGCGTGGTCTTTCCTCCGTGTCCCGTGGGCTCTGCCGAGGCGCCTGTGGTCCTCTCGTGGCCTGGTGTGGTCTTTCCTCCGTGTCCCGTGGGCTCTGCCGAGGCGTCTGTGGTCCTCTCGTGGCCTGGCGTGGTCTTTCCTCCGTGTCCCGTGGGCTCTGCCGAGGCGCCTGTGGTCCTCTCGTGGCCTGGTGTGGTCTTTCCTCCGTGTCCCGTGGGCTCTGCCGAGGCGCCTGTGGTCCTCTCGTGGCCTGGCGTGGTCTTTCCTCCGTGTCCCGTGGGCTCTGCCGAGGCGCCTGTGGTCCTCTCGTGGCCTGGTGTGGTCTTTCCTCCGTGTCCCGTGGATTCTGCCGAGGCGCCTGTGGTCCTCTCGTGGCCTGGCGTGGTCTTTCCTCCGTGTCCCGTGGGTTCTGCCGAGGCGCCTGTGGTCCTCTCGTGGCCTGGCGTGGTCTTTTCTCCGTGTCCCGTGGGTTCTGCCGAGGCGCCTGTGGTCCTCTCGTGGCCTGGCGTGGTCTTTCCTCCGTGTCCCTTGGGTTCTGCCGAGGCGCCTGTGGTCCTCTCGTGGCCTGGTGTGGTCTTTCCTCCGTGTCCTGTGGGCTCTGCCGAGGCGCCTGTGGTCCTCTTGTGGCCTGATGTGGTCTTTTCTCCATGTCCCGTGGGCTCTGTTGAGTACTTGTTACTTGTTTCTCCTCTGATTGTTGTGCGCTTACGACAAGTTGTCTTGCTGTTGCGTGTTGTGGCTGCCAGTTTTTCAACAGATCTCGTACCTGTGCTAGTGATTGTGCGTTCATTCCAGTTACTTAGGCCTCCTTCTTGATTGCTGGCATTTTGTTCAGAAGTCAGAGGTGCTTCAGGATGAGTTACAGAGTTTATGGAGTTATCTTTAGCCTGGCGATGGGGTGTGGTATTGCATTGGTGTTTTGGCTTACTGGATTGTGTAGCTTTAGGGAGTTCTGGAGAGCTGGTTCCTGAAGATATTCCGTCAGAATAGCCTGGAGTTGGAAGGAACAAATGAATGGATGGTGGTAATTCAGGAGTTTGCCGAGATGTTTGAAGTGCGATAACACTTGTGAAGGGAGAGAAGCGAATAAGAAACTTTCTCCATCCTCTTCCCTACTTCCCTTCTCACTTCATCTCTAGGGGTCCCTTATTACCCAAGGTGTGTCTCCCCAGCCAGTCTGTTCAGAATACTGTGATATCTAATCCCCATTCTCACCTCCAGTCCCTGGACCTTTGTTCAGGCTGTGCTTTCAGCAAGAATGCCACCCCTCTCCTCTCCATCTCTACTCTTCAGTTCTCAATTTCAGATCTTTCTACCTTTATGGCATCTTTCCTGATCTTTCCAAGCTGGTAAGATCCAGCTTCATCTCAGTGCTCAAAAAAAATTCTTTGTTAGTTACTCTTTCCTGCTACCTTCAACTTGACCTTACAGTTGTTTGTGTGCTTGTCAACTTCTACCTCCTGTCCGGCTTACCACATTGTAAGATTTTTTTTTAATTGAAGTATCATCGATTTACAATGCTGTGTTCGTTTCTGGTGTACAGCATAGTAATTCAGACCAAATTGTAGGATTTGAATAGTACACATTGACTGGCATTTTGCTTTGCAAGTGCTCCCTTAGGGTTTATATACTTATGGAATGGAGTTGCCTTTTCCATGGCAGAGCTGAGAGGCAAGGGAATAAATATGAGAATCTCCATCTTTCCATAATATTCCAGCTCCATCCCAGATGTAACTGTGTGAGAGACTGAGGTTAAGACCTCTGACAACACTTCCCACTGGGATTAGTAAGTAGGCACAGGGAACCAGTGAGAGGATATGAGGAGGGGTGGAGGAGGGGTGGAGGAGGGGATGGGAAACTTTCATTTTGGTGATTAAAGTTGGTCCGGATTCAGGGAAGCAGATGAGATGATTCAGCCCTTATGGTTCCCCACTGGCTCCCCCTCTTCACGCACCCGAAGCCGTCCGGGATAGAAGAAGGTGGCCTTTCTGAAAGAAAGATATCTACCTGGGAGTCCTGGGAGGCGTGAGTGGGGAAGCTGCATTATGGGAGGGACTGGCTGTGTTTAAGGACAGGGTGTGAGGGGAACACTCCTATCGATGAACAGATATTGGCTGTAAGTCCATGGAAGAACAACCAGTGGGGACAGAGGAGGTGTCTCTGATATCTAGCCCAGAGAGTGCAAGCCAGGAGATCACCGGAGAGTGAGAGAGAGACAGTGGGGTTATAGGACTGAGATTTCCAGTCTCTGTTAGCTCAAGGTGGCAACCAGCACCCGAACACACTCCCAATCCCAGGAAACCATGATATGCCCACTTCCCTGCTGACAGGGAGGGTTGAGGGTTGTGGAACTCAGTCCTTGAAAGAAACACAAGTGGGATGAGAAGAGGGTGAGGGTGGGAGAGAAGCCCAAGTCTCTCATGGGATTCAAGGTTGGGGAGAAAGAGGAGGGCTGAACTGCCAGGTCCTCACTTCATTGGGCCAGTTCCATTCTCTGATTCCCTTGGCAGCAGTACCGACAAGGGCCATCACTTCTTGGGCCCCTTCTCTGGGTCAGATGCTAGACTGGGTTGCCCCACAGTTTTCCTCTTTCTGGATTGTCCTCTCGGGGTACTGACTTCCCAGCTCCCCGTGAGGTACTTTAGAAGCTGTCAACTTCCCTATTTTATAGCCAAGAAACTTGAGTTTCATGGAGAAATGGTGACTTGCACACAATCCCACAGCCACAACCATGGCTGACCTTTCTGGAACACTCACTGTGAGATAAACAGGTCCTCAGGAGGAGGATGTGTATTAACTCATTTACTTTTCACAACACCCCTTTGAGGTTGAGAACTATTTGTTAGTCTCCCCTTTTTATAGACGAGGAAACAAGGTTCAGAGAGGTTACATAATCTCCCCAAAGACACTCAGCAAGTAAGAGGTTGAGCCAGAATTTGGAACACACATTCCGGGCTCCCAGGGCCAGGTTTTTACTGGTTAAGACCACACTATACATTCTATAGGTCAAGTGTGTTTTATTCATCGCTATGTCTCCAGTGCAGAATGTCTGGTCCATAGGAGCCACTTCATAAATATTTGTTGAATGGATGAATGAGAGAGAATATTTTAAGACTGGTGAAAACTCTTCAGAAGCCATGCCAACAACTTTTTGTTATGTACATTAAGTAAAATCAAACATAACTGTGACCACCAAAGATTGGAAGACCAAGGGGTAACTTCTGCTGTGTTAAGTAATTGAGTCCCTGAGATGAAAAGAAGTTGGAAGAAGGTTTCTAACCCACCGGTTTTGGGCTATTGGTTGTTATTTAACCATAGGAGTCACACAGTCAATAATTAGACTCAGATAACTAGATCTTGGAATTCTAGATCTGCATCACATGGTTGTGGATCCATCAATTAGAAAATCTGGAGTCAAAACTCAAGGAGTCCTTGGCCCTGAGCTATGAAGCAAGTCAGTGACTAAACTCCCAGGATGAGAGGACCATCTCTCTCCCCAGGAGACCTACTATTGGTAGCAACTTTATTTTCCTAGGAAATTCTCACCATGAGCTGTTCATTCCCCTAACTACAACAACGGTCTGAAAAAAACCTTTTTGGTCACTTTTTGGCAGAGAAGAAAATCTGGTTTTAGCATAAGACACTGGAGGTGGATGCCTAGCCTGGATAAAAGAATGGAAACAAACCTCACAACATCGAAACTATATACAATTCCAAAGGCCTGTTCAATCTGCTTTATTCACTCATTTGAAAAGAAGATGGACATCCTGCTAAGTGACTTGTGCCTTGGGGTCTCTGTCAGAGCAGTCTCACTTTAAAAGAGCATTTCTGGTGTTTCTCGGTGTCCTGCCCTTCAAAAATGGCTTACTCCATTTGCAATAATGCGGGTAAATGCTTGCTAAAATGTCCATACAGTGTAAGTTCAATATGTGACCTAAAACACAGACAGAGTCAAAAGACTAAAAAGAAATATACTCAAATGGTTGCCTGATTAGGAGAGCTGATTAGGAGCTCTGATTAGGAGAGATTTGATTTTTCTTTCTAATTTTTTTTCTATTTTCCAGTTTCTGGAATGAGCATGTATTATTTTTGTGGTAGAAATTATGACAGAACTGTAGGCAAATGTCCTTTTCAGATTCTCTTCAGGACCCCAGCCCCAACTGTGCTTTCCTCAGCGATGATTTAATCTAGGTTCTGCTCCTATGGTTCCGTGGCTGTGTGATGCAGCCCCTGGGGTTCTAGGGTCTCATGATCTGCATCTGGGGTTGGCTGACCCTATGGACAAATGGCAGGACATACCCCAGAACTGTGAGCTAAAGGTCTCCATCCATTCTGCTCGTCACTCTTCCCTCTCTGCCCTGACCTCACTCTCTGCTGGACACGGTCATCGCCCAGCCCTGATTCACACTCCAGTTCCACCCTGTGCCCATCCCAACCCCACCTCAGCCTCAAACCCTCCTCACCCATCACCTTTTTGCTCTTCTCTGTAAGATCTGAGCAAGACCAGAGGCTCTTGCCCTCCCTACCTGTCCCCTCCATCCCGGCTAGCCAAGCTCTAGCGTGCCATCTCCCAGACCACACCCACAGAGCCTAGAGTGTCCTGCACTCGAATTCAGATTTCAAGTCCACCCTGTGCCTGTCACGTACCCTAGAATAAATCGCCCTCAAAAGTGAATGTGAGAAGAAAAAGGACGGGGGAAATGTGTGTGAGTTGATTTAGGACGCATTCCCTTCTGCCCCCTACAGGTTCTGCGTCCTGGGCAGCAGCACCAACAGGAGGGGGTGGAGAGCAACAGGTGGGACAATCAGCCTGGCCAGTAGAGGAAGAGAAGTTGGGTGAGACTGGAGAGTGGGTGGCTGAGAACGGCTCTGGTGCCTCTGTCCCCAGACCTCCAGGTGGGAGGAAGAGCATCAAATCAAGGCACTGCTGAGACCCAGCGGAGACAGCTCAGAGCTTCCTCAGCCCTGTCCCTGCTGTCTGCCGTCTGCCCAGGCCACCCACCCAGTTCCCCCTGAGCTCAGGGGAGGAGAAATCCTGTAACATCACCCTTGGTCAAACACTATGGGAAGGAAAAGCTGCCACCTGCCCCACCCCCAATACTGCCTGGAGCATTCAGATTCACAACTTTCCCAGCCCTGGTTTGGGGTCATCAGTGCCATTACCATGGATAAGCCCATGCAGTACTCAGAGAGACTCTCTGAATCTACTTTTGCCAAGCATCTCCCTTGTGAAGACCCTCCTCCGATTCGCCCAGGCCCCTCCAAACTGCCCCTGTGTTTGGGCACCTCCGCTCCCTGGGCTCAGCCGCAGAAATGTCTCTTCACTAAGTGAACTAATTTGGCAATTTCACTTTATCTTGGAGGGTCTGTTTTGCTCATTAAACTTTTCCATATTTACTTTCTCACCTAAGCCCTGGCATGTTTCCCAACTGTAAAATGGGGACAAACCACACACACCTTATCAAGTAACTGTGAGGATTAAATAAGCAAACATGGAACAATGCCTGGTGCGTAGTAAACACTTAGGAAGCTGCAACCGTTGGCGTCAGCCAGGCAGCATCCTTCCCGTTTTGCAGAAGCCCAGACGAGTTACGTGGGTTAGCACCCACAGTCAGCACGGAATAGGGCTCTTGGGAAAGAAATGCACCCTATGCCTCTGAGGGCGGTGGCGGGGATGGTGTGGCAGAATCCCTGTTTGCCACCGTGACTTTGGACAAGCCCCTTTACATCTCTGACTCTCACTCTCCTCTTTGAAGATGGGATTATTATTAACCACCCCAGGGGATTTGAGGACATGACGTGAAATGAAGTATCTCAAGCATCTGTGAATTCCTTGCACATAGCAGGTGCTCTGGGAGTGTCAGGTCCTTGCTGCTGCCCACCCCAGACTACTAGCCCAAACGGTGTCTATATCCAGACTAGCAGAAGCCCCTTCTTTGGTGGCTGCAGCCTTGCAGGCCATGTCTTCAGGAGCAGAGCATAGGCTGTATTTCACCTCTGACATGCCCCTTAGCCAGCAAACTTGAGCAGTGAACACCCTAGACAACCAAACGCGGCAGCTCCGTACCCACCCCACTTCCCACCACACATTCACCTGCTGTTCATTTCTATGATTGGCCATCAACCCCATGAGTGATAAGATACAACTCCCCTCTGCCTTCTATCCCCCTGTGTGATAGTGACCCCTTCGCCTCTGAGAGCATCTTACCTGCCTCCAGAAAGAGAAAAAGGAGAAAGCAGCACTGGAGGACAAAGATGGAACGGAGACAGTGGGCGAGCTGGGCCATGATGGAGCTGGATGGCTGCTTGAGGCTGTGGGCTGGGGTCCCCTCAGCTTATATAGGCCCAGGTTTGACGTCATGGGGCTGGGGCCCCTCTGGCCTGAATCTTAAACAAATGGAACCACCCCATCCCGCAGGGGTGCCCTGATAACACGAGACCGAGGCTGCTTCGTCACGGAGTGAGGAGCGTGGGTGCCTACTGAAGGGGTGGGGTCTGGGGGCAGGGAAAGAAAACTGGGAGGGGGCAGGCTCCTTCCCCAGCCCCAGTGGAGGGAGTGGGGTTGGGTGAGGGGCTCTGGGTAGGTTGCTGGCAGATGACGGGTTCTAGAAGGACTGAGTTCTGGCTGGAGTTGGGTGGTGGGGGGACGGTTGGAAGCTGGGTTCTGGGAGGAGACTCAAATTCTGGTTCCTCTCCAGCTGCACACCTCGCCTGTCTTACATCAGCACAGCTCTCCACACCCCTTACTCACACATGGTCACTCTTTTTGCCCTGGGTGGAGCTATCTGTCAGTATCAGGTGAAAGAGTATAGGAGCAGAGAAGGGGGAAAGCCCTCCCTTGACACCGGTGGAAAGCCCTCACTTGGCTCACTGCTGCAGACGGGTGCTTCCAGATGTCCAGAGACGACCCAACAAGAAGTGGGGACAGTGGGGCAACGGCAGAGATGAGACAAGGCAGATGCAGAACCCCAGAGATTGACATCACCTGCCTCACCAGGGATGCAGGCAGGTCCAGGTTACCCAGAGGCAATGAAGCTGAGATCTTTGGCAGAGATGCTCAGCTGACAGGGGCTCTGCCTCCCCTCCCCACTTTCCCTCCTCATCTCAGCCCAGTGCTATCTCTTTGTCTCCAAGCCCCATCCACCCCCAAACAGAAATGCAGACATCTCATTTCCAGGATCTTCCTGGAGTCTCCACTGTCCCCTTCTTCCTGATTCCTTGCCCAAAGCAAGCATTTGCTCAGAGATTGTCAAAATTTATACACTGGGCTGCTGAGTGATAGTGCCTGGAGCTGGAGTAGGAGGGAGGACAAACTACCAGGGGCTGTAAGGAGAGAGACAGCTGTGGGTCCAGGGGTCTAAGTCACCACCCCCATCACTCACTTAATTTGTTCCCTTTGGGTCTCCTGTACTGGAATGTAAGCATCCCTCAGGGGAAGTCTTTGCCTTGATTACTGCCGTGTCTCCAGCACCTGGGATGGGGCCTGGCTCCCAGGAGACATCAGTAATGTTGACTTGGCTGAAAGGAGTGGAAGCCAGGGCTGGCTTCTGCCTCTTTGGGGGAAGTGGAGCCAGCAGAGGGGGTGGAGAGGGCTGGACCTAGAGGGCAGGAGGCCAGGACCTCGGGGCTGCGGGGTTCCACGGGAGGACAAGAGGACTGAATTTGTGAATTCCTCTCATTACTTGATGTGACTGGTCCCTAAGCCTGAGGCAGAGTTGGAATGGGTAGGAAGAGGAGAGGCCAACTGCTCATTAATGCCATTAATGAGAGATTAATGAGGCTTCCTGGAGTCAGGCCAAAGAGCGACTACTCAGAAACAGGCAGCCTGCCTCCAGAGCCATGCATCCTGCAGGATGGGGAAACTGAGGCAGAGGCCGGCCCTCCCCTGCCACTCCGTCTGGACTCAGAAGTAACTGACTACCCCCTTTTCCACTAATCTGCTACCCCACCATTTCCCCCAGGGATGCAGGCCTCTAGAAGAGTGGTTCTCAATAGGGAGGGGCAACTTAGCCCCCCAGGGGACATTTAGCAAAGTCCAGAGACATTCTTGTCACAACTGGGGGAGGGGGTTTGTCCTGGCACCTAGTGGGTAGAGGCCAGAGGTGCTGCTGGCCATCCCATAATGCACAGGACAGCCCCACAACAAAGAACTCTCCAGCCCAACATGCCACCGGTACCAGAGGCTGAGAATCTCTGTTTTTGTTGTGTAGATAAACGTCTCCTTCTCTTTTAGGCACAGCTTCCTCCGGAGGACACAGGCATCTTGGGTGGAGGAACCTGGAGGTAGGTGGAAGCTCACATGGACCTCTTAGTGTCAGTAGAGCTTGCTGTGTCTGAGCTAGAGGCTGAGGGGCCGGTCACAAAACAACCCTTCCCGCTACTGCTGTGTCAGCTGTTCCAGCTACTGCAGCATGCTGAGCACCGTACCTATGAGGCTGTAACCTACGAGGTTAGCAACATCAGCCTCACTTTACAGATAAGAACAAACAGTCTCAGTTCAGGGAAGTGACTTGTCCAGGGTCACACATCTTGTAAGCAGCAGAGACTAGACCTGGCTGGTACCTGCCTGACAGCAAAGTCCACGCACTTGGACAAATTAAAAAGTGGCTGGGAGACCAGTGGAGGGGGTGCTGTTTTATTTAGCAAGAGTTGTGTCCACCACCCACCTGGAGTGGGCATCAAAGAACAGGGTTCCTCACCTGTTCGAGATGAGAGAATTGGGGGTCTTGAAAGGGTCAGAAGCCAGCCCAAGGGGGCTCCATATAGAAGGAGGTGGTAAGTGGGACCCTGGTCCTGTGCCCTGGGGGGGGGCCCAAAGTATCCTCAGCCAAGGAGCTTCTCTGATAGGCGGGGAAGAGGATGGGAACAGGAAGAAAGGGTGAGGGAGGAAGGTTCCAATTGCCCAGACTCTGTGAGCCCTGGGAGAGCCCTGGAGATCATCCAGCCCCGGTGCTTCCTTCTACAGAAGAGAAAACTGCATCTGAGTGGTTAGGTACCAGACAGCAGGCTGGCAGCAGGGCCAGGACTGGTATCTCAGCCTCTCACTCAGCGGCTGACAGTGGTCTTCCCCTTACACTGTTGGTGGAAGAGACCCGGGGTGCCAGTGGCCCCAGAAATCCACCCACAGGAAATGTCTCCAGTTAGTGTGAGTACGAAGGCTGAGTCCTGAATGAGTCTATTCAGGAGAGGAAGGAGGGAGGCCAAAGGCAGAGGGGCATGTGGCTATCCTGGCCCCACCCTTTCACTTGACAGAGTAGCACTGGCTGGTGGCCTCATGGTGGCAGCTGTAGAGGTCACAGAGCCACAGCCTCATCCCACACTCATCTCCTTCCGGAACTGGCAGCCCTGTGAAATGAGAGATGGAGAGGATGGGTTAACTGAGGGCCCCAGGAACCTGCTGGCCAGCCCTCAGCTCTCCCCACGGACTGCTGCCTCCCTCAATAACTCAGGTTCTCAGAGTGCCTCTTCCAGCAAAAACAATCATAATAATGAATTGGACTAATTTACTGAGCACTTACTATGTGCCAGGCACCTAAGTGCTTTACATGCATAAACTCATTTAATCTTCCAACAGCCCTGAGATGAATACTATCCTTCTCATTTTATCCAAGACTCAATTACCTCATTGGTAGAATGAGAGGAATAATATTACCTATATCACAGGGCTGCTGTGAACTAAAATGCGGCACTTGGCATATAATAAGTGCTGTTCAAGTGTTAGTTATTATTATTATTCATGAGGCATCTGGAGCACAGAGAGGTTGAGTAACTTGAACAAAATCACACAGTTATAATGGCAGAGCCAGGATTCAAAACCCAGGTTCTGTAACTTCATGGAGTTGATTCTTCACTGCCTAGAGCTGAATTTAGTGCCTCCAGGGGCTGGTCAGCCTGCAGTGCTCCCCGGCCTCTCCTTCAGTGGCCGCATCCCTGCCTGGTCAATGCTTCTCAGCCACCCAGACTGGGGTTCCGTTTTCCCCTTGTCCCTCCCTAAGTGTGGCAGGCTGTCATCTTTTCCCAAAGCCCCTGTTCATCTTGAAGTTCTGGGGCACTAGGTCCCAGCCCCGCTGGCCTCAGAGACCCACATATTTGGACCATAGCTTCACTCACCTTCTTAATACCATACAGTAGGCTGAAGACTGCTGTCACCACAGTGAGAGTGATCAACACGATGGCCCAGTCTGGGACAGAGCCCCTTCTCTGAGGCTTCAGGCCTGAGGAACAGAGAGGGACAGTGACCAAGGCCAGTGGGACCCCAATGCCCCCAACCTCCACTGCCCTCCATGACCTCCCATCTTTCCTTCTGTGATGCTGATGTCTGTGCAATTCTAAGACCACGTTTCTCTGTGGAGTTCTGTCTTGTCATCTTGGGAACAGAATCTCACCAGAGGGGTTTTAAAGGGCGTCAATCCAAGCCCCAGCCACTCTTCCCTGACACCTGTGGGCATGTCCTTCAGTCTCTAAACTCCTCACTGACATCCACATCTCTCCATTTTTCTGAACCCTCCTCCATATTGCAGGCTCTACTGTCCGTGTCTCTCTCCATCTGTGATGTCTGCTCTGCGAGGGTCCCCAGGTGGGCCTCTCTCCTTCTTCTGAGGCCCTGTCCTCCCCACTGCCCCACCCTAACTCTGGTCACTAAGAGGAGCCAGAGCTTGTTGTCCGGTTTTCTCTCCACTCATTTCTTGCCTTCAGACTGTCGGGAGAAGGTGAGAGGGGTAGACTAGGATTGAAGGGGCAGGGAGAAGGGGACAGAGGGAGGAAGGAGGACAGGATCTCTGGAAGGGATGCTTGTCGCCCTGGATAGGCAGATCGGGCCACAGGGAAAGGAGTCAAAAACCAGGTAACAATCAGGTAACAGACATCTGGCTGCTGGTCTGACCAGAGGCTTTGAGAGGGCACTGAAACCCTTTTAAGAATTGGAGACATCCTCAGACATACTCAGAACACAGTTGAAAGCAGGCACTAATGCCTGTCCCTACACTCATCTCCAGGAGCCAAGGTGCCTGCAGGTCAATGACCCAGTGCAAGTAAGAGTGCCTTACTGGTCAGGATGCTGAGCCCTGGGGATGTAGTGGCTGTGCTAGCCGTGGTGGTCATGGAGCCTCCTGACACAGCCCCACTGGGTGTGGAGGTCCCAGGTACAGTTGAAGCAGTTCCAGGGGCTGTCGTGGGGAAACAGATCCTAGAAGGGCAGAGGGGAAAAACGGCTGGAAGAGATCTGAGCGAGAGCAGAAGCAGAAATTATGTCCAGTGTCCTCTCCATTGAAATCCTGGGAAAGATTTTGGTAGAAATTGATCAACTGAGTCAATAAAAATGAAAGGATTGAGAATAGCTAGGACAATCTTAAAGAAAAACAAAAGTGGAAGACTTACACTACCAGATCTCCAGACTTGCTGCAAAGCTGCAGTCAGTAAGTACGGCAGCCCTGGAGTAAGAATAGACAGAAGAGAGTCCAGAAACAACTCAACATGTACCTGGTGACTTCATTTTTGATAAAGAGATTCACACAATTCTATGGTGGAGAAAGAAGGGGGGTCTTTGGAATAAATAGTCCTGGAGCAACTGGTTATCTGTAAGGGGAAAAAAGGAAACTTGACCCCTACCTCACTCCATACACAGAAATTAAGCTGAGATACACCATAGGCTTACGTTTGAAAGCTAAAGGAATAAAGCTTCCAGAAGAAAGAATAGGAGAATATTTTCATGACCTCAAAGTAGGCAAAAAAAAAAAAAAAAATGTCAGGCAGGATACAAAAGACACTATAAGAGAAAAAGTTGACAAGTTGAAAAGCAGAAAGAGGGCCTTTGTATAGCCACCAAGGCCAGTGCACTGCTTCAGTGAGTTTCCAGGGAACTCATATCTTACTCGTGGCAGAGAACCGGAAGCCCCCCACCCAGAGCTATGGGCCAAGCTAAGGAGTCCTTCAGAGACAGATTGAGCAACAGAAATATCACTTGGCAACATTGACACTGCTCCTGAAGTGCTCCCAGGAACTGTCGGAGATAAAGTCTGAGGACTACTGGGCAGCACCCCAGAGGCTGGAGAAACTGTTGGGAAACTCGCTGAGATGGTGGGGAGATCTGCAGAGATGGTGGGGAGACCTACAGAGATATCCCCAGAGGCAGGGGGTATGCCTTCAGCTACAGTAGAGATCCCCAATGGGGTCAGCTGAGCTGTTGGAAGAAGAACATGATAAGATGGTGTCAGAAGAGCTGGCCATCTCTCTGGGTCCAGTGTCCACATCTTGACCACAAGGCCTCAAGTCAGAGCTCCAGTGCTCACCGTATCCAGCCAAAGCCTGCAGGCCCAAGAGCAGCACCAGTGTGGTGTCCATGGTGTCAGCTGGTGTGTGTTTCCAGGACTGTCTCCCTGGCTCTTTAAAGGCTTTGAGGCCTTATTACAAGTCTCGAGAGAGTCAGGTGTGCCTTGGCCTCCATCAACACCAGGATCTCCATCCCCAGGGAGAGGTCACCAAGCTGTCCCAGAGGATTGATCTGTTCCAGTCTGATCCCAGGAAGCACTGGGCAAGGGGAAGAGTGAGTAAGAGCCTGAGGATTCCCCTACTGGGCTCTCAGGCTGTTTCCAGATTAGGGATCTCTCCCCCAGACCCGAGTTGGTCCCCAGCCCAGACTCCCATCTAAGGGAAGAGATCCAGGCATCCTATCCCCAAATCCTCCCCTTGTTTCTAAAAGTACAACCACTGGGGGTGAGAATACATAGGTCCCTCGGGGAAGCAGGAATTGGGAGCTGGGTGGGGGTGGAGAGCGTCACCGCCTGGGGACTGCATCAGACCCTTAGGAGAACCCAGGGCAGGGGAGGAGGGTGAACACCTGGGCCATTTCTCGTCCAGATGGCTGCAGCCCACAGAGCTTTCCATTCCTTTGGCAGAGGAGGAGTGACAGGAGAAGAGGGTCACCAGGCATGACAAGCATCGTGTTCAGGGACAGTGCAGTGAAGAAGGTCAGAACCCAGCTCTGAATCCACCACTTCCAAGCAGTGGGGTCTTGGGCAAGTCACGTGGCCTAAGTCCTTGTTTCTTCACCCCTAAAACTGGGGTAACGCATCTACTTCAGAGGCCATAATTAAAGCATTAAAGGAAATAATGTTTCTAATGTGCCTGGCATGGGACAGCCTCAGCTCTGATTATATGGAAAGAGGGCGCCAGTTGGGAAAGATATAGGGATGCTCCCACCCTCCTCCTATGCAGACTCAGATGCCGGAAAGCAGCTGTCTTCCCACTTTCTACCCTCTGCTCGTATCTGCTAGGTCTGCTGATCTTTTTGTCCATCAATTCTTCCCGCTCTGGTCTTCCTGCTCTCCAGTGCGAGTCTGGGAGTCCCTGGATTGCACTTTATTTATATTTATGTTATCGACAGTGTCTCCCTCCGCCTCTCCATTTCCCTGGTCTTGCTTTTGCCTTTTCTCCCTGACTCTGCCTTCTCTGCTTCCATCCCTCTGTGCTGGGGCCCACTGGGTTTTTTAGGAGTGGGTTGTAGATACTTAGGGAGGCAGTTAATAAGATAAGAGGCATGTGTCTTTGTATGCTCTAGAGGGTTTACGTGACTGGTGCTTCAGTCTGCTGTGCTTATTCTGTGTCTGGCATCATGACGGATGGGTTCTAACCTCTCTGCTCCTGACTTGCTGTGTGACTTTAATAAGTCAATAAGTCTCTCTGGGCCTTCGTTTCCTAGCTTTTAAAGAAAGAGGGTAAACACAATGGGTTCCAAGCTCCCTCTACACATCTGTCCTCGTGTTTGCCATTCCAATGCCTGTGTGAAAGGGTGTTGGCTGAGGGGATCCCTTTTGCGTGAGTGCACAAGGCGGGGTGGATGGGAGGATGTTTGAGGAAACTCGTGTCTCCACCTAAATAGCTAGGATGTTTCAGAGCAACTAAAACAAAACATTCAAAATGAAAGTTCCCTGTCACCCAGATTTCTCACCGAGAAAGTCAGCTGTGGCTGGGGGGACAGAGCGCCTGGGTTTGGGAAGAGCTTAATGTATTCCACCCCTCCCTTTTGGGTGCACATTCCTGAGCCCTTTGGTGGCATGATGATAGAAATTAATTGCAGTTAATAATTAATCCCTCAAGGGCAATGACAGGCCCAGGCTTGGGTGGGGCCCAGACACCCGCAGGAGGGACACCTCCTCAACTTCCCTCCCTGCGGGACTGGGTACCCACTGCCTCAAGCCTCGAGACCTGGGGAGGTGGGGCATGGGATTGAGGAAACGGGGCCACCTTCTATTTGCCCCCCAGCCCAGTGGATGGCCCTTTCGTGGGTCCTCAAAGAACACTTCTTGAGAGAACTGGAAAAGCCAGTTACCAGCGTCCCCCTCTCATCTCCCACACGCACCTGTGCTAAGGACGGAGTGGGGCACAGAAGGGAGGGCCAGGTAAGGAGAGGCTAGCGGAGCTTCCAACATTTCTTCCGTCCGCCTGAGAAGCAAACAACCAGGTAGCCGCGATGGGGGCTGGACTGTCCCTCTTCCTCTTCCTGACTCTCCTTGGCAGCTCACAGGGAACAGGTGAGATCTGGAGGGCTAGCCACCTGGGTCCTCGTGGCAAGAAGAGGCTGAGAAGGGGAGTAAGAGAGATGGAGGCACCATAGGCCTGAGCTCCCAGGTGTTCAGGGTGGAACCCCTACACGGAGAGGTCTGGAAGGGGAACTCGGGTGGGGATGAAGTGGGAGGAGTGCCCGCATCTCTGAGGGAATCCAGCCCTGCCAGCTGGGTCCTAAGCTGTACTTTTGGGGCCAGGAATGACTTTGCAACTGAAGCTGAAGGACTCCTTTCTGGCAAATTCCTCCTATGATTCCAGCTTCCTGAAACTGCTTGAGAAGGTAGTCTTTTAGGAGGGAAAAGGATGGGGCGGTGTGGGCTTGGAGTGGGTTTCTGAGTCCACTGTGGGCCTCTGGCTGTCCCCAGGGAGGGAACGAGAGCCACCTTACACCCTTTTCTCTCCCTCAGCTCTGCCTCCTCCTCCATCTCCCATCAGGGACCAGCGTCACCCTCCATCACTCAGGATCCCTGCATCACGTCATCTGCAAAGTCTGAGAGCAATCCAGGCTGGTTCCCCTCTTGGTTAGGGCATTTGGTCCCTGGGGAGCAGGGACAATGCCCTGACCCTGTCTTCCAGCAGGCTCTCACCCTGCTGAGTGGCAGTAAATACACTGAATTCAATGACTTGATTTTGTGGGCTCGTGAGCAGAGGGCCGGCAGGAAAAGGACGCCCAAGTCTCTGACTCTCCCTTGTTAAGCAGAGGGTTTCCAGGGTGGACAGATAGCCTGAATACCAGTGTCAAAGGCGCATCTGGGAAATTAACTGCTGGAATACACACATGTACCTCACACACATGTATGTGAATACCACTTCAAGCTGAGATCTTCAGAACTCCTGGGAATAAAGGAAAGGAATATTTGACTTCCTGCTTTATTCCAGGCATGAGGCTTTTCCACTTCAGTGCTTACAGGATTCTTGCATGTAGCATAACAGGTCTCATCTGATTTTCCAGATGAGGAAATTGAGGCTTAGAGAGGTAAGTCACTCACCTAAGGTCCATTAGCAGTGGAGAGGTTTGACACCAGACAAATGCCTTAGCTTAAGCCAGATTTTAATTTCCTATCCCTTAGCTTCAGCTCTGGGGTTGAGGGCTCAAGAATCCCAGAAAGGGGTATAGGTAGGACACCCCCCGGACATGGGCCCCCTGACCCAGAGATCCACACAGGTTGGTCAGGGTAGGAGTCGGGGGAGGTGCTCAGGTGAGAGATGAGGGGTCCAGCTTGTGAGACAATGGCCAGGCTGGAGGAAGTGGTGGGGAGAAAAGGGTGGGTGCCAGTAGAGGGTGCACTGGCTAACTACGTTAGTCACACAGGCCCACACCTACATCCTAGATTAGTTTCTTAGTCTCTTAGGGCCTCCACTTCTTTAATGTAAAATGGGGAGAACGAAAGTACCTGCTTCCTAGGATTGTTCTGAGGATTACGTGGATAAGTTACCCAGGGTACGTGCCATGGTACCTGTTAGATAAGTGGGCCTGGGTGGTAGGGATTATTATTATAGTAGAAACCTGGTCCACGTAAGTCCTGGTCCCCTTGAGGGTCCAGGGTCCTCCTTCTGCTTTTCATGAGGCAGTCACTTATCTGACTCCACACTCAAGGGTACCTTGACTTCTCATCAGCTGTCTCAAAATGCAAGCTTGCAGCCCAGACTTGATCATTTGGCGGGTGTTGGTATGACTGCTTCCTGTTCTCCACAGTACCTATCTTCCCATTGCCCCCACCCCCTGCCCCTATCACCACCGTATGACATTAAAGGCTGACTCCTTTGGAGGGAGGGGAAGGCCACAGTTCCATATGGAGTGCCCTGAAGATGAGAAATCATAACCAAATTCCTCTAGTTTCCTTGACAACTGTCCTGGGAAAATTAGCTCAGAGGAGAAATAGCCGGGGGTCCCAAAGGGCCCCAGTATTTCATGACTGGCCCCTGGCCTGCACCAGTGGGCAGGTGACATCCATGGGTCAGGTGTGTAGGCCCCAAACAAGCTGGGGAGTCAATGTCTGTATCTCCAAATGGCTGGAGGAGCAGACAGCTAAATGCTCCTCAACCTGGTTCCTGGGTCTCAGGACTTGGGATCACTGGGCTGTGATTCCTAGATTCTTTTCTCAAAGAATTCTCTTCCCAGATTTAAGACAGAGCAGTGCAGTGAAAAAGAATGCTTTGGGATCCACCAGACCTGGGGGTGGCAGAGGCTGCTAACTGTTCCCCTAATAGTCATTCTCCTGGGAGAGTCACGCAAATATTAGCTGAGCACATGGCTTATTTCCACTTAGCTAAGCAAGTGGCTCATTATGTGACATTTTCCAGCCTCCCTTGCAGCTAGCAATGGTCATGTGATTAGGTTCTATCCAACAGGATACAAGCAGAAAGGAAATATGCAACTTTCTGGTAATGTCCATCCATTACAGGAAAGGAAGCTCCTTTCTCCCAGAGGGAATAACAGTCTTTACAAAGGCCTACAAGGTCTTAGACCAGCACTTTCCAACAGAACTTTTCATGATGATGGAAAAATGTTATAACCTGCACTGACCAATTTGGTAGCCACGCTCCACAAGTGGCTAGCAAATACTTGAAACATGGCTAGTGTGGCTGAAAAACTGAATATTTAGTTTTATTTAAATTAATTGAGACAGCCAAGAGGCTACCTTTTTGGACAGCACAGCTGTAGATGATCACCTAGCCACCCCCCCATCCCTTGCCTTCCTGACTTCACCTCCCACTCCCCCACTCCACTCACTCTGCATCCCGCCCCTCCCCACAGGCCTCCTTGCTACTCTTTGAGCTCTCCAGGTCTCCCATCTCAGTGTTGTGCTCTGGCTCTTCCTGCTGCCTGGAACACTCATCTCCCAGACATCCACTTGGCTAATTCCTGCAGCTCCCAGAAGTCTTTGCTTAATTCTCACCTTTACAATGAGTTCTGCCCTGACCCATTTCATATGGGTCACCCCCCAACCTGCCTTCCCACCATCACACATGCAGCTGAGCCCCCTTACCTTGATCTACCTTTCCCCCTTAGCATTTATGACCTTCAGACACACTAGTTTATTTAGTTACATGTGTTATTCCTGACTCTCACTGCTAGAATGAAAGTAGAGGACCCACTAGAAAGGTCCTCTTCCCTCCAGTGAGGCAGGCCCTGCACAGCACCTGCACTCCCACTGTGGCCCAGAGCCCAGCGCTGAGAGGCAGCCCTCCTCTTTCCCATGTCAAAGTCCCAGGGAACAACTGAGAGGCGGGGAAGTCACCACAAGAGGCAAGAAGGATCAAAGGACCACAAGCAGACAGGTTTGGGATTTGAGTTTATCTGAACTTCCTCATTCTTGAACTTCCATGTGTGACTGCATAGGAGGGAGACTGGGCCAAAAGCGTGAGTATCTCAAGGACACCCAGTCACTCTGACCAAGCCAATCTATCTCCTCATTGACAAAAAGAGGGAGCCAGACCACGTGGTCTCTGAGGCCCCATCACACCCTGACAGCTGCCCGATCTTTCCTCAAAGGCAGGTCTGAGAAGGGAGAAAGGTGCCAGGGATGGTGAGTGAGAGCTCAGAGCTCCCCTGGGCCAGGAGACGCATCCATCAGCTGCTGGAGGTGAGAGGCCGCCTTGTCCAGTTTTGACAATTCCAACTGGAGGGAAGAAAGCTGGACAAGGAGGGAAGCCGGTGAGGATTGATGCCTGGGGCCCACATCCCCTCAGGGAGTCAGGCGTCCTGAGTGGCCTCCCCCAGCCTCACCCTCTGCTGCCTCTGAGTCTCTGCCTCTCCCTCTGATGGGGTCCGGGCTATGAGGCCATCAAGCTGCTTCTGCAACCTGTGTCTTCGGGCAGCTAGCAGAGGCAGGTGGGTCTGGGGGTCCACTAGGCCCTGCAGAGAGAGAAGGCTCAGACGTCAGCAGCCCACCCAGCACTCCCTTCTCCCCACTCTAAGATCCCTCCTCACTTTCATAGACCCTGTCCCTTGCCCTCCTCCCAACATCCTTTTCAACCCCTCCCCTCCCCCTCCAATCTCCTCTGCTCACCTGCAGCTCCATGTAGACCTGAACAGTGTTACTGAGTGAGGCCTGGGCCCAGCCGGAGGGAGCGGCTGCACCTGGGGGTAGAAGGCCCATGGCCCCACACTGGCCCAGGGTGCCCAGGGGCTCCAGGAAGGCCTTAAAGAGGTCCTGCTCTCCCGGCTCTGAGCTCTGCAGCAGCACTGGGGAGGAAAGGAAATTGTCAGGGACAAGGGACCAGCTCCTTCTCATCTGGCACCGCCTGACTCTGGGCTCTGCCCTCTGCCAGCCCCTCCTGTCTGCAGAGACTCCAGACCCCAGGGCCCACCTCACCTCGGGGCCGGGCCTTGGTGAGCTGGTACGTGGCACGGAGAGCTCTCAGTGCCTGCACGGCCTCCTGGACCCGGGAGAAGCGCCGTTCCAGCTCGGGCTGGTGCCAGTGCTCCTGGAGGCAGGCACCCAGAGTCGATAAGCGGGCACCTTGGAGACTCAGTGTCAGCTCTCCTGGCTCTAACCTCCACCCCCACACCCCCATCTCCTGAGAGCAAGGATCTGTCCTCTCCATTACACACATAATTCGCCATCTCAAGGAATGTAACACGGCCAAAACCGGGGCATCATCTAAGGTCTTAGGTGATCAGTGGTTGATGTCTATTTAATTGCTCTTATTGAAGATGACAACCAACCAAAAATCAGTTAGAATTTAAAAAGTATTATTCAAAACTCACAAAACCGTAAGTAAAAAAGAAATTTGGTTAAACTTTAAAATGGTCTTTTGAGTGAGTTTATAGCATTTAACCCTCTCGAGTTATTAAAGCTTAAAACTGCACAGAGATCTTGGGAGATTTGGGGATATCCTATCACTAACGTCTCATCCTCATCACGACCATGACATGTACTATTACTGTCCCCGGTTTAAAGATGGAGGAAACAGAGGCATGGTCACAGCTAGTGTTAGTCTGCATAGCATCCTACTCTAACCACTTGTGAATACTGCCCCGAACACCCTAGAGTTATCCCAGCCCTGCAGGAACAATCCATCCTCCCAAAGACTCCACAGCAAAATACAAACCACTACTGTCAATGACCTCACAGCAGCAAGCCCTTCTAGAAGATGGCTTCACCAGTAGTCCCATTCGGAGATGCCATGGATGGGGGACTCACCAAGCTGCGGGCACTGGGATAGGGGGCAACACAGATGCTGGGGGCAGGGGGACTGCCTGGCCTGGGGGGCAGCCTCTGCCAGAGCTCTTCGGCCAGGAAGGGCATCAGTGGGGAGAGGAGGCGGAGACCGACATCAGCGCAGGAGAACAGGACCTGAGGAGGCCCTGGGGGGCGGGGCAAGTGCGACAGTGCCGGCTTCACCACCTCCTGGGGAGGAAGCCAGCAGGTCAGGGGACAGGCCACGGCCACGGCCACGTCCTCCCTCCACACACCTGCCGCCCCACCCGCTGTGGGTAAACATGGGCAGGAGCACCAAGCATCTCAGCCAAGTCACAGTCTGGAGCATGTGACAAGGAGACTTCTAGAGCAGGGATTCTCACAGAGGGGTGGGGAATAAAATTGTCACGGAGGTTTGTGTTGTTTAGAATGGAAAGCATTGAGTTTTTTATTTATCAAAAAAGAGACAAGTTTTTTAAAAGGTTGAGAAACAGAGATCTAAGGCAGGGGTCCCGAGCCAGCAGCGTCAGCATCGCGTAACTGGGACAAGAAGTGGAAAATTCTCACCACCAACCCCCCAACCTGCTGAATGAGCCACCTTTGGGGGCAGAGGGCACTCGATGGTCAACAAGCCCTCCCTGCAGTCGTGGTGCAGGGTCAGAGCAAGCAAGAGCCCCTGGTCTGAAGACCACTACTCTTCCTCCCGGTCCACTCCCAGCCCCCAGCCGGCCTAGGGTCCAACTCAGCAATCACAGGGGGAGGAAAAAACCTCCATCCGCCTCCCGATCCTGCTTTGTCTTCTAGAAGTACCCCCTCCTCCTCCTCCTCCCTCCCCAGAAGACAGGCAGGAACAGCACCCCGGGGCCAGCCCCAGGGAAGAGGGGAATTGGGGTTCCCCATCTCGGCTCTCTTCCTGTCCTAACTGAGGGAACAATTAGGAACCTAGTTCACAGCTTTCTGCCAGGAACAGGAAGCAGGGGGAATGCCAACCCTCACCCACCGCCTCACTCACCAAGTAGACGTCACAGAGGTTGTGGAGCCAGAAGTGGTGCAGGGCGTGAGTGACCAGTGCAAGCTCACAGGTGAGGAAGCCCCGCTCACACTCCTGAGCGGTGCGGGCCAGGCAGCTCAGGATCCAGGCGTCCATGGGGGAGGCAAGGGACAGCTGCAGGCAGAAGGGGGCTTCTGGGTGAAACAGCTGGACTCCCACTCCGCTGTCTCCTTTCCTTCCAGACGCCACCTCCAACTCTCAGAAGTCAGACTGCATCCATCTCTGCTCCCAACCATCTCTTCTTTCTCTCTTACCTCTTCTGCAGGCAGGGGTGTGAATTTCTCCCCCAGGGCGTTCAGGATAAAGCGCAGGGCATTCCAGATCTTGTTGCAGAAATGTCGGAAGCCCAGGACCTCAGAGACAGACAGATGCAAGTCGCCCCCTGGGAGGGAGAGCAAGGAGGGAGTGTGCACTGGGGGACTTCAGCCACACAGGGAGTCCTCAGCCCTGCCCCGCCCCTCTGCACAGGTGCCACGCCCGCTGCCCTCACCCCAGGCTTACCCAGCGCCCCATGGGAGCACAAGGCGAATCTCAGGGCATCTGTCCCACACTCGGGGAGTCCATGAGGGAAGTCCTTTCTCTGCAACCAGAGGAAGAAGAGGGGTGGCAGCTGCCTATGAGGCTGTAGGGCCGGAAGCTGGGTTGCAGAGGAAACTGGTGACCTTGAACTAGAGACTGGGATGGGTCAGACACTGGCGACTCACCTGTGCTGCGGCTGCGATCGCCAGCTCTGCAGGGTCCAAGTTCCCATCCCTCAGCTTTTCCTGCAGCACCTAGGGTGGGTGAATAATTTTCTGTTATCTGGTAAAAGACCCTGCCCCTATAAGGGTGCCGCCTACTGGCCCTCCCAGCTGCATCCCTCCTGGCTGGCCCCTCCCCTCAGGCTCCCTTCCTCTCTCCCGAATACCACATCCCTCACCCAGACCCTTCATCCTGACCTGCAGCTCTACCCCACTGATGATGTCCCGTGGGTCCAGCACATTCCCCAGGGACTTGCTCATCTTCCGGCCCTGCCTGTCCCGAACCATAGAGTGAAGCAGCACCTGGGGGCACGGAGCAGGTCAGCAGAGGGGTACTTGGAGAACCTTCCCCTGGAGGGTCCCTTGAGATCTCTGTCCTCCAAGCTTTAGGTATGAGGCTTGGAAGTGAATCAGGACAAAGGAATCGGGAACATGGAAAACACATTAGAGGTTAGAACAGAGAACAAGTTTTAGGGAAAACTGGGGAGTTGCAGAGAGGGGCCGGGCACCAAAGGGTTGTACCTTGTTGAAAGGGAGCTGCCCTGTGAGCTGGGTCCCCAACATGACCATGCGGCCCACCCAGAAGAGCAGGAGGTCACTGCCCGTTTCCAAAAGTGACAGTGGGTAGAAATGAGCCAGGTCTGGGGTCTAGGAGGAAAGAGATGAGCAATAAGAACCTCAAGCCTGGGGCCGCCAGCTCTTCCTGGACTCTCTGGGGGGTCCTGGCATCCACTTCTTCATCCCCACCTTCACTCTCTTCTTCTCAACCCGCCTTACCTCTCGGGGCCAGCCCAGAGCAGAAAAGGGGAAAAGAGCCGAGGAGAACCACGTGTCCAGGACATCTGGGTCTTGGAAACAGAATGGGGAATGGGGACAGCTGGAACCTCAGCATCAGGACCTCAGTCCACTGCTGCCCAACTTCTAGCACAACTCCTACCCACAGAGACCCAGGTTCGGGCCCTCTGCCCCACTCCTAGCTTTCCCAGCCCCACCTTCTCCATCTTGGTACCTACTCCCTCAAACACGCAGATGCCCCCTACCCACCACCCTCCATGGCTCAGGTATTCACCCCTCTCCAGGGTCAGCTCTGCCCCTGGTCTCCCTGTCAGTTCTGCAGCTACTTCTCTGGCCTCCGCCTCTGTCCGTCCGACCACCCAACAGTCCTCCTTGTCGCCCTGCAGAAGTAAGGGGTGGGGGAGTAAGGAAGAGCAGCACCTGACAGGTGTGATACACCACTTGAGTTTTCAGGTTCTCAAGCGGTCTGAGTGGCCGGCGCCCTCTGGCTGTGAGATGAAGAAACGCCGGCTCAGGAGCTGTGATCACACAGTAGATGTTTATGTGACTTAAGGCCAGAAGCACAGCACAGGCAGGGAGGTGGGATTGGCCCTGTTGTCCTCTGACCCCTGTGCTAAGGCTCTTTCGGCCACGCCCAGCCTCCCTTCTCCTTCCTCCTACCAACCTTTGCATGCTCCTCTACAACCAGGTAGGCTGGAATCCGATGGCCCCACCACAGCTGCCGGGAGACACACCAGTCCCTGCCAAGAGGACATGAGTGATTTCTTAGCATAATCAGGGGATTTCCCCCTCCCCATCTCCTGAAAGCTCGCGTCTTCCTTACCCAATGTGGGAAAACCAGTGCTGCCAGTTCTTCTGGTGGAAAGAGGGACTGAGCTCCAGGGCCCCCGACTTTACAGCCTGGAGGGAAAGGACCTTTAGATGGTGCTCCCTACCTGCCCCCCCACCAGTTCCCCATGGATGGGACAAGTGGCCTCTGAGGTGGTTCTAAAACTCACAAAGGACCTCCCAAGCCTCCTAAGAAGATTCTGGGCCTGAGTGAGGACATAAGCCAGCTCTTTCTGGGCACCCTGCCTCCAGCCCCACAGCTCTCCTCTCAATGAGCACAGCTAGAGAGGTCTGCGGGGCAGGAGGCCCTGCACTCCCCGCACGGCGGCCTCACCTTGGCAGCTTGGTCCCCCATTTCCCGACAGCGGACAAACCACTGGCTCTTCAGTAGGTATTCTACCACGTCCCCGGAACGGCTGAAAGGGACACAGCGTGAGTCTAGCGCTCCTGCAGCCCTGTGCCTTTCCCCCGGGGGCACGGGACCCTGCTACATGCCAGGCCCTCAGTACTGACGATACAGCAGCAGATGAAACGGACACACAGCTCGTATCCTAGGGTAAGGGGTGCACCGCCCATCCCGTGGTCATTCTTCAGCTTCATTACTCCCTTGCGGGGGTGGTCCTGAGGGAAGGAGTGAAAATGGGGTTACCTGCAAATGGGCAGCACCATGGGGTGGTTCTGGAGGCCCCGGAACAGGCCCTGCTCCCTCAGTGCTGACATAATCTTTTCCCGGGCCACAAATCGGTGAAGACCCTGGGGAAAAGCGGCGATAGTAAAGCTTAAAGGCTGCTAGGAAAACAAGAAGGTGGGAGAGGGGAGGAGGGGCAGAGGGTGCCCCCAGAGAATGGGGTATCACTGAGCTGGTACCACCTGCAGCCAGTCCCCACAGAGGGAAGTCATGGTCCCATCCTCTGCAATGACACTCAGGGGGCTCAAGCCATGTCGGGCCCCCAGCTCCGCATCGGCAGGGCTGTGAGCTGGAGTCACCTTCACTGCCCCTGGGGGAGCAGAACCACTGTGAGCACTGAACCCTGACCTCGGCTTTTGCTTTTCCAGATTTTCTAGATGTACTGTCATCGCCCACACTGTCCCACCCACTGTCTCATCCCCTACTCTCCAGTGAGACGACCTCCCCTACTTTCTGCCTCCTCCTGGTTCCCTCCCTTTCCCTCCAGAATCTCTGACTTCCTTTCTCTCCCCTGCCCTCACTCACCCGTGCCCAGGTGTGGCTGAACAGTGGAGTCTGTGATGACGGGGAGAAGCTGCCCAGTCAAGGGGTGACGAAGCTGTCGGCCATGTAGATGCTGAAGGGAAGGGAGAGGGATCAAGGGCAGGCACGTGTGCGGGGTGGACAGGTCTGGGCTGGGCGTGAGAACCCTGGGAATACGATAGGGAAAACCTGCCACAGCAGGGCTCAGCGGACCTTTTCTTAAGGGGCCAGAGTATAAATATTTTAAGCTTTACAGACCAGGAGGCAAATTCAGTCTCTGCACAATAACTCCACTCTACTGCCATAGTACAGTTAGGTAATTCATGATCATAACTGTGGATGACACACAGGGAATAAGCATGGCTCATACAAAAACAGGCAGTGGGTGGATCTGGCCCTCGGGCCATAGTTGTCAGCTCCTGAGCTGAAGAGTAACAGAGGAAGAGAGGGGAGTAGACTCAGAGCCACTGGAGAGCTGAGATAAGGGAAATCTTAGGAAAAGGAAAAGGAAGCAGAGAGAAGGCGCTGTCATCCTAAAAGGAAGGGAAGAGAAGGTGCGGTGGTGGGAAGCCCAGGTGGCAGGGAGCGCCCTGTGTATTACTGTGTATCGGGAGTCGTCAGGATGGACGGCCACAGCCACATCCCCAGGCAGCGTCTCTGGCCTCGTGGTTCCGACCACAACCTCTGCATCTGAAGACAAAATTCAAGCACTTAAAGCTGGTCCTCACCCTCACCCTGCACTTCCGACACAGCTAAAGCCAGGAGAACTGGCACAGGGAGGGGACAGGGATGGTCAAGGTGGAGCAGGTCCCCAGGTGTAACTAGAAAAAATTAGGACCAGCATCTATAGGAGCCTGGGGTTTCTGCTAAGCTAATGACCAGAGGCTGAGAGGGTCTCTGATGCTACAGAATTCCTCAATAACTTGCATGAGAAACACAGTTAATCTAGTTAATAAATCAATCTAGTTAATAAACGCAACTGGAATCCTTGCATGGAGCCCAGAGGGCCCTTGGGGTTCTCGGTGGGTGGGGGGCTGATCACAAATGCTATGCATTCTCTGGGGTGAGCACCAGCCCCTCCTACAAGAAACTTCCTATGTACATTTTTATTTGTCAACCATATCTCAATAAAGCTGAAAAAATTTTTAATGTTAAAAAAAAAAAGAAACTTCCTGAGTATTCCAGCTCATCTGTCTTCCCTTCTTTGAACTCTGGGGAACACTTATTGTTCAAACCACCCTGCAGAACTGATCTTCTGTCTCTTTTGGGGGTGGGAGCCTCCTGCAGAATTACACTAAGCTCCCTCAGGAGAGGGATCACACACCCTTCTTGCATGGCCTAAGGACCCAGGTAAGTGCCTACGAGGATGCAAACACTACCAAAGTTCCCTATGTCCCTCCCATCAGGTCACGTGGGAAACAGGCTGGTGAGTTCCCTCACATCAGCCCCACATGGGCTCAAGAAAACAGAGGTAAGTGGGTGACCCTTCCAAGGACTTCCCTCACCAGGCTCTCCATCCACGGGGAAGGCCACAGAAAAGAGGAGGCCGAAAGACACGGAGGTGGGGCAGCCAGGCAACCGAAGCTCTGTGCGGCCAGGCAGGGGCCGGCTCTCCACCTGGAGGTGTCGAAGAAGTAGGGTCAGAGAGCAGACTTTCTGCAGGCTTCCCACCTCCCAACACCCACCAGCCCCGGCCTCCCTGCAACCCATCCAAATCACTCAGAGGATTCGGGAGCCACTGCCCTCCCCTCACCTAATCCTTTTACAGTTACAGAAAAATATTCACCGAGCACTTAAACCATGGATGGGTATGGTGCTGAGCACCTTCTGGGAGTTTTAATTTTCCCAATACCCCCACGATGCAGGCATTTCCATCACCCCTAATTTACAGATTGGGAAACTGAGGCCGACAAAGGCTAACAGCCTGGCCAGAAGTCACACAGCTGGGAGGTGGCCGGACTGAGATGTGAATCCAGGCAATCTGGCTCCAGAGTCCGAGCTTTCCCATCACCTCTGGGCTCCCACAAATTCTCTTCTCTTTTTCTGTCTCACCTCAACATCCGAGATGGCGGATTGCAGAGTGCATGACCAGTTGACAAGCTGCCGGCTCCGGTACAACAACCCTGCCTTGTAGAGTCGCACGAAAGCTTCCGTCACAGCCGCTGAGGAGCCCTAGGACGACCTGAGTGTCCCGATGTGACAGCCCTTTCTTGGCCCATCACCCCACTCTGGGACCCGAGCATCCCCTGGCACAACCCCAACACACACCGCAACACATCTCCCTGCACAGATCTCTAAACACCTCCCGACACCCTCAGGGACCGAGGCGTGGCACTCACAGCATCCATGGTAAAACGTTCTCGGTCCCAGTCCAGGGAGGCCCCCAGCGCTCGGAGCTGCTCACAGATCTCTCCACCTTTCCTGTGCCCAGAGAGATTCTGGTCAGCAAACATGTCCCAAACACCAACTATGCAGCAGGCCCAGTAAAACCACAGGTGCTGGAGTGAGTACGGCATTGATCGAATCTCTAGAAGCTAATGGAGACAGAAAAACCCGGTATGGATCCTTCTGTGACAGGAAAGAAGCTTAAGGTTCTACCATAACGGGAAGAGGCAGTCGATTTGTGGGAAACCCAAAGATGCTTTAGAGAAGATGGTGTGTGATAATAGACCTGGAAGAAAGGGAAATTTCAAGTGGATGGAAGGTGGGAGTGGGTGAGAAGAGATGATGAAATCTAGGCAAGGGAAATGGGATAAATGGAGAAAAAAACACATGCATACACACATGCATGTGTACACACATATATATATATAATTTTAATATAATATATAACATCTCACACCCATACAAAGCTTGCAGACCCCACCAAATGCTAAGGGGCTCCAGAGCCTACATCTCCACTCAAAGTTAGGGCTGAATAAGAAGAACCTCAGCTACAAGTTAGGGGAGAGGCGCTGGGAAGCCAGAACCCAAACCTGCCACCTCGGCTCCTTCAGCCCTGCCCATCATACTCACTCCTCCTTCCACTTCCACACCTCCCCAAGGAAGTCTTCTCGGCTCAGCTCATGTCTCCTCACACCTCGCTCCTTCCACAGCTGTTTCTCCACCACAGCCTACAGTAAGATGAGGGGGCAGGCAGAGAATCAGGTCACTTTGGGGGAAGAAATCTCTTTCACCGAAGAAAAGGAAAAAGTGGCAAAAGACATACTTGAGGGTGGGGGTATAGCTCAGTGGTAGAGCACATGCTTAGCATGCACAAAGTCCTGGGTTCAATCCCAAGTACCTACATTTTTCAAAAAATAACAAATAAATAAAGTCAAGTTAAAAAAAAAAAGACATACCTGAGTAGCAATTCCTGCATGATCCGAACCAGGGACCCACAGCACTCGATCCCCACGCATCCGGTGCCTGCAGAAGAAATACCCTCACGTGAATGCCCTGGCCTTGCATATTTACTCACCCTTACTCCTTCTCACACTTTCTCCTTCCCCTCCAAGAACTCAAGCCCCTTCCCCTCTCACCAGCGCACAAGAGCATCCTGTATGGCCACCGTCAGCGCATGCCCAATGTGCAGGGAGCCGGTGACATTGGGAGGTGGGATACACATTGAAAAGGTCTCCCCTGTGGCCTGGGGCAGTCTGGCCTAGAATGAAGGAGAAATGTCAAAGGGCAAGAGAGGACTGGATGTCACCTGGGAAAACAGCACCCTCTGGTGTCTCCAAAGCAGAAAGGACTGCAGGAAGACCCTTTGGGCAAATTAACAGAGGATGGGAAAACCTGCAGAGAACACTCTGGAGACACGAAGGGGAGAAGACAAGTTCTCCCTGCTTTGTGGCAGGCTCTGCAATGTGGCTGACTGCGAGCTCTAGACTCTGAGGCTCAGTTGTCCCCACCAACCTCTGGGGCCATTCTGCCCTGAGGACCGTTTAGCAAAACCCCCCCAACCCCGCCAGGTACTGACCTGATATTCTGGTTTGAAGAAGCCCTCTCGCACCCACCAAGGGTACCAGGCAGCCTCAACGTATTGGGGGCTGTATGCAGGAGGCAGGGGCCGGGAGACATCTATGGAGGCAGAGGAGAGCTCACTAACTCCTGAATTTTGTTCCCAGGTTGCATTTCAGTAAAACAAATGGGCCATCGAAATGTGAGAGAAAAGGCCTTCAAGTTTCCTAGTTACCTTTCTTTTCACCGTGTTCCGTGGGGATTTCATACAACACTATCTCCTTAGGACTCCAGGCCTTACTGGATTCCACAGGTGACTGGCAGGAGAAAGGATCAGAAAAGGTAATGCAATTCCAGTATATCCCAGGCATCTGGAATCCAGCCAGTCCCCTCCAGCTCCCTCCCAAGATCTCTCAGAGAACCAAGGGACCCCTAACCTTGTTCTGGGATATCCCTGCCTCCAGCGCCGCCTGCTTCTCTCGCAGGCGCTTCTGTTTGGCTTCACGGTTCCTCCGGGAGACGGATGATCCATGGGGCTCTGACTGGGTGGAAAGGGGATGAGACCTGGGGAGGCCCCGTGAGGGCCTCAGCCCCCAAAGCGGTGGTCGAAAAGTAGCCAGAAGCAAATGAGGCATCGGGAGTTCTTGGAAAAGGGCCAAGACCTGTTCCAGATAGAGCACATTAGGAGGGTATGGGGGTGAGGGAGGGTCACATCTTCCAAAGTCACACTCTCTTCCTTATTCACTGTCTCCTTCCAGCACTGGTCGGTTATTTTAAGTATCTATCCCACCCCGCACCTTTCCTCCGCGAGGACTAGAGTGCATGGTGTCGACAGGGTCCTGGAGTCACAGAGATCGGGGCTCTTCTGGGACAGGATCGGGGTCTCAGGGCCTCAACCTATTTATCCGTGACGTGAGGATAACCACGGACACAGAGGAGGGGAAAGGACTCAGGGAAATGATGGCCATCACCGCTCCCGAGAGCCAGGAAGGAGTCTCGCCAGGCTCACTGAGATCCCCGCCTGCCCAGAGGCCGTCATTGTCCCCAGCCCAGAGCGCTGCTCCGCCTTCCCGCCCGTCCCATGGCGTGGGACTTGGCCCCACAGTGCCTCCCACTCCCCGGAGGCTGCTCCGGCGCGCGCTCACCCGGTGAGCCCGCCGCTATCCCAGGGCGCCCTGCGGCAGAGGCGGGGGCTTCATGGACTTGGGGACCAGCGAAACCGCCCCCCGGAACTAGAGTCGCGATCCACGCCGCACAATGAGGCGGAGCTCTGTCAGGGCGCATGCGCAGTAGCAGGCCTCGTTCCCTCCGCCTCCCCTTCCGGGTCCAATAGCGGTCCACGCGGGTAGGAGCGCGCCTGCCGCGCAAAGATGGGTAGCCTCCTGGGGAGGCGTGCGGGGCCTCTTGGTTCGTTTTCACAACTTTATTAACCAATAAGAGTCCCGACGTGTGAATAAAAAAAACACCTGAGTTCCGAGGCCGCGCGTGCCTCCACGCGGCCCGCCCTGCCCGGTCCCGCCCCGCCCGGGTCCAGTCCCAGTCCCAGGCCGGCACTCTCAGGAGCTGTGCTTCTGCCGCTTCCAGAAGCGCTTGACGTCGCTGTGCCCGGCCGGGGTCACCACCATGAGCCGCTTGGCCGAGTTCTCGAACACTAGGACGCCCAGCTCCCGCGCGTGGGCCAACAGCAGCTCAAAGTCCACTTGCGACAGGAACTGGTTATACAGGACGCCTGGGGTCCGCAGGTCAGGGGCAGAGGGGAGAGAGAGGGGAGAACGTGAGGCGAGGTGCCCTTTGGTGGCAGCCTCAGGCCAGCGGTCAGGGCTTGCCACCCACATTTAATATTAATCCTTAATGTTTGCCTCTTCCAGGGCCCATCCTAACCCTAGTGTGATCCAGCCATGTTCAGGAAGGCAATATAATACAATAAGAAAACCCATCAATGCTTACCAAAACCAGAGAAATTATGAATTAGCGCGCCCCTCCCCCCACCATTTCCCTCTTCTGGCTAAATCCAAATTGCACCTATTTGAGGCAATTCATTTACTGCTACCGACTCACCCCAAAATAAAAAGTTCATGGGTTTACCAGCCCATGCAGTAAACACAAATAAAATGCATGAATAGCTTTTTCAGCTCATCAAGACAATTGTCCTACCTCTGGCCAATGATGAAGAATCAACCACCAGAAGCCACTCACCCTCAGTGAACCGGAGTCTGTCCCTTTCCAGCTCCCACAGCCGAATCTGGTCCGTGATGGTGGGAGGCAGCACAGGTGTCTGCAGAGGTAAGGGATAGCTAGAAGATTCCAGAACACCGTCCCAGAAAACCCCAGCCCTCCACTCATTCCCAGATTTAGATGCCCCTTTCTCTTTTCCATCAGTTCATTGCCAGGTGCCAAGGGCTGTCAGCCTCCAGCAGCTTGGTACCTGTTTAAGCATCACCGGGTGAGCCCTTGTCCTTAGGAAATGGATGATCTAGGAAAACAGACAAGAATTGGGATCAAGAGCTTAAGTTAAGAAGGCAGGAAAGCTACATAAGCTGTCACCTAATGTTACTGAACATCAGCTGACTAAAAACTCTTAGGCACATGCCTGTCATCAATTCAACCCATGTCAGCTCAGCTGTTGTCCCAGAGGTGCTGTTCCCACTGGTGATGTCTGCTGCTCCTTCTCTGACAGTTGCCCTTTCCATAGTCTTGTTTTGTTTTTCTTTCTTTAAAATGACAGCAGCTATTATTTTCTGAACACTTACAGCACAGCAGGCTCTGAGTTAAATGCTTTACTTCTATTTCATTGAATCCTCCCAACAACTGTATGAGGTGAGGACTGTCATTATTTCCATTTTCCAGATGGGGAAACAGGCTCAGAGAAGTGAAACAACTAGGGCGTTTATGCAGCTAGGAAGTGGTGGTGCAGAGACACAAATCCAGAGCTATTGCTCCTCCCTCTGTGCTTTTTCCCCTCGAGGATATACTTATTCCCTCACTTAGAGCCTTGATTTCTCCTGTGTCTGATGCTCAAATGCAGACAACTTACCACCACCTATTATAATACACCAGGTACTAACCTTCCATAAGGTGACTGCCTTGTACCCTGCAGCCCAAGTGCAGCCTGTCTTCCTGGCCCCTAGTGGGAATACCTGTTGGGCTGTGATGCCACTGGCAATGGCCTGCTGCACACTCTCACGGGTCACCTGTGCCACCACCATGTTGGGGAAGCGATAGAGCATCTCGGAGAAGAGGGCAATGAGGGCGATCTGCAGCTCTGACTCTGAGCCGGGAACAAGAAGAGGGGATTAGGAGGGTCCCCCCACAACACCCAGACTCCCTCAAGCCTCAGAGAGGTCTGTAAACCGTCAAGTTTACATGAACCACCAAGTTACAAATTTACATGAATAGAAACTGCATTCCCTCCTGTTTCTTTCCCTTCCGCACTCCCCTCCCCTACCGGCTCTCCCAGGGGCCCTCTGTCCTGCCTCACCCGTGTAGGCATACAGTCGGTAATTGGTTTCCACGACAATGAAGCCTGGCTGATGTGCGGTGCCCCCGGCCCCAGAAACACCTGACGAGAGATTGATGGCCAGGCGTGTGGGGTAGTAACGCCGAGATTTCCTCTAGAAAGGAGACAAGGCAATATGCTGTCTCTGTCACTGTCACTGTCCTAAATCTTCCTCCAGAGACATCAGATCCCTCCTGGTGCACAGAAACTCAGCTCCCGACTGCTCTCCCCCTCCTCCAAGGGACCCAGTTATTTCGTCCTGGCAATTGCTTCCTGTTACTGACCCCAGAGACCCCACTCCTTTTTAAAGGCCAAGGCAACATACCACCCTGCCTCTTCCCTAGAAGCCACATATCTGGATGCTCATACCTTCCTCTGGAAAACAAGCCCAAACTCACGCAGATGTTGCAGGAAGTTCAACAGAGAATCACTCATACCTTCTACAGAGTAATCCTGATGAAGAGAGGTGGCCAGCTGGGGTCCAAGGTACATCCCATGCCTCCTTTTCCAGCCCCATACACTCACTCCCTCTTTGCTCATTCTTATCTTTCACTCTGTTGCCCCATAACCTCATTTCCCTTCCCATCTCTCTGCCCTTAAGCTCACTTACCCAAGCCCCCAGCCCCGGTCCCTGGCTTACCTTGCCCAGAGTAGAGAAGCTGAGCTGGAAGAGGAAGGAGAGAATCTCCACTAGGTCCATGCCCCGACTCTAGAGAGGAATGGGCAGAGACAGAGAGGAGCGGGAGGGTGAAAATGAGAAGACAGAAAATCAGGGAACAGAGTCTGTGGGCAGCCATCTCTCAGGGGGTCCTGGGAAGAGCATAGCGTGCCAGCTGGCAGCCCCAGCCTCCTCACCTGGGCTGTCTGCAGGTACTGCAACATAAAGTACCAGAGCTGGGCGGGGGTGTCCAGCAACAGGAACTGGAAGCCGGCAGAGGTAATGCAGGGCGGCTCTCCAGGTTCGGCACTGGAGACAGAGAGGGACCGTGGCAGGGGTGTGCGGAGAAAGGTCACCATCCCACCTGTCCACTCACATGTTTTTCTTGGTTTATCTCTGACCCTACTCTGCTCAGCTGTCCTTTTGCGGTCAACCCCCTCCAATCCTGACCCGATCTGGACACTCAGTTTAGTAGGGACTCGAGGGGGCACAACAGAGCTGTCCTACCTCTGGCTTCCTCACCTCTTCATGAGCCCCGCCTGGCTGAGGAGCTGGGCCAAGTCCTGGCTGACGGCTGCACTGGGGGAGCCCACCATGAAGTGCAGGACCACCTGAGGAACAGAAGACAACAGAGAGGCAAATGCCTCTAAGGGCCATGGGAAGGAGGATTGCGAGCAGAGACGCACACAGAGTCCCAAGTCCTCACCTCCCATCGCTCCTCGGCGTACTTGTCAAGTGAGGGGACATCCCGGGCATGCTTGTCTGGTCCCAGCTGACTTGTGTCATCAGACCAGGCCTTGCCCCTATGCCAGGACGGCCAAGAATAAAGAAACTTGCCTGTGTTTCCTGCCCACCCCTTTGCCCCCTTTCCACTCTTGTCCCCCAAGCCATGAGTGAGAGACATTTCCTACACCATGTACCTATGTCTGGTCTAACATTCCTGAAGGAGTTCCTGAAGGTGGAGCCCACAAGGTTCCAGAGAGGCCCCTCAGGAGCTCCCCATCCAGCAGCTTACTTAACAATTTAATCACTAGTTCCCCTGCCTCGCTTAGGAAAAGACAGAAGTGACATACCCACCCAGAAGGGCTATGCGGAGGTTTTGGCGGAAGATGGGGTTGAGGATGAGACCCTGGAGACCACCAGGAAGCAGCTGGGTGTGCCAGATACGGAGGCCACTCAGCAGCCCTGTGCTTTCCTCCTGAGCTCTGGAACAGAAGCAGAGAGGTGAGGGGGTGTCTGGAGAACAAAAAGGAGGCCCATAAAGGCTTCCATTTCTGCCTTCTCTAAACTGGTGGTTCTTGGAACACTTCTACAGAGTGAAGTCAGTGTCTTCTTAAGGCAAATTTCTTTACTGCAACACCTACCAGAGCTTTGTTATAGATATCACAACTCTCCAAGAATTGAAATACAGTATGCAGAGTTTCCCAAACTTGTTTAATAAGTTTTGTGGTGTTCCCATTAATATTTCCTGGAAGTGTTCCAAGAACAGCAGTTTGGAAAGCCTGGCTGTTGAGAATTTGTATCTGGCTGAGAATGCAGCAGAGACTCACTTGCTGAATTCCTTCTTCACCCACAGGGCTACAGCAGCTTGCGGCAAAGGCTGCTCCAGAAAGAGCATCCGCATCACCCAGTTCTTAGCCAAAGATGGGAGCTCCCTGTAAGGGGGCGTAGGGAAAATGTTAATATCAGAAACGGCCTTAGATCTGCATCTCTGTCCCCATAGCCTCTCAAACATCTCACCTCACCCCCGACACTTTTACTGGTCTTGCTGACCACCACAACCCCCATCCATTTTGGCCTGACATACTTTAATCTTCAAGCCCCGCCAGGGCTAAGCTTCTATCCATGATAATCTATTTCTGTCTGCAGACTCCATTACATTTCCCCACTACAGCCCCTGCCATGAAGAGAGTCCTCACCTGAAGACAGCCAGACAGGTGGCAGGATGCCCATATAATCGATCCAATACCCCAGGGCTCAGGCTTCCTAGGAATTCCTGCAGATTCCTGCATTGTAGGTGTACTCGATTCAGTCCACCCCTTGAAGGGGTGCTCTCCATCACCTGAGAGACACAAGTGTTAGCATCCATATGCCAGTGTCACCCCCTCACCTTTCTCATTCTTACTCTGATTCCAGATCCACTGGCCCCCACAAAAACTCATCTTTTCTATGGTTTCCTTTTCCATGTCACTCATCTCCTCTTGTCTCCTAAACCTGACCAAACTCCCCTCCTTTCCTGCCTCCTCACCCGACTTATGTCCTCAACTCCAGTCTTCTGTCAATTTCTAAGTGACAGAACTGCCAATCGTCCCATATTTGCAAAAAACGTTTTGTATTTCAGTGACTTAATGTCACCTTTAACTAAGCAGTGACAAAGGAAACTTGTTTGAGCCCAATCCTCTCTCCTTTCCACTTCTCCTGGTCAGGTCAGCCTATAAGCTCCAAATCTGTCCGTGCTTCCCATCTATTTCTTGGCCCTACTTCTCTTGCTGCGCACGGCAATAATCCATGTCTCCCAAATCCAGTTCTACTTCTTTCCTCTCCCCGCCTCCAAGACTACTTCACTCCATTCACTTTGATCCACATCATACGATCTCCGAACTTCTCCCCTACTTTCCTCAGAGTCCTCGCCTGTCACTCAACTCTCTCCCCCTATATCTCGACCACCTCCTCTCTCCCAGCCCCCTTACCACTCTGTGACGATCTCCCCTCGTGCACTCCGAGTTTTAAGCCGTCGCTTAATCTGAGCAAATGTCTCGCATTGGCTCCCGAGAACAGAGGAGAGGATGGCGGAAAATGAGACAGAAAGATGGGGAGAGAGACGAAGGATTTCACCGACAGGAGTCCAGAGCGGAGGATTCAGAAGAAAAGGGAAGGAAGGGAAGGAGTGGAGAAGTAGGGAGGATAAGAATCGGTGCTGCACTCGCCTGCCGCAAGGCATATTGGGAATTGGAGTCTTGTGTTTCCCTACCCGGGAGCAGGGTAAAGCGCGTCTGACTACAACTCCCAAAAGGCACCGCTGGGAAGCTTAGCGAAGAGAGGCTGGCCTTTAAGCGAGAGAGTCGGAAGCAGCGGCAGTTGGGCTGCTTCGTTCCGCGTCGCTCTACACCCACTCGGCTAACGGCGAGTCTAACTGACCTGAGCTAGTGTGGGGATCCTGGGGGAAGTGCCCTGAAAGCTTCCTAGCGGAGGCGGGGAAATGGCTCGGTGATGAGACATAGAGACTCACGAAACTGGGTTCCTTGAGCTCCCCGTAAAATTGGAATAATGCACTTTCCAGAACTTTTCCTCAAATTTGAAGTTAACTCGATCCGGTGCGCCTTCCTCGGCACGTAAGTACTCAATAAATCTTAATTGTCACTTCCTCCATGCTTCCACCCACCTCCCAACCCCCGTTTAGAGATCCTAGTAAGTACAATCTTTAAAATAAATCAATTGTTTGGTCTGATTTAACTTACGAAATTATTGCGGGGTAAGGGCAGGGAAGCCAAGCCAGAGCTGCGCGTTTCCACAAATTCCTATACGGCAAGTTTTATTATTACTATTTTTACTGTTATTATGATTATTGTTGTTGTTGTTGTTATTGTTATTATTATTCACTAGAAGGCGGAAGCACAATGAGATTAAGAAATTTGCCCAAGATCAGACAGCTAGAAAGTGCCGAAACTGGGATTTGAAGTACATTTGCGAGTGACCAGGAATCAAAATGCTAAAAACTAAGACTTTGTTTTACTTGTAGCCTGCCCATGCTTGTTTTGTTACATCTCTTTAGCAATGTTTAAAATCCACAAAGAACGACACAAAACTGAGAAAGCTTCTTTATGGAAAACGTTAAATAAGGTTAAGAGACAATTCACAGTCTGGGAAGAAATATTTGACAAAATAGACAAAATACAAAGAGCTCTTATATAGCAATAAGAAAAAGAAATAACACAATAGAAATATTAAGAAATAACAGGGAATAAACAGAAGAAATGCAAGTGCCTTGAAACCAAATGAAGAAACTCTTCACTGGTAATTAAGGAAAAATAAAGAAAGAAACAATAAAATATCCAATTAGAAAAAATTTAAGGATTGACAATCTCAATATTGGCCTCAGTGTACATGAGCATACTCATATACTTTTGTGGAAGGTTGACATAAGCACACCTTTCTAAGGGTGGTTTGGCAGTATGTACCAACAATTTTAATGTGATTGCCCTTTGACCTGGCGACTCCACCGTTAAGAACATAGCGTACTGAAATTGTCCTAGATGGGTACAGAGATATACATGCAGAGATGTTATGAAATGTTTGTTGTAGTAGTATGAAGACAATGGAAACAGTCCAAATGTCTGTCATTGGGAGTTGGTGAGATAAAATGTGGCTCAGTGGAATGTAGAATCCTGGGCAGCATTTGGAGAGGAGGTCAGTACACATACTGGCTTGCCTATATACCATCTATCATGAGGGGGAGGAAAGCAGATTACAAAGTGGGATACATAGTCCAATGCCGTCTTTATAAGTAAGAGGTTTTCTGTGTGTGTAAAACTGAAATAGGCCATATGCTTCATTTTGACTGGAGCCAGCAAGGGGGAGCTGGGTAGACCTGGTCACGTTCCCTACAGTGTAGGGAAAACTAAGGCTACGCTGTCTAGAACAGGAGCTGCTAGTCACCTGTGGCTATTTCAATTTAAATTTAATTAACTAAAATAAAATTTTATACTCAATTGCTTGGTCACATTAGTCCTATTTCAAATAATTAATAGCCACATGTGGCTCATGGCTACCTTTTGGATGGTGCAGATGGAGACCATTTCCATGATCGCAGAGTTCCCTTGGAGAGCCCTGCTTTAAGGGATGCAAGGTATCTGATGTGAGAAAGAGAATCAGTCTGGGCTCCTAGGAGCTGAGAGTGTGGAAAGAGCTCCCTGATACAGGGCTATCCAGGTTGTGCTTGAAAACTTCCTGTGAGGGTAATGGTAATACCTCTTCCCTTCATGTAGCATCCTGGAGAGAAAGAACAGAGAGCCAGGAGCTGACAGGCCTGGTTTCCATCAGCTTCTCCATGTCCTGGCTGTGCTGCCTTGGGCACATTGCTGACCTAACAGAGAGGTTTTCATCTCTGTGAAATGACAATAATGTTCGCTACTTCATATGTTGTACTAAATAAGATACGGTACCTGGCACATTGAGGGTGCTTAGTAAATATGATCATCATTATTCTCTTAAAAAAACAAACAGACATGTAAATCACACCTGTAGTAAGTGCTACAAAGAAGAGAGTCATGTGCTCTGAGAGCGTCAAGAGGGGATTTGACTTGATCGGGCAAGTCAGGGAGGACTGCTGAAGGACAAGTAAGATAAGAGTTAACGAGGCAGATAGCAGGGAACTGGGTTCCAGGTAGAGGAACAGAAAGCTACGAAGGCCATGTGGCAGAGAGGACTGTGGCCCCTTAGAGGAACAAGAAGAGGGCCGACGTACACACCGCTGGGAAGGGAGGCAAACTTGGACAAGAAGACTTTGTTCTTTATTCTAAGGTCAATGGGAAGCCAGTAAAGGGTTTGAAATAAAGGAGTGGGCTCAGATTTGTGTTTTAAATATCATGCTGGCTGCAGGGCTGAAAACAAACCAGAGAGGAACAGAAAACACTCCTAGGGAACTACTATGGTGGTCCAGGCAAGATGGAGGTAGCATGTGCCCGGATGGCGATAGAGACAGAAGTGATGAATTTTAGGGGAATTTGGGAAGTAAAGTCCACAGAACTTCGTGATAGACTGGACTTGGGAGGTAAGAGTAAGGGAGGAATATCAAGGATGATCCCCAGGTTTCTGGCTTGTTCAGCTGAGCTGAGGTTCACTGAGTAAGAGAACCAGGGAGGAGCCGCCAGTTTGAACGTGCTGAGACTGAAATTCAGATGATCCCTAGGTGGTTGTGTAGGTCTAGAGCTTAAGTTTCTGAGCTCAGAGATTTGAGAGTTCTCAGCTCACCACCATGGCTTCTTTTGCTCACCATTCTGGGTTCTGGCCTCAGTGCTTGTCTTAAATCGTCAGTCACAGTGGTCTGACCTATGTAGGTTCCAACAGGACTCAGATGTGTGAGCTGGAACCTCAAGGGCCTATTAATACAACCTTAGATTAAGTTATCATTATTGTCATCCTCATTATCCAGTTGGCTCATTTTGTGAATGTCATCAACCAAGACCCCAGGGGCTTTATTTCACATGAACTGCCATCAAGATGGGTCTGCCTTTTCCAATACTGGCAACTGATTTTTTTTTTTTTTTCTTTCCAACCAAATTTGAACTCTGTTAAATGTTCTCTTGGTGGTTGTGGCTCATCCTTCCAAGCCTCTGAGACGGCTCCCAAACAGTTCACACCTACTGTGTTACTTGCATATTTGATCAGCCTAATCCAGGGATTCTCAACTTGGGACTTGCAGAGCCTGGGACATAGGAAGGGGGTTCCTAGAATTTTGGCAAGAATTAAAAATTACACCTCTATTTTTATTAACCTCTAACTGAAATTTAGCATTTCCTCCAAGTATGAATGTGGGCAAAACCCCCAATAGTATTACTAACACCTGTGACTTGTCACTAATAGACACCACAGCTATTTTTCTATCCCACTACAGTTGTAGAAATCTCAGAATGTCATTTATGCTCATTGCTATTTGAAAATGTCAGTAATTATTACATCTGCTGCTAGGTCTTGTTATTAAATATATTTAAAAGAAGCACATGTTAGTATATCATAATTTTTTAACATTTTGGTAAACTCTTTTCATTTGCTTTCCTGTTATATATGTATTCATAATTATACATTTTACACACATATAACTTTTTTGATGGGTTTTAAAACATAATTCCGAGGAAGAATCAGTAGACCTCTCCAGACTGCCAAAGGGGTCCATGGGTCAGACGAGGTTGACCCGTGGCCTAACCCACCTCCCTTCAGGCCTCCTGCAGTGTTTCTGTTCAGGTTGACAAAAGTTCACACATTTATGGGGACCTTAGGTCCCACAGGCAAGGGCCTGCCTTATGGAGAAACAGAACACTATGCTGGGCAAAACACATGGTAGGAAATGGAATGGGGAGAATTAAAAAGAGGAAAAGGAAGAAAGGGGATAGACTTGGCGGGGAAGGGGCAGGAGGCAGGTTTCACCAAAACCCCAAGAAACCCACTCACAGCTGTGGAAAACTCAACCTTTATTATTACCTGCCTAGTGCAGGGGATTAAAATAGCATTGAGCTAGATCCATATATTAGTGTAAAAATCTGTGTCTCTCCCCCCAGAAATGTACAAACCCCAAGTGATTATAGAAAAACCAATGTGGCAGCTACGATAGAGATGTCCAACCCCAGGGCCACAGGCCATTCCTCTCTTTCCCTCTAATCCCAATATTTATTCCACAGAAACATACAGGCTTAGAGCAGTTCTAGCTATAGCATGGCAGGTGGGAAGTGGGGAGGCTGGGGGCGGGGCGGGGATCACCCCCACGTCCAGTGCTTCAGAGGATGGAGGGAGAGGCCAAAGCTGAAGGCAATTCCAGGATGAGGCACAAGGGAACCTCTTTCTCCCTTTCTTGTCCTCCTCACTCCCCACATTCTCAGCCAGTAGGGTCCAGTGTGTGACGGAGAGAGAGCAGCTGGAGGCCACAGCCTTCTCTCCAGGAACCAGTGTTGTCCAGGGGGGCCCAGGTGCTCCAGTGGGTCAGGTCCAGTGTCTGCCCTGTATTTGCCCCCACCCTCCCCCAAGGGACAGTGAGAGGAGGTCAGAGAGGAGCCCATCCACAGGGCCAGCTGGGTGGGCGGCAGGAGAGGAGCAGGAAGGGGGCATGAGAGCGTGTCCGGGGAAGGGAGGGCAGCAGCTCCCTGGCAGGCCCAGCCCACCTGCGGCCACACTGCCTCTCTCAGAAGTGACGGGTGGTCAGGAGGGAATGGAGTGTGGTGCCATTAGCTCCTCTTGTTTAGTGCTGTTGGCCTCCCCTGAATCCTCCCTGAGGGAGGGATGGCCAGGTGTCGTGATTCACACTGTGTTGAGCGCATCTTCTGCCAGGAACCGATGCAGCTGGGAAAAGGGTGGTCGCTGCTCAGCCTCCCGGCTCCAGCACCGAAGCATCAGCTCATACAGGCCCAGCGGGCAGGCTGGGGGCCGGGACAGGTACACCTACATTGTGGCAGTGTGGACGAAAGGCAGGAAACAAATGTTCTTCAGTCCCCAAAATGACATTGTGGTCATCCTGAACCCCCCAGCCCCATGTTCCCTCCCCTCTGCTCTGACCTGCCGGCCCTGGTCCCGGAAGAACTCTCCTGCATTCTCGATGACTTGCTCATCGGTGAGCTGCCCAAAGGGCTGGGCCCTGCAGAGCATCAGCACCTCCCACAGGGTCACCCCGAAGGCCCACACATCACTTGCGGTCGTGAACTTCCCCTGGTGCATGGATAAGGCAACAGAGGCCAAGAAAGACATAACGCAACAGAGACCCTCCTCCACTCCCCACCGGGGCCCCACATTCACTCAGCATCACCTCCACCCACAGCCCCCTGACTCCCTCCCAACCCCTGGGGCTCCACCCTCCTTAGCTGGCCCTCTTTCTCACTAAGCCTGTTCCTCTCCTCCGGCTCTGCCTCCTTTCCCCTGCTTTAGTCCTCTCCCTTACGTCTTCCCGTTTCTACCCATCCTTCCCCCCTTTTTCTGGTCCTGACTCTCCCAGCTCATCGCCTTCCATCTCTAGCCTCCTTATCTCTCTTGTTTTCTGCTACCCTGACTCCATCTCTCATACCCACTCCTGGCTCCTGGACCCTCTCCCATCACACCATACCTCCTTGTTTTCTCCAGTCCCTGAGCCAGAGGGAACCTCATAAAGCACTGGTCCAAACCCTCCCTTTATAGGTGAGGAAACTGCAGTCCAGGGAATCAAGTGACTGAACGAGATCCCAGAGCTTCAAGTGGCAGCCAGTGTTCCCAACCTCCCCTCTCTGCCCGCCTCTCGGGGCCTCTCACCATGAGGATGCACTCCCAGGCCATCCACCGGATGGGCAGCACCGCCCGGCCTTGCACACGGTAATAGTCCCCGGCATAGAGGTTCCGGCTCATGCCAAAGTCAGCGATTTTGATGGTGAAGTTTTCCCCAACCAGGCAGTTCCTCGTAGCCAGGTCCCGATGCACAAAATTGAGTGTGGCCAGATAGCGCATGCCCGAGGCAATCTGGGCTGCCACGTGCAGCAACATCGGGTAGCTGAGTACAAGAGCCAAAAACAGAGGGCCACAGGGGTCATCCCCACATCACAGATTTCCCAGGAGACGAAGGGGCACCCTCTCCCCAGGACTGGGTTACCCCTCCTCCTGTGCAGAGATGGAAAGCCCAGGTGGAGGCCCTTGGGAAGATGCCCACTCAACCTTTCTTGAGCTCATCTAACAGCAGGGAATTAACTGATCTCATTATGCTCCCCAAACTGGCCTCAGGCAGAGAGGGTGAGAGGGCACAGGGAACTTCCTGACAAAGTCCACATCCCTCCACCACCCTCACTGTCGTCATCTCTGGCCTTTCTGCCCCTCGGGTTCTGGATGAACACAGCCACCTGTCTCACCCCAGGCCCCCTCCTGGAACCTCTACCTGCCTGCCCACCCCATGCTCCCCCTTTTCCCTCTAAGCTGGAGTGAGGGGAGAGCAGGAGACCCCCTTGGGGAACTCTCAAGGAAGGGTCAGCCTAGACAAGTGGGTACCTGATGGTGGGCCCCTGGGCAGTCTCCCCATCCCCAGCCCCCTCTGCCGCCTTGTCCTCTAGCTGGTGGGCGCTGAGGAACTGGTTGAGGTCACCGTTCTCCATGTAATCTGTGATCATGCAGAGGGGGTCGTCCTGCACACACACGCCCAGGAGCCGGATGATGTTTGGGTCCTTTAGCCTGGACATGATCTTCACCTCCTTCAGGAAATCATTCCTGAAGAAGCAGGGAGAAGGTGGCAGGGAGCCAAGGGGCTGACCTGCACCATCCCCCCCAGCTCCTGCGGTCCAGTGCCCCACCCCACATGGGCACCAACCCTCTAGTCCCAGGACGCTCCCCCTCTGTTGGCCTCCACCAGGTTTCTCTCTGAATCGCTCCCCACTCTTCACCGCCTCTGCTCCCTTCTTCTGGACGCCATCTCTGGTCCTTACCTGGCATTCTTGGTGGCATCTGGCCGTAGGATCTTGACAGCTACCAGCAACGGGTGTCCCTTGCGCACATTGAGGGGGAAATCAAGACTGACCAGGTCTTGAGGGCTATCTATCTCACACAGGTGGACCTGAAGAAAGGAGGTGATGTGCCAGGGGGTCACAAGGTCCACCAAGGTGACAGGGTCACCTGGGACAACAGTCATAGGTGACAGGTTCCTGGCCAAGGGGTTGTGTGGGCACGGCATCAGAGCCCCAGACAGGCAGACACTGACGGCTGGCAGGGCCCTTCTTACCTCCCCAAACTGGCCCTCGCCAAGCTTCTCCTTGAACCGGAGCCGCGACCGAGGGAAATCCACTCTGGGGGGCCCATCCCCAGCCGCCCCTGGGGGCAGCGCAGGCACAGCATAGGTGTTGCCCCCGGTGACGCCCTGCAGGGTGACAATGTCAGCCTCGGCATAATGGGGGACGCTGTTCTGGGGAGGTGGGGGCAGAAGCGGGGCACCCGGCTTCTCAGGCTCCATATAGTCCCCACTGCAGGCTGGAGGGGTGAGGGGAAAGAAGACAGGACGAGGCATCAGGGACAGCCCCTGAGAGCCACGGTTCTCCACGCTCGTGCCTCCCAGAAGCCCCCCCATCTCCCAGTTGGGTGAGAGACTGGGTCTACCCTCCATCCTCCTGGTATTCCACCCACCAGCCTCCAGCCAGAGAAGGCGCTGCTGGATAAGAGTTAGCTGTGACAGAGCTTTCAAAGCAGTGGAAATGGCTGAGCAAAGAATGTTGTAAAGTCTTCTCTAGGGATCCCAGCACAGCCCAAGACTGTGGGGAGTCTCGGCTAGAAGTGGAATTCCTCTGCCCATCATCGGAAGAGGGATGGTCGCAGCCATCTGGTTACCCTCCACTTTCCGAACCCTTGTCCCCCTCCCGTTCACATAGCTGTTCGGCCCTCCCATGGCTACCCAAACCCTCCCTGACCCAACACGCCAAGCTCAAAGACAGGCACAGACACGGGCACACAGAGACAGGGAGGGGAACACTTCCTCATGGCCCGCACAACAGGGAGTCTACAGACAGGAGAGGAAGCAGAGCTGTCCCCTCAGCAACAAAAGAAGGCAACATGGAGGAGAAGGGGAGCAGACAGGAAGGGCAGGGTGCGGGCAAGGAGAGGACACAATGGGGGAGAGGGCAAGCACCCAGGGTGAGGCCCTCCTCAAAGCTCTAGAGAGAGGGCAGGGTGAAGGAGGGGTCACCTCCTCTGGCTCTGGAGAGCTGAAGCAATGGGAGAGGAGGAGGGGGACAGAGCTGAGAACCACGGAGCTTTCTACTCCTCAGCTCAAGGTGGGGAGGGGCAGGGCCTTAAAAAGGAGCAAGCAGCAGCAGAGGAGAGCTAAGGGCACAAGAGCTTCCTCCTTGGGAGCTCAGGAGAGCAGAAGAGGCCATAGTGGGGAGAGGAGGGAGTGCAAAGTGTGAGGACTTTTCCCTGCTCCAGTAGAGGTACAGGAGCCTGGCGGAGCCCGGGGCAGAGGGGCTTACCCTGGGTGTTGGTGGGTTTGGCCCAGGCGGGTGTGGGGGGGCCCGGGCCTCGAGAGGGGCGGGCGTAAGTGGCCAGAAGGAGGCGGTAGGCCGGATTGGAGAGCAGCAACGCTGTCGGGAGAAGGAAGGGGGGAACACGGGGAAGGGATGAGACTCAAGGCTAGACAGACAGGGAGACCCAGAATAGGGCGAGACTAGGGCTGATGAGAACGAATGTACTAAGAGACAGAGACAGGACAGAACAAGGATCTGGAGTGCTGGATAACTGGATGGATAGGTGATGGATGGATGGATAAAGGGAAAATGGATGGATGGATAACAGATGGACAAATGGATGGATGAATATATATGGATGGATAGATGGACAAACGGATGAATGAGGAATGGATAAATGGATATATATATAGATGGATGGATGGATGAGTGGATGGATGGATACTGGATGAGTTGATGGAGGGCAGAATGAATATGGTAGTGTAGGAGAAAGGACAGGAGCCAGGAAGACACAATGAGAGGGCACAACAGAGAAGACAGAGGGATGTGTATGAGACACAGAGACAGAATGAGACCACTGGCGGTTATGGGTGATATGTGGGAAATTCCCAAGGGATTATGTGGGAGGGACATGGAGTAATATAGAAGGTGGTGACCAGGGACCAAATAAGAAAAATAAGTTGAAACTAGGGAAGACAGGAAAAGCAGGGAACGGTAAAGGAGAGGGATACACTAAGAAGACGGCAGAGAGGATGGAGGTGGCACTGGAACAAGGCAGGTCTTACCAGAGCCGTTAGGGACACTGGGAGCAGAGTGGGGCGGATTCCCACGAGGTCGGGGCTCCTGGTAAGGGGGTGGCTCTCGAGGACCTGGGCGGTTGTTGATGAGGATGGTGTCCCCAGGGACAGAGAGGTGAACCGTCAGCTCCTCTTCTAATACCCGCCGCTCAGCCTTGTCGTGGGGAATGGGAAACATCAGTGGCGGCTACTACTTAGTGCACACTTCCCAGCTCTTTGTTAAGTGCTATACCTATGTTCCCTTCTTCCGTCCTCACAACGTTCCTACAGTTGCATCTACTATTAATTCCACCTCACAGGTGAAGAAACAGAGGCTCAAGAGCATTTAAATGAGTTCCAGCCATGAAATCCTACCAGTCCATAAACTTCGACACGTATCACCACCACTGGACTCCCGCCTGAAGTCATGGGCTTGGGATGCACCAGACTTCTGGTCACTCCTCTAGCTCTGCTCGCGGCCTTTTCCCACCCAGCTGTGGCCCCAAGAGGCTGACCAGTGTGGACCGCACCAATGGCCAGAGAGGAGCCCCAGCAGGAGTTTGGAGGGCAGGCAGGAAGTGAGGTCAGGGTGTCTATTCTCCCAGCCCCTCCCCGAGGGATGGACCCAGGCCAGCTGCATGACTGAACCAAAGCCCGCCGCCCCTCTCAGGCGCCGTCTCCATGCTCGTTCCTCCTGGGTTCTGGTAATGGCCACCTCCTCTCAACCCCCGGGGCCCAGGGATGGAAGCAGCTCTGCGGTGACCAGGCCTAGGGAACTGCACTGCTTCTTGAGATTTCCACACACCCCGCCCACACCTTTGTACAAGGTCTCTTTATTAATGATGATTTTTATTCTGACCAGACTGTGCTCTGTGGTCCCTGCTGGGCCCTAATGAACACAGGAGTCCAACGCACACTGGCCTCATCCCACATCCGTCCCTCCCCAGGAGGCCCCACTCCTGGCGGCCCCAAGCCCCATCCCAGTCCACCCACCTTGCTGAGGAGCCTGCGCCAGTGTAGCCGCCACAGCATGAGGGCGATGATCAGCAGCAGCAGCAGGATGATAGCCACCAGGCAGCCGATGAGGATGGCAGTTGGGCTCCCCTCGGCCTTGGCCACGGGCTGCTGGCCCCTGGGCTCCAGCTCTGGTGGAGGCAGAAGGGTCAGGACCACAGAAGGCTTCCTGCCTAAGCTGAGGGGGACCCAGAGAGAACTAGGGGCACAGGACCCACAGGCCCCGGAGGAGGCCCCAGGGTGGCTCACCCAAGCTGCTGAAGTTGGTGGGAGGTGGGCCGGGTGGCCACCAGGGGGCGGGTGGGAAAGTGCCCCCCAGAGCCAGGGAGGAGTCATTCACAACATCTGGAGAAAAGAAAAAGGAGAGGTCAGGTAGGGAGGAGGTGACCCAAGGGAGGCACACCTGCACAAGACCGAGGGTTGAGGAAGAGCAGCAGGGCTGATCTCAGTATATGTACCAACCAGCCAGGATGGTAGGAACAGGATCCTGGAGGGGCATGGCTGTGCTGGATGTTTACCTTTTAGGTACTGGATTGTGGGGAGAAGCAGGACTCCTGGGGAGAGCCCAGGGTGGGGACCCCGGGTATCAGGAAGCTTAAGAGAAGAGCCTGTTTCTCAGCCAGCGCAGAATATTTCAGTATTTTAACAACCACACAGTCTTACTGTTCAATGTCAGTCATGAGTGAGGGGCTCATAAAGAAAAAGCCAAGATAGGTGGGGAGAAAGGGGGGGGTTAAGTTATTTGGGATACCCCTGCTTGGGAAGTTTCATGGGTAATGGGCAGATATGGTACCAGGAGTAGATACCTGGGGGCACTATGGGTTGGCAGTCCCAGAGATTGGGGACTGGGCACAGACCAGCGGCTTACCAGAGATGAAGGAGATCTCGCTGAAGAGTAACCACGGCCCAGCAAACAGGAAGCGGCATTGCAGAAAGCGGCCCACGCGGCCGCCCAGGGGTACTGACACGGCCCGGGCTCTGGGGTCCCCCAGGCTGCCCCCTAGGGCATGCCGCATGGGTTCCCCCTCCCAGGCCATGGCAGGGCCCCGCTTGAAGCGACACTCCACCCCACCAGGCAGGCGGGCTCCCAGCGTGTGCATGTTGTTGCAGTGGACCTGGTGGGAGGGAGGAAGGACACAGGGTCAGGGCCAGGCGAGCCCGCCGGGGCACCCACCCGGGAACTGGCTGCACTTACCTGCATGGCCTGGAAGGCCCTCAGCCGGTCAAACTCAAACTCCATCTCCACATAGCCACCGGGGAAACTGTGATTGCTCCATCCCACGTAGTCATAGCCAGGCCAGACCCGCAACTCCTGGCTCTTCCTGAAGTCATCCAGCCCCACCACGCCATCTGCCAGCTGGCCCAGACCCCCGTACTGCAGCCTGGAGAGGGGGTGGAAGAAGAGGAGGTTGGAAGAGAAGAAAGTGTCACCTATCCGGGTGTTCTACACACCCCCCACCCACCGCCAGGACTCTCCAGGGCAGTTTGCATCTCCTACTGCAGAAAGGCACCACCTCTAAGGGGCACCACTCAGCCTATGATGTGTGTGTATTTACTGGGACAATTTGCAATGGCTGTAAGTGTCTTAGCAAGGGAGGGCCTTTTCTAATTCACATGAAGCATCATATGAGCTAGTGGTCATCTTGCTACCCCTCAATCCTGGTCATGCCCCTTGAGGCCCCACCTAAATCATCTCTCTCTGCGGTTCTTCTCACTGTGCAGACTACATACCAGCCTCCCCACCCTCCATCCTCCCACCCCAGGCTCCGTATCCCGCAGGGCTCGCTTCTTTTACCCGCCAACCGTGTGTGTGGTGTGGCCATCGTAGGTGGAGTCGTTGAGATACACGGCCTCAGATAAGTACATCGTCTGCCCCACAGGGGCTGTGTAAGACAGGAGTCCATCTGGGGCGGGGGGAGGAGGGGTGTTAGGGGCATGTGGGGCCTGGGTGGGTTTCAGGCCCCTTTCTCATATCCCTCCACGGCCCACTGGCACGGAGGAGGCAATGCTGGCCAGTCCCCTCCTCACTCAAGAGTAACAGCTCCCCAAGAGAAAGAGGATCCTGGATGCCCCTCTCCCCAGCCCCCAGGACAGGAACAAATTCTCAGGGGTCTGAACGACTCACCCTTCCAGAGGCAGCCATAGAGCTCCACCCGCAGACAGACGCTCATCACCCGGTCTGCCCGGGGGTAGAAGCGAACCAGTCGGGCCACCATGGGGGGCCCAAGGTCCTTCAGCACCACTCCCCCAGGATCCTCGTTACCTAAGATCACCTGCGGGCCAGATGTGGGGGATGTGTGGGAAAGGCTCCAGGTGGGGTCTAACTTTCACATCACCAGCTGCTCCCCGGCCCCGCCCACAGATAGACCCATGAAGGCTGGCACTGAGCACCCAGGGTCAGGGGTTACAGCCAGGCATTTGCAAGACAAGGGCCTACAGCAGTGACCTCTGATGCCTCTTGGTCTAATAGTCTGTCCTCAACTTCCAGTGTCAGCCCCCCACCACCCCTCACCTGGCTCCAGTCATTTGTCTCTAAGCCGCTCATCCCCTTGTTTCCAGATTTTATGAGTCCCTCTCAACTCTGCACCCTGCTCTGGCCCCCCTCTTCCTTCACCCCACTCCCTCTGTTCACTTAGCAGAGGCTGGCTCAGCACTCACTCTGCGCCAGCCAGGCAAATTGTAGGTGGTGAGCAGCAGTCCCTCCCCAGTAGGACTGGGAGTCCACTGGGAGAGACAAGAGGCAGCATGTGGGGCTGGGGCAGGGGGAGGTGGGATAGTAGGGAGTCAGAAAAGGCTCTCTGAGGAGGTGACATCTGGGGGGAGAATTGAATGGAGGGAGGAGAGCCTGTTGGCAGCTGTGGTGAGGAGCTTCCCAGGCAAAGAGAACAGCAAGTGAAGGGAGATGTACTGAGGCTGGAGGATGAGCCCTAGCTTGTTCCAGGAATGGCAAGAACATCAGCGCAGCCCAGGTGGAGTGAGACTGGGGGAGAGGAGCAAGGGATGTGGATGAGAGCCAGCACAGGCTGAGCCTCTGCACCCAGGACACAGCTCAGCTTTTGTTCTGGCAGCGAGGAAAGCCAGCGGAGGGCTGTGAGCCAGTGTGCGGCATTTGCTTTGCATTTTCTCCGGTACCCTGGATGTAGTCTCCAGGCGGAGATCTGACTTCAGGGAAGAAGCCGGGAGAACAGTTTGGAGACATTTGCACTCATTTAAGCCGGGACAGTGGGGGCCTGGCCTAGGGCGGTAGACGTGGAGGTGGTGCATGATGAGAAGTGGTCAGATTCAGGAAATATCACAGGGGCGGGGTGGGGGGGTGGAGGAGAGACTGGCCTTGCCGATGCTTTTGGAAGGAGGTGGTAAGAGGAAAAGAGGATCAGGGATATCATCTTAGCTTATGGCCTGAGCAACTGGGCCCATGGTGGTACCATTTACTGAGCTGGAGAATTCAGAGAGGAGGAGCAGGGTTGGGGGGGACCCAGGTTCAGCTTGAGAAGTTGATGGTAAGTTTGAGATGCCCATTAGACATCTAGGTGGAAAGCGGTCAGGTTTGCAACACTAGATGGAGCTCAGGGGAGCTGCTTGGGCTGGAGAGGGTATACACTGCAGAGTCATCAGCAGATGGGCGGTACAGCTGGAGGAGGGAGGAGAGAGGAGAGCAACCTTCCCTGGGCGCTACCCCTGCCAGCCTCACCTCCTGGCCCCAGCGGTCCCTCCAGTCCATCCAGCGGTGGCCATCCCGGGAGTAACGCAGCCGGTAGCTGGGAGAGAACTCCTTGCCCAGGCCCCCTGCATGCCGCCCCTGGGTGCCCACCAGTGCCACCAGGTGCAGCCGCCGCAGGTCCACCTGCAGGTACTCCTCCTCCTTGGGAAACACCGGCCCTGCAGGGCACCATGCCCCATCTCCATCACTGCTCTCCAGCCTGAGAAGGGGTGGGAGGTCACAGGGAATATCTGGCCCCAGGTTTGCCTCTGTCTCCAGTATTTAAACCCCACCCTCCTGACCCCAGCCCAGTACTATGGGCGTTTCATCAGCATTGGCCCTCTCAGAAGCCTCTTGGCTTGGGCAGAGGTTTGGAAGGGCAAGTAGAAGCCCCAGGAGTTCCCTCCAGTGCAGCCCCAGGTGTGGCAGGTACCTGCTGTGGCGAGCAGCAGTGGAATCTGACCAAGAGCTGGAGGCAGAGATGTCACCATCCGGGATGGTCCGGTCCTGCATGCCCAGGGCATAGCGGCACTTGGCTGGGTGAAGACAGGCATATGGAAGGTCAAAGCCCCTGACTCGATCTCCCAAGCCCCATCCCTCAGGAGCCAGTCTCCTCACCAGGATCAAAATGTCCCTTCATGTCAGATTCTCCAGGTCCCGCCAAGAGCAGCAGCAGCAGCAGTAGAGATGAGAGGGCCCCTGGCCCCATAGCTCCGGATCCCTCAGGCCTAAGGAGGAGGGGGCAGCATCTCTGCAAGGGACATAATGGGTGGAGGTGGGGGGGAGTAAGTTAAAGGGCGATCAGGGAGATTGGTCCCAGCCAACAACAATAGAGAGACAGAATGGGCTGCTTTGGGTATAATGGCAGTAAAAGGACAACAGTCATTGTTTAACAGCATTGGCTATACTTTTAGAATGATTCCCAGGTACCAGACACTGGGCTAAACTCTGTTCCCCTCCCCACCTACAAGCCCAGAATTCTAAGAGAAGTGGGGGACTCCAGCACCTTCTAATCTCAGTGTCCTCTATAGCCCTGATGGTTCCTGTCCCAGCAACTTTGGCAACACCTGAGAGCTTGGGAGAAATGCAGAATCTCAGGTCTCACCCAAAACTGGCTGAATCAGAATCTGCATTTTAACACAATCCCCAGGCTATCTGTGCCTATTGAGAATTCCTCACCGGGGCCCAGGCAGCTTGCCTCCCAAAAAAACATTTCAACTACAACTCCTTATGGACCCAGGTATCCACTATCCCAGCCCCAGCACCAGGAAAAGTGATCCTGACCTGTCCTCTTCCCAGCAGAGGTCTGCACTGAGTTTTCCAGGCCCTGGGATCCTTTGGGGCCCTGGTGCCACTCCTCAACCCTGACCCCCTCTGCCATCAGGTCCAAAGTGTTCCATCCCCACTCCCTGCTCGGCCTTCCCAAGACCCCAACATCCTATCCGTTCAGTTCCCAAATTCTGAAGGGGGCTTTCTCAGAAGGAAGAGCGCAGGGCTGAGGAAAAGGCTGAGTTGCCTTGGAGATGAGGGCGGGTCTAAAGACACGGAAGCCAGGTCACCCCAGGAGGTAGGAGGAGTGGGGGGATACTCCCCCATCCCTTTGTCCTCCTCCAGTTGCTCCCACAATGCTCTAGGGCAGGAATGTAAGAGGCAGCTGAGACCCCGCAGCTCCCAGCAGCAGCTGAGGGGGCTGATGAGTTGTGGGGGGACCTGGGTATCAAAGGAGAGTTAGAACCAGGAATATTACACCTAGCCTCTTGGGGGTCCAGAAGCTGGCACAGGGGAGCAAGCTGCTGGACCCCCAGGCAGCCAGCCTGGAATTCCTGGGTGCTCCTCTCCACCCCCACCTCTCTCGGGAACAGCGGGGCCCTTGTTCCCCTGAGTAACCTTCATGCCTATCCCAGATGAGTCATCGGAGCCAGACAGAGCAAGAGGAGCCCAGGGCAGAGATACAAAGACAGGCAGAGGATAGAAGGCAGGGGGAGACAGGGCGAGAAACACAAAGCAAGAGGTAAACAGAGCAGGCTTCGGAGTGCGGGGCACAAAGCCAAGCAGAGAAACACAGAGAGATGTATGGGGCAATCTGTTCTCTGACACCCAGTCACCCCATTTCTCTCCACTGGGTCAGAAACACCAAGGACAGGCCCAGAAGATCTACACCAACTCCGCCCCACTACGACCAATTACAAGCCAGGGGCTGTGACACTGCCTCAAGCTCTTCACCGGCCTCTCCCAACCCCCAACCCCTACCCTAGACAACACACACACAGCTCAGACACACACACACACACACACACACACACACACACACACACACACACGGTCAGACATGTGAACTTACAAAGCTGTAAACAGTGGGGCTAGATGTAATGTGTGCATACACGCCTGCGTGAACATGTGCGCACACACACACACAACTGACAGACAGCTCCCTCACAGACTTTCAGACAGACACTCACATGTGATATCCTGATAAATCTGTTACACACGTAGACCCCCAGCCAGGGCAAACACAGACACTCATACCCACATCAACTCCATCCACACCTCGACATTCTTTCCAAGTTCAATCCCATCACTTAGTGAATAGCCCTCTCCAGACACCTGTGACCATGAAATGATAGACACCATGTGCTCCTACGATCAGAGGACAGTGTGAGACACACACACTCAGGTTCTCAGGCACAGGCTCCCAACAGACTGGAGCCCACTACCTAATAACCAAGGTGACCGAGCAAGAAGGAAGTCAATAGAGTGGGGAACGGAAGGAAACTTGGGTGGCTGGAATGACTTCACCTGTCTCCACTGTACCGCTCAATTCTGGACACACCAGGGTGCCCCCAGCAACAGTGGGTCTGAGCACCAGACTCTGGCTGGGGGTGGAGGTGCTGGAAAGCAATGTCCAGCCAGCAGAGGACCTTTGTGGTAAAGGATGGAGGCCGGGGAGGATGGTGCTTACTGGACAATGACAGTATCTCATGGTGGTAACAAATGGACTATCCAACGTGGATGAGTGACTGTCACTGGCAGGTTAGGTTGTCAAGCCCTCTCTCTGCTGGGCTGAGGCCAGGCTGCCCAACTGGGAGGTGGCCAGGTGGAGGCTTAACAGTTAATAGATGCCCACAGGGACTGGCTAGGTGGGAGGACAGGCCCACTTCTCCAGGAAGTCGAGATGATTCAGTGGGTCCACATAAGAGCACCTGTCTTCCTGGGGTTCAATTCCTCCATACTGAGTAAAAGGGGTCCTTCCTCAAGGCTGGAACACTTTCTCGGAGGTCAGGGGTCCCCCTCACCATTTTCAGATAGTAAGCCAGAGAACTGGGGAGGCGGGCAGGGACAGACTGAGCGGCGCTGGGCAACCCAGCCAAGCCCGGGAACGTCCTGCCTCCCGGCCAGGCCCTCATCCTTCGGCCGCCGGCTGCCGCGCGTCTCCGGAGCCCCAGGCCGCCGCCCTCGCCCCTCGGCCCCGCAAGGGTCCTCCCGCCGTTCTCCCTACCTTTCATCGCTCTTCGCGGTAGACCCCGGCGTCCGACCCCGGAGCGGGGCCTCCTTGGCGGTGGCGGGGCGCGGGGAGGGGGAGGCGGAGGGAGCCAGGAGTCGGGAGCGGGAGGCGCCGGCGGGGCTCGGGTGTCGGGAGGCGGCTCCCGAGAGCAGCTGTCGGGGGCCTGTTCCGGGGAGAGGAGCCAGGGCTGGGGCGGCTCGGGTCCAGGCGCCGCCTCCCCCTCCCCGCTCACCCCTCCTCACTCCCCCCTCCGCGCTCGCCGCGCGCCCGGGCCACTGCCCTCCCTTCCCCCTCCCGGGCCGAGCAGTCCCCGCCGCTCCCACGCCCGGCGCCGAGCTCCTGGCCCCGCGCTCCTCTGCGTCCCGCCACGCCCACCGCGCATTCCCCCGCGCGCCCCAGCCTCCCCCAGGTAACCGCGCCGCAGTCCTGGCCGCAAATTCGGCGCTGCGTGCCCATCCCCCTCCACCCACCCACGGCCCACCTCCCTGGATCCCCACAAAGGAGATCCGAAGCTGAGGCCCCAGGGGCCAGCTGCGGACCAGCTCAGGGCCTCCGACACTCCCAGGTGCCACGAGGGGATGCCCCCCTCCTACTTCTTTTCTGGGCTCAGTTCCTGCAGAGGGAGGTGAAGGGGAGCAGCCCCAGGGCACAGGGAAGGAGCAGGTTCCCACAGGCCCGGTGCCCGGTCCAGCAGCAGCAGAAGTTTGAATGGGGGAAGGGAGCAGGGTTCACCTGTCCACCCAGGCCTCCTAGACCGTCTTTTCACACCACCAACCTTGCTTCTCTCTGGCACCCTCTGAGCCTCTGGTCCTCTACACCCCAACCCAGCCCCAGCCCCTCTCCCTCAGCCCCTTCCTCTAAGTTCCTCCTTCAACTCTCCAGGGCCCACCCCGTCCTCTCAATGACCCTAGAGTCCAGACTCCAAGGCCCTGGTTCCCCTGGGCTCCCTGCTCAAAGCCCAGAAGTCCCCCTCAGGGCAGGTCTCCCTCAGGCCCAGCCAGCTCTGGCCATGGTGGGGTTGGAGGGTCTGACCACTGGCAAGGATAGGCCTGGACAAGGTGAGTGGTGGGGAGGAGGAGGAGGATAGGGAGGTAAAGAGAAAAGCACACACAGCCAAAAAGGAATAGTACCAGAGACCCCGGACAAGATGGGTGCAGAGACTGAGTAAACAGATCCAATGAGAGAGAGCGAGCACGCGCTCTCCCCGGCTACTGGCTGAGGTGGGCAGGACAGAGAGTTGTGGGAGGGATTCCAGTCCCCACACCCCCACACCCCCGACCCCCCACCCCCTCTCAGCACCACCTCTACCTCGGGCCCCACCACCTCTCTCCACACCCCATTTGCCAATCACCTGCAGAGTAAGGTCTCACCCCATAGCAGATATGGGCCCCACTGCACCTCACAGCAGATACGTATAAACTCACCCTACGTGCAGTTCCAGACAACACTCCCAAGAAAGAAACACGAAGTCCCAGACAAGTACACAAAAGCACTACCAGGAAGAGGCTGGCCCCTGGGAGAGGCCAAGGCACATATGGGTACGAACTCCAACCTACAGGTCAACACATAAACCCTAGGACGCCCCAACTGCTAAGGGACTCAATAGACAGCCCCATGGCCACTCTGAGATTTGCCTCTTTCCATCGTCCCCTCCTACCAAACCCCCGGGATTCCCCGGCGCACCTACCCCTCCGGAGACGGCCGCTGGGGAACCTGGGCCGTGGGTGGAGCCACGCTGGGGGGGTGGAGCCAAGGTTTCCCAAGTAACCTTACCAGGGCGGACTCTCAGCCCCTCCTTCCAGGGGCTGTGCTCCCGGGAAGCCCCGGGCAAGCGGCCGGGCTGAGCTGCAGCCAGACCCCTCAGGGAAGAAGCAGCAGTCCCTCACACCCCAGTGGGACATATCACACCCCAAGCCCACGCTGACCCCAGCCAGGTGGCATGGCGGTGCCAGACAGAGGAGTCCACTGCGGAAAGTAGAAGAAACCATAGGATCCTGAAACCCTTGTTCCCTCTTCTCCCTCAGGAGAAATTCCTAGTCGGTGATGCCCACCTCGCCCCAGCCCCAAGCTAGAGGAGTGGGAGGGATGCAGGGCTGGGGCCCAGCGGAGTCAAGTGACAGCAGAAAGGGGGCTGGAGCCGGCTGGAATGCGGGGCTCTGAGCCGAGACTTTCAGGGGCCAGAGAGGGAAATCCCAGCCATCCAGGGACCCCTAGAGCAGCGCCAAAGACCGAGCGCATCCATCTACCTACCCATCCGTGGTCCCCAGAGCCCATCCCACATCTCCTGCATCACTCACAACTCCAGAGGCCCCACATCCTCCTGAGCCCCCAAAGGACCCTCTACCGCTCCCCCATCTATGTCCTCCTATTCAGGGCTCCCCTCCCTTTCAAGCCAATAGCCTCCTGCAGTCCAGGAAGAAGAGGAAAAGCTGAAAAAATGTGAGGAGAGGCACGTAGGAGAGAGTAGATTCAGGCAGGCAGATCCCCAGACCACCACAGGGAAGCCTGGCAGGACCAGTGAGAGAGAGGATGGGCCAGATGCCCGACCCCCCACCCCAACAAGCTGCTGTTCCCTTCCTGAGAGATGCAGCTGCCTCTGGGGCAAGGAGGCTGGGTCGGCAGCTGGGGAGAGTGAAAATTCACTGGAGGGGGGAGCAAGGGTGAGGGGTGGACAAAGCCCTGGGTGGGAGTCAGGCGTTGATACCACCAAGTCCACAGTGGAAACTGAGGCCCAGGAGCGGGAGGAGGAGAGAGAGATGATGTAGCACAGGGAAAAAGATGAGACCAGTCTCAGCTGTTGGCAGCCTAGGGGATGAAGAGAGAGGGGGCCGTGGGGATGGAACGGGACACAAACAGGCCGAGGCAGAGGGGAACTGGGGGTCGGAGAGAGGAAACGGAGGATGGAGACAGGGGGCACATAGCAGAAGGTGGGAAGACTGGGGTTTGGGGAGAAAAGGACTGGGCCAGCGAGTGAACTGGAGTGGAGATGGGGAAAGGGTGAGGGGGACACTCAGAGAGGAGGGCAGGAAAGTGAGGAGCCTCTGAGAGATGAGCAGATGCCAAACAAGGACAAAGAGGAGAAAAAGGGGTTGGAATAAACCCAGAGACGGGAGACGAAGACAGATGCACAGGTACTGAAACGAAGGGATGTGAGGAGATCAGTAAGGGGCTGAGAAGGGAAGGGATAACTGAAGGACTGACCGAGGAGACAGAGGCCCCAATTCCAAAGACTGAAGCAAACCTGCTACTGGGTGGCAGGACACAGAGGCCCCAGACCTCCCCTTGGAAACCTCGTAGCCCTCGGCCCATCTGCCGCTCCGCCGCCCCCAACTCTATTCCCCATCCTTCCCCTCCTCCCCGCCGCGCCCGGCCGCGCTCCCCTCCTCCCACCACACCTCCAGCCAGCACCGCCCGGTCACTCCCCACGAGGGGAGGGCCCAACTCCAGTCCCCACTCCTGCCCTCCCTGGGCTCCAGCTTTCTCTCTCTCACCTCCAGCTCAGGGTTCTCCTGGGTCCCAGTCCCCCGTAGTCTCAGGGCTTTGGGGTTCCGGCTCTGGGACTGCCAAGGCCGCCCGGCTTTGTCCGCCCATCCGGGACCCGGGAGCAGCTGCCCGGGCCAGCTGCGGCCAGCTTCGACGTGACCATGGCAACCCAGCCCGCTCCCCTCGCCGAGCCTCCCGGCCCCCGCAGAGAGGGAGGGAGCAGACTGGCCGGGGAGAAAGGGAGGGGAGACAGAGGACTGGGAACAACAGGGAGATCGCAGACAAAGACCCCAGACAAAAGGAGGCGAAGGGAGGCAGCTAGGAAGAAAGCAGCGACGGGCTGTGGCTGAGAGCTTAGGCAGCCGGCATTTTGGTCCCGCTGAGGCCAGGAATCCAGGAAAGAGGGACAGACAGACAGGAGGTGGGAGAAGAGATCAGTGGTCCTTTGGAGGCCTCCTCTGGGTCCCTAACAATTCACTTCCTTCCCTCAGGGTTTTGCAGTCTGGGGAGAACCAGAATACCAGTTTCCTAGTTGGCTGCCGCCAAAATATTATATGGTGAGCTCCTCCGTCCCTGCTTGTACCAGAGCATAGGAAGTACCCAAGGCCAAAAGGTACCCTATGTTTTCAAGAACAATCCCAATTTCAAACATATTCTGACCTGTCCCTTCTGACATCTCCTCTGAATTACAAATATCATTGTCAGACAATGTACTCCAATTCTTGATTTGGAAAATATGCTCCCCAAAGCCAAAGGGGACTGATTAGGCTATGGGGGGTGGGGCCAGGAGGGAGCACTAAGAGGTTACTCACAGCATGTGAGAGGAAACAGTACCAAATGGGGAGGAGAGAAAGCAAGGCTTTGCCTCTGGGAGGCCAGGATTGAAACGACCCCTCGCCAGCTAGCTCCTGCTGCTGAGTCCTACATCATCCCTGTCCCCTCATCAGTAAGATTGAGATAATAGTACCTGCCCACCCCGGGGTCTGTTGGGATGATAATGTGAGGTGGCATCTGTAAAGTACCAGCCGCATTGATGGAAGCAACCATTCTAACTCCACTAACATGATCTCCCTCTTTCTCATGTGTCACTTGGGTCCCTGAGTTCCAACCCTTCCCTGACCCCCCACCCCCTACCCCCAATTTATTCTACAGTTATTAGGGTTTTCACAGGGCAGGATTCTGACAGTAAGAGCTATGAAAGACATTCAGGAACATAACCCACTCTCCATTCTCTTTGCATTTACAGTCTAGAGGGGGAGCCAGGCATGGACATGTATGTGCATGTATATGTATATATTTCTAATCACAGAAGACATCAAGACCCATGTTATGGTCAGAGCTGGAAGGGGCTGTGGGAACCCAGGGGAAGGACAGGCCAGGTCCTCCTGAGACCAGGGATAACCTCATGGAAAAGTTGGAGCTTAAACTGGAACTTAAGCCAGACAAAGATTTGCAGAAATGAGGCAAGGCCATCCTGGCTGAAGAAGGTGAGGGACTGATAGCTGGGAGGCATGAACATGGTTATTTGAATGCAGCTGTGACTGGAAGGCAGAGTCAGTCTGTCCAGGTGAGTAAGCCCAGAAGGGCAGATTGAGGTGGGGTAATCTTATTAGTAGTTTCATTTAGTCTGAAGGTGAGGAAGAAGGGCCTTGGGCTTTTGAGCTGGGAAATGGCATGATTAGTTGTGTGTTATTTTCTTCAAGTTTTAAGACTTTTTTTAAAATGGAGATACTGGGGATTGAATTGAGGACCTCATGAATGCTAATCATGCGCTCTACCACTGAGCTATACCCGCCCCGAGATGAGATGTACATTATTTTAACAGTGGTTTCTAGCATTAGCATATTGGATGCACAGTGCAGAGCTGTGGCTGAGGGGGAAGGAGTTAATTCCACCTTTTTCTTGTCCACATCCGCCTGGGGTTCCCCCTAGCCAGGAATGCTACAAGGAAATGGTGAGATGCTACAGGAAAGCAGGTGGATGGGGCAGGGTTCTTCATAAAAAGGGAACCTGGATGGAGAGGTTGTAACTTGCCTTGGATTTGTGGCAAGTTGCTGCTTCCCACCTAGGACTTCAAGATTCCTCCGCTTCACTCTTCCAAAAGCGGGTGGGGACTAAGAGGAAGATCCAGAATGGCTCCCTGTGGGGCCGGACTAGGCAAAGTCTTGAGCCTGCCCTCCCTGGAAACCCCACCCTTCATCAGTCTTTTGTGGGCCCCACGGTCCCTGCAATGAACAGGAAGGCCACTGGGAGGCGCTCGCTGCACAGGTGACCAACGCTACGGGAATTACCGGGAAAAGTGAAAGCCAGGAGGGAAGGAGCTTCAAACCTGGGCGTGGCCCGGAGGAAGCAGCGCTGGAGGGGCTGCCGAGGAGGGAGAACAGAGAAAGGCTGAGAGGAAGTTTAGGGTAGCTGCAGGGCTCATTACGGTGAAATATCCTGACAGTAGTATAGTAGAAATCTTATTTATAGACAGAATCGTAGATTCTTCCCTTTCTCTTTTCTATCATCCTTTGCCAAAGCCTGGCCCATTCTCAGCAACCCTTAACCTCTTCCTGATAAGTGCTGTTAGTGACTGAGCCATGCTCTGCCCTCAGCACTTGCCCGAGTCATCTCATCTGTTCCTCACCGCAGCTCTGTGATGGGACATTTTGAGATATGCCCACTTTTACAGGGGCAGAGCCTGAGGGTTAGAGAAGTCAAGTAACTTGTCCACAGTTATATACACAGCAAGCAGAATTCCAGGCTGGACTGTAAGGTCTTAGCTATCATTCATTGTTTGTCCAACTCTAAGGGTCCATCATAAATTCTCACCCCTTCCTTTATAGTCCTTGAGGATCTTGGGACATCGTTAACTCCTCTTTCTTTATCTCCCAAGAGTACTAGTGGTCCAAATTATTCTTGTTTGTGCACGAACAATATACAGAGATCCAACAATAGCAAACGATTTGCTCAAGGTCACACTGGAAATCAAGGTCGATGCTAGGATAGTGTTTCTCACACTGAAGTCCCTGGATTCCTGAGGACCCATGAATGCTCTGTGAAAATTATTAAATTGTATGTTTTTGTTTCATTGGTAATTTTTAAAAAGTATTTTAAGCATGTTCAGGATCGTACATAACTGATTCTTCATGGCGTCCCTTGCATGTGGGTACCTGCCTTTGTGTTGTGTGTTTACCTACTTAGGGTCAAGTTAGCACTTCTTTGCCTGTGAAGTACCAAGTGAAGCCCAGGGGACATGTGCTGACAAAATTTCTTAGTTATTTGAACAGACACAAGTAGGGGGAGAACTGAGTCATCCGGGTCAATTTCAACAGAACCTGTTAGGCAGTAGCAGTTCATGTTGCCAGCAGCAACTTCATTTCAAAAAAACAACACTATTCATCACATCAAATTACTTTTAGTTTAAATTGTCTTTCTGCTTTTGTTTGTATACATTGCTACTTTGTTTTGTTTATTATTGCTTAACTACTGAAGCCTGAATAGTTCACAGTAAGCTGTGTTGCCACCCATGGTTTGCCCACATTTAAGTTATAAAAATAATTTAAGTCAAATCCATGAGAATTGTGTTTCCTCCCAAAGGGTCCATATGTTATTCAAGTTCTAACCCTCAGAGCAGGGCTTAAGTTAACCTGGGCTTTCAGAAGTCTCCAAAGGAAACCTGTAGTGTTGGAATCCCTGTTAAATTCCCCAAGTCTCCCCACCAACAAGATCTAGTGCTAGGAAGTTAGAGCCTGGGACTTCTGGGCTACTGAGACTGAGAGAGGGGAGGAGGGGGTCACAAAGTGAGGAGGTCATAGGGCAGCCCCTGGGGAGAACTCCAAGAACTTCTGTGACAGAACTGAGAACTGAGGTGAGAATCTGCAGAGTGTGAGAGAGACCACCACAGGCTTTAAGTAAAAGGAAAGAAAAGGTGGATTGTAAAAGATGGTATTGGGCAGGTTTATCAGAGAGAATGCTTGTGACTGCAAGTATCAGGAACGGCTTAAACAAAAACTAAAAATAAGAACAAAACAAACAAACAAACAAACAAAAGGTTCTGGGGTTCCAGGTTAAAAGGCTCCTGGGAAAAAGAGGTTCCAGGTTAATTCCCTGGCTTACTGATGCCGTCATGGACCCAGCTTCTTTCCATCTTTCTGCTCTCCCATCCTCAGTGTGCTGGGATTCATTCTCATAGATATCCATTGGCTGCCTCAGCTGCAGACACCACATATTCAACAATCATGTCCAGAGGCAGAAAGATTTTCCCATAAATCTTCCTGTTTGCTTCAGCTGACTCCCCATCACCACCCCCCACGTCTCACTGGTCCCAGAGCCCCACTCCTAAATCCATCATAGCGAAAGGCTGGCTTAGACCCATCAAGGTAATATATCGCTTTGGGATGTGAAGGGACCTCCTCTGAATATGTGGGAGGGCAGCACTGAAACAATAAAGAAAGAAAATTTGTAAAAGCTTTGCCAGCATGGAAGTTGGGATGGCCGTTTTGTGAACACCAAAAGTGTCCTCTACAAAAGGCTTTCACGAGATCGGACAGGCTTTCTTGAAGGGACTTGCCTGCCATGCCAAGGGCTTTGGCTCCTATCCAGTGGATTCCAAAAAACCTTTTTAAAAATTGAATCTGGGCATGATGAGATTTGCACAATGCTATAAGGGATGATATGATGGTGAAGTAGGATTAGAGGCAGAGGCATGGTAATTAAGCTATTTTTTATGGGATTCTAATTCTAGATCACATACATACCAGGAAACCAGAACGGGCAGATAGATGGATGACTTATCCTGCCTGCTGGATCACAGGGGCAGCAAAAACTGCCTCTCTTGGAGATCTTCCACTATGAACCTCACAGCACTTCAGCCATGGGTGGAGCTCACCTAAGTACAAACTGCAGACTCTTAGTGCCTGACTAGGATCCAGAGCCACCCTGGGTGTGTGTGTGTGTTTTGGGGCGGGGAGGGTTGGTGGGGTTCCTAAAGGATCAGAGGTCGGAGTGGGAGGGCTGATAATGTTTTAATCAAAGGAGACTCACCCACGTACTAAATTCTGCCACTATGCTCCCCACTTAGACTACTGTGTCTCATTCAGGGTGCCAAAGGTGACAACCTGAGACTCTTCATTGCCTAATTTTAAGCATCCTGCCAGAAATTATACTCCCATCTATGACACATTTGGGGGGGAGGGGCAGTGCCCAAGGGACATCTCATGTGTCTCTTGCCTAGACTCCAGGGAACCCACTGACAAGGGCTTCACAATGACCTGCTCCCTGACCTGGGGGCAATATTGACACAGACAGAGCAGCCCAGGTCTGCCTCTGCACTGAGTCCCTCTGTACATCAAAGACATAATCTCCCGCCTGCCACACAACCACATGATTGTCAACGGAGGCTTGAAGTTCACATCCTGTCTCTGGAAAATAGCATTCAAACTTCGCCTGTCTGCTTGCCACTGCCCATAACCAGGGGCCAGATACAGTGTATTAGTCACTTTCTGGAGTCTTTCCTCAGCCTCAGCAGGGCTCCCACCTGGAGGGAGCCTTTACCTTTGACTCTGTGAAAACCCTGGTCTGCGCGAGTCGGGGTTGGAGGTGGGAGGTGAAGGAAGAAACTTTTCTGCAGAGCTGTATCCTCACCATCATGGGATCAGCCTTTTAAGTGATTGAACTGACTTTATAGCATCAGTTCCAGAACAATCTACTTCAAAATTATGAAAGATAAAAGACTCACATGATCCCACTAAGTAGCGTCTTCTCTTCATGTTTTCATGGTGTGTTTTCACATCAACAGACACTTAAACAGAGGGAGGGACTGAAAGTTTCTGCATTCCAAGCTACAGAACCAATTAGAGAGTAAGCGAATGAAAAGGAAATCTGAAATTCTGCTGGTTAAAAATAATAATAACAATTTATAGATCTGGTTTTCCTAGACAGGAAGCTAAAATTCCAGGCTGATATTCAACTCCAGATGACCTTCAGAGCTGGAGGCTCCGCTGGGTGTCTGTGGGCTGCACAGCTGAGGCGGGTGTGCAGTGGGGGCCCCAGGACAGGGTGAGAGCGGGCAGGGGACTGGCTCTTACCATTTGTTCCTTGCCTCACCTGTAACACGTGGGGCAAGAACACATCTCCTGGAGGTGCCGTTTGGAAGCTGAGGAGACTTCTCACCTTCACAGAAAACCCCAAGAGAGGTTGGTTCTAAAGGCTTTTCAAGGCCAGAATGCAAACTGTACAGTCCCTGGGGAGGCACCGACCGCCCAGGCCTGGGGGCTCTCTCTGTTCTAAGTGAGAGTGATAGTTGATATGGGTTACTCCCCATCAAGGTACAGACAAATCCCTTTCTTAACCTTAAAATTCCTAAGATGGGCCTCCTGACCCTTGCCTTCCCTGCCTGTGTGTGTATAGAGAGCCCCCAGGAGTAAGAATTGGAAGTAAGTGGATGAAGAGCGATGAGGAATTAGTGCTAATATTAACATCACTGGACTAAAACATGTATCCCACTCTGTGAAGAGAGGGGCTGGCTGTCCCGTGGGGGTCTGAGGACAAGTAGACTTGGTCCCTAGTATTAGCCTGTCCCTTTTAGTTGCATCTGGCATCTGGTTGATCTGATTTGGCGCTTGCAGGGTTTGAGTCCAAGCTAAGGGGTACCCAAGGGTCAGCTGTGGGTCTTTGAGGCCGAGGAGGTGGGAGGAGGAGGCATGAGACCAGTTATGACAAGAGGGAACTGAGAAAAGTGAAAACACTCGGTGCTTGTTTTGTGCTTCTGTACATTCTGAGCCCGGGGAATTTTAAAGGACTTTTCCTAATACTTATCTTCGATGGATGGAGCCCTTCATTCAGTAAATATCCCAGGCACTGTGTAGGGGTTGGGGGTAAACAGTAAAGGAAGCAGAGTTCCAGCCCTCAAGGAGCTTTCTAAGTTCATTTTTCAGCCCCACAGGGACAAGATGGAAATCCCAGGAGCAGTGCTTTGACCGAGGCCCCAGGGACACCCAGTGCCCAGATGTGTGGACGGAGACACAGCTCCCAGGGAAAGCAGAGTTCCTTTAAAACTCCGTTGACCACAACGAATAAATCAGAATGGCAGACCTGCAGGATAATATCCTGGCTCATTTCTTATGCAAAGGAAAACATTGAGGGGAATAAGCGAGGAGGGAGCAGCATAGTGGGAACCACGTTGCAAAACTGTAAATTGCTCCCTGGTGATTGCCAAGATCTTGATGATCAGAGAAAATGGTGTATGAGGCAGAGCAAACACACCCCTGTGATAAAGCCAGAAATTTCATCCCCAGGGAAAGATGCTGCCAGAGGCAGTGCCGCAGGGGTTGGGGAGGGTCAAGATTGTTACTTTTTTAATATATTACATATTCCTACTGATAATTGGAAAGTCTAAGCTCGTCCTACTTGCCGCACAATAAATCGAGAAAAGAGTACTTGGGGTAAGGAATAGCACCTTTATTCAGAGAGCCAGCAGACTGAGAAGATGGTGGACAGATGTCCCAGAGAGCCATGTTAGCCGAGTTAGAATTCAGGCTTCTTTTATACTAAAAGGGGACGGGGAAAGGCCTGGTTCTGGCCAGACTCTGGGGGGTTGTAGTAAGTTCTTCCTGCTTGCAGCCATTCCCAGGTGGGCCTGCTCAGGATGTTTCCTCTGAGCTAAACAAAGGTATTTTAGCTTCAAGTTCATTACCTGGGAGGCAGGGTTCCCAGAGATGGCCATTATGTATAATGTAAGCTTATAGGCAACATCCCTTTAGTGATTAAGTTGTAATAAAAAACAAAAGTTCTTCCCTATTACAAGACTGGTGTCTGGAATAATAGTTGAGAGGCTATTGAACTTTCTCAATGAGAGGTGATGAGCGTTTGAATGAAGACAGCTGCCAAGGGGAAGTGGGGGCAGATGGGAGACAGATTTCTAGGCAGGAAGGACCCATATGAAGACAAGGGAGAGGAAGATGACTCTGGAGAGAATAGCTAGGCCCCACAGTGTGCTTTCCTCCCACACCATGCTGCCTTGTCCTGTAATGAGGACCCCACTTGAGTCCAACTCTTCCACTTTACAGCAAAAGGAAGAAATTGAAGCCCAGGAAATGGAAACCCTCATCTATGGCCGAACTGCAAGTTGGTGGAGGAGCCCGAGCAGAAGCCAAGTCTTCCTTCCCTGATCCCACCCCTTCCACAGGTGCACCTTCCAAACACTCAGGCCTGGGCCACACCCCTCCAGCCAATCAGAATCCCAGGGCCAGGACCAGCAGCTATTCCAGGACTGTGCACAAGCTCCTCTTCCTGCCGTGACCTTGACCGCACACTCTGTCTGGACCACACTTCCCTTTTCTCTGTTTCATAACTGCACTACATAATTACCGTATGTTACATATCCCTACTGATAACTGGAAAGACACTGAGTGTTTAGATGGAGACCTATGTGGAAACAAAGACCAGAATCCTTCTTCAGGGGCCCACTAGTAGTAATAAACTAGAACTGATTTGCAAACACTTTATTGAAACTGCAGGAGAGGGAGGCCTTCGGAGGCTGCTCTCCAGTAAGAGAGGGCTGATGGACAATCATTGTTCAGTCAGCAGTTACTTTGGTAAAATTGATCATCTCTTTATGAGTTTATTTTAGTAAAAGCAAACAATATTTTTGAACATAAAAAATGAAATCTTAAAAAAATTTTTATTTAATTGTGGTAAAATAAGGGAGAGTTGGTGTAGCTCAGTGGTAGAGGGCATGCTTAGCATGCACGAGATCCTGGGTTCAATCTCCAGTACCTTCGTTAAAAACAAACAAACCAACCTAATTACCTCCCTACAGGAAAAAAAAAGCCAAAAAATAATTAAACTTGTAAAATACACAGAACATGAAATTTACCATCTTTTCTGTTTTGGGCGGTACAGTGCAGTAGTGTTAAGGACATTCACACTGTGGTGCAGTCACCACCTCCCTCCATTCCAGAACTCCTTTCATCTTGCATGACTGAAACTCTGTACTCATTAAACAACAAATCCCCTGTCCCCACTTCCCCTCGCCCCTGGCAGCCACCATCCTACTTTCTGTCTCTATGAATTTGTCTACTCCATGTACGTGGAATCTTGTATTTGTCTTTTTGTGGCAGGCTTATTTTAGCTAGCATATTCTCAAGGCTCATCCGTGTTGTAGCACATGTTAGAATTTTCTTTCTTTTTAAGGCTGAATAATACTCCATTGTATGTATAGACCACATGCTCTTCTGTTCATCCATGACTGGACACTTGAGTTGCTTCCATCTTTGGCTATTGTGAATAATGCTGCTATGAACACGGGTGTATAAATATCTCTTTGAAACTCTGCTGTCAATTATTTTGGGTATATCCCCAGAGTGGAACTGCTGGATCATATGGTAATTCTATTTTGAATTTCTTAAGGAACCACCACACTGTTTTCCATAGTGGCTCCACTATTTTACATTCCCAGCATCAGCGCACCAGGGTTCTAATGTCTTCGCATCCTCACCAACACCTGTTATTTTCTGTTTTGATAGTAGCCATCCTAATGGGCGTGAGGTGGCATAAAACCCTTTTAGAACATGGGTTTTCTAATGGTTTTGATCTCCCCAGCCCCTAACTTTGCATAGAGCCTTAAGTTCCTTAATCACAGTGTTTTTGTCCAAGGAGATTTTTAGGACCATGACCCCCATGATTAGAGAAGGAATACTCTGTTGTCATTTTGACAATCTTTACCAACAAGAAAAATAAACATTTTAATTTATTTTAATTGTGTTTCATTATTAGTGAAGTGGAACTTTTCGCTATAATGTTAACTATGGTTTCTTTGCTGTGAGTTGTGTCTGAATTCCTCACATGGTACAATATAAAGTAGAAATAGCTGCTGAGTACTCTGTGTGCTCGTTACTGTTCTAAGGGCTTTACATGTAGTAACTTGGTTAATCCTGACCCACCGCGAGGCAGGTGCAATTATTACTGTCATTTGATGGAGGAAACAGAGGCACAGAGAGGTCAGTGAACTTGCCCACAGCCCTACCCAGGATGCCTGGATTCAGAGCCTGTGCCCCAACTACAAAATAGACAATATTTTCCTATTTTATGTGTTTGATTTTTTTCTATTAACTATAAAAATGAAAAAAAAAATATGTGGTTAAATTTATCAGTCTACTTCTTTCTTTTGTTGACCCATTTTTTTCTTTCAACCATCCTAGAACATCCTCTCCTTTTCAGAGAATAAAAAATATTGGATATTTTTATATATTAAATGTTTTACATGTGTATGTATTTTCCCAAATAATTGATCATTTCTCCCAAACCATTTATTGAATGATATTTTTTGTTCCACTATTTTGTGATGCCACCTTTCTGTTGCTTTTTGTTTCCTAATTGCTTACTTTTATTTTTTTTTAATGAACATTATATGTTCAATCATCTCTCTGAGGATACTGAAGTCTCCTTCTGGTTTTTATATTCTTTTCACTTCATCCAGCATGAGTCTGTCTCTGGAGTGTTGGTGTTGCTGGCTGCCTTCCTCAGTGTTAGTTTTTGCGTGTTTGGAAATTTTAGTTTCTGGATCATTTCCAGGTTTCTCTCTCTCCCTTCTCTGGTTCCCTAGACCAATAAAGGACAGGCCTCCATGACCACCTTCAGTCCCTCCCAGACCTCCTTCTTCGATTTGCCTCCTCTCCCTCCACAAATCCTCCTTCCCTTCCCCCTTTCACAGAACTTCTCACCTCCCCACGTCTGGTCTGTGCTGGCCTGAACCCTCTTATATCAGCAGATCTCTGGCCTCCTCCAGTAGTTTTGAAGTTATCACAGTGGCCTGGCTAGTCTCTTAAACATCCAGTTTTACTGCAGGGACTGGAGACTTTGGGGACCATGGTGTGTAATGGGGGAGGAAGAAAATTCTTGGGGAGATACCATTTGTGTTTTCCTTTGGTTGTCACTGAGTCAAAAAATAAAATCAGACACTTGCAGCACAGCAAGGGTTAACCTCCTGCCCTGGGCCCCACTGTTGCAGGGGGCTGAGGAAGGAGGTGCTGTGCTAGGAAAGGCAGGCTGTCAGCGTCTATTTGCCTGACGGTTGACAGGCTTCATGCACAAAACTCACCCAAGCAGAAGCAGCAGCCAAGTACAATGAACTTGACCCAATAACAACAAAATTTTGAACATTAAATTGTTAAGTGCTTTTTCTGGTTTGTATATGTGTGTGTGTGTGTGTGTGTGTTTGGTTTTTGGTCTTGCATCAAGCTGTAAACTCCTTGGTTTGCAGAAACCACATTTATCTTGTTCACCATGTGACTAGCATGGAAGAGGAATTCAGGAAATGTCTGTTGACTGAAAGAGTAAGTGGATGTTGTTTGTCACCACCCCTTGTCCAGTCCTGCCTCCATCCCAGGCAAGAAGAAGGCTGAATATCAACCCAGATGCTGTGGTTCTAAAAGGTCTGGGAGACTCTGGTGAGAGAGGTGATGAGGCAGGCTTACTGACCCTGGCAGGTTAACAACAAGGGAAAGAAAGTGCCAGCTGTTAAAAAAACAGGTTGTTTTTCTTACCCTACAGCTGGCTCCTTGGTTCCAAGGACATACCATAGAAGACATTTTACGTTCCACAACTGCTGCATCAATCCCAAGGACATACCCCAGTATCTCTTTTTGTTCTCTCCCCACCCACCCCGAAGTTTCTGTTTTAGGTCTAAGCTCCAGAAGAGGAAAGAACCAGTACTAGAAGGTGATTGGCACCACTGGAACGAAGATAACCATGGCAGAGCCTTCCAGTAAGAGACCCTGTGGTCCATTCGGGGGCTGAAACCATCTCAACCGGCTACTTAGCTGATGGCTCCCTGCTAAGTTGTTTTCTTTGTTTTGCTTTTTATCCTTCTCTCTCTCTGAGCAATAAAGCACCTCTTTTTTTTTTTTTTTTCCTCACTTTGTCCCTCTGCCTCTACTGAGAATTCTTTCTCAGTTAGCAGGCAAGGACCCACATGTTTGTGGGGGCTTGCCCACCCATTTGGTGGGCTTTCCAATTTCTATCCCCTCACATTGGGCCCCGCAGGCATGGCTTGGGTGTCCCTCTAATGAAGTGGATCACAAAAGAGAGGAAAGGCATCTCCCTGCTGGGCATAGGCACTCCCCACCCCCTGCAGATTTGGTGTCTTAAGGGCTCCAATACAGTGGGAGTGATGTTCAGCAGGAGATAGAGACAGAGTTACAATATACCTGGATGACTGGATTTATTAAAATTTGGGTTATTACCTTAAGATGGCCCCATTTGCATATCCTTGTAGGCTAGTGAGACCCAGGGAAACTCAGGTTATGTTTTTGAACTCAACCTTGAAATCCTACTTGCACCACAGACTAGTTACTACCGCTGGGATGAGAGCCCCTTGTTCTGTCCGGGATAGTGGCAGCTGCAGCAGCACTGGGGGAGTCCTGCTGCAAGGCGGGCTAAAAGTTCAAGCAGAAGGACAATAGAATACAGCTTCAGTAGCACTTCTGGGCATGTTAATTTCTCTGTGATGCCCTGGAAGATATGAGGTAAGTGGGTGGGGCTGGTATTCGGAAAGCAAACAGTGGCTCTGATTTAAGGCAGATGAGCTTCTAAAAGGTTTGAACCTCTTCTTCAATAACAGGGAAATCTTGAGGGAAGGGGCCAGAGCACCTTCAGAGTTCCAAGCCTGGGGATGTCCCCTTACAGGTGGGACCATAGACGGGAGTAGGAAGGGGGAAGCTATTCAGCCTTTTGAGGAAATCTAAGACAGGTGTTTCCTTCCCTTCAAGCCCAGGGAAAGGGGCTTCAGAGGACCCTTCAGAAAGTTTAATGTCTGTTTCCTGCGGCATGGAGGAGAGGGTGAGTGGGTGGCTGGCTCGTCCTAAAAATCAAAAAAACAGGCAGCTAGCTGGCTGCCCTGATGGTGGAACAAGAGAGGTTGCCAGGTTGAAGGGCTGCTCGCCTTCCCAGATTCCAGCTCCGGATTCCTGACGTTTCCTGTGGGCCAGACGTGGGACGAGTGAGAGAGAGCTGATGCAGGATGATGTTAGAACCTGTCTGAGGGCATCCCCTGGAGGGGTTTGGTGAGCCTAATAGAGCCCTGCCAGATTCAGAGACTAAAGAAAGAAATGTAGTTGATCAGCTTAAGAAAGGCATTTGCTGGCATCAAAGATTAGAGAGTGAGAAATCCTAGCTATGTGAAGGAATTGTCCCCCCAAAAGAATCCACAAAAGTGCCTAATTGGGGGCAGAGGGGTATAGCTCAGTAGTAGAACATGTGCTTAACATGTACAAAGGTCCTGGGTTCAATCCCTGGTACCTCCATTAAATAAATAAACAAACCTAATTACCTCCCCTGCCAAGTGTGTGTGTGTGTGTGTGTGTGTGTGTGTGTATAATTTAATTAATTTATAAATAATAAATTATAAATATATATTCATTAATTATTTTTAAAAAGTGCCCAACGAAAGGAAGGCTCTGCTACATCTGGAAACCCAAGGAGTACTTATGCCATCTCACAGTAGTTCTAACCAAATAAACCCTGTCCTGGCCCCTTTGGGCCTCTCACTCTCATCACTCCAACCTATGCTGGGATCCAAGGTCAAAGTTTAGTATGATGAGGGAGGAAAGACAGAAGCATGCATAAGGATGACCTGTATGGTTAGTATACAGGTGCAGCTGCTGGAGGGGAAAAAACTGTATGGTTTAAAAACAAACAAAAAAAAATAGAAAAAAGTTAATGTATTTCAAGTGGAATAGTTCCAGCATAAGGACTCTGGGGCTGGATATAGTAACGCCGCCATGTTGGGTTCCCCAGATCCTTCTATCTTGCTGTTTTGCCATTCCCTAGAATGCTGCTCATCCCCACATCCTCTGGGTCCTTACTCCAGCCAGTGGGAAGAGGGAGGGGGAGAGGGGAGCAACACCCCTGCTTTCCAGAGCATCACCAAAAAGTTTTCACTCACTTTACTTAGACCCTGTTGCCTGAAAGTTAGTCACATGGCCACATGTAGCTTCAAAGGATGCTGGGAAATGTAGTCTTTATGCTGGGCGGCCACAAGTCCAGCAAAAAATTGGAAGTCCTATTAATAAGGAGGACAAGGGGAACAGATATTGGGGGACAATAGTTTCTGCTACAAAGTATGAAGTGGAAAGTGAGAGATCACCACACACTTCAAGTCCCACTGAGGGCAGCTGGTCTGTGTGCCACACAAAGGAAGGGAAGAGCTTTGAATTTAAATGAAGTTTGAAGTTTTTATCATTACATAAAACCAAACCATTTAATTACTGAACTTTTTTGAGAATTAGACCAGATGACCTTTGATTACCTACAAATGACTAGAGAGGTCATAGAACCTGCTTTAAATGTCCATCAAAGGGCAGAAGGAGAATGGGTCCCACAAAATGGTTTTAGAGGGACAAAGAGAAATGAAAATAAAATTGCTTCTGGATCCCACCTTCTATGAGTCAGAGTACGCTAGGCTGCAGTAATAAAAACACCTTGGAGTTTCAGACCTTAACATAATACAAATGTATTTCTTACATAACACTCCTGGGCAGGTTTGTACTCCAAGGGCAGCTGTCCTCATGGTCAATTGGACTGAGAGCGGCTCTGCCGTTTTCAACTTAGGGCTTCCAAGGTCACCTTGGGTGTCAAGGTCTCAGTCAGCCAGAAATGAGAGAGAAAGAAGGACTGTGGGACGTTTGTAATAGACCAGCCCTGGAGTTTGGTATGTACACTTCTGCTCACATTCCATTGGAAATGATTGGTTATGTGACCAAACGTGTTTGGAAGGGTGGCTGGGAAATGCAGTCTGTGTACCCCAAGAAGAGAGGATTTTGGTATGTAGCCGATAAGTGGTCTCCACCATTATTCCCCATGATTTTTCTTACTCAGTGTATAGTTGTTAACAATGTGATGGTTTTAATGAGTCACCAAAAATCTAAAACCTTTGGACCAGGAATGATTTCTGGTAGTATTGTGCCAGGTATAGAGAATGAACCATTCAGTATGCTGGCTGGAACTTTCCTCTAAGACACTGGATGATTAACAGAGACATAAAAGGGAGAAAGATAAGGAGGCTGGTACAAAGCCTGTGTGTCCTGCACCAGCAATATCCCTGGCATCAGTGCAGACTGGGCTCTGGGGCAGGATGCTTGGGGTGGTGCCTACACTGGGTTTGGAACTGTGGAGCGCTTCAGAACCAAGCTGTTAAATTTCACAGTAAATGTTCGAATGGAAATGAGAATATCCACATGTAGGTGGTGTTAGAAACCTCTTCACAGAAAAAGGAAAAGAAAGGTTATTTCACATAAAAGAGGACAGTTTGGTTCACCCCATCAAATCAGGAGTGGTCCACACATCTCCCATGATTAGTGACACCAAGGAAGAAAGTACAAAAAAAAGGAAGCCTAAAACATTTGCAAGAACGATCATGGAGGATTGGCCAGGGCTGCAGTGCTCAGTAAGGCTGAGGACCCAACGCCTCAGAGCAGCATCCAGGCAGTGTCTTTAAAGTCTGCTGAAACTAATGGGGAACCAGCCCCACTAGGAGAGCACTTCTGGATCCACTGTCTAATCACTGTTGTAGTCAGGATGGCCTTTTTCTGGCAAAGTGTAACAGTGCACTGAACAATTCCTGGTGACAGAGAAAATATGATCTGCTGAGAGGTGTCTGGAAATAGCCGGCAGCCACTAGCATGAGCCACCAGGATCTTTTTAGGATCAAGCAGCATGACACCTCCAAATTCTAGGGGCAGGGGAAGGTGTAGCCCAACAATATGGTTTTATGAAACAGCCCCCACCACAAGTGCCTAGAATGCTCCAGAGTCTTCCATGGGTGACTCTAAGGGAGCCACAGCCCTGCAGTAGGAGCGTGAATGGGGTTGGCCCTGCCTCTGTAACTCCAAACCAGCTTGTCACCCTCATGAATGATGCTCCCATGGCCTATAGAGATAGTGGCACAAGTCACACACTGTTCAGAGCAACCCTCTCCCATTTTCCATTTTGTTTTCAACCTGCTCCTGTTCCTGGTTGGTCCTGACGGAGCTCCCTCACCTCTCCTACACTTGCCTGGGAACTCAGGCCCCATGGCTAGACACTCAGCTCTCTCCCAGGCCTTGTCTCCGGCCCGGCCCCTCAGCCCTTCCAACTCTCATCCTCTACGGTAAGATACTCTACTCTAGTCAGCCCCTGAGGACTGGTTCAGGTCTAGATGGAACTGAGACAGAGCAGGACCCTGTGGGGTCCTCCCTGGTACAAATCCTCTCCATGTCCTCCGTTTCTTCTTTGTAGGAAATAGGCTTCTTTCAGCCTCCTAGACCTTTCCTGAGTTCCAAAGGGCAGATTCAAACAGTTGCTAAATCTGTGAAGGGAGGAACAGTCAGGAATCAATGGTGCAGCCTTGCAGCCAGGTCCTAGTTCCTCCTCAAGGAATATACATAATAATACATATACACCCATGAAACCATCACCACAATCAAGACAGTGAACATTCCCCAAAGTTTTCTTGTTTTCTTTTGTTCTTTGTAATCCCCTTCCTCCTGTCTCTCCCCACCCCCATTCCTAAGCAACCACTGATCTACTTCCTGTCACTATAAGTTAATTTGCATTTGCTAGACTTTGATAAAAATGAAACCATACAGGTTGTACTTTTTTTTTCTTCCTTTGACCTGGCTTCTTCCACTCTGGCTGTCCATTTTCAAGAGACATCATTCTGATGAAAGACAGTTTAGCTCAGAGAATCCTGCCAAGAGCTCATGCCTGTGCAGTGACGAGGTGTCATGTATTATGGTTGGACTGTATAATTTCTCTATAAGGATGCCAAATCTACTTTCTGCTTAATGGATCTCTTTTAATCAACAAGAATCATTTGCACTCTGAAGTTTTTGCCAGAATATGTAACCTTGAACATCACTCCTTCCTAGCCAATTCTTAATCAAAAATTCAGTTAAGTGAAACAAAGCCTGTGTAGCCTTCCTTGAACAATTGCTCCCAGTCTGTGGATTGTGTAATTACAGACAATCACCGCGCTGTGGATTTAGATTGCATTGTTCTAACCCTTTACAGAATCTCTTATAATGAATTGTGCTTTGACATTATGCTATCAGCTTGCAGGGACTCAATATGAGTTGGGTATAATGCTGAAGAATTTGTAGATAAAATGGTATGTCTAGAATTTGTTTAAAAAGACCTCCAGAGGAAAAAAAATGTGGTATGGGTAATTAAGTGAGTTTGGCCAAATTTTGGCAGTTGTGGAAGCTTTGTGATAGATCCAAGAAGATTCATTGTACTCTTCTCATTGCGCTTGGTGGGTTTGAAAATTATCATCATAAGCAGAGTTTTTTAAAACAGTTGTAAGAAATTCATCATTGTCTTTATTATAGGGATATTGTCTTAAGATTTTGTTTACTTATCACTACAATATACTTTTAAAAATAGTTTTTGTTGTTGTTTTTGTCTTTTGGGGGGTGAGGGGTAATTAGGTTTATTTACTTATTTACTGGAGTAACTGAGGATTGGACCCAGGACCTCATGCATATTAGGCATGCACTCTACCACTAAGCTATACCCTCCCCTCAACTACAGTATACTTTTGATGAAAAACTAAGGGTAATTTTAAGACTTAAATAAAATAATATTTATCTCAATCCAATGTCTAGTATAGAGTAAACACTTAGTAAATAACAGTCTTTTTTTACTGTATGATGATTTCATCAGAATTGATTTGTGGGTATTAGCAGACTGACCTATTTGGAACTTGGAGGTTTCCTTTAATGATGGGCAAAGAACAAAGGGGAAGAAATGTCTTCCTTCTGAGAGACATTGTAGTTTTCTGGGAGCTGACTGGATATATAGAATTTCTGGAAGAAGCTTTAAGATTTTCAGAGTCTTGATCCAGAAGATGAAATTTTAGTATGAAATATTTCAACCCAGAATGCATAACTAGCTTAGTATTTTAAAATATATACAAAGTTATCACATCCATAAGCCAAAATAGATAAATTATATGATCATCTAGATTATCGACATTTACTAAAATTAAACAATTAATCCTGTAAGTATACAAAAAAAGAATTCTGAAAACCTAGGAATAGAAAGATATTTCCTTACCATGCTAAAGAATGTCTATTTCAAGCCTCTTTAGCAAGTGGTGCTGGGAAAGCTGGACAGCCACATGTAAATCAATGAAGTCAGAACACTCCCTCACACCATACACAAAAACTAACTCAAAATGACTTAAAGATTTAAAACAACCCAATTAAAAAAATAGGCAGAAGACCTAAATAAGCAATTCTCCAATGAAGACATACAAATGGCCAATAGGCACATGGGAAAAAAAGAATGCTCAATGTTGCTAACTATTAGAAAAATGCAAATCAAAACTACGAGGTATCATCTCACACCAGTCAAAATCAACATCATTAAAAAGTTCACAAAGAATAAATGCTGGACAGGCTGTGGAGAAAAGGGAACCCTCCTATACTGTTGATGAGAATGTAGTTTGGTGCAACCATTATGGAAAACAGTAAGGTGATTCCTTTAAAAACTGAAAATAGATTTACCCTATGATCCAGCAATCCCACTCCTTGGCATATATCTGGAGGAAACTCTAATTCGAAAAGATACGTGCACCCCAATGTTCATAGCAGCACTATTTATAAGAGCCAAGACATAGAAGTAACTTAAATACCCATCGACAGATGATTGAATAAAGAAGATGACTGGATTGTGGTATATTTATACAATGAAATAGTACTCAGCCATAAAAAAGAATAAAGTAATGCCATTTGTAGCAACATGGATAGAATTGGAGATTGTCATACTAAGTGAAATAAGCCAGAAGGAGAAAGAAAAATACCGTATGAAATCATTTACATGTAGAATATTAAAAAAGACACAAATGAACTTATTTTCAAAACAGAAACAGACCCACTGACATATAAAACAAACTTGTGGTTGCCAGGGGGAAAGGGATGGGGAGGAATAAATTGGGAGTTTGGGATTTGCAGATACTAACTACTATTATATGAAATAGATAAACAGCAAAGTCCTTCTGTACAGCACAGGGAGCTATATACAATACCTTGTGATAGCTTATAATGAAAAAGAATAAATCACTATGCTGTACACCAGAAATTAACACAACATTGTAAATTGACTATACTTCAATTAAAAAACTAATCAGAAACAGCCCAGGTGTCCAGCAATGGGAGACTGGTTAAACACCCAACCCTGGTATATCTACCAATGGAATATTATCAAAAAGGTCTGAGGAAGAGTTTTATGTACTCTGGTATGGAAGGATATCCAGAGTATTTAGTTCAAATTTAAAAAGGAAAGAGCAAGATATATATATACGTATGTATATGTACATATATATAAAATATGCTTTTTCGTGTAAGAAAGGAGAAAATAAAAGTACATTTACATAAAGAAAAATTGGAAAGATAAATAATTCACTATTATAATAAAAATGGTTACATACAGGGGCAAAGTGAGAGAAAACGGAGGGTGGGTAGGGGATGGGAGTGATATTTCTCATGTACCTGTTGATATCATTTTCATTTAAAACTACATAAATGTGATGTCTACTAAAAAGATTGAAATCTTAAAGATCCATACATGATTTATTAAAAGCAAAGAATTCTGAGAGCAAATATTCAGGGAATGCATCAAAAATAGTTGGGTTTAAAAAAAAGTAGTTGGGTTTTATTTTTCTGAGCAAGTCTCTCCTCTGTTTCAATTCCCTTCTTTTTATTAAAAAAAAAAAAATCCAAACCTTGGAGATATTTCACAAAAATCCTGCCAAGGAAAATGCCAAGAATTCAATGGGCACAGGAGCCCACAATGCAATAAAGAGAAAGCCATGGAATGTTCTGCCTGGCTTGAGAAGCATTTTTATCATTTTTGGTTTATAAAATGTACATGAAATATCACATTCCTTATTTTTTTCTCAATCAAATGGAATTTGCTGTGTCCCAAACTGCCAGACTGAGAGGAAATTCAACCCTAGTCATTAGTGGGGCTCCCTCCTCTCTTCATGAGCCTGTAAAATATCAGGGGTGTATGCAGGGCCAGGAAACCCAAGAGCAGGGCCAGGTCCTTAGTAACTAGTAGCAGCTGTCTTAGCTTGTGCTGCTATAACAAAATACCATAGACCAGGTGGCTTAAAGAACACACATTTCCTTCTCACAGGTCTGGAGCCTGGAAGTCCAAGATCAAGGTGCTGGTGGATTCAGTCTGGAATTTTCTTCCTGGTTTGCAGAAGTCCCCCTTCTCACTGTATCCTGACATGGCAGAGATAGAGGGGGGCTTTGGTTTCCTCCTATTCTTATAAGGGCACTAATTCTATCATGGGGGTTCCACCCTCGTGACCTCATCTAATCAAATTACCTCCCAAAGGCCCCACCTCCAAATACCATCACAGTGGGGATTAAGCTTCAATATGTGAATTTTGGAGTGACACAAATATTCAGTCCGCAGCAGCAGCCATTGTTTCTGTTGCTCCCTCTTATTTCAGAGGCTGCTGTCACATCCTGGGGTCCTCTGGGTCAGCACTGGGGTCCCAGCACTGCCCTTTGCAGATGTCCATATCATTGACAGCAGAGTCTCCGGGCGGGAGACCCTGGCTGGGAAAAACCATGCCCATCCTCTCTGGGCATTCTCCAGCAATCTTTCAGCCTGGGTGGGCTCTGGGAAAAATTAGGGGCCTGGGTCTCCACCACTCATTGGGGGAAGGGACCAAATTTCCAGATCCTAGAGAATCTCAACCTCTCTGCTCAGCACACACCCACAGCACACTTCTGTCTCAGCCTAGGTGTTTGCACATAATCCAAATGCCAACAGCCACCCACCCTCTGCCTACCCAAAACAGAAGCTCAGAACTGGGAACAAAAGCTTTATAACTTTCTCAGTATGAGAGAAATGAGGGAAACAGACATAGTATAACAAGAACAAAAAAAAAATAATTCCACAATAAATCATCCTGCCACAAGCCTGGCAGCTAAAAGAATTCTAATGGAATGAAAAGTTGGGAAATTTTGTACCCGCATTGGCAAAGTGAGCTAAGGAGATGGATTCTTATGGAGCCAAGGAGCTGCTCATCATGGATGTGAAGACTCTGGTCCAGGTGAAGATTCAGCTGTTCCTGTTACCTGTCGCTGCATAACTACTCCAAAAAACCATCAACTACTGCCTCATATCTCATGATTTTATCTATTAGTTTAGCAATTCTTCTACTCCTACTGATGTCGACTGAGGTCGCTCAGGGATATCAGTTGGCAGATAGGCTGGTCCAGAGTATTCAAGACAGCCTCCCTCACATTCCTGTCTCCTTGGTGGGGACAACTGGGCTCTGCTGGTGGTTGACCACAGTGCTGGGCATGGCTGCTCCAGCCTGCAGTCTCAGGGACTTTGGACTTCCTGCATGGAGGCTCAGGGCTCCCAGGGTACTGTTCCAAGAGACAGAAAGTGGAAGTTGCCTAGGTCTGGAAATTGACTCGGCCTCACTGCCACTGATTTTTGTTGATCAAAAAGCCATAGAACCCCCCCAGATTCAAGGAGACCCCACTTCTCAATGGGACAAGTAGCAAAGGTTGTGTAGCCACCTTGAATCCCAGCAGTGGATAGAATTAGCCTCCTTCTTTCAGGTGATTCCAGGTGAGTTGAGACCTGCCACTGCAATGGCATCTGTGAAACTTGGTGGCTCTAGAGACAATACAAAGAAGACCTCAGACTTGATCAACAATGTCTGTCTGGTTGACGTGAGCAGCCCACAGGTCTTACCGTTGGATTTACAGATACTAATGCTCATACTCAAGAGTCTGGCCAGTATTTGATGGAGGCAGCAAATTGGGGGCTCTCAATAACACAAACTCATCTAATCCATTTTAGTTTCTGAAGGAGCCGAAAATTGCAGTTCAATTCAGGGCGCCATTAAACAGGTGATCGAAAAGAATATTGATTCACAGCAGATGTCAGGAATGAAAGAGCAGAAAGTCCTTCATAACTTAAATCCTATCCTGCCTCCCCTTCTCTTGATGAAACAAGAGCAAGGATCCCACAAGGAGGGCGCTGAGCAAAGGGGGCACAGATGATAAAAGACATTCCACCGCCTCACTCCATTGTGTCTCATCTTTTGCACTTAAATCTTTTAAAAAATACTTTATACAAATATTCACACAGAAAAGCATATAAATCCAAATGACCTTTCACACACTGAGCATATCCCTGCAACCAGCACCTAGATTAAGGACTAGAACATTCCCGGGGTGGGGGTAGGTTATAGCTCAGTGGTAGAGCACATGCTTAGCATGGACGAAGTCCTGGGTTCAATCCCTGGTACCTCCATTAAAAAGAAAACAAAAAACAAAAAAACATTCCCAGGATGCCAGGGGCCTCCCTCAAGTCCCATTTGAGTCACTCCCTCCACAAAGGGTAGCCTGGACTTGAGCTTTTTAGAAACGGAATCATACACTTAGTGCTCTTTTGCACCAGCTTTTTGCCTGCAGATTCACTGCACTGTCACATGGATGATTTATTCTCTTCACTGAGAAATACCCACCGCATGAATCTGCTACAACTCTCCTCCCCACTGTCCCGTGGAAGGGTGTTGGGGCTGTTTCCAGCTTAGGCTGCAGCATGTTCCCTGGGGGCCTGGGCGCATCTGTGTCCGGAGCAGCTCTCTCCCATCTCTGGCTGAGGCCCAGGGCTCCGCTTTGAGGCCTCTGAGGTCCCGCATGGGGAGGACTACACCGGGACTCAAAGAAGCCAGACAGAGGTCTCCCTCTCAAGCCACAAACCTTTCTGCCATTTCTGCCCCTCCCCCAGGGCTCAGCCCCAAGGACCTCTAGGACCCACAAATGTCCACAGCTGCATCCCTTCCCTCTGCCTTCCAGTCCAAGGAGGTTGCTCTCAGTCTCCAGGAGGTTGCTCTCAGTCTCCATTTCTAAGGGCCGGGCTTATGCTGCAAATCCATTCACTTCCTTCAAGGGTCTAGTGTTTGAAACTTAGGAGCCACAAGAGGATCAGCAGGCCCCCACCTCCTGCCAGCTCTTCCCACTGAAATAGGAGGGAAGGGGACAGGCACAACCATTAAAAGAATATCACAGCAACTGAGGATAGGACATAAACTGGTTAAAACTCGACTAGGCCCAACTTCCAGTAAACCTTGAGGCCCATTTGACTTCCAGTCGACCTTGAGCTTCATTACACACTTATTGTAATACATTAGCATGGTAAATGGCACTCCCAAAGGCGCCATGACAGTGCCAAGGCTGACCATAAAAGGTCAAAAAGTGGGTGGTGGCCCAATTCCTAGGAATCCCCACCCCTTCACCAAAGTAGCTGGAATAATCTGCCCGCTTGTTAGCATAGGAAGTTACTGAGCTCATAGAAACTAAAACCCTGCACCTCACCGCACTCTCTCTTGCCTTCAGAGACGACCCGCATTCTGTCAACGGAGTGTGTATCTCCCTGAAGAAACTTGCTTTCACTCTACTGTGGCTCGCTCTTGAATTCCTTCCTCTTTGAAGCCAAGGATCCTCACTAGGCAGGGCGTGTCCCAGGGGCTTACCTGAGATCTGGGACGGGACCATCCTCTCGCGCCCCACTTCCTGCAACACCACTTCCACTCCTCCTTCCTCCCATCGCTTGCCTGTAACATAGGCAGCACTATGTTGAACGTGGTTCTTTTTCTAGAAAAGCCAGGTATTTTTCTCAGCCTGTACCTGAGAATAAAGCTGCGAAGACCCTGAAATTCCTTCAGACTTACTTGATGGCCTCTAATGGCATCCAGTGTTTGGACCCAAGCAGGAGGCTTGCGGTGCTTTACAAGGAGCCAGAGTTTGGTGGTGTTTGCAGAGTTCAAGCTGGAAAGGTCCCCTTGGACATGTCTTGCCCGGCTCAGACTCTCTGCCAGCCAGCAATCACCCTGCTCTGCGCTCCCTAGTTCCTCTCCTGCGCACCTGAAACCGGGTCAGCCACCACCCTTCCTCAGATACTCTCTCCTGCCCCAGGCAGCATCTTCCCTGAGCCTCCTTAAACCATGCACCACCAGCAGCCCCACCTGTGGTGCCCAGAGCATCCGATGGGAGCAGGAAGTATTTGTCAGCTTCCAGGCCTCTCCATCCTAGTGGAGGTGCCTCCTGGAGGGCAGTGTAGCCAATCTAGATGCTCCCCACACTGACTCCACCCCACATCCCTCTCCACCCACTGCCTGGACCTCCAAAGCTTCGGGACCACTCACGAGCTTTGTTACTCGGTGATGCGGACAGACAGAACCTGAGCCACAGCGGGAGATGAAGTTGACTATGTAAACTGGGAAAATGGAGGCCTGATTCAATACCATAATCATACAGAAACGAGGTCAGGTGTGCACACACACCAAAACCCCGGAGGCTGAACTTCCAAGATGTGGAAAGGGTGCCCCCTGGTGGCATTTCCAGAGGTTCCTCACGAAACTACAAGTCCAGCCCAGGCCAAACATCCTAGCACAGCCATCTGCTCTATCAAGCAGGACTGAAAGACTTCGTTTGCTGCAAGGCCAAGTTATGACGCCTGGCATTCTCTGTCCTGAGGTAACACTCAGTTCCAGGAAGAATTGGTTTCTGGGACAAACTTACACGGGCACCTTGGGAGACAGTCTGGCCGGGCGGGGAGCCCAGTGTGTCTGGTGCTGGGGGAGGCAGCCTGTGTCTGTTCCTCAGTCCCACTGGGCCTGATCACCAGCTATTCCGCGGAAGGGAGCCAGGGCCTCTGGGTGGGGCAGAGGCTGCTTCTCACTGCCCCTTAATTCATAGCCAAGAGGCCACACAAGCTGGAGATCTGGTTCTGTTTATATTGCAAAAGAGGCACTGCTGGGTATGCAGTTCCCTATTTGGTTCACCTTGCCCATGGCACTGAGAAATATCCGGGGGCAGCTGGAGACGGAGGAGTGAGGAACCAGAGAGGGTAGATAGAAAACTTGGAAATGAACCTGGAAACTAAATTTCCAAAATTCACAAAAACTAACACTGAGAAAGCCAGCTAGCAACATCAACACTCCAGAGACAGATTCATGCCAGATGAAGTGAAAAGAACAGAACAACCAGAAAGAGACTTCAAAATCCTCAAAGAGATGATTGAACGTATAATGTTCATTAAAAAAAACAAGGAATTGGAAAATAAAAAGCAACAGAATGGTACCACCACAAAACTGTGGAACAAAAAATATCATTCAATAAATCGACTGGGAGAAATGATTGTTTGAAAAATACATACATATATAAAACATCTAATGCACCAAAAATTTTTTTTCTATTATATGAAAAGGAGAGGATGTTCTAGGATGGTTGAAAGAAAAAAATGGGTCAACAAAAGAAAGAAGTAGACTGATAAATTTAACCACATATTTTTTTTTTCATTTTTATAGTTAATAGAAAAAAATCAAACACATAAAATAGGAAAATATTGTCTATTTTGTAGTTGGGGCACAGGCTCTGAATCCAGGCATCCTGGGTAGGGCTGTGGGCAAGTTCACTGACCTCTCTGTGCCTCTGTTTCCTCCATCAAATGACAGTAATAATTGCACCTGCCTCGCGGTGGGTCAGGATTAACCAAGTTACTACATGTAAAGCCCTTAGAACAGTAACGAGCACACAGAGTACTCAGCAGCTATTTCTACTTTATATTGTACCATGTGAGGAATTCAGACACAACTCACAGCAAAGAAACCATAGTTAACATTATAGCGAAAAGTTCCACTTCACTAATAATGAAACACAATTAAAATAAATTAAAATGTTTATTTTTCTTGTTGGTAAAGATTGTCAAAATGACAACAGAGTATTCCTTCTCTAATCATGGGGGTCATGGTCCTAAAAATCTCCTTGGACAAAAACACTGTGATTAAGGAACTTAAGGCTCTATGCAAAGTTAGGGGCTGGGGAGATCAAAACCATTAGAAAACCCATGTTCTAAAAGGGTTTTATGCCACCTCACGCCCATTAGGATGGCTACTATCAAAACAGAAAATAACAGGTGTTGGTGAGGATGCGAAGACATTAGAACCCTGGTGCGCTGATGCTGGGAATGTAAAATAGTGGAGCCACTATGGAAAACAGTGTGGTGGTTCCTTAAGAAATTCAAAATAGAATTACCATATGATCCAGCAGTTCCACTCTGGGGATATACCCAAAATAATTGACAGCAGAGTTTCAAAGAGATATTTATACACCCGTGTTCATAGCAGCATTATTCACAATAGCCAAAGATGGAAGCAACTCAAGTGTCCAGTCATGGATGAACAGAAGAGCATGTGGTCTATACATACAATGGAGTATTATTCAGCCTTAAAAAGAAAGAAAATTCTAACATGTGCTACAACACGGATGAGCCTTGAGAATATGCTAGCTAAAATAAGCCTGCCACAAAAAGACAAATACAAGATTCCACGTACATGGAGTAGACAAATTCATAGAGACAGAAAGTAGGATGGTGGCTGCCAGGGGCGAGGGGAAGTGGGGACAGGGGATTTGTTGTTTAATGAGTACAGAGTTTCAGTCATGCAAGATGAAAGGAGTTCTGGAATGGAGGGAGGTGGTGACTGCACCACAGTGTGAATGTCCTTAACACTACTGCACTGTACCGCCCAAAACAGAAAAGATGGTAAATTTCATGTTCTGTGTATTTTACAAGTTTAATTATTTTTTGGCTTTTTTTTTCCTGTAGGGAGGTAATTAGGTTGGTTTGTTTGTTTTTAACGAAGGTACTGGAGATTGAACCCAGGATCTCGTGCATGCTAAGCATGCCCTCTACCACTGAGCTACACCAACTCTCCCTTATTTTACCACAATTAAATAAAAATTTTTTTAAGATTTCATTTTTTATGTTCAAAAATATTGTTTGCTTTTACTAAAATAAACTCATAAAGAGATGATCAATTTTACCAAAGTAACTGCTGACTGAACAATGATTGTCCATCAGCCCTCTCTTACTGGAGAGCAGCCTCCGAAGGCCTCCCTCTCCTGCAGTTTCAATAAAGTGTTTGCAAATCAGTTCTAGTTTATTACTACTAGTGGGCCCCTGAAGAAGGATTCTGGTCTTTGTTTCCACATAGGTCTCCATCTAAACACTCAGTGTCTTTCCAGTTATCAGTAGGGATATGTAACATACGGTAATTATGTAGTGCAGTTATGAAACAGAGAAAAGGGAAGTGTGGTCCAGACAGAGTGTGCGGTCAAGGTCACGGCAGGAAGAGGAGCTTGTGCACAGTCCTGGAATAGCTGCTGGTCCTGGCCCTGGGATTCTGATTGGCTGGAGGGGTGTGGCCCAGGCCTGAGTGTTTGGAAGGTGCACCTGTGGAAGGGGTGGGATCAGGGAAGGAAGACTTGGCTTCTGCTCGGGCTCCTCCACCAACTTGCAGTTCGGCCATAGATGAGGGTTTCCATTTCCTGGGCTTCAATTTCTTCCTTTTGCTGTAAAGTGGAAGAGTTGGACTCAAGTGGGGTCCTCATTACAGGACAAGGCAGCATGGTGTGGGAGGAAAGCACACTGTGGGGCCTAGCTATTCTCTCCAGAGTCATCTTCCTCTCCCTTGTCTTCATATGGGTCCTTCCTGCCTAGAAATCTGTCTCCCATCTGCCCCCACTTCCCCTTGGCAGCTGTCTTCATTCAAACGCTCATCACCTCTCATTGAGAAAGTTCAATAGCCTCTCAACTATTATTCCAGACACCAGTCTTGTAATAGGGAAGAACTTTTGTTTTTTATTACAACTTAATCACTAAAGGGATGTTGCCTATAAGCTTACATTATACATAATGGCCATCTCTGGGAACCCTGCCTCCCAGGTAATGAACTTGAAGCTAAAATACCTTTGTTTAGCTCAGAGGAAACATCCTGAGCAGGCCCACCTGGGAATGGCTGCAAGCAGGAAGAACTTACTACAACCCCCCAGAGTCTGGCCAGAACCAGGCCTTTCCCCGTCCCCTTTTAGTATAAAAGAAGCCTGAATTCTAACTCGGCTAACATGGCTCTCTGGGACATCTGTCCACCATCTTCTCAGTCTGCTGGCTCTCTGAATAAAGGTGCTATTCCTTACCCCAAGTACTCTTTTCTCGATTTATTGTGCGGCAAGTAGGACGAGCTTAGACTTTCCAATTATCAGTAGGAATATGTAATATATTAAAAAAGTAACAATCTTGACCCTCCCCAACCCCTGCGGCACTGCCTCTGGCAGCATCTTTCCCTGGGGATGAAATTTCTGGCTTTATCACAGGGGTGTGTTTGCTCTGCCTCATACACCATTTTCTCTGATCATCAAGATCTTGGCAATCACCAGGGAGCAATTTACAGTTTTGCAACGTGGTTCCCACTATGCTGCTCCCTCCTCGCTTATTCCCCTCAATGTTTTCCTTTGCATAAGAAATGAGCCAGGATATTATCCTGCAGGTCTGCCATTCTGATTTATTCGTTGTGGTCAACGGAGTTTTAAAGGAACTCTGCTTTCCCTGGGAGCTGTGTCTCCGTCCACACATCTGGGCACTGGGTGTCCCTGGGGCCTCGGTCAAAGCACTGCTCCTGGGATTTCCATCTTGTCCCTGTGGGGCTGAAAAATGAACTTAGAAAGCTCCTTGAGGGCTGGAACTCTGCTTCCTTTACTGTTTACCCCCAACCCCTACACAGTGCCTGGGATATTTACTGAATGAAGGGCTCCATCCATCGAAGATAAGTATTAGGAAAAGTCCTTTAAAATTCCCCGGGCTCAGAATGTACAGAAGCACAAAACAAGCACCGAGTGTTTTCACTTTTCTCAATTCCCTCTTGTCATAACTGGTCTCATGCCTCCTCCTCCCACCTCCTCGGCCTCAAAGACCCACAGCTGACCCTTGGATACCCCTTAGCTTGGACTCAAACCCCGCAAGCGCCAAATCAGATCAAGCAGATGCCAGATGCAACCAAAAGGGACAGGCTAATACTAGGGACCAAGTCTACTTGTCCTCAGACCCCCACGGGACAGCCAGCCCCTCTCTTCACAGAGTGGGATCATGTTTTATTAGTCCAATGATGTTAATATTAGCACTAATTCCTCAATCTCTCATCCACGGGGAAATTCAATGGCTCAGAAGTGAGGAGTTTATAGCAAAGAGAAGTACGTGTCAGATGCAGGTCAAGACAACCCACTTCCAATTCTCACTCCTGGGGGCTTTCTATACAAGCAGGGAAGAAAAGGGTCGGGAGACCCGTCTTAGGAATTTAAAGTTTAAGAAAGGGATTTTTATGTACCTTGATGGACAGGAAACTATGTCAAAATATCAACTATCACTTAGAACAGACAAGTAGAAGATGCTTTCACGTGGAGCTTTTCAGCATTGATTATCTAATATTGTTTGTTGGGTTTTTTTAGGCTGGCAGCTTCCCCTGCTTTAGAAAGGAAAAAAAAAAAAGCACTCAGCTATGCCATCTGGTGGCCAAATAAATTAGAAACCTGCGATTACAGGGGTGGTGAGCTGGAGCAGGGCCTTTGCAATGCAGGAAAAAACTGTGCATGTGTCTTTTTTAGAATTATTCCCTTTTTGTCTTTTACTTTCCTCCCGTTTTCCTATTAGAATATCTCACTCACTCCATAAGGGCCAGGACATTGAACTTGATGGTGTCTGGATCCCTGCAGGGAGAGATAAGGAAATTTGGTCTTGGTTGGAGGTGAAACCAGTTATGACAGAAGGAAAAGGACAAGTTGGAATGGGTCCCTTTGCTTGTGGTCAATTGTGGCCTGTTTCCAGATGATACAGGGAGAGCAGAATCTTTTTAGGGTGGAACAACATGGTAAGCAGAATCAGAACCCAAGGCCTGAAAGAGAACTTAAGAGAAAGTGTAGCTGCTCCCAGTATGTTCAAACCTCCTGGTCTGGATGGATTCCATGCTAGAGTACTTAAAAACAACAACAACAACAACAACAACAACAACAACAAAACAACCCTGCCAACAATCTGAGGAATCATGGATGGGCAGAGAGATGTTCGAAGGTGGGAGGTAGCATAGTTCTGACTTCCAAAGGTGGAAAAAAGGTGAATATTAAAAACTACTTATCAGTGGCCTTGACAATGACCTCAGGCAAAAATCCTTAAATGAGATACAGAAAGATATTTTGTGAGCCCTAAGGAAAAGTAATTGTGTCCACCAGGGGCTCAGGAGGCCTCAGCAAGGGCAGGTCACACCAAAAAATCCTCATGTCATGTTCTCTCTGGTCAGGGTTCTAGAATGACAGAACAAGGCAGTGTAATAACCCGGGGTCTGCATTTGATTAAGGCATTCCATGACATCTCAGATCACATACTTCTGGAACAGATGGAGACATATGGACTAGATCATTGTACAGTTGGGAGAAACTGGAGCGGATCAAATGACAGCCATCCCAAGGAGCTGGAAGGTTCACAGCTTGATTCTGCCCTGTTCAATATTTGTATGGTGTCTTGTGTGTGTGTTTAGCAAATATGTGGGTGGCACACAGTTTTAAGAAATAGAAAACTCACTGGATTCCAAAATCAATACCCAAAATCCGTCTGGACAGACCAAACAGATTCTAACAGGATGAAGTGGATTTTTCTGCTCTCTGTCCCAAGATCTCATCTTCTTGTTAAATGACTGTTGCCCAAGGTTTCTCCAGCTGTGCTAAAATTTGCCCTGCCTCCCCCAGATCCTCTCTCACTGTGGGGGAAAGCATCTCATTCACCTCAACCTCAAGGACTTCTCCCTTCATCCCTTCAGTACTTGCTTATCTCCCAGGGCTGGAACTGAAGCCATTGGGCAGATTGTTCTTTGCTTCCTTGACCAACCCCCAAATACTCTAGATCACACCATTAGTATGTCTTCAGCCTCAGTCTCAGAGACCAGGTAACATCTTATTTCAGCTCACTCTTCCTGGCCTTAAACTCTACCCTCTCTCTTCATCCCGAGACCACATGGTGTCAATCATCCTCTCTCTTGCCAGTATCATCACACACCCCCTCTCCACTGCCTCCTTCCTCTTCTTCCTACTCTTAAAAGAAACAAAATGGAAAAAAGAAGCCTTCATTTTTGCTTTTGCTATCTTCTTTTTCCCTTCTCAGTAAACTCTTCAAAAGACTCATTTCTACCACTCTGTGTCGGAGGCTGGGTTCTCTAGAAGCAGAAGCCAGGAAGGAGTCTGGGGTGCAAGATACTGGTTAGGAATCAACACCTGTGAAGCGAAGGACCAGGAAGCAGGACAGGGCAGAGGAAGGAGTTACACTGGGCTTCAGGCCTGGCAAAGCCTCGGATAACTCCGTGGAGAGCTTGGAGCAGGTATCACCTATCAGAGCAAAGACAGGTCAGGCCAAAACAGCCAGATCTTTATACCCTGGCCCTGCTCAGTCACCACATGGAACTGCCCAGAGAAAGGAGGACCACAAAGGAGCTGACAGCTGGTGATCGTCGGTGCACCTCCGTGTCTGCCACACTCTCCTTACTTCTAATCTCTCTCAGCACCATGGAAATATACCTCCTGTCTCCACTTTGATTCCAGTCATCTCATCCTTTGCCCCTCTCCAAACCCAAAGGGCTCATTTTGGTTCTTATCTTATAGCAGAAACCCTATTTCATTTGGGGTTGATTAATTCTCTCTCTCTCTTTCAGAGGCCTTGACTCCCTTGATTTCCATAATGACTTCCTCGCTGACCTCTTCCTAACCTCTCAGCTGTCCCTCCCTGGCCATCAGGGGTCTTGGCCTCCCCTTACCACCTAAGTGTTGGGACTCCATCTTCAGTCCGTCCTCCTCCTCACACCCTCCCAGGGTGACCTTGCCCACTGTCAGCTCTTTAATATCCATTTACACACAATGACTCTGAAATCTACTCTCCAGCCCACTCTCTCCCTCCAAAGCTTCCGATGTTCATATACAGTTGGTTGCTAGACGTCTCCATGCTAACACTATCAGAACGGGGAGGTCCTGCTTCTCCTTTCCTGCCATGTTCCCATCCTGGAAAAGAGTCTTTTTCCAGTGCAAGAATTGAGGGATCTTTTGAACCTGTTCCATCAAGTTTCTTTTCTAGACAGCTAAACTCGCACCGTCCTGTTGGGGCACGTGTATGAAAGCACTTTGAACAATAGCAAGGATTCTACAATTGGAAACTTGCATTTCTGATATACAAATAGCTGATGCTGGGTGCTGAAGCCAAAAAAAAAAAAAAAACAAAAACCCACATTCATCACTTCTTCTCTGATCACACCCTCCTCTTACCTAACCAGGTGTGAACCTCTGACTCAGTGGGTCTCCAGGAAAGAGTTATTCAGAACTTCCTTATTAAAGGCAATGAGAGGCGGTGGTGACTTCTTTTATAACATGCGTTTCTCCTAAAGAAAAGTGTTCTCCAAGCAGGTGGTTTTTAGCCATGACTTTTATTTCCTGTCCCGTACCAATGGGGGCAGAGGTCTTTCCCAAGGAAAATGATCTCCACTTTCTTTAAATGTATCATGCTTGGTGTATGTCTGTCCTTTCTTCCCAAATTGGAACTTTCAGTTGAATTCAATGAATACTTATCAAGCAAGTACAATGTGCCAAGGGAGGTCTGAGTACAAGACAATTCCTGCCTTAAGGAATCTGAAGGGTGGAGCAGGGAGTAAGTCTGATGCAAGCACATGCTGGTTTGCTGATGATCTCAGAAGCCGTAGGAACTAAGAGCTGTGGGGTTGGGGAGAAGGAAAACGTCTCCATCCAAGGTGGCTTCAGAAAGTCTTCTGAGACAGATTTCAAGAGTGAGTATAAGACAGAAATAAGCAAGAAAGAGAGATGACACATAAGGACTAGAGAGAAAAGAGTGACCAATGGCAAAAGGCTCTTAGAAGATCTTAAGAGAATTGCAAAATAGAGACTAATAGGAAACATCCTTGTAGCTAGGGTCAAATACTGAGATTATAGAGATACCCTGGGAGATAGTGAGAAGCAAGGTCATGGGAGAAAGGTTATTAAAACACCATTATTATCATTATTATTATAAGGAGGTGGGTAGTCGAGGCAAAATCACTGCCCCATTTCCCTTCAAAGACCTCCACTTAGACTCCACCTCTTTTGGAACTTCCCTTTCTCGCTGTTATGGGCAAGATGGGTCTTAGTGGCTCCGAGACCCCACGTCCAGCCAGTTCCCCAAGGAGGGCAGTGCTCACTAGGGAAGAGATTGTTGCTATGTTGACCCATCTCTCCCAGTTTGGTGGACTATTGTCCCTCGTGTTGCCTGAGTGGGTACCTCCCACCTACCTATCCCAGGTGTAAGTAAGTGAGAACACTCTTTCTAGTTCTCTATCTTAAGTGAAGGAAGTGAGGTTTCATGAGGATAAAAATGCTCAGGGTCTGGTGACCTCCCGAGGTGAGCTCACCAGCAAATGTTCCCAACTCCCATTGGGAAGACCCTGAAAAACCTGAGGCATTCCTGAAGTTCCTGAGGTCATGAGGAATGCTGATAATAATTATAATTGCTAATGATGTTGGGGTTTTTAAGTTTTTGTTTTATTTTATTTCATTTTATTTTTAATTGAAGTGTAGTCAGTTTACAATAATGTGTTAATTTCTGGTGGAAAGCATAGGGATGAGGTTGGGGCTTTTAACACATCATGCCTGCAAAGAAGTTACCAGTTCCCTGAGATGATGGAGGAGGAGACTGGAGCTCAAAGATGCTATGTCCAGTCCTCCCACAGAGAAGCAGGGGCTGAGTCTGGTTTCCCAGAGGCCCTGGCAGCACCTAAGGGAGTGGGTAACATGGGCACCTCTTGTATATATTTATGGATTTTGCATCTAGGAAGTAATTTGGGGGAGCAGCACTTTAAGGCAGGACTACATCAGGCACTGTTTACTGAAGCTCCAAACAAAACAACATAGAGAGAAGGTGTCCTGGTTGAAGTTGTGTTTGGCTTAATCAATTAGGAGTTTATTTTTCTTATAAAATACTCAAGGAGACTGGAGCAGACAGCTAGGGCTGACACAGCTGCTCAAAGAAGTCACCAAGAATCTAACCTCCTGCTATGTCCTTATGTCTATCTTTCCACCTCATGTGGGCAAGGTGGCTGCTCCCGCCTCTGACATCACGTCCACATTTCAGGCAAAAAAGAAGAGAAAAGAACAACAAAAGGCATATTGCAACCGAATTTATCTTTTTTTTCCCCCTAAATCAATCAGAAAAGCAATTGAATTCCTGAAAGCCCCACCAAGTCAAATTCTGCTGATGACTCATTAGCCAAATAGTCACGTGGCCACCTCTAGATGCAAGGGTTCTAAGGAAGCGTTTTCAAGCACATGGACACCCAGACAGGATTGAGGAGGCGCCACTGTTGAGGGAGAGGAGGATAAGGGAGTTTGACGTGGCAACCAGCTCTGCCTCCCAGAGTATGTCAAGGTACACAGCCCAGTGACGAGATGGAGGAGGCTGCTGAGAAAGGACATTCTGAGCAGATGAGGAGGAGGGGATATATGAGTAATTCTCCATTTGAGCTCCAGGCACCTACATGACTTGTTCTCCTGTTCCTGTGGGTGACATGAAGCTGACGGGGAGAGATCAGGTGGTTTCACTTGCCCCAGGCCACTGAGAGAGTTAGTAGCAAATCAAGAACTCACACCATTTCCTAATTCCAAGCCTGGGTTCTTTCCAATACCCTATGTATTGGCAAACTATGTTCAACCGACCCTTAGAGAGCTACCCAGATGCCTGAGGGGCTCTGATGAGTATCTGGACAGGTACACAGTGGGCAGGGCTCCACCCCACCGCCTTCTTCACCCAGAAGATCCACCTTCGTTGTTTTTAATATAGTGAGCTTCTCTATGAGACTTAATTTGATACACGGGCTAACCTGTCATTTTTTAAAAACCAGTCTGCTCTTTAACTATTCAGTACTTTCATTATTCGTTGTGCATTTTAAGATTGGATTATTTCATACCTTCACAGGTTTAAGTTGGAAGGAGCGGCCAGTGCACGTGGGGCTCCACAAACAGCTCATCCCAGTTTGATGTTGGTATCAGAAGATGTCACTCTCTAAAATGGAATTAAAATGAGGAAGGCTGAGGTCAGTCACCTGCAGAGGCAATTAGGAAATGCGTCATGAGCTAGGCTGGGACCTCCCTGAGTGTCCCTCAGTGGAGCACAGCGTAGGCTGGACCCCGTGGGCACTGGCTGCATCTCACTCACGGCAGCAGTCTGGGGAGGCAGGGAGATGGCTTCCTAACAGAAGGTGTCGGTCTGAAGAGAAGAACAGAAGGTGTCTGTCTTCAGCTTATTTTCATTCCATAGTCAAACATTGACTGGATGGAGGAAAGAAGGAAGAGACGGGTACGTGGGTGGTTCAGTGACGATGCACAGATCCCTGGCTTTCAAGACAAGCAGGGGTGAAATCTACTGACCTGCATACAGGAGAGGAGGCGGCAGCCAGCCCACAGGAAGACTTTGTGTGCATTTTATTTTATTTGTTTCAGGTTTGTTTTTTTTTTGGTTTTTTTTTGTTTTTTTTTTATGGAGGTACTGGGGATTGAACCCAGGACCACGTGCATGCTAAGCATGCTCTCTACCACTAAGCTATACCCTCACCCTCTGTGTGCATTTTAAGGACTCCTCCTCAGGGTGACTAAATAGGAAAAGGCACTTCCTCTGGGCACAGGCAGCCCGTAGGCATACAAGCTTGGCAACAAAGGGCCCCTTCGTCTAGGCAAACAGCCCACACACTATGCCGGGGAGGCCAAGGGAGATGAGCACCAGCTGGAATTCAGCCCTACACATCACCTTTATGAGCTCACAGGCAGGGCCTTCAGGGCCAGCTCTCCCTGCACCTCTGGTTACCTGTTGGGGTGCACGGGCCCGCATTCTATGCATCAAAGCATTTCCGGCTCCGGACAACATCAGCCTTGGAAGGGAGAAGGAAGGGGCATGGAGAGGCTTCCTCCCTTTTCTTTTTTTGGTGTGTGGACACAGGTTCACACGCACACATGCACACACACATCCACACATGCACGCAGTGTGCACAAACACAGATGGGGGCCTGGAGGGTAGGTTTAAGCCATTGAATATTTCAGTAAGAAAAATAATGCCTAAAAATGGGACAGTTGGCAGACTTGGGGTAGGTGGGTCTTATTACTCACAATTCCTGGAATTATATTGCAATTATATCTTAGAAGCCCAACAAATAAACAGTAAGTATAGAATTAAGGAATCACAGTGAGGTGAAGTTCAAGGAAGCTGATGTTACTCACAGAGTAAATAAAGTAGAAAGCTGGGACCTCCCTATGTGCAGAGGGCCCTGGTGAAAAGCCTCACGGATGATCTCTGAAGCTCCAAGCATTCAAAGAGAGGGCATCAGACAGCCACCTTGCGGTGTCCCGAATTCCCTTCTCCCATTCCTCCTTCTCACAGAACCCCAGTTTATTTCGATTAGCAATACTCCTCTGCTTTAAATTTTTTTTTATTCTCAACCTCTCATCCAGGAAGGAGTAGCTGTGTGACAGAGTTCTGGCCAAGGGAGTGCCAGCCTAAGTGACTGAATGGACCTGCAGAAAAGTTCTCTTCTAGACCCACCCTCCAGGCTTGGGTCCACTTTAGCCCTTTCCTCTCCTACTTCTCCCTGCCAGAAACACAAACGTGCTGGTTTGAGTTCCAGCAGTCACCCCAAGAGCATTTATTCATTGACTCAACAAAGACATGCTGTTTTCCATGCTGGGGAATCAGCATGAAAAAAACAGACAGCAATCCCTACCCTCACTGAGCTGACAGGCTGGTTGGGGGAGACAGATCATAAACAAGTAGACACATGTATGTAGTATGTCAGAATGTCTAAGTGTCAAGGAGGAAAATAAATTAGGCAATGAGGTTCTTGATGCAGGACAGAGTCAGCCCTGTAGATGATGGTTCAGGCGGCTGGAGGGAGCCAGGTTCCTGCTATGCTATTAGGAGGCCCTTTCTGTCCTTGAGAGTCATTTTAAATGTGGGAAAATTTTCTCCTAATTTGTTTATGTCACTGTTTTTTTCAGGTTTCTGTTACTACTAAGGAAATGCCATCCCCCAGCTGATAATGACCCTAAAAGAAGGCTGTCTTTGGGCTGGCTCAGTGAGTTTCTCAGATCTCATCCACATGAATAGGTTGACACAGACAGCAAGATGATTAACAGCTTCTTCTTTTTTTTTTTTAATTTTTAGTGAAGTGTAGTTGACTTGCAATGTTAATTTCAGGTGTACAGCAAAGTAATTCAGTTATACATACACATACATATATATTTTTTCTTTTCAGATTCTTTTCCATTATATGTTATTATAAGAAACTGAATATAGTTCCCTGTGAGTAATAGATTCTTGATCAAGTAACTGCGCTCACCTTCTTCTAGGTCCACACACAAAACACTATTGTAAAAATACAATGTTTTTTCACAGACCTTTTCTGAAAGACTGAAGGCTGAAACAGTTTCAGTAGTGGACTTGAAGTTATTTAACCTTACAGCAATGCATTAAATACTAATCTTCATATGAACAGAAGGTGGGAGGAGGATGTACAATGGAGAAAGAGGTGAGAGGGAGAAAAAGCCGGAGACAGAGACCTGAGTCTTTGTCTATAGCAAAGGTTGCAAACTGCCTGCCAGGGCAAAACAGGAAATGCTAATGACGTCATAGCATGCTAGGGGTGAGAAAAACAAGGCTCTTTCTGTCTCTTTGTTTTCCCACTTTGGAGTAAACATGTGGGTAGGGACTAAGCTTTCTCTGCTAGAGGAAAAACAGCTGTTCAAGCTAAATGATAAATGCCAATTAACATTTTCCTTCAGTGTTAGGGAGGCTGGGGACACCAAATGGACTCTAGTGACCTGAAAGGGACAGCTGCCATCCAGCTCCACTGTCACCAGCAATGAATGTGGGCCCCACCATGCCAGGTAGTCTGAATTTTTAAAATCTAGAAATCTGGATTTTTATGTGCAATCTCCCATTTTTAAATGTTGGGAGTGCATTCAATATTTTTAAATAAACATCCTGTTAGCAAATTACATGTTTCTGCAGATATTCAGGCAGCAGGCCATCGGTTGGCACCCTCTAGTATAGTGAGGGGTTGGGATAAGTTGCCATTGCAAAGAAAAGTAAGGAAAAAGCAAGGAGCTGTCTGAAAGTAGGTAAGGAAGAGGGGGAGGTGGAAAAGAAAAGACCAAAGATGGTGAGATAGAAAGAGGGAAAAAAAAAAATAAAGAGGAAAAATGTTGAAGAATGAGAGCAAGAGGTTGGGAAGCAGTGAAGAAAAGAGGAAGAAGGCAGAGAAGATGGAGAAGAACATATGAAAGGGAGGATATTTGGAAAGGTAGGATTTAGTAGGGCTGCTTTAGGTAGAGGGTGGGGATTTAGAGTCATTCAACAGAGAGACAAGAATATGCAGGCACTGGGGGCAAATAGTGGCTCTACATGGTGGAAGGGAAGACCACAAATTTCTCAGCCTTTGGCCATCGCTTTTTCTTTTGATAGTCAGATAATTCAGGCTCCCACTTTTCTACAACTGCAGGAAGTCCAGAGCCCTAATCCAGGAAGTGCCACCATTTTCCTGGTCAATATCACCTTCTCCTTTCTCTCACCGTCTCCCTGTGGGGGTCTAGCTTCTTCAGCCCCTCCCTTCCTTTACAAGCTGACAATGGGCTAGGCATCAACTCAGTGGAGGCTTAAACCATGGATAAGCCAGTCAAGAAACAGAATTATAGCCCAGAACACAGGAAAAGGTATATTACAGAACCAAACTTGGGTCTGCTGGCCCAGCACAGTAAAGTCAATCTACTAACACCAGGTTGTGGTGAAAGAAAGAGCAGCATTTATTGTAAAAGTGCCAGTCCAAGGAGGACAGGTGGCTCGTTCTCTAAAACCTCAAACTCCCTGAAGGGTTTCAGCAAAGCATTTTTAAAGGCCAGGTGAGGGAGAGGGGTCGTGGAGTATGTGATCAGCTCGTGCACAACTCTCTGGTTGATGGTGAGGTAACGTATCACAAGGATTAACATTATGAATCCTTAGGCCTGGGGGCTGTGTGCTCATGGTCCTCAAGTAGTTAGCTTCCATTTGGTGGGGGGTTTTCACTTTTGTAAAACAAGTCACAAAATGTGCATCAGGTGCTATCTAGGTACTTTAGAGAGGAGCTAAGGCTGAGGGTATGGAGGAAGGGTCTGCCCTGGGAAGGCCCCATGGGGCCTGCTCTGTTACAGGTAGAATTCTGTATCACAGATGACTGTTCCTAAAATGATCTCTGCCCCAGAGCACCCCACTCCTCACAGTTCTCATCTCTCTGCTCAGGGAACATACCCTTTCTCTTCATTGCGCTCAACAATGTAACATCTCTTTGACCAGCCTCTCAGTTCAGACTCTGCCTTAATTTCATATAAGCAAAGGATACATTAAAGAGTTTTCTGTAGATGAACAAGTTTCTACTGTATAACACAGGGAACGATATTCAGTATCTTGTAGTAACCTATAATGAAAAAGAAGATGAAAAGGAATATACGTATGTATACGAGTGACTGAAACATTATGCTGTACACCAGAAATTGATGAAACATTGTAAACTGACTATACTCCATTTTTAAAAATGGAAAAAAATTTTTGTTAAAGTTTTCTCTCATGAAAGAGAAATATTCCCCCAAATGATAATTTTACTGTACCCTAAAGCAGAAAGAAAGAAAGGAACAAAGAGAGAAAGAAAGAAAACAAAACAAAACAGGCAGCTTGTAGAAGCTGAGGTACTGGAGCAGAAAGAAGAGACAGAGGAGACAGAGCTGAGAAGGCGGAGCAGGGTTTGGAGCTGATGTGGAGACAGGGCTGCTGTTCAGGCCCTGGAAGGGCTGTGGAATTCAAAGAGCTCCTGCCGTATCCTCGTTGACTGCAGCTTCCCCCCTCGGCCAGGCCACACTGTCCAATGGCCGGTTTATCCTGAATGGCACTCTGGTGCTCCTCAAGGCCTGCGGACACCATTTGCTATTTTCCCTGCTCGCCTGTGTAGCCTTCCAAAAAGCCCACCCCTCGAGCTAACCTGGGAGTCTCTCTGCTCTCTGCCACCTGAGAGAGCTGAACACCTCCTGCACCTTAGCTTGTTTGTCGAGGACAGTCAGGGCTTTTGTTTGTGTGTTTGTTTTGTTTTCCAGTTGAAAGCGGGGTTGAGGTTTGGCTATGGAATGGAAGTGTTCAAAATCTGAAGGCTGGAGGAAGAGATGCCCATTCAAAGGCAGAGAGGGGAGCTCTGTGCAGGTCCTGGCTCCATCAGATGTTATGTTCAGAAAACAAACTACATCTGAAAAAAGAGATAAGTGACAGAAGGTGACCAGTCATTTTCTCACTGATCAAGTTGCTAAAAAAATTGAAACCACCCTTGATGTGCAAGTAACCCCTTTTATGTGCTTCTAAACAGACAGCAACACAGGCCACCTGCCCAGCACCCTCAAGCCCCACTGCTTTACCCATAAATCTTCCGCTCTTCCCCTGAGTCCTCCTCTACTCCTGCCCCTTCCTCTCCACATTCCTTTCCCCCTTCTTTTCATCTATTCAGTCAGCAACAGATATGTAATGAGTGTCCACCATGCACCAGGCACTGTGCCGGCAATGGAATAAGAGATGACATGCCTGTCCCCCAGCTACAGAGCCTTACAACCCAGCGTGATGGCTGCAGAGTCTAGAGCCAACCACGCTGCCCACATCTGAGCTCCGTGGGCGTCCGCAGGGGAAGTGGGTCAGGTCAGTCCCTGATGGAAAAGTGAGCAGAACCACAGGGCTCTGTGAACGTTTCATTATGGAGGCTACAGACCTAGGAGTGTTGAGCCCGGAATTCAATGTGTTATAAACTCAAATCCTGCTACTTACCAACTGAGCAACCTTACCTCTGAGCTTATTTTCCTTTCTGGGAATAACAACCATAGCCGACTAGCAGGTCAAGATTAGGTGGTTCATCCCTTGTAAAGCATTTAGCTCTTGGTTGTAGAAAATAGCTAATCAACAGGAGGTGGTATAACAATATGAATCTGCCCTGGTTTCTGTGTGAGCACACAGGAGGAGAGGGTCCAGCTCCGGACTCCATCCTCCTTCTGCCCTCTTCTCCTCCTCCCTCTGATGCCATTCATCTCCAGTTAGAAAGCACTTCCTTATGTGGAAAACAAGAGTGGGAGGTGGGTGGAAACAGGAAACATGGATCACCAACAAAAACTGAGCTGAATGTCCCACACATGTGAACATCCTTTCACTCCCCCCACATGCCCGCCAACCCCCACCCAGCGCCAGGAAGCCATTCTCCACCCCACCCCCAAGCAGAGCCAGCCCTCCCAGGCATCTGCACAACCTGCTCCAGCTTGAATCACTCTCTGGACAGGTCTTTTGCCCATTCTTCCTGAAGCCCGAAAGGTCATAACTCCCTTGAATTGCTGGAAAAACATTGTGCAGAAATCACAGAGTCCAGGAAAGAAAAATAGACAGCAATATGAAAGCAAACACCGAGAGTTGAAAAAGATGTTTATTTTGATCCATGTCCAGCTTTGGCAAACCTAGAAAAGAATAAAATGTCCAGGAAAAGGCAAGCTGAAGGGAGGCTGGGGGAGGGAGCTAATAATATCAAATTTGAAACTCTGTATGAAAAAAAAAATGGTCCATTTATCATAGCATACAAAAGGATAAGGTCCATACAGAATGTTAAAAAAATATAAAGTGAAACCATGTAATAAGTACTGAGGGAAATGGGTGAATTTCTCTATAACTTGAGAGTGGAGAAGACTTTTATAACTATGACTAAAAATCCAGCTGCCATTGAAGGAGAAGATGAATAGATCTGACTACATAAAAATGTAAAAGCAAAATCTTTTATAAGAAAAAACATTATTATAAGCAAAGTAAAATGACAAACATATCACAGACGAGTGGCTAACATCCCCAAAATATGAAGAGCTTCTAAAAGTAGAGGGAAAAGAACCAACAACTTGAAGGGGAGCTAAATAGGCAACCCAAAAATGTGTCACTTTGGCATGTGGACTGTTTTGAGCTGAAAGCAATCAAGACCCAGGAGACTCAGGAAAAGCTTTTTACCTCTCCCTTAACTGCTTAAAAGAGTTTAGATAGGGGGTCTGGCCCAGAAAGAGAGCTACAACCAGGGAGAGCTTTTTCACCTTTTTAAAAATTGTTTTTGTTTGTTTGTTGTGGCTTTTTTTTCAGGGGGGGGGGTAATTAGGTTTATTTATGTTAATGGCAGTACTTGGGATTGAACCCAGTACCTCACACCAGCTAGGCTAAGCGTGCATTCTAACATTGAGCTACACCTTGCCCCCCCCCCCCCCCGCCCCCGCCAAGAGCTTTTTCATCTGAAAGACTTACCTGCTTGGCAGGGCAAACATCTAATGACCAAACATCTGCTCTTCTCAGCCTCCTGTGAATTACCCACCTCCCCTTCAAGCCCCAGTCCCCGAGCTCATTCCTTAGCTCAGGATGGCATATAAGCCTCAATTGCACACTGCCTTTGAGTTTCATATTTTTAAGGGCTCTTAAATGTCCCAAATTTGTTTTTTCTCTTGTTCATCCACCTTATGTCAGTTTCACTATTAGACCAGCCAAAGAACATAGAAGGGAAGAAGGGAAATTTTTTCCACTCCCAGACACTCAACTTAAAAATTGCAAGAGATGTGAACAAACAGCTCCAGATAGAAATGTAAAGGACCTCATCACACATACTAAGATGTTCAACTTGCCTCTCATAACAAAAATACAAATCAAAACTATACCAAGGTAGTATTTTTTACCTATCAGGTGGGCAAAAATCCAAAAGCTTGTCAACACACTATGCTGGCAAAGCTGTGGGGAAGCAGACATTCAAGTACACTGTTGGTGGGAATGCAAAACGAGGCAACTCCTACAGAGGGGAATTTAGTTGGCAATAACTAGCAAAGTTACATATACATTTCCTTTTTGGTCCAGCAATACCACTTCTTGGAAGCTATCCCAAAAAATCACTGACAAATATATGGAAAGTGTTTGCATAAGGTTATTTATTGCAGCCCTGTTTGTAACAGCAGAAGACTAGAAACAACTCAAATATCTAACAATAGGGGGCTGGCTGAATTAAATATGAAATACTGTGGAGCATAAAAAAAGGAATGAAAAACGACCTCTACATAATGCCATGGAGTGATGACCAGTGTACATTTTGAAGTAGAAAAAGCAAAATGAAACTGTGTGTAGATCTGTCAACTTAAAAAATAATATTTTTAAATACTATATATCTCATCAGCCAAAAGCTTTTTAAAATGGCTATCTATGGAGGAAGGAGAACAGAGTGAGGAGATAGGGACAGAAACTAGGTTTCTCTGATGCATCTTGTTTTGTAGATCTGAATTTAGAACTATGTAAATATTTTACATAAGTAAAACAAAATTAACTTGAAAAGGCATTTCCTAAAAATCAAAAGCAAGATAAAACAAAAGAATCTATCCACACAGGGAGTTAGTGGTATGATCACAGAGAGAACTATTTCAAGCAACTTTAAACCACAGTAATTTGACTGTCTATCCCTAGTGAGATATACTTTGTCAATTAATGGTGACCAACTGAGAGGTAAAGCAAATATTGATGTGTTTGGGAACTGAGATATTTGCTTGGGAGAAAGAACAGTTGTAAGATATATGAAGTTACATAAAACAAGATTTTCTATTTTGAATTGAAAGGGGGAAGGTATAGCTCTAGTGGTAGAGTACATGCCTAGCATACAGAAGGTCCTGGGTTCAATCCCCAATACCTCCTCTAAAACTATAAATAAAGAAACCTAATTACCTCCCCCTACAAACAAACAAAAAACAATTGAAAGTATTAGTATAAGCAAAGGATGTTATCTTTCAATGCATGTGCTTGTATTTCCTTTCCATTAGAAGGCTCTAGAAGCAAGGACCAACCCAGTAGAAATGAGCATCCCTAGCTCCCTGACTGTGGTCTCTAATTGCCATTCAATAGAAATCTTGAAGAAATGTTTGGTTCTTAATTGGAGAAGGAAATATACAAGACGTGCTTGGACATCTTATCATATCAGAAATTCAGGAACTATCAAAATCTCTTAAGACTACATCAAAAGGAGGTGATGTTACCAAAGATGGGACAATTTAAACATTCATACTGAATAATAATGACAATGTACTATAATGAACTAAAGCACATCAAATATGTTTGAACCCATGACTTTATAAGGATGGTTTAAAATTGGTCACTTTGGGACCACTAGGTAGCCAACTCAATAAATTGAAAATTGCTAATAAAGAGAAATCAACATTTAGCCTGCCTTTCCTGTAGGAACCATGCCTGATCAAATGGTTGATGAGGGAATTTCTCTTACAGAAGGAATCCAGCTAGTATATGAGCAGAATGACAGTATTTCAATATTACCATTTTGTAACCCCTAATGAAACCATGGCTTAGTCAATAATGACTAATGACTGATAACATCACCAAAAGTGAGACAAGCAGACATTATGCACATTCTGTTGGAAGTTCACAGCATTCTCTGAGGAGCCCTGCAAATACAAACACTGAATTAGGCCTCTAGGTGAAGTTACCAATTTACAGGGAATTCATTGGACAGAGGAACAAGTTACCTCAAGCGTATCATCAACCAAAACCAAACTGTGGGAAACTCTACAGGAAACTCCCCCCACACACCACATGGTTTTTCCAACAAATACATTTCAAGGCGAAAAAAAAAAAAAGAATGGGGAGAGAGAATCTATACATTAAAAGAAACAGGAGAAAAATATCAACCCATATAATGATGTATGGACTTTATTTCAATCCTGATTCAGAAAAAATAAACTCATAAAAAAAGATATGAGACATATGGGGGAATCTGAAAAAGATCTGAGGCTCCTAGATTCCAGGCTGTTTCCCTACTGGCCTGAGCCTGGGCTTTGCTTCTGTTGTAAGAAAAAACCACTTCAGAGCCCAGAACCACAGGGTTGGAACAGCTCCTCCAGTGGGCTCTTCATGTGTCAGAGGAAGAGTCTAACTGCCAAGTCCACCTCCCCTGTTCCCTCCCAGTGCCCCGAGGCTCCCCTCCTACCAGGTCCACCCACCACAGAGGAGAGAACCAGGAGGGTAGAATATTCGGCTACTCAGAATGAGGTTCCAGGCAGGAGATTCTCATAAGGTGGTTCTCATACAAGCTCTTGCCCATCAAAAGCACAGGTTTTGACATCATTCAGGATCCGCCAAAGGGACAAATTCTACGTGTGTTAAGTGGGTTGACATCCCTGATCTCAACTCTGATTTAGAAAGGGAGGTGGTTGGCTCCACGAACACCAACCCTACCACCATAACAGACTGGAGAAACTGTAAACTATGTGATACTGGATTCCATTCTTAAAAAGGTAAACCCTATTTCCAGAAAACCTGGGACTTAGCCACTATTTCTATCTATCACTACACCTACATGTGAGGTCCCTCTCTGCTCTGAGTGCTTTACCCCCCGATGTGATATGGAGAAGACACATTATTTCAGGGGACAGAAGAACAAAAGGACCCAAGGAAGGGCAAGAAATGAGCAAGTCAGGAAATGTTGCCGGCACAAGAAGCCAAGAGGGCTAGAACAGCAAGGCAGGTAAGAATGATAATAATTTAACATTTATTGAGTTCTTACTGCCTGCCGGGTACTGGGCTAAGTGCTTTTCATGCATCATCCCTTTTCACATGCTGGACCACTCAACCTCCTCCTCTCAAGGGCAACCTCACTCCCTCTTCTCAAGGACACATGCATCTCTTCCCTATTTTCTATTTCAAACACCCGGCAGTTATATATAAGGGCGGCAGTTTCTGTAGCAAAGATGCTGGAGGGGCAGTCTCAGTCCAACATGGGTGGTCCGAGGTCACTGGAGGACCAAAGAGCTCCCTGATACAATCAACAAAGCTTCTTCCATTCCGTGTTTAAATAGAAGCCTATCTAAAGAAATTAGATCATCGTTGCAAAAATGTCCAAAAGATGCCAAGATCTTCCAGTCAGGGCTCTGTTTGACGTGACCCATGACCAGCCATTGCTCTGTTCACAGCGAGTCATCTGGCCACCCCCTCTTTTGGATCCTTTTCCAGGAAATCCAGCTGAAAAAGGCTGTTGGCCCTCTTACAATTTTATCATAGCGAGTGAGATGGAAATTTGGGTGCATTCACATGAAAGAAGTCACAAGGTAATTGGTGATTATAAAGCAACTGCATTTTTCCCATAATTTCCTAACAAGGGTCAGGCCTTGAAGATTGAATAATGACCTCATGATAATGACAGAAAAGGGAGAGGAATGTACACAGGAGGCAAAGATGTAAATTATATTACGTGGTCCCAGTGGAGGAGCAACCTCTGAATTGTGTTCCCATTAATTTGGCCCCCCAAGCCCCACCAAAATATAATTAACAATGGGACTTAACTCTAACTAGAACTAATCCAGAGCTAGAATTATTTCAGTGAATCAATGAAGCAATAATGGAGCGCATTGAGTAGCGAGGGTCTAGCTCAGTGGTAGAGCATGTACTTAGCATGCACAAGGTCCTGGGTTCAATACCATCACCTCCATTAAATAAATAAATAAACAAACAAACAAACCTAATTACCCACCTCTAAAGTTTTTTTTAAAAATCCACTCACATGGATATGGTCTTTTATATGAAGTGATTCCCAGGAGCTTGGGTAATTGGATTAGTACATGACATATTATCAAAAACAACAATAACAAAATGAAACGCATGGCTTTATTGCTTGTTTGTGTCTCCTTGATACAGATATTTATTCAGTACAGTTAACGCGTGGCATCTGCAAATTCAACACTCGGCTGCTTCAGCTGTCAATCAAGACCCCCGAAGTGTGGGAATGCACAGTTTGGCTGCAGCACAGGCAAGAACAGTGCTGCCCAGCTGGGTACCGCTGAGTGAGGAGAACCGACCACCCAGCTTCCCAAAGTAGCTTTGTGTTTCTCAGTGAATGGTCCAGCAGGCAGAAACCTACTGGAAAAAAGTTGTTTTCAAAACCTTGTTGCGGGTGGGGTACGGCTCAGTGGTAGAGTACTTGCTCAGTATGCACGAGGTCCTGGGTTCAATCCCCAGTACCTCCATTAATAAAGAAGAAAAAAACTTTGTTTCTTTGCATAAATTGCTCCCCATCCCCACCCAAAGGCTGTCATTAACCCTGGTGATAGAAGTAATGAAAATGTGAAGAGTTGTGAGAAAGTTTTTTTTTTTTCAGGAATTGTAATTCGAGGTAGATCAAAGATGGGTGTTTCGATCTTCACGGTAGCTCAGCAATATGAATCCACAACTGATGCAGATATTTGAAAAGAGATTTGAAAGACCATTTCAGGAAATGTTTTCAGGCAGCTCAAAAATTTCTCACAAAGTAAGATACAAAACGTAAGTAAAAGTAGAAACAGTGGTTAACTTGTGGTCACAGGGTACAGCAGGAAGCAGCAGACTGAGAAAGGCCCAGATAATCTGGGTATTTACGGAGCATCTAATTCAGAAACCTACAAAGACCTCCAGTGCCTTTGGTAAAAGTCAAAAGGGCCTGCTCTCCTATCTGTAAGCATGGCCAATGGATGAATATACATCAATCTCCCTTTCATTTCGGCTTCCCTCATCCAAAACTTGCTACAGATGTGTCTTGGAGGTTGAAAAATTCTGAACTCCCTGGAACAAGAATGTCTTCTGGGGAGGGAGGTTGGTAAAACCAGCCAGCATGCCCAGCATACCAATAGGAAGGGCTTCTGATTTATCTTCCAAGGGCTCATCCTCTCTCTACGTAGACAGTACGGAGCACTGCATACACACCCTCCCCTCCTGTCCCCTCCTACTTGATTTATTATTACTCTTGCTTAACAAGATTTGGACTTATCATGTTTATGTCTTGTAATTATCAAAGTCCTTTTGGATACAAGCTTGGTGAACATAAATAATAACAGTAGCTACCAAGTATTATAGTTATTAATTATATTAATAGTTATCATTATACTATACTATATACAAAATATGTAGTATACTTTACTCTACATAATACTATATATATAATATTATACTATGTATGATCTATAGTTTATAGATCTATATCTACAATAGCTATACTATCATAATAGTTACACAGTGTTAATGCTATAGTATACAATAACATTCCAATTTATATACATTATCTTTTATCCTGACAATGTGGGAAGAACTTACAAATAACAAGGCACAAGAGCGGTGGGCAACTGGCTCACCTTCTCATAGCTAGTAAGTGGTAGATTCAGGGTTCAAACCCAAGTGGGGAGGAACCTATGTCAGGGTTTGTTCTATTGGTAAGTTGCCTCTAATGGTGTCCATCTCATTAACATCCCTCTCTGAGCTATCATTGATCAGATAGAGCATCTGCAGTTTTACAAAAGCTGTTTACTAAGCTGAGCTAAAGCAGGGTTAACTACATCACACACACGCACATGCGCACACACACACAGAGAATCCTTTTATTCTGTTAGATTCTTTCAACCAGACGTATCCATGCCTACTCCATGCCAGACCCAGGCACTAGTACAGTCAGGCATGGTCTCTGCCCTCTGGAAGCTTCCATTTTCACTCCTGCTAATTCCTCAGGTATGTCCTAAATGATTTCTTCCATAGGCATCCCTTGTCACCCCAGACTTAATTAGGTACCTCATTCTACACCCTGGATTTTTCCTTCATAACATTCATCTCCCTTTAATTACTTGTTCACTGTCCTTCATCCCATCATCCTGTGACCGCCATGGAATCATGATGGCTGTCCTGTTCCTATTCTATCCAGTAGCACATGGCACTTAAGAGAAACTTAGTAAATATGTGCTGAATGAATGGGTGCAAACAAGCAGCGGGAGCAGGCTTTCTCAAAGGTTAGGAAGGTGGTGCACCAGCCAATAGTTAACTGATAATCAGTTTGCGTGCAATGTTAACCTCTTCTTAACAGAAACCAGCAGCCTCTGAGTTGGAGCCTCCCTCCCACTGCACACCCCTTCCGGTGCCTGCCTTGCCAGTGAGGTCTGCCCAGGCCCGCCTTGCCTGGAGCTGTACCAGCGGGTGGAAGCCTGCCCTGCAGAAAGGACTCATTCATCCTAAATGTCATGCCAGTCTTGCCCTGTGCACACCCATCCAATCTGGGTGTCCCTCTGATCACAAACTCTGGTCTTGTATTGAATCTCAAAAGAGTCAACAACACCTGGAATGAATGACAACACCCCCGCTCCACCCCTCGCTGTGTGACTTTCTGTGGCTTTCTGGGCCCTGTAGGATACATAGGGTCACACACCTGGCAGTCCTGTGGTCTCTGAAACAGACATTCTGGCATCAGGAGGGCACAGGTTGGGGGGGGGGGGCTCGGAGAGGGCCCTAGAACTCAGACAGGGAGCTGTGAGTAGGTGGGAGTTGGACCTTCCCAGTTTCTCTCAAGACTCAGGAATTTTCTTTGAGATGGAGGCAGCAAGCCAGGAGCAAGGGAGAGACAATCTCTGCCTTTGCCTGTGGGCTAAAGATAAATTAGCTGTGTCTTGTGAATCCAAAGATTATCAGGTTACCTGCTGTTCAATTCTTTGCTTTGGCTTCTCTTAATGCCAGGACTTAAGGGAAGTCTAATTTAATTGTCCCAAGTCTCTCGCAGTGCTGATGACTTTGGCTGCAGTTTTTCATAAGCACAAAGGAATAAGGGGAAACCTCTGGGGATATGGCAGTGCTGGGAAGTCCCTTCCTCTCCCCGCGGAGATGTTCCCTCCCACTGCCTCCCTCAAAGGATGTCCCTCTTATTTTAATACTGTAGGTGGACGGTTCTTCGCAGCATCTAAATCAACTGGAAGTCCCCTGCCTCCAGTTCTCAAATGGAGAGAGTCCTCAGAAAGAGCCTCAAAGCACCCAGAGTGGGCTCTGGGGACTCAGTCCCCAGTGCTTAGAGCTGTTCTGCTCTGTCACAGAGCCAGGAAGCCCTGGGTAATATGGGGGCCCTGCTGGAGGAAGGTCAACACCTGGCCCACGAAAGGATCCCAGCTGTAGTCTCAGGGTTGGGAATATAGTCCACCAGCTGCTTCCCACCCCAGACCTCAAGGCTCAAAGTCACCTTTCCCTCCTCAGAAGAGATCTCCCCTCCTCTGCGTTGTGCAGAGCCCCCCACCCCCAACACCAGGGCACTCTTCTAGTTTCTGTATGAACTGGAAGCACTGCCCTGAAAGAAAACGACTCTTAATGACAAACTACAACCCCTCCCCACAAATCCCTGGGATTATACGCAGTGGTACTTTGTGGTGATCAATTTGTAATGTATAAAAAGAACAAATTACAATGTTGGGACACCCAAAACTAAAATCATGTTGGAAGTCAATTATACTTTTGTTTTAAGTATAAGGATGGATAGATAGATAGATAGATAGATAAAATAAAGTTACAGCTCAGTTAAAAAAAAAATAGTTGGTACTTTGTCCCGGTCAGTAGCCAATATTCTACATACTTATCTGGCAGGGGAGATACCATGATGACGAAGGTGGTTTTCCCAGGGCGAGTTTTATCCACTGCACTCTGGATGAGCTGACTCCTGCAATTTCCCCAAATGTGGGAAACTTGACTGCATAATTTGTGGTAGTGGGGGACTGCATTCAAGCTTTCCCCTGGGGAAAAAAAAAAAATTCTACTGCCTCTTTTCTCCCTCCCTTGTGCCCACACTTCCTCATTTTCCAGCCCATATGTCTACCCTTCGTCAATCTACAGCTGAAACTTGTGACCACTGGTGACAGACCCTGTCGTCCTCAAAGCTGATGCTCTGTCAGGGGCATTTCTGCCCTCAGAGGTGAGTTCAGCTACAGGGATGTGCTGGTTAAATCAGCGAGGAGTGGGGGGATTTGAGGTGGGGGAAGCCTTTACCAATTTCCATGGTGTAAATACTCCCATCTACCATATTTGATTCCCAGCTACCAACAGGTTTAACAAACAGCTTGTAAAATTCCTGAATATTTAACAATTCCTCTCACCAGCCAGTCCAAGCTTGCTTCAACATACCATTGATTCAGGAGGATTCCCAAAGAGTCCCTGGGCCCCCCAAAATATCTTGATAAAGTGAGCAATAGACCCAGCAGTAGTGGAGAGAAGGGCCCTCCGGTGGCATTTCTACCTGCTGGCTCCCTTGGCTCTGAGCTCTGGGAAGAGTGTGACTTTAGGGAGTCAGGAGAGCTCTGGGTTCAAATCTTGGTGTGACTTCAGGCAAGTTTCAGCTTCCAACTCTGCAAGTTAGGATTGATAAAACCTGTAGGATAACTTTGAGGATGAAACAAGATGCCTAAAGAAAATGCCCAACATATAGCAAGCTCTCAATAAATGTTCTTTCTTTTGCCCCCTCTTCTCAGTCTTAATTTTTTCTGTACTAGTTCAAATAATAATTTTTCAAAGGGTCCAACAGGGGGAGCCCAAACTCAACACTGTCAGGGTGGGGGGACTGGTGATTCAACTCAACTCTCACCACAGTTTAGAGTTTAACTTCAGAAACTTTGAAGGGCATAGTGCTTTTTCCCTTGAGGGTTCTCCCTTGTCCACATCCCCAAAGAGGTGAGTCCATCAAAATGTTCTATAGCTGGGGTTTATGCCACATGGCATCATTTTCCTCTAAGATGGCAAGCTATACTCAGAATCAGAAACCACGGTCCATGAAAGGGGTACCATGTCAGGACCAAAGCAAGGACACTGGGTTTCCCTAAGGCTGTGCTTCACACAACGAGCACACACAAAGCCTCCCATGCACCCAAAATGCCTCCCACATCAAATCAGGTCTGTCCCACAATATTCCATTACACAGAGGAGACAGAGGCAGAAGGGACATGAGGCTCACTAGATTTGTGAAGGCTGGCTGTTCACATACAATGGAATTATTGGGATGATTCAAGGAGAGGCAGCAAATGAAACTTTGAGGAAATCTGGTTTCTTGCGGTAAAGAGCTTTTGTAACTTGAGAAAAGTTTCGGAAACTTAGAAGCAAAAAATTCTTCATCAGAAATGAATGAAAAGCCTTGGGTTTGAACAATGTGTGGCTACTTTCTAGCTGGCTGACCTACACAAGTTGTTTAATCTCTCTGAGACTCAGTCACTCGTATATTTATTCACTGAATCTATTATTTACTGAGCATCTTGTATGTATCAGGCATGGGGCTAAGTGAATCCTGAGGAGACAATGGTGAGCAAAACCAGGCACTGTCCTTTTTCTCATGGAGCTTACAATTTATTTATTTGTAAAAAAGCATAGTAACACTGGGACAACTGGATATCCACATGCAAAAGAATGAAGTTAGATCCCTATCTCACACTGTATAAGAAAATTAACCCACAATGGATCAAAGACCTAAATGTGACAGCTAAGACTATGTTCTCTTCTCTTAGAAGAGAACATAGGCTCAAATCTTTGTGACTGCAGATTAGGTGGTAGCTTCTTGGCTACAATACCAAATGCACAAGTAACAAAGAAACAGGTAAACTGGACTTGATCAAAATTTAAAACTTTTGTGCTCCAAAGGACACCATCAAGAAAGTGAAAAGATGCCAAGATGTGGAAGCAACCTAAGTGTCCATCAACAGATGAATGGATAAAGAAAATGTGGTATAATATACACATGTGTGTATACACAATGGAATACTATTCAACCATAAATAAACTTTTGCCATTTACAGCAACTTGGATGGACTTGGAGAGTATGATGCTAAGTGAAATAAGTCAGATAGAGAAAGACAAATAAGTGTATGATATCACTTATATGTGGAATCTAAAAAATACAACAAATCAGTGACTATAACAAAAAGAAGCAGACTCACAGATATAGAAAACAAACTAGTGGTTACCAGTGGGGAGAGGCAATATAGGGGTAGGGGATTTAGAAGTACAATAATAGTTATGTATAAAATAAGCTACAAGGATATATTATACAATACAGGGAATACAGCCAATATTTTATAGTAACTATAAATGGAGTATAATCTTAAAAAAAAAAAAGGTGAAAAGATGATCTACAGAATGGGATGAAATACTTGTAAGTCACCGATCTGTTAAAGGGCTTGTATTGAGAATATATAAAGAACTCTTACAACTCAGTAATTAAAAAAAAAAAGAATTTAAAAATGGGCAAAGGATCTTTATAAACATTTCTCCAAAGATATACAAATGGCCAACAAACACATAAAAAGATGCTCAACATAATTAATACCACTTTATACCCACTAAAATGGTAGAATAAAAAAAAAAAAACAGGTTGGAGAGATTGGAACCCTCATACACTGCTGGTGGGAATGTCAAATGGTGCAGTCACTTCAGAAAACAGCCTGGCAGTTCCTCAAAAGTTTCAACAAAGGGTTTCCATATGACTAGAAACTGCACTCCTAGGTATAATACCCAAGAGAAATGAAAACACATCCACACACATCCTTGTTCATAAATATTCATACCATACCAGCGCTATTCATAATAACCAAAACATAGAAACAACACAAATAGCCATCAATTGATGAATGAATAAATAGTGAATTGTGGTATCTATATTCACATAATGGAAATCATTAGGCAATAAAGAAAAACAAAGTAATGATAGCTGCTACAATGTAGCTGAACTTTGAAAACATTATGCTAAGTGAGAGAAGCCAGACATAAAAGGCCACATATTGTGTGACTTCATTTATATGAAATGTCCAGAATAGACCAATCCACAGAGATAAAAAGTAGGTTAGTGGTTGTCTAGGACAGAAGCGGGCAGGGATCTGAGGGGAAGTTGGGAATGATTGTTCATGGCTTTGGGATTTCTTTTGGTGGTGATGAAAATATTCTAAAATCAATTGTAGGTTGGTCACAGAACTCCATGAGCATGTTAAAAACCATTCAATTGTACACTTTAAAATGGTGAACCGTATGATATAGGAATCATATCTCAATACTGCTATTATTAAAAATAAAGACATAATTCAAACAGATATGTGTACATACACATTCATAGTGACATTATTCACAATAGCCAAGAGGTGGAGGCAACCCAAGTGTCCATCGATGGATGAATGGATAAACAAAATGTGGTCTATATATACAATGGAATATTACGCAGCCTTAAAAAGGGAGAAAATTCTGACACCTGCTACAACATGAATGAATCTCAAAGACATTATGGTAAGTGAAATAAAAGCCAGTCACAAGAGGATAAATATTATGTGATTTCACTTATATGAGGTCCCTAGAGTAGTTAAATTCATAGAGACAAAGCAGAATGGTGGTTGCCAGGGGCGAAGGTTAGGGGGAGGGGGGCATGAGAAGATATTGTTTCCTGGATACAGAAGTTTAGTTGGGGAAGATGTGAAAGCTCTGGAGATGGATGGTGGTGATGGCTGCACAACAGTATAAATGTACTTAATGTTGCTGAACTGTATATTTAAAAATGGTTTTAAAATAGTATAAATTTTAGGTATTTATATATTTAGTTGTAATGCCTAGTTATTTTTATGAAGGTAAGTGTGTGTGGGTTCTGTAACTTATTTCCTTGCAAGCACAAATGGTGAGGGAAACTTCCTCTCTATGTGGGATGCTTCTGGGGCCTGGTCACCATATGCCATCACAGTGGGGACAAGTCACCGTCCTTTCAGGCAAAGGGCAAAGCTTCCACCTGAGGACTACCTGGCAAGTGTCCCCCTGCAGCTGCTTAACCTCTTGCTCCCAGATTTCCCTCCACAGTTTCTTCCACTGCTCTCCTGGCAAAGAATTTAGGATACATCGCCTTCTCAGAAGGATGCCAGTCATCTAAGTACCTCTCAGGGACCTTGTAACACTCTTATCTCTCCTGAGAGGTGCCCTCAGTAAAGCAGGGGAGATAAATGGTTGTGGATGCTGGTGGTGGCAGAATTCTTCCTCTGCCTCCCTCAGTAGCTGGGCAGACTTTACCAAACCCTTTTCCTTCTTAGTACCTTCAAACCGGGCTCTCTCAAACAAGAAAAGGACCAGTATTTGTCCCTGTGGATGCACCACAAGTCAAGGTGGCATAGCACCTGCTTATAAAGCTGCAGACCTTCCACTGCTGGGTCAGGTAGGCCAGAGTACCATGGTGACCCATTCACCTTGGGCCACCGGGGTGCAGTAAAATGGTAAATCTTTGTTATATATATATTTTACCACAATTAAAAAAAAAATAAAAGCACAATAATAGTTCTTATTTCATAGGGTCATTGTGAAGAGTAAATGAGATTATTTTGGGCTGAAGAAACAGCCAAAGTAATTAACAGCATTTATGAACCAGGCCTGGAGACCAGGGTTTGGGATGGGGGAGGGACACAAAATTTCTACTGTATCTATTGTTTAGATTTGTAAACTGGCATATTTTTATAATTCAAAAAGTAAAGCAGTTCAGAAACAGACTCACAGACATAAAAAACAAACTTATGGTTACCAGGAGGGAAGGGGACAAAGGGATAAACTGGGAGCTCGAGATTTGCAGATACTAACTTCTATATATAAATAGACAGACCACTAGTTTCTACTGTATAGCACAGGGAACTATATTCAATATCTTGTAGTAACATATAATGATGGGGGAAGGTATAGCTCAGTGGTTAGAATGTGTGCTTAGCATGCACACACTGGGTTCAATCCCCAGAACCTCCATTTAAACAAACAAACAAACAAACCTAATTACCTCCCAAATAAAATAAATAAGTATCTTGTAGTAACCTATAATGAAAAAGAATATGAAAGGGAATATATGTATGTTTATGTATGACTAAAACATTATGCTGAATACCAGAAACTGATACAACATTGTAAACTGAGTATAAAAATAAAACAAATTAAAAAGTAAAGTGGTAAAAGGCTGCTTTTTGCTGTGTTACTGATTTATTCAAGATTTAGTGTCCACAGAAAAGTACATAAAGATTGAGAACAACATTCTATTCTTGGCTTATGTGTGGCCTTCTGTGTTTGTCTTTATGTGCAACTTTTTCCAGATTTCCTCAGCTTTGCTTACCTTTCTCCCCTCTCTGCCCCCATTTACTTAAGTCTATTAGTCACAAAATCTTAAACATCCCGGTCTGATCCCTGGATTCTCCCGTCTTGCCCCCAGAAAGACCCCAGACCTCACACAGGGGGGGTGTGCCTGCTCATTTCCCGCCAGTGTCCTCTGAACTCCTCTGCCCCATTTTTACCTCCTTCCCTAAAGCGAAACCTTCCCTGAAATCTGATTTCCAGTCTTCCCCTTTGCAAACTGAGAGGCCTGCTCCTCCAGGAGGCGGGAGCCGGCGGGGAGCCCGGCCGGAAGTCAGTTTCCTGGGTGGGAGAATCCTGGCCCAAAGCCAGACGGCTGACGTCACCCGATCCAGATGGCGGAAGCCGTTGCCCAATCGGAGGAAATCGACGCCAGCACCACATTTCTCGGTGACTTTCTTCCTCGGTTCAGAAAAGCATTTTCCTCGACAGGAGGCAGCTGAGTCGGAGTGGAAATTGCCCTGAGCTTTGAACCACACGGTGTGTTGACCGTGAAGCAGGCCGTGACTGACAAATGAATGTGAGACCTGACACCGGACTCCCGGAGTCATAAGACGGCAAGTCTGGGTCTTTGCCACCTACATTCTAACCTCTGACAAATCAGTTCAGTCGGTTTTCTTAGCCATGAGTAACAATAATACCTACCTCATAGAAGCTACTGTTGCATGGCTAGAATGAGGTCATCCATGTGAAAGATTTCATAAACTTCAAGCAGGAGTGCAACATTCTGCCTGTTGTGAGAGCCTTCCTGAGGGTGGTGGACCCCAAGGAGGCAGGATGGAGCGTGGTTACAGGCTGATCCCAGAGCCAGGCAGCCTGCACCAGAATGTGCAGCTGGGACATGAAACAGCCTCTGGGTGCCCAGTTATCTTGAGGTCAAAATGGAGGACGGTAAGAATATCACCCTGCAAAGGGAGGGGCAGGGGGTATAGTTCAGTGGTAAAGTGCATGCTCAGCATGCAGGAGGTCCTGGGTTCAATCCCCAGTACCTCTGTTAAAAACAATAAAAAGAAAATAAACATAATTACTTCCCCTCCAGAACAAACCAACAACAAAAAAAATTTTTTAAAGAAAGAATACCACCCTCATCACAGTGTTATCAGGAGGGTGAGGTAGTTACTCCACTCAGACTACACAGAACACTGCCTGTCTTGTGGCAGCACTCACCAAGGCTTAGCTAGGATGATGGTTCCCAAGGCCATCATGTGCACTTGCAGGCCCTGGCCTGGGCGTTCAACCCGATTCCCAAGAGGTCTCATAAGAAGTTTCTTTCCTGACCCGCAGTCCACACAGCAGGCAAAGCTGAGACAGGAAGGGGGCAGGGCACAGCCATTCTAGGAACAACACAACAATTAACATCAGGATGGCTGAGGAGTCAATCCCCAATAGGCCTTGAGGCTCAAGATGGTGGGAGACTTGACTTCTAGCAGACCTTGAGCTTCATTATAAGCCCATTGTAATATATTAACATGGTGAATAGCATGCCATGGCAGTCCCAAGCCTAGCCATGAAAGGTCAAAGAGTGGGAAACGGCCAACTTCCTGTCCCAGCCCCTTCCCCAGACTACTTAGACTGGTCCTTCCACTTATTAGCATATGAAGCCACTGAGTTCATAAAAACTGGCAACATGATGACTTGTGGCCGCACCCTCTCTCTGCCTCTTCGGAGTTGGCCTACACTCTGTCTCTGGAGTGTGTACCTACTTTTACTCTAATCTGAGCACCCAACATCCACACCTTGTGGCCTTTCTCTTGCCTTTTGATGTATCTCTAAATAAATGTACCTTTACTACTGTGGCTCGCTCTTGAACTCTTTCCTCTGTGAAGCCAAGGACCCACACGTGGCGGGACACGTTCCGGGGGCTCAACTGAAGCCTGGGACACAGCCCTCCTCACACCCCACATCCATTTTTCCTGCATCAGAACTATTTAACTAAAGTCTGAACATGTCACTTCTCTGCTGAACCACTCAAATCTGCCCCAGCCCCAGCCCCAACCCTACCAGTGAAAAACATCAAGCACCTGTGATAGGCCCTTGAGCCCCTCTCCAGCCTCTCCTGATGCCCACTGCCTCTCAGCAAGGGTCCAGCAACCCCAGCTGCCTGTAGATTCTCACCTCCACCACCTGGTTCCTGTTGCCCCTCTGCCCAGCATGCCCTCACCAACCTTGCCTTGCAAACTCCCAGTTCTCCTTCCAAACCCTTAGACTCAAGTCTTTCAGAAAGTCCCTTCTGACTCTTCTAAGCAGGGCCTGGATCCCCTTCTCCCATATTCCCCGTGGGCACCTCCATCATTGCGTGGGCCAAATTGTATCCTAACTATTCAGGTGACTGTTTCACAACAAGACTGGGTCTTGTTCATCTCAAGCAAACTCAACATGAGCACAGGGCCAGGCACACAGCAGGGGCTCTGTAAACTTTGGGTGGAAAGTCTGATAAGTAGATGGCCAGGAACAAATTGAGCCCAAGCTTGTTTGTTCAGCTACCATAACAGATGATTGTGTTTGCCTGGAGTTGGGATGAACATCTCAAAACAGATACAGTTTCCATTTGCCTCAGCTGTTGTTCTTAGAATCACCCTGTCTGTCTCCCCCATCCTCTGTATCTCTCTTTTCCCTGTTCTTATACTTTGTCTCTCCACCCTCAGCACTTTGTTTCTCTTTCTTGCTCTGTATCATATTTCTATACCCTTTGTTGCTTTGTAGCCTTTTCTCTTCATCTTTCTTTTGTGGTTGAGAGGTCCTCTGTTTTCTTGCCTCTTTTTAAGGGTTCTGGGCCGGTAAGAGTATACCTAGTTTCATGACTCCTCAGAAAGAAGGAGATTTTGAAAAGAAGGAAATCAAGCTTTATTACGTGCCCAGAATTTACATACATTTTATTTCGTGTAATCTTGGTAATAAATTTATAATGTGATATATCATCCCAGCAAGCTAGTTTATGCTTCTGTAACAGACAACCTCTTGCTGATGGTGGGTTGGCTGAGGCTCTGCTCTGAGCCATCATTGTCCTAACCTCAGGGCCCAGGTTGACATAGCAGCCACATCTAGAACATCACCACTTGCTATAGTGGAAGGAGGAGAGAATGTGGGAAAAGCACAACACACACTGGCTTTTAAAACTTCCATGGAAGAGGGGAGGGTATAGGTTAGTGGTAGAGTGCATGCCTAGCATTCATGAGGTCCTGGGTTCAATTTCCAGTACTTTTGTTAAATAAATAAACCTAACTTCCTCCCCCCATTAAAAAAAAATTAAAACTTTCATGTAGAAGGGACACATTTTAATTGGCCAAAGTAAGTCACATAGTCATGCCTTGGTTAGTTGGTAAGAGTTACCCGGGGTGGCAAAGTAGAGTCTTCCTAGGTACCTGGAAGGAGAGAGAAACTCAAATATTGGTGAACAAGCCTTATAAACCATGGTGGATATTACTGTTTCCACCTTACAGATGAGGTGGCTGAGGCACAAGTTTATGTAGTTTAAGGACATGCAGGAAATGTCAAGAGAGTGGGGCTGAATGCATGCCTTTTGATTCCTGGGACTGTGCCCTTGCCAATTCAGTGGATTTGGGGTGCCTAGGCCTTCTCTACCACTTTTACCAAGTATTTGGACTCTGCTCTGAGGCTTGGCTTGCTGGCCTGCTGGAGGCAAGATAAGAAGCCTAGCTTTGCTCACCAACTTCTGCATCACATCTGGTGAGTGGCATCAGAATTTCTAAGGGGGAGTTTGGGAGACTTCTAATTCCTAGGACAAAACTTGGTAGGTCACAAAACTTAGAGTACAATCATTAAAAACCTTCTAGGCAAAATTAATCTATGGTGCTACAAGTCAGAATAGCAGTTCTTTCAGAATAGGGCAAGAAAGGAGTTTTGCATATTGACCGATAAGGGATCAAGGGAAACTTCTGTGGTGATACTATCTTGATCTGGATGGTGGTTAAGTGGGTGAATACAAATGTAAAAATTTATCAAGCTGTGCGCTTAAGATTGGTACAGTTTGCTATATGTCATTTATATCTCAATAAAAATGAATAATAAAAAGAATTATTCATTATCAGAATAAAAATATTTACTGTGCCAAAGAGGCTGTTAAAAGAATGATAAGACAAGGTACCGAGTGGGAGAAAATATTTGCAAGTCACATATTCAACAAAGGACATTTATCCAGACTATATAAAGAACTCTCAAAACTCAACAGCAAGAAAACAGACAACCCAATTTAGAAAGTGGGTAATAGACTTGAATAGACACTTCACCAAAGAGAATAAAAAGTCCATAAGCACCTAAAAAGTTGTTCAACATTATTGTCCATTAGGAAAATGCAAATTAAAGCCAAGATGAATTACCACTACAGATCTGTTAGAATAGCAAAGATTTAAAAATATTAAGAGTTGGGAACGGTATAGCTCAGTGGCAGAGCACATGCTTAGCATGCATGAGGTCCTGGGTTCAACCGCCAGTACCTCCATTAAAAATAAACAAACATAATTACCTCCTCCTCCCCCCAAATTAAAAAATAATAATTTTTTTTTTTTTTAAATATTGAGAGTGCCGCCAAGTGTGGGTGAGCAACAGGAACTCTCGTTCATTACTGATGGAATGTGAAATCACACTCTGGAACGTAGTTTGGTAATTTCTTATAAAGTTAATACACTTACCATACAAGTCAATAATCCCCTAGGTGTTTACCTGTGAGAAATAAAAATGTGTTCATACAAAAATCTTTACACTAAGTGCTCATAGTAGCTTCATTTATAATCACCAAAAACTGGGTTAAAACTGATAAATGCATAACTTGTCTTCTCCATGCCATGGTGTACTGTCCAGAAACAAAAAGAAACAGATTACTCATACAGGCAACAACTTGAATGAATCGCAAAGGCATGATGCTGAGTGAAAAAATCTGGTCTCAAAAAGGTTACATGCTATATGTTTCCATCTATGTGACATTTTTAAAATACAAGGCTGTCGTGACAGAAAATAGATCAGAATAGCAAGTGGTTTGAGGGGGTGGCGGGAGGGAAGATGTGACTACAGAGGGATAGCTTAAGGGAGTTTTGGGAGACAGTAAAACTGGTCTATATTTTGATTGTGGTGATGATTGAATGCCAAACCAGGGGGCCAAGGAGGCCTGTCTGCTTTGTTCACTCCTTCCGACATCCTCGGTGCTGGAACTTAGGTACGAGGTGCGTGCTCACGGACACGCTGAAGGAATGTTCTGGCTCCAGCACTGATTCATCTTGGCACCCTTCACAGGCCAGGCTATATTTAGCTTCCTCTCCAGCTGCTGACTGGACACACCACAGTTGGAAGGCATCACCAGGCCCCCTTCACAGCCCAGGCCTGGGTCACAAGAGCATCCTCCTGGAAAGCAGAGTCTCCAGCTGTGCCACAGTTGGAAATTTGTAGCTATTAGCAATCTGATGTGTTTATTGTTGCTGTCATTTTAATTTTTGCAGTACATTTTTATTAGAAAAATAACATCTGTTCAATACTTTTTTTTAATTGTCTTTAAAAAAATAGTAGACTCAGTTTTAATTTCCAGAAGCCATAACTGTTACTAGTTCTTTCTCTGTCTGTCTAGAGACATTTATGAGTAGTAAGCATGTATGTTCACATATATGTAACAGATACGGACGAATTGGTCCACAGCTCTTGGGACACAAGTAACGTCCTATTTCTTTTTCTCTTTTCATTTTTTTTTTTTTCCCTTAGAGGCACTTGGAAAGTTCATCTGTCCTATTTCTTTACAGACTCACTCATATCAAATCTGGCTTCAGCCCTGCCCACCACTGACTGGAATTCTAGTGTCTGACAGTTTCCAGACACCCTCCCTTGGGTCAGACAAGGAAGCCGAGGCTTCTGCAGTCCTGAGGAAACAAACAAGAGTCTGCTCCTCTGACCACGTGGTCGGCATTCCTTGCTCCTCACCCAGGCCTGTGGGCTCCATTGGAAGCCGACCACTTGGCCGAGCTGGGCTGTTCCTAATCAACCAGGCATGGCCTCAGCAAAGCCAGAAGAAGGATGAAAAAAATCCCAACTTTGTAAATAATTTGATATTTAAGGAAAAGAAGAAAGAGGTGGAGAAGGAGATGGAGAGAGAAGAGAGCATCAACACACTCAGGTGTCTAGGGGAAAAAAAATCACAACTCTATATAGTACATCTTTAAAGCTGTTGTTGGTTTCACGTGGTTCTTTCACTTTTAACTATATTGGGATTGGGGCTGGGGGGCACCATGGTATTTACTGTGTTTCCCCACAATCTTGACCTGGCCTTGCCTTGGGGCTGGGAGGCAGTTGTTGAATGCTCTGTGCAGAGCCCACAGCCCACAGCCCAGTTCTCAGGGACCCTGGTGACCAGTCCCACCTGAGAGGCTGCTCATGAAAAGGCCGAGCTCTCCACGCACCCTGAGAGTCCCCTTTCTTCTCTCTGAGTCCCCAGAGGCACAAGAGTCAACCAAGGAGTAGGCTACTGCCTTCACACCCTTCCCTCTCAGACCAGACATCCAGCATCTTCCAAAACCAAGTGGTGGCACTTTCCTTTAAAGCCCCACCCAGCCTGCATCTTCCCTTTCCTTCTAAAACATCCAAAAAAGCCAAACCCCTCAAAGGGTCAGGAAACCCCAAACTTGAAGGACACAAAGTCCTGACTATGCAGAAGAGGGAGAGAAGAATTCCTTTCTTCCTTGTTCATTCTCAATATATTGTTGCTACAATAAATTCATAATAAATGGTCCCTACTAGATAAGATATTCATTTAAATTTGCTCATTTCTTCAAATATGATGCCTGTCAGGAAAGTTATTATAGGAAGATTGATCAATAATCATTTCTGAAATGTTTCTTCTATGAAGAAACTCATCCTGGTTATAATGTGGGAGCTTTAAAGAATCTCAGGATCCTTCTGAGAAATTTTAGTACAATTTAGAAAACAAAATACGTATACTATCTGAGAAGCTCTTTGAGGACAGCACAGGCCAAAGGATACTTCAGGAGCACCTACTAATAAAAGCTAACATTTGCTGATAGCCTACTAGGTGCCAGGCGCTAAACTAGCCCTGGGGATACTGCCCAACCAACCAGACAGAGATGCTTCCTGCCCTACAGAGCTCAGAAGGACAGACATGAAACATACCGCAGTGAAGTGGGAGTACAGGTTGCCACAGAAATTCAGAACCAGAGGACCAAACACAGGATGGGGTATCAGGGAAGGCCTCCCTTAGAGACTGATGCTTAAACTGAGACTTGCAAATGACAAACAAAATAGAAAGACATCAGAGCTTGGAGAGGGGAAGCTGAGTTTATTGCTTAATAGGCAAGGGAGAGCCATGGTCCTCAAGAAATGAGTCCAGTGGGTCTTCCCAAACAGAAACTGAAAGGCCTTAATATAGATTCAAAAAGAGGAAACTCACCACTAAAGCAGGAATTGAGTTCTGGTCTCTGGCTCCCGAGGGGTTGGCCACACAATGTTGTGATTGGCCATCTTTAGTTCTCAGTTCTCAAAAGAGCAGGCAGTTTTCAAAGAGGTCCCAGACGAGTCCTGTGATGTCTTGGTGGACTCAGATCAAAAGGAGGCAAACCCATATCCTCTTGCTCCAAGGCTGGATAGATTTCTTTTCTCTTATAAAGACCAAATAAGAATGAGACAGGCAGAGGGAAAAGGAAGGTAATAGAGGGATTAGGTCTGCAAGAGATCTGGACAAGATTGAGCAAACAAGAGAAATTCAAGATACAGAAGCAAGGAGGCTGAGAGGAGAGTGGGTCCTTAGAAGAGGCTGGTGAAGTCGGCTAATTAAGAACAGCCTGGTAGCAGGGGTGGGTATAGCTCAGTGGTAGATGCTAAGCATGCACAAGGTCCTGGGTTCAATCCTTAGTACCTCCATTAAAAAAATAATAATAAAAATAATTTTAAAAGAAAGAAAGAAAAGAAAGCCCTGGTAGGCTATATGCTATGAACTGAATTGTGTCTCTCCAAAATTCATATATTGAAGCCCTAAACCCCAAAGGGACTATAATTGGAGATATGGTCTGTAGGAGATAATTAAGGTTAAATGAAGTCCTAACAGTGGGCCTTAATCTGATAGAATGGGTGCCCTTATAAAAGACACAAGAGAGCTCTCTCTGCCCATGTGTGCACAGAGAAAAGACCATATGAGCACACAGAGAGTCAGCAGCCACCTACAAGTCAAGAGAAGATGCCTCAGAATTAAACCCACCCTGCTGGCATCTTGATCTTGGCTTCCAGCCTCCAGACTCCAGAACTGTGAGAAATAAGTTTCTGTTATTTAAGCCACTCATTCTGTGGTATGCTGTTTCGTAGCCCAAGCAGATTAATACACCATGTTAAGAATTTTGAACTCAACATCAAAAAAAGAAAAAAAGTTTTTAAATGGGCAGAGGACCTGAATAGACATTTTTTTCCAAAGAAGACATACAGATGGCCAAGAGGCACATGAAAGGATGCTCAACATCACTAATCAGGGAAATGCAAATCAAACCACACTTACCTCACACCTGTCAGAATGGCTATTATCAAAAAGACAACCAATAACAACTGTTGGCAAGAGTGTGGAGAAAACAGAACCTTGTGCACTGTTGGTGGGAATGTACATTGATGCAGCCACTGTGGAAAATGGTATAGAGATTTCTCAGAAAGTTGAAAGTAGAGCTACCATCTGACAGTATTCCACTTCTGGGTATGTATCCAAAGAAAACAAAAGCACTAATTTGAAAAGATATATGCACCCTCTGTGTTCATTGCAGCATTATTTGCTTGCCAAGATATGGAAGTAACCTATGTGGCCATCAATAGATGAATCAATGAAGAAGATGTGGTGTGTACCTGCAATGGAATATTATTTGGCCATAAAAAGGAATAAAATCTTGCCATTTGCAACAATGTGGATGAACCTAGAGGATATTATGCTCAGTGAAATGAATCAGACAGAGAAAGACAAATGCTGTATAATTTCACTTATATGTGGAATCTAAAAAACAAAACAAATGAATAAACATAACCGAACAGAAACAGAGTAATAGACATAGAGAACAAACAGGTGGTTTCCAGGGCGGGGGCAGCGGGGTTGGAGGACAACAGAAGTAGGTGAGGGAGATTGAGGTACACAGTGTACAAACTTTCAGCTACAAAATATATGTCACAGGTATAAATGTACCATGTGGGGAATATAGTTAATAATTATATAATATCTTTGTATGGTGACAGATGACAACTAGAATTCTCATGGTGATTGTTTCAAAATATAGAGAAATATCAAATCACTATTCTGGACACCAGGAACTAACACAGTGCTGTAGGTCAATTACACTTTAAAAATAAACAAACAAACTTATAGAAAAACAGATCAGATTTGCAGTTACCAGAGGTGGTGAGGTGGGAGGAGGGGAAATCAGATGAAGGTAGTCAAAAAGTAAACTTCCACTTAAAAGATAAATAAATACTAGGGATGTAGTGCACAGCGTGAGAAACATAATTAACACTATTGTATATTATATATTGAAAGTTGTTAGAGAGTAAATCCTAAGAGTTCTTGTCACAAGGGAAAGCTTTTTTTCTCTATTTCTTTAATGTGGTATCTATATCAGATGCTGGATATTCACTAAACCTACTATTGTAATCATTCCATGTTGTCTGTAAGTCAAATCATTGTGCTATACACCTTAAACTTGTACGGTGCGTACGTCAATTATATCTCAATAAAACTGGAAGAAAAAAATAAAAAGACTTTTGAGCATCTTCCTAAAAGTTGGTGCGAAGCCTCTGGGGCTTTAAGCTGGGAATAGACATGCTCACACTCAGATCTGGGAAGGCTCACTGGCTGCAGTGTGGAGGAGGGATCTGAGCAGGGCAAGACAGGAAGCAGTGAGAGCAGGTCAGGGGTGGGTGTAGGCACCCAGGCTAGAGATGATGGAGGCTTGGAGCATGGTGACGTGGAGGTTAGAGCAAGCGAACAGACTGGAGAGACCTTCACAGGGTTACATCAATGAGACCTGGGGACTAACAGAATGGGGGAGCGGCAACTGCAGAGACCCCTAAGGCTCAGTGGAAAGAGCTCTGGGCTGGGAGTCTCAAGATCAAGGTTCTAACCCCAGATCTGACACCAATCAACCCCCCAATGGCTCTGGCCAAGTCACTTTACTGTCCTTCACTGCTTTTGTTTCTTCATCTTGTGGGAATAGATGGGGCCCGTTGAGCTCATGGTCCCACTCAATTTCTACTATCTATGATTCTACAAAGTAAATGTGTTACAAGGACAAAATAAAACAATAGTGTCACCTCCCCCAAGGTTTAGGGACCCTTCCTCTATGTGTTACTTAATACCATTGATCATCATATACTTAAAGATGTATTAGAATATTCCATTTACTGGTCTGTCTCCTTCAAAAGGCTGAGAGGTCCTTGAGGGCAAGAACTGGGTATTCTGGTATGGAACCAGGTTAGGCATATGGTAACTGATTCATTGTGATGCAGGAAAAACAGTTGTGGGGCGTGAGGAGGGCCGTGTCCCAGGCTTGGGCTGAGCCCCTGGAACGTGCCCCGCCAAGTGTGGGTCCTTGGCTTCATGCAGGAAAGAGTTCAAGAGTGAGCCACCATTGAGTAAAGGTAGATTTATTTGGAGATACATCAAAAGGCAAGAGAAAGACCACAAGGTGTGGGGCTTGGGTGCTCAGGTTAGAGTAAAGGTAGGTACACACTCCGGAGATGGAGTGCAGGCCATCTCCAAAGGGCTCAGTGGCTTCATATGCTAATAAGTGGAAGGACCAGTCTAAGTAGTTTGGGGAAGGGGCTAGGATTCCCAGGAAGTTGGCCATTTCCCACTCTTTGACCTTCAACCTAGCTTTGGGACTGTCATGGAGCCTGTGGGCATGTTATTCACCATGTTAATATATTACAATGCGCATAATATAATGAAGCTCAAGGTCTGCTAGAAGTCAAGACTCCCACCATCTTGAGCCTCAAGGCCTACTGGGGGTTGAATCTTTCACCATTCTGGTGTTAATTGCTGTGTTATTCCTTGAATGGCTGTGCCCTGCCCCCTTCCTGTCTCAATTGGATCTGTGAAATTAAAGTGTTGAGAGGACAGACACATGGTTATTCAAGGGGGGCAACTTGGTGCCACGTGTTGTGTGTTTTCTGTCTCCAGAAAACACAGGGTGGATCATGACCATCAGATGGTCATCTGAATAAACAAGAAAGCCAGTCATGGACCTTACAACAAGTAGCCAAGACAGACGTTAAACACACAAGGACAAAAATGATGGTTTATTTCTAGTTGTGGTGAGGGCTACAAGGAAAAGTACTGGCTACTGTGAATGTGTAATAGGGAGACCTAACTCGGGGGTAGAGGAAAGGTTTCTCTGAGAGAATGACCTTTATGAGAACAAGGATGAGTTGATTGACTCATAGATCAAGGAAGAGAAGCGAGAAGGAAAGGGGGAGGGGGAGACAAGGAGAGACTTTAAGTGGAAGGAATAAGCTTGCTTGAAGGCCAGAAGCAGGAAGGAATTCTGGTGAAAAGAAGACAGGAAGGAAACCCACCGGAATGGTAACATTAGCTAGATCGGGGTTGTGGAATTTTGGGTACTTTTTATTTTCCTTTCTATGTATACATTTTGCATTTCACAGATTTTCCACAACAAACACACGTTATTTTCATCATCAGAGGGGGGTGGGGAACATTGTTAGTTTAAACAAAATAATAAAGGATATGGGGAGAATGTCATGGAGGAGGGGGCACATTCCAAAGGAACTGGTGACTTAAGCAGTGAGTAATCCCCACGTGGGGGGCGGGGGAGGGGGAGCAACAAGAGCACATCAATGGATGTGCTGGAACAAAGGAGCACAGGTGACTCACAAACGATAAAGTTGAAGCTGGTCCACCAAGGTCCACAAAGGTAAGGCCAAGGAGTTGGAGGTGACATGAGAACTTGCAGGGAGCTAATTTCAAAGGGCGTATTAGCAGAGAGGATCAGGACACGGAGAAACCAAGACAGAAGGACCCTAAGGGGTCCCTGCAGGGCTGGTGTGGGAGAGTGAGGTCCTGGTGAAGCCAGGCCTACAACATGGGGTAGATTTGGTCCTTTGTTACTTCCCAGGCATCGGGGCTAAGACTGCCCCATGCTTTCTACCCCCAGTTCGGAAGTGGAAACTGTGGTTTCTAAAGGTCCTTCCGGATCTGCAATCTCTGAGAAAGAAACTGCTGGCCTGAGGACATTTTTAAAGTGATAAAGTCAAAGATTGGTTTGGGAGGGGTGGGGGTGGCAGGGCACAGGTAGGATTTGGAAAATTGAGGCCTGATACAAGTTCTAACTAAGATCTGCTCCCACCCCCTCCTGATCTAGATAAGCACCCCTGCCACCCACACTGGATATTTGGCCAGCGTTTCCTCCAGAGGCTGTGAAGTATTTTGAGGGCTGGGATGTGTGCTGGAGAAGGGGTTGGAAATTGGCTCCCCTCTCCCCTCTGAGCTGGACCTACAGGAAATGCCTCAGCCACTTCCCTTCCAGGCTTTCACATATTCCCATGCAGTTACCTCAGATCAGCAACTGATCGCCTCACCTGAATTCTTCTTGGCATCTCCCATTCACCCCCTACTCCTGATATGGCTGCTGCCTGCTCAGAGATGAGCAAATTCGTCTTGGCCTTCTGCCCAGCCCGGAAGCCAAACACAGCACGAGGGTCAGTACCCTAGCCCTTGCCTGATCTCATGACAAAAGAGATGCAAAATCATAGTATTACTTTTTTTAAATGGAGGTACTGGGGATTGAACCCAAGGCTTCGCGGATGCTAAGCACGCACTCTACCACTGAGCTACACCCACCCCCTCTAAAATCATATTAAGTGATGATATTAAATCACCATGTTAAATCTATGCATCAAATGCAGGATTGGTCAGAAAGCAGCTGAGGGTTCTCTGTCCATGGCCCTGTAGTTGGCCCTGTGCTGCCATGAGGATGGAGGAGGCAGGGGTGCTGAAGAAACAATCCCAGCCCCTAGGAATCTCACTTGCTGTTTGGAGGCATCAAGTTCTTAATAAAAGTAGTTTCAAGCCAGAAGACCTGGGTTCATGTCACAGCTGAGCTCTTGCTAGCTGAATCATCTGAGGGGTAGTCCACTTACCCCTCCAAGCCCCTTAGTTCCTTCAACTGTGGGATGGACAGGACAGGGAACTTAGGATCAAGTGATGCAGTGTGTGAGAAAAATAGACTTAAAAGGGGTATCCTCCTTCCACCAGTATCTACTGTGGGCCTATTACTGCCCAAACATTCAGGATATAAAGACAAAGAAGACAATAGGAGCAGGCCAGGCTCCTGCCCTCGGGAAGTCCCTCCAGTTGCTGTTGTCACTGATGACTGTTGAATCAACGGGGCCATTCATAAGAAGCAAACGAAGAGCTCCGACAGAGGGTGGAAGATTGTATTTTCCAAAGATGGATGCCCCTTCCTCCATGCTCTTCTTGTCCCGTGACTGACACTCCAGGGTGTAATCATGTTCCCTCCCCTTGAGTCTGGGTGGGGCTGTGGCTGCCGTGACCAATGGGGTATGGAGAAAGCAACGCAGATTATGGAAAGAATACAGTTCCTGCCTGGTTCTTTCCCTCAGTAACCCAGCCACCATGCAAGAGAAGCCCGATCTAGACCAAGGGAGAAGAACTGAGACCCTCAGCATCCACGGCCAGACACATGAACGAGGGATGCTGCAGAAGGACAATTCTAGTCTCCAGCTTTTGAATCTTCCAGCTTCAACCCCAGACATCATGGAACAGAGACAAGCCATCTGCTTCCCCACTGCACTGCACCCAAATTTCCGACCCACAGAATCCATGAACATAACAAAGGTGTTTCATGCCCACTAAGTCTTGGAGTATTCCTTTAGGCAACATTAGATAGCCAGAACTTAGAGTAACTTTAGAACAAGCAGGAATGAAAGCAGAAGGTGCCCTAGAGGAGTTGAGTTAGTCTGAATGGAATGGCAGTAAATGTGGAAAGCATTACCAGCCCTGGCCATGTGGTTTCTAATCCTGTCCTGCTGTGAAACTGTTCCCCCAACGCCACTAACAACCTCCCAAATGACCAAAGACAAAAGCATCTCAACCTGTTCTCTATATTCATTCCCCTTCAACTTCTTCCCTTGACTTCTGGTCTTAATATAAATTCCACTACCACACAGACATGCTTCTCCACTGATGTCTGCTTTGCTTTATTCATTGGTTCCTCTTCTCCCTCCCACCCTCCCACTATGCTATGACCAACTTACTTTCCAAAGGCTTGCTGTCTATACATGGCCCTCAGAGAGCTCATCCCTTCTTGTTGAAACTATAACTTGTATGCCAGGGTCTCCTACGCTAGTATCTACATAACTAGTCTGATTCATCAACACGAACTCCTATCTTGCATCTCCCAGTTTCCCATTAGTCACATGCCAATACCTTATTTCTTTGCCACCTAGAATTCAACACACCCCAAAGAGTCCCACTATAATGGATGCTGTCTAGGTTTCACCCAAATCCTTTTTATCAGTTGGTCTACTCATCCCCCAACTGCCGGGGATGTTGTCTGATAACCACAAACAGCTGTTCCCTTTTCTGGAGAACTGGCCTAGACCAAATGGGAGACAAGTCATCCTCCATTCCACACACTTTGGACAGACCTTGGCCAATGACTGCCTGATGCAGGGCTGCAAAACACCAGCCCCCTTGGATGGTGACGGAGTGGACTCTGGTATGATTTGTGCTGAGATTCTCCCTGAGGACCCAGATTACAGCTTAGGTTCTTCCCCTTTGCCATCCTGTTTCCCTTACCCTCCTTCTCCTCCCCACATCAGTCCCTTGGACAAAAGTTCCATGCCAGGCTCTGCCTCTCAGTGACCCAACCTAAAACACCTCTCAAGGCAGGTTCATTCTGTTTACCTTTCTCTCGCTCGCCCCACCCTGAAACTCCCTATCAGGTCAACCATCAATCCTAACGTACTTTCTAGCAAAGGCCTCTCAGATTTATTTCTTCCTCCTCATTCCCATGGCCCCTACATAATCGCTTCACACCTGGATTGTGAAATCAGTCTCCTCTCCTGACCTCCCTGCTGTTTCCTGTTTTTCCTCCCCACTCCAACAGGACTAGCACATAAATGCCAGATTAAAATCTCTTAAATGCCTTTGATCATACAGCTCCCTTACCCAAAGTTCAGTGCCTCCCATTTCTAATAGCACAAGATAAAGATTCCTTTGTCTGCTTTCCTGGACCCTCACTGAGATCTGGCCTCCACCTTATTTATTTAACATCATTTCCCAGTATCTCTAATTTTCTCTTCCAGCCAGACCCTTCAAAGTTCCGCAAACCACACTCATTCCCATCACACCAACCCCATTTCCCCTCTCTCCTGTACTTTCCTAAATCCTGCCCATCAAGGGAGGGACTGTCAGTTGTCTCCCAGTAGCCACCTGTAGGGTCAGGCCACTCAAGATGGCTGTTCTGCTCTCTGTACATTCCCCCCACTGCTCGACCAGTGCCTGCATCACCTACACTCTACTCGCATGATTGACTTTCCTACATACTTGTCCCAGACCCGGTATTGATTGTTCTTATCAAAGGGACAGTAAGGGGTGTGCCCCTCTGCTGGTTTCCCTGGTAACCAATGAGCCAACCTGATATCAATTTTCCCTATAACTCCTAACCTTCCCCTGACCTGGAGAGCAAAGCCTGACACCATGATCTGTCCTCTGTCAGCTGCACACGATGAAGAAACACTCTAGGACCTTGCTTCAGACATGTAAGATTCCCCCTCCATTAAACCACTGATGTTTCTGTTGCTGAATCCGGGCTCTTCGGTCTTGAGGCTGAGCAAATACAGGGTTTGGGGGCCTCAGGGTACAGCCCACACCACCCTTCCCTTCTTAACAGTTTCCAGCTGGGCACATTGCTGCCTATAGTAAATGACACAAGCCTCCTTTGCAGCTGGAAATGGTTAAATGACTTCACTTCATCCTATTTCATATAAGCACAACTGCTGTGTATTCTGTCAATGGACTGACAGGAAGGGATGTGTTTCTTTGTCCTTCTCTGTCCTACTAGCTGGAGTGTGGAGCCTGGGCAACCATCTTAGATGATGACATGAAAAACCAGGTATTGAGGACATGAGACGACCAAGGAGAGCTTCCAGCCAAGCCTGATACACTGACCTTGAGCTAGACTTTGTTTCTGTCAGAGAGGATGAACTTAGAGCTGGTAAACCACTGTCACTCACAGCTGAATCAAATCCTAACTGACACACATACTCAACTTTTCTCAGGTAGCCATAACCAGCTTCTGTGGCTTGAAGCCAAAGAAATCCAAATGCAGAGGAATAAAGATAGAAGCTTTAGAAAAATTAAAGGAAGCTGAGCAAAGTGCACAGGGCTTTAGAAAGACATTTCTAAATCACTACTGGCACGGAAGTGGCTACAATTACATAAGGAGAGCCGGCAAGCCCAGTCAAAATGCAGGGCTGAATTTTCATGGATTGTATGCTGCAGGAATTATGGGCAGAGCTGACATTATATAACTGAGTGTTAAGTAAGGTGGTGGAGCTGTACCATGGTTCTGCTCACCTTTTGTGAAGGAAAGAAAGGAGTGGACGCAGTGCTATGCTGAGAAACATTTAACCACTGCCTGGCGGCTGGGGGGAGTCTAATTAGCTGCATTTCCAATGTCCGGGGTGTAAATATTCTTATCAAGGTCAACTTCAAGCTACCAATGTTAAGTCAACTGGCTCACAAAATTTCCGAAAATATCACGATGGGCTCTTGTGAGCTGGTTTGAACTGGTGCAAGCTGGCTCCAACACACCCAGGGGAAGGGCTGAGAAGGCAATGACGTAATGAACCTTACAAGGCACCAGGCAACATGTAAGAGGCATTTTGCAAACATTATCTTTCTTAATCCTTTTATTCACCTCTGAGAGGTAAGGCCAAACTTCCCCATCAATAAATCCTTCTGGGGAAGATTCCAATACAGGTAGATTTATTTTTATATTTCTCTTCCACAACCTTGGAAGATATGTTTGTCATTCCTATTACGGATAATTAGAAAAAGTAGGGAATGGAGGTTAGGAAGAGAAAATGGTGTATCTCAGATATTTTCTGGGTTTTGACCATCCAGCAACCACTATTTCCTCCTCCTCTGATAATAGCCATTGGATTCCTTGGGGAACTATCTAACCTGTGTGCAGCTCTTTTAAGCTGACACTTAAGGTATCCTTTCTTCTTCTGGGCCCTGCCTAAACCAGATTAATCAGACTCTCTCTGCTGGGGCTTTGAATGATAAATGTGAGTGTGAGGGATGGAAAAAAATGTGTTGTCATTCATTTTTTCAGCAGGTAGTGAGAGTAGGACTTGATTCCTGCTAGAGTCTCTGGGAGCTGCTCTGGTGCCTATGTTCCCTGAGCCTAGCTGTCTAGCCTTCCTTTGATTCTGTGAGCTATCTAGTATCCTCCCTACATTCAACTTTTCTAAGCTAGCTGTAATGAGTTTCTGTGCCTTTAAACCGAAAGAAATCCAAAAAGGAAGAAGGTAGAGGCTTTAGAAAAATTAAAGGAAGCTGAGGCAAAGTGCACAGGACTCTAGAAAGACATTTCTAAATCACTACTGGCAGGGAAATGGCGACGATTATGCAAGAAGAAGCTAGGCAAGCCCAGCCAAAATGCAGGGCTAGATTGTCATACATTGTACACCGCAGGAATTGTGAGCAGAGCTGACCTAGTATAACCCTGAGGGTTAATAAGGTGTTTGAGCTGAACCATTGGATGCTCATCACAGGGTAATTAAGGAAAGGCAACTAAAAACATTTCATATCTAAAGTATCCAAGTTACTCTGTGTTTCTAGAATTGTTCTGAAACATATGGGGGTAATTTTTTTTAATATGTTAATCATTTGGGTGGAGGACTAGAGAGAAAACACAGACCACTAAGCACTCTTGGTCAGCATTTTATCTTCTAGAAAGTAAGATGAATTTACAATTATGTCATTTAAAACTATTAGTGGGAGGAGGGTATAGCTCAGTGGTAGAGTGTTTGGATGAGGTCCTGGGTTCAATCCCCAGTACCTCCATTAAAAATAAATAAGTAAATAAACCTAATTACCTCCCCCCTCCAAAAATTAAAAAAAAATTAATTAAAAAGATACTTTTATTTGGGGGAAAAGAAAAACTATTAGCAATGGAGAGTCTGGTAGGTTTCTAGAAGAGAAGCCAGGAGTTGTATTTGGGTTTATGTGACTGATGAGTATTTCTGTTAGTTCTGTGCTTCAACCAAAATTTTTTCCATCACCTCTTCCTGCACTGATCACACTCTGCTCTGAATTCCTAGGGTGCTTACTTTCTGTCTCAACATTCCATTCATTTGACATTCAACACTGTGATCTGCTGGGTCTTCATATGAGGAAAAGTACTTGTTAAGTTCTAATACACCAAACAATTGTTAGTTATGTATGGGCACGTGTTAGTGTGTTCATGTATATGATATATTCATGTAAGTATATAGTATACATATATGTGTGTTTATTATGTACAGTTATAGTCACATACCTATTATATATTTGTCTCTTATTTTCCCTTAACTAGGTTGTAGACTTCTTGAGGCTCATTTATCCATTTTTCTGCCTTCTACTGTTCAGAGTTGGAACACTTTTGACAGTCAATCTACTGATGATTTGAGTGCAGGGACAAGGCTCTCCCATCTCCCAAGTCTGTGGCAAAGTGCCCTGGATCAGTTTGTTTTGTGTGGCCAGACAGAAAAAAAACAATGGTTTAGTTCCGCCTCCAGCCTCTTGTCTTCCTTTTCGCAGAAGTTTGGGTCATGGTTGTGATCAGAAACGTGTTTCCCTTTTTCAATGGTAGATTTCTGAAGAAGTGGTTTCTCATACTGACCTCTGCATGGGCAGTATGAGACATCATCTAACAAGAACTAACTGATCTTGACTATTGTAAAAGTGTTGAGAGCAAATGAAAGCCATCAGCCTACGATGAATTTTTTCACAGTGCAGCATTTCTCCTTCTCTCACCCCAACCACCAGCTAGCCCAGTGCTGTCCAGTAGAACTTTCTGTGATGATGGAAAGTGGACTGAATCTGTGCTTTCCAATATGGTGATTAACCCCTGACCACCTGTGGTTACTGTACACTTGAAATGTGACTCATGCAAATGAGGAACTGAAGCTACCTTTTGTGTAATTTTAACTAATTAAAATTTAAATAGCCACATGCTCCCGTATGGAGCAACACAGAGCTAAATTAAGAGAATCTGGGTCTTTTTATTCATGCATTCATTCATCACTCAACCAAAATCTATTGAGTACCTAATATACGTTAGGCACAGTACTCAGCCCTGACAGGGGGCTCAATGACTAGTCTCTCGCAAATCCCAGACTCCTAATTTATCCCTCCCTATCCCCTTTATTAACTGTAGGTTTGTTTTCTATGTCTGTGAGTCTGTTTCTGTAACAAATGATTTTAAAAAAAAAAAATTTGTTGGGGGAGGAGGTAGTTAGGTTTATTTATTTATTTAATGGAGGTACTGGGGATTGAATCCAGGACCTCGTATGTGCTAAACATGTGCTCTACCACCGAGCTATACCCTCCCCCCATAACAAATAACCTTTTGAGATGACCTCAAGACCTTTATGTGTCTTCTGGTTCCACCACATACTCTTGAGAAAATTAGCTGGAGGAGATTTCTTAGGCAAGGTTCACCCTGCAGATGTCCTTACCTCCCTGACTTCCCCTGCTGGATTAGGATCCTTGTCTGAGCTAGAGGCAGCTCCCAAGGGCTGGCAAGAGGCCAAAGATATGACCTGAGGTGAGAATGCATGACTGGGCTGCCCAGCAAGGTTATTCTACCCCTGGGGCACGTGTGCGTAACCCATTCAGAATTTGAAAGTGAGACCCAAGCGAGGACACAAACATCAGAGCAGTGTAAAACCCCAAAGACACAAAGAGCTAGGGCAGTGAGCTGAATGATAACGTTAATAATGAGGATTGTTGAGAGGCAGGAAAGCATACAGGTTGGTGGCTCTTTCTCTGGAGCCAAACTTCCTGGAATTCAATCCCAGCTCTACCCTGTGCTGCCATGCAAAGCTTCTCTACTGTCTCCTCACCCAGTGAGATGATGTTGTAAAGGCCCTCTCTCTTCTCAGAGACTTACCACGAAAAGTAAATTAATTAGAACATAAAACTGAACCCAAATGAGCTGGCTCCAGGGTCCACTCTATGACCAATGTGGAGTGCTGCTGGATTTTAGAATGAGGCAAAGGGTTTGAATCTAACTCCTACTATGTAATCTTGAGAAAGGGAGCTGCCTCGTGGAACCTTTCATACTCCTTATCCGTAAAACGAGGATACAGACAATGATAATAGTGGGGGTTTTATATATAAAATAGATAACCAACAAGAATGTGCTGTATAGAACAGTAACTATACTCAGTATCTTTTTTTCTTAATTTTGTTTTTTGTTGATGTGTAGTTGATTTACAATGTTAGATTCAAGTGTACAGCAAAGCAATTCAATTATACATATACATACATATGTATATATATTTTTCAGGTTCTTTTCCATTATAGATTATTATAAGAAATTGAAATCTAGAAAAAGAAAGGCACAAATTAACTTATTTACAAAACAGAAGCAGACTCACAGACATAAAGAACAAACTTATGGTTACCAAGAGGGAAAGGGGTTGGGAAGGGATAAATTGGGAGTCTGAGATTTGCAAATACTAACTACTATATATAAAATATTTAAAGAGCAAATTTATACTGTATAGCACAGGGAGCTATATTCAATATCTTGTGGTAACCTATAATGAAAAAGAATATGAAAATGAATATATGTATGTATATGTATGACTGAAACATTATGCTATACACCAGAAATTGACACAACATTATAAACTGACTATACTTCAATAAAAAAGAATGCAAATTTTAAAAAATAACAAAAATAAAGAAATTGAATATAGTTCCCTGTGCTATACAGTAGGTCCTTGTCGCAGTATCTTGTAATAACCCATAATGGAAAAGAATGTGAAAAAGAACATACATATAACAGAATCACTTTGCTGTACAACTGACACTAACAGAACATTGTAAATCAACTATGGGTGGCCCTTGAAACTGCTGTGGACTCCTAAGGACGTGACATGCCAGTTCTTCAGGATACAGATTGCTGGATGCCAGCCCATCCCTGTCCCCTGAGGTAACCCACCTGTGAACCTGTTCTCTAACAAGGAAAACACCTTGACTTGGCAGATTCAATGTGGGAACTTACAACAGGGACGTTTTGGCGCAGCCTCCTTAAGACAGTCCTGTTAGACTGTAAAATGGTAAACTGCTTTGGAAAACAGCCTGGCCATTTCATATAAAGTTAAATCTATTCTGAGTTATACTAATCCTAGATATTTACCCAAGGGAAATGAAAACACGCGTCCACAAAGAGTTGTATATGATTGTCCATGGCAGTTTTATTCATAATAGCCAAAACCAAGGGGAAAAAAAATGTCCATCAATGGTGAATGAATAAGCCAACTGTAGCATATTTATACAATGAAATACTATTCAGAAATCAAAAGGAAAGAGCTCCTGATTCATGCAAGAACACAGATGAATCACAGAAATATTACACTGAGCAAAAGAATCCAGACACAAAAAGAGTGCCTGATACTATAGTTTTATTTATATGACATTCTAGAACAGGCAAAACTACAGGAACAGAAATCAGATCGGTGGTCACTAGGGGCTCAGAGTGGAGAGAGAGTATTGACTCCAAAGGGGCATGAGGAACTTTCTGGGGCAATGGAAATATTCTATATCATGATTGTGATGGCATTTATAGAACTACATGAGTTTGTCCAACTTCATCAAACTGTACTCCTTAAAAGGATGGGTTTTACCGTATGTAAGCTATACTTCAATATACCTGGCTTTAAAAATATATATAATAACACCAAGCACTGACAGGATGAGCACATCCCACAGGGATGGGTTGAGAATATCCAATTTATACATTTCTTACTGATCTTCTCCTCCTCCTCCCTCCTCTTCCTCCTCCTCCTCTTACTCCTCCTCCTCCTTCTTTAGTTCACTTCTCCCCTTTTTTTTTAATTGAAGTGTAGTTGATTTACAATGTTGTGTTTGTTTCTGGTGAACAGACATAGTGATTCAGTTATACATATATATGTTCTGTTTGGGGGAGGAAGGTAATTAGGTTTGTTTATTCTTTTTTTTAATGGAGGTACTGGGGACTGAACCCAGGACCTCATGTATGCTAAGCACACACTCTACCACTGAGCTATACCCTACCCTCCTCGTATTCTTTTTCATATTCTTTTTCATCATAGGTTATTACAAGCTGTTGAATATAGTTCCTTTGATTTTCTTTACTGACACTAAATGCTGACAATTTATAACTTCGGAGGCCTTGTCAAAAGGTCCCTGGCATCAAAATGGCTGCATCATAATGCCATATGAAGCTTCTAGGCAACCAGAGAGGTCAATAGACAAATGTCTATAATATACTGTGTCTGGTGCTTCAAGAGATTTCTATACAAAGTAGATGGACTAATTCTGCATAAAGGAGTCATGGGCAGGGTTTTCCAGGAGGATGGAGAGGAAACAGCATGTGTGAATGGTCCAACGCGTAAGAGTTTGGCATGAATGGGAAAAAGTACAACCCGTACGCGGTGCCCTATCTCGGCGCAGGGAAAGCAATGGGGAACTTGAAAGAGAAGCCTGTAAAGTTGCCTGGGTTCAGTTTAGGAAGCCACTGTCTGCCCCACTGGAGTTTGGAGGCACTAAAGCTAGTAACCCAGACACTGACTTGGTCAGTTCCCTGGGGAGGCACAGAAGTTGGCCTGGAGGGAATAGAGTTAGGAAGTCTCTGTGGCCCAACCTTGTGATCATTTCTGTTGAAATAAAGTGTGCCTTTCTGGTAGTGGATTGTTCTGAATACCAAATGTAGGTATTCTGATTGTTCTGAATACCTTAAGTAAGTAGGTCTCAACTAGGTTATATGAGCCCTGAGGGTGGCTCACCTGCCCAGAACTTTGGGACCCTCTGTTTCTTTCCTGAGGTGGGGAACCCTGGCTCTCAAGCAACCTCATCACTCAGGCTGCCAGGGTCAACACCAGTCACTCTGTTTGGGAGATTCAAACCCACGTAGTCAGGTCCGCAGTGGAGAAGATCATCAGAGCAAAGGGATGCATGTTATTTTCAGCCTCCCCTTGGGAGCAATCCCTTTCTGTGTTGAGTGGGATTTCCAACCCGGGGAAACAACTGACCAATAGTCTGGAAAGAGAAACTCATAAAAGGGCCAGGGCTGCCCAGAGCTGGGATGACGGTAGCATGAGGCTCAGACACTCGAGGGAATCCGTGAGGTGATGGAGAGAGAACATGAGGGAAAGCAGGGCCACCATCCAGCCAGGCCCAGCTTCCTTTTTCATGAGCTCATGGTCAAAGCCAGGCCAGACCAGGAGGGTGCCAGCGATTGAGTGAGCTTGTTTTTTCCCTAACTTGGTTCTGAGTCACACAGGGCATCTATCCTTCCCAGAAAACCGCCTCAGGGCTCACCCCCTGGCAGCCAGTCAAGCTCCAGTCTTAACACGCGATCCCCACTCTGCAGGCTGGGAGTTGGAAGCAGGCCAGCCCAGAGCACCAGGTCCTGCCCCTCGGCCTCGCTGGGAGGGACCTGGGCCCCTCCTAACCTTCAAAGAAAAGTGCCTATGGCCTCAGCTTTGGAAATAGGAAGGAGGCATCCTCTTACTTTTGAACACACAGGGGACGCTACTGAATTACAGAGCTCCAGGGGAGGGAGGCTTATTCAAGAGCCTTTAATCTATGCCCTAGACTTTACAGATCTACTCATTCATAAATGCAGGGTGTCTGAAAAGGCAGGACAAAAGGGGAAATACTTAATTTGTTGTACTTCCTGCTTCCCCTCCCCCATGATTCTGCTTTGAATTAAATCTCAATCATATTCTCCAGTGCTGATTGTTGGAGCTGTCTACAGAGAGTTTCCCACATGAACAACTCTAATGTTAATTGAAGAGCCCTACGTTTCTAGTCTTTACAGGCAGCCTGAATTGATCTAGACACGGAAAACTGAATGATGAGCAAGGTGGATAGAGTCCTGCCCTCAAGGAGTTATAATCTGACGGGAAGGAAACTGGCCAGAGGAAGAAGCCACCACACTGGGGTCCTAGGAAGCCAGTTTTGGCACAAGGACAGGGACTCTGGGACCTTTTCCCAGCTCCCTGCTCTCAGCAGCCTCCTGGGAAGTTGGGCTGAGTTGGACTGGACTGGGCTGAGCTGAGCTGAGCTACATACAGGACAGGGGTTAACCATGTTCTTTTGTGACCTTGCCTTGGGGCTCCAGGCACCCTTGCCATAATTTTGCGTCAGGGAAAATGGCCAGAACCTGATCTTGGCCGTCCTCAGGCCCAAATGAAAGTATTTGGGGGTCATTTATTAACTTGCTATTAAGAACTCACCACCACCATCCCGCCCCCACGCCCCACCATGCTTCTGGCAAGAATTGTTCTGGCTAGAATGTGTGTGTATGGGGGCCAGAGGAAGGATATTGAAAATCATTCGCATTGGTTGAACAAGAACTAGGAATGCAGAAGTCTCTGCGTCTTTGGGGAAAAGAAAAAGCCATAAAACCTGCCTGAACTGGAGAGGGAGGGAAGGGAGGATGAAAAGAGAAAGAGAAATTGTGTCTCCTGATGATCTTAGCATGTGGAGGCTGTTTTCTTATCCTGGTCGCCGACTCCCAGGTCAGTTCACTGCTGCCCACATCTGCTCCAAAGCAGCCCCTCTTCCCAGAATCATAATAATGGCCACCAAAGAAAAGGCACCTACTTTGTGTCTATTCATATTCTTAATCTTTGCAAAGACCTTAAGGCCAATTGGCCCCCATTTCAATTAAGGAAATGTTTTCAGAGAAGTTAAGTAGCTGGCCCAATACCTTGTAGTTGATAAGTAACAGAGCTGGGACTTAAACCTACTTTCCTCTAAAATCTGTGAAATAAAGTTCATAGTTTAAGGCAAGACAAGAAAAAACTAAAACTAAAAATTTTTTGTCTACCCTTTGGCTTCCTCTCTTTCAACACTGTGCAATGGATATCTGCCTTATGCATAGACCAAACCTCCCCCATCGGCAAGAATACCTGCTCAAACAACAAGACAACGCCTCAGAAGATAACATTCCTTCTTGGTCTTGTGAAGGGTCACATGATGACACTTAGATCTGGACTGTGTAAACAGTCAGTAATACGTCATTTGATGTACAGCTTTCTGTCTCAAAAAACTTCTACAAATGTGCTCCTGGGTTCAACAGTTCTCAGAGCTTTCTGAGGTGCTTTTCCCAAGGTTATAATCCTTAAATTTGGCTCTATTAAAATTTTCCATTTCTTTCTTAGATTGACAGGTTAATTTTTTGTCAACACACCACTAGATGATCATACACTCTTTTTGCCACCCCACGTATCCTTTTGACCTCAACCCATCTCAACCAATAGTTATTGAGCATCTACTAATTGCCAGGTTCAGCTAAGAGCTTTCAGTTTTCATCCCTGACCCCAAGACCCAGGCTCCATCCCTCTGTCTCTGCTTCCCTTTCTCAGAAACTTCCACTCCCAAATATCTGTCTCCCTCTCTCCTGCCCATTCTGGCTCCTTCCCATGACCTTTGTCCCCTGTTCTAGCCTGTGACTAGCAATACAACAGTATTTCAGGTGGGGTGGTGGGCATGACTCACTCTTATGTCACTTATGAAGGGTGAGGGCCAGGGCTTTGCCATCTGCCACCTGGACAGGTACTCCTCATTCAATGGCAGATCACCCTGACCCACAGCTGAGCATCCCCCAATATCCTCTCTGAAGAGGAAGTGTAGGGGCCTCTGAAGAGTCAAAGAGACACAGCTGGATAAACAGACGCCTCTGGGGTTGAGGAGTAGCTCCTCAGAGGAGGTGGATTTAAGAATATTCATTAAGGGACCCTTGTATACAGTTGGTGGGAATGTAAACTGGAGCAGCCACTGTGGAAAACAGTATAGAGGTTCCTCAAAGCCTGAAACTAGAGCTACCATATGATCCAGCGATTCCACTCCTGCGTATATATCCAAATAAAACAAAAACACTAATTTGAAAAGATACATGCTCCTCAGTGTTCATAGCAGCATTATTTCCAATTGCCAAGATATGGAAGCAACCTAAGTGTCAACAGATGAATGGATAAAGAAGATGTGATATGTATACTCAGTTATAAAAAAGAATGAAATTTTGCCATTTGCAACAATGTGGATGGATCTAGAGAGTATCATGCTTAGTGAAATCTCAGACAGAAAGACAAGTACTCTATGTTATCACTTATATGCAAAATCTAAAAAATTAAATATATATGTATATAATAATATATATAACAAAACAGAAACAGACTCACAGACATAAAGACCAAACTAGTGGTTACCAGAGGGGAGAGGTAAAGGGGAAGGGGCAGTGATAGGGGTATGGGATTAAGAGATACAGGTTACTACGTGTACAATAGTTAAGTGACAAGGGTATATTACATAGCACAGGGAAATACAGCCATTATTTGTAATAACTTTAAATGGAGTATAACCTATTAAATTGTTGAATCACTATGTTGTATACTGGAAACTAATACAAAACTGTAAATAAACTATACTTCATTTTAAAAATATTTATTTATTAAAGCCCCTACTAGGTCAAAGGCCAAGGACTAGAGAAACCACAGAGCTACCACGAGGACAAGGGCGGATGTGGTCTTGTATACACGTGGAGATGATATTCCAGTGGGGGACACACACAATATCAAAAAGTAAACAAATGCATAAAATGGTTTCTTACTGTGGTGAGCCTTAGGAAGAAACAAACAAGGGGCTAAGAGAGAGATTAGTAGGAGGTCAGAACACAGGTCAAGGAAGGGAATGAAGGAAACATGGTGATCTTGGGCAGATGGGGAGGAAATGAGAGCTGGGAACGGGAAAGCGGCAAAAGTCTTTCCCCAGGATTAGGGCAGTGAGAACCGGTGCAGCTGTTGGTCTCACCCGCTGGCCCTTTCTGGCCTTAAGTCACTCCCCATCCCTCACCCCCGCACCCTTTCATTGGCTTAATGATTCACTCTCAACTTTCCCCAGTTTCCCGTGTGGCAGGGAGGGGCAGAGCCTTGGCGCTCCGAGGGTCCCAGGAATGGGAGTGGGATTGGTTGAGAAGGAATGGTGAGCCATCTGGGCTCTCTGCTTCTCTTGGTCCCACTCTGGCCTTGTCACAAAGAAAGTTCTCTCTGTGCCAGGAGGACAGTGAGGATAACTAGGTCCAGCTGGAAGCCAAGCTCCAGATGTGGGAGGTAGTGCGAAATGGGAGCCTGACACCCCCTTCATTTCCCCTCCCCTGCCTAATGCCCTGGAGAAATTTTCCATCATAAACAAGTTATGCAGTGCTGACCCTGGGTGCCTTGCCCCCTCTCCCACCAAGCAATTTTCTTCCATCATCACTATCTTCCCCCATCCCCAATTTATGTCTGTGTGAGCCTGTGGGCCTGTCCACACATGTAAATCGACCCGTATTTATGTTGATCGCTGTGTGGTGTGCAGGTGGCCTTGGCTTAAGGGTGGAGGTAAGTGTGTAGGCTCACTGGGCTTGGGTGTAAATATGAGGATGATAGCGGGTGTAAAAGGCAGGTGTGGGAGAGGACTGTGCCTTTGTTTGTAAAGGAGATGTGTTTTATGCCTCGTCAGGAAGAAGTGTGTAATGCTGAAAGATTCTCATGCATTTAGACAGGAGGAGTGGGTGTAAAATGAAGCAACATATAAGTCCAGGAAGCAATAGTGTATATAGTATTTATGACAATAATATGTCTCTTTATAACCCAGTTGTGGGCTGTCTCCTTATGTACATGTCCACACATCCTTGGTTGAGAAATGCCCTCAAGGGTTCCTTGTTTGGTGTCTGTGTGAGACTTGTCCCAGCTTTTCTCTTTTTTGGGGGGGTGGTGTTAATTAAGTATATTTATTTATTTATTTTTAATGGAGGGACTGGAGATTGAACCCAGGACCTCGTGCAAGCTAAGCATGTGCTCTACCACTTCAGCTATACCCTACCCACTCCTCAGCTTTTCTTATGATGTTGTAAATTTGGATGTGCGATTTGAAGGAGTGTATGTATGTCTCAAAAGCTTGGGTTGATCTAGCCAGTGTGTGAAGACTATATGTGCAGTTACCATTCTGCATTTTCATCTTTTATCTATCAAGATTATGGAACAACTCCTACATGCAAGGCAGATTGCAAGTTTCTACGGAAGACACAAAGACGTGTGACAGAGCCTCTAATGGAAGAGGTCATATATGTGCTCGTCCTGAGCACCAGGCATAATGTGATCTGGTGCAAGGCTCTGTGCCAGATGCATCCCACATCTAAGGAGTTAGCTCTGACCCCTCCATCCTCTTGCTGTCAGCAGCCCTCCTCCACACTCCCTGACCCTAATGATACCCATCTTATCAATAAATCCTGGTCATCTTATGCTACGAATGTTTCTTAGAGACATCTCTTCTCTTGGTTCCCTGTGTCACAGCCCATTTCAGAAACTTGCTTCCTTCTACCAGAACCTCTCTAGTAATATACTGTCTCTGCTTCAGTGTCTCCCCATCCAGGGCATATTTTTCATCCCACTCAATTCCCAGCTTTGAACTTGCCCTCCTTTGATGTCACCTTATGACCCACAAGCTCCCCAGTCTAGAGTCAAACCCAGTCTCCTGGCCTGCCAGCCAAGCTCTCCCCACTGCCCAATTCCTTTCCAGCCATCATCACTTTCCACTGTTGTTGAACCCCAATTTGCATACCTATGCACACTGAGGGCAAACTAAAATGTCAG